>NC_137739.1:11062758-11733612 GCF_963264785.1 Psittacula echo
ATTGATTTAAAAGACTGTTTTTTCATGATACCTCTTGCTCCACAAGATGCACCACGATTTGCCTTTTCTGTGCCTTCTATCAATGCTGCAGAGCCACATAAAAGATATCATTGGGAAGTGTTGCCACAGGGCATGAAAAACAGTCCTACACTATGTCAGCAATTCATAGCAGCAGTTTTGACCCCTATCCGAGAGTGCTTTGAGAATGTTTTAATCTATCATTATATGGATGACATTTTAATTGCTGCAGAATCAGAACAAACAGCCTAAAAAGTGAAATGGCAAGTGATCCAAGCAGTCTCAACAGCAGGATTCCAAATTGCAGAAGAGAAAATTCAAGAAGCTCCACCCTGGAAATATTTAGGATATAAAATAACCAAACAGAACACTCAACCGCAGAGTATCACCCTGAGGACAGCAATAAAGACTCTAAATGATTTACAGAAACTCTTAGGAACCATAAATTGGATCCGTCCTCTCTTGGGAATATCTACAGAAGAACTCCATCCCCTCTTCGAGTTATTGGAGGGAGATCCATGTTTGACGTCTCCTTGAACACTCACTCCCTCTGCGTGAACTGCCCTTGATAAAGTGGTTGTAAAATCAACCAGTCAAGTTGCTCATAGGCAAAAAACGGACCACCCTATTAGCCTTTTTATTTTTATTCATCTTTTCAACCCTATGGGCTGTTAGCACAGTGGGTTCCACAAGATGCAGATCCACTGATTATTTTGGAATGGATATTTTTGTCACATAGTTTTGGAAAAACAGTTACAACAGCCATTGAAATGATGGGTAGGAAATCAAATAAGGGAGCCAGGAGACCAGCATGGTTAAACAAGGAACTGCTGAGCAAACTCGTGGAAAAAGAGAATCTATGGATTATGGAAGGAGAGGCTGGCCACTTGGGAGGAATATAGGACAGTTGTTAGAGGATGTAGGGAGGCAATTAGGACAGCTAAGGCCTCCTTGGAACTTAATCTTGCAAGTCGGGTTAAGGACAATAGAAAGGGCTTCTTCAAATACATAGCGGATAAAACTAACACAAGAGGCAATATAGGCCCACTGCTGAATGAGGTAGGTGCCCTGGAGACAGAGGATATAAAGAAGGCAGAGGTGCTGAATGCCTTCTTTGCCTCTGTCTTTACTCCTGCAGATTCTCCCTGGGGGCCTCAGATTCTTATAGCCCCAGAAGGAGTCAGGATAAAGGAGGAGTTTGCTTTGGTAGATGAGGATTGGGTTAGGGATCGGTTAAGCAATCTGGACATCTATAAATCAATGGGTCCGGATGGAATACACCCACGGGTGCTGAGGGAGCTGGCGGAGGTCATTGCTAGGCCACTCTCCATCATCTTTGGTAAGTCGTGGGAAACAGGAGAGGTGCCTGAGGATTGGAGGATGTCAAATGTCACGCCAGTCTATATGAAGGGCAAGAAGGAGGACCTGGGTAATTACAGACCGGTCAGCCTTACCTCCATCCCTGGAAAGGTGATGGAACAACTTATTCTTGACACCATCTCTAGACATATCAAGGATGAGGGGGTCATTAAGAGTAGCCAACATGGCTTTACCAAGGGGAAGTCATGTCTGACCAACCTTATAGCCTTCTATGAGGAAGTAACTAGGTGGATGGATGATGGTAGAGTGGTAGATGTGGTTTTTCTTGATTTCAGTAAGGCATTTGATACTGTCTCCCACAGCATCCTCATTGATAAGCTAAGGAAGTGTGGGCTTTAAGGTAGTGAGGTGGATCAAGAACTGGTTGAAAGGAAGAAGGCAGAGAGTTGTGGTCAATGGGGCAGAATCTAGCTGGAGGTCTGTGGCTAGTGGAGTCCCTCAGGGGTCGGTGCTGGGACCAGTGCTGTTTAATATTTTCATCAACGACCTGGATGAGGGAACTGAGTGTACCCTCAGCAAGTTCGCTGATGACACTAAGCTGGGAGGAGTGGCCGGCACACCAGAAGGCTGTGTTGCCGTTCAGCGAGATCTGGACAGGCTGGAGAGTTGGGCGGGGAGAAACTTGATGAAATTCAACAAGGGCAAGTGTAGAGTCTTGCATCTGGGGAAGAACAACCCCATGTACCAGTACAGGTTGGGGATTGACCTGCTGGAAAGTAGTGAAGGGGAAAGGGACCTGGGGGTCCTGGTGGATAGGAGGATGACCATGAGCCAGCAATGTGCCCTTGTGGCCAAGAAGGCCAATGGCATCCTAGGGTGCACTAGAAAGGGTGTGGTTAGTAGGTCGAGAGAGGTTCTCCTCCCCCTCTACTCTGCCTTGGTGAGGCCGCATCTGGAATATTGTGTCCAGTTCTGGGCCCCTCAGTTCAAGAAGGACAGGGACCTGCTGGAGAGAGTCCAGCGCAGAGCCACAAAGATGATTAGGGGAGTGGAACATCTCCCTTATGAGGAGAGGCTGAGGGAGCTGGGTCTCGTTAGCTTGGAGGAGACTGAGGGGCGACCTCATCAATGTTCACAAATATGTGCCAGGATGATGGAGCTAGGTTTTTTTCAGTGATGTCCAGTGATAGGACAAGGGGCAATGGGTGTAAACTGGAGCATAGGAGGTTCCATGTGAACATCAGGAAAAACTTCTTTACTGTGAGAGTGACAGAGCACTGGAACAGGTTGCCCAGGGGGGTTGTGGAGTCTCCTACGTTGGAGATATTCAAGGCCCGCCTGGACAAGTTCCTGTGTGATGTACTCTAGGTTACCCTGCTCTTGCAGGGGGGTTGGACTAGATGATCTTTTGAGGTCCCTTCCAACCCTTGGGATTCTGTGATAGCTATGGTCATTCAGAAAGGGAGAGAGCGGTTATTGACTTTAGATGGTGTTGAACCTAACATTATCTATCTGCCTCTTGATTCAAAACAACTAACCTTTTTAACTCACCAGTCTTTTGCTTTTCACTGTGCTCTAGCACATTTTACAGGGCAAATTAGTATTCATTTCCCAGGACACAAAATTGTGCAATCCTTACATTCTCTTTCCCTTTTGCCTGCTTCACAATTAACTATTACGCCAATAACTGAGGCCCTCACAGTATTCACTGATGGGTCTGGCAAGACAGGCCAAGCAGTAATAGTTTGGAAAGATGATGAAGGACACTGGAAAAATGATATGCACATTGTCACAGGATCACCTCAGATAGTAGAACTCTCTGCTGTAGTCTATGTTTTTAAATTACGGACTACTCCAATCAATATGATCACAGATTCCGCCTATGTGGCAGGCCTTGTTTCTAGGCTAGAACACACTTTTTTGAAGGCAGTTTCCAACGGAACATTTTTTGCCCTTCTCTGGGAGCTCAAGTGGCTCCTGGATCGCCAGGTACACCCATACTTTATACAGCATATACGCTCCCATACTGGACCTATAAGCGAGGGAAATACACAGGCTGATGAGCTTGCAGGTCTTACGGTCTTACCTGACAGTTTTGCACAAGCTTGCTTATCCCATGAATTTTATCATCAAAATGCAAAAGCTCTGCAACGTGCTTTTCAGCTAACTCAGGACCAGGCGAGGCAAATCATACAGTCATGTCCTGATTGTCAACAAGTTCTACCCACACCAACGACTGGACCTAATCCTCGCCGTCTTTTGTCACTTGAAATTTGGCAGACAGATGTTACTCACATACCAGAATTTGGCAAATACAAATATGTCCATGTTTCCGTTGACACTTTTTCATCTTGTGTTTATGCATCGGTACATTCAGGTGAAAAGGCCAAAGGTGTCTGTCGACATTTCGCTACAGCTTTTTCTACCCTGGGAGTTCCAAAAACTAGAAAAACAGATAATGGCCCAGGTTTTATATAGCACACAAAACACAAGCATTTCTTCAACAGTGGGGAATTCAACGTCACAGGTATTCCACATTCTCCCCCAGGCCGAGCAATTATTGAACACACATAGCACCCTTAAGGCTATGTTGCAGAAACATAAAAAAGGGGAGTTCAGGGTTAACCCCACAAGAACGTATACCAAAAGTTTGCTGTTTTGAATGTTTTAAATCGCTGGACGGAGGATGGGCCTCCTATACAGCGCCATTTCAGGGGTTCTAAGAATTCTGAACAGGGGAAAGCTCATGTTAAAGTACGTAATCTTGAAACTCATTAATGGGAAGGCCCGTTCCCTTTAATAACCTGGGGATGAGGGTATGCTTGTGTTTCCACAGATAAAGGACCTCGTTGGGGCCCTGCACGATGGGTTCGTCCTGCCTTGTCTTCTCTCTCTTCATCGCAACAGGACTGACCCTATCGTGGTTTCCCACTCAGCCGAAAGAGAACATCTATAGCCAATGCAACGGGACAAGACACCCTGTGCCTGTCGGTTGCCACACCTACAAGTCCTGTCAGACTGCTATTGGAAGCAACGGCAACCTTGAATCCTGTGGGCACGTGGGATGGCTGGGTGGTATAACACCACAGCTGCAAGAAATTGATTTAAGATCTGTAAAAACGGATATGTATCCGTGTTTTCATTATATAGTTTGAAACCAACTGTTAGTGCAGAATATTAACTGTTCTTTAACTATTTATTTGCTACGAGTGAAAGAATTGTATTAAGAATGTTTGTTTTATTAGTTTTTATTAGTTTAGATGGTTTCTTGTTAATCCAGCCCTTAAGCAGGTGTTGGTAGTGTACATACAGAACAAAAAAGGGGGAGATGTGGGGAGTGAAGGCGAACAGTTTGGAAGCGAGCTCTGAGGCCTTAGCGCGTAACAAGCCCTGGGGCGATGAGCTGGGCTGTTGAAGGACAGGGAAGGTCCAAGAGCAAGCCTCGGGAGGATGGGCCCAGATGTAGTTGTGGTGGGAATCTCAGATGGAGGCCAGAGGATGTGGGGGTTGTGAGAGGGTCTGCAACATTGTGATTGGTCTGTTTACCTGGAGGGTTTCACAGGGGCCAATGAGATTGAACATGGTATGTATGTGCAGGTTGGAAAGTACCGAACAAAGGGATAAAAAGGGCTTTGTAACAATAAATGAGGATTTGAGTTTGTATTAACTTGAGTCTGTGTCATGAAATGGCACATTTTTGTTGTACTAAAAGTGTGGGGGCTTTTTTTGTTTTTTCTTTTTACAATTTGGTGTGCCTGCTCTCTCAGTGCTTGACCTGTGTAATTAACATAACCACCCACTGCTCCAGGCAGCATTATTTCAGTAAGATTAGTCTGATTTGAAGTCACTTGAACCTTTATAATGTGGCATACCAGTGAATCCTACACACCATGTAACAGGTTGTTTTGCTGGCAGTCAGGATGGTCCTGTCGCTAGCTGTACACAGCCGTATCCTTGACCCCATGTCAGCAATGGCACTGGTCCTTTCCACTCGTTATCATGTAGGTCATTATATAGAACCGGTGGTTTGGGCAAGAAATCGTCCGTCAGATGTCACAATCGCTGTATTGCGGAAAGAGAATCAAAACTAGACAATTTAAAGAATTCAGTGCAAATTGTGCTTTTGCTAACTGTCCGTGTGGAGAAAATCCTTGCATTCCCCGGAGGTTCGGGAGGGGCGTGGGGGGGGGGGGCACTGGGCTCCACGGTCTCATTTTTTGACTGTAACGTCTCTAAAATAGTTCTCCAAATAACTAACAAATTTTTCACAGCGTTATCGCCTTTTGTGGCTGCGTCCCTCAATTTAACTCCTGCCCCATTCCACAAAGAGACCTCAAATACGGTGGACTCATCAATCTCTGGATAACGCGTCTTCAACCATTTCAACATTAAGTCTGTCTCTTTCAAGGTTGCTCCCTTCACCTTAAGAAGGACTGCAAACATCCATAAAACGGAGGCTTCTTCCTTAGTAATACTGCCCCCCATAGTCCCGTTCTCAGCTGCTCACCTTTTCCAGGTGATCTTAAGGTCCTTTCCAACCCTATCCATTCTACGATTCTATGATTGTATGTCCGGACCTCTTCGGTGCTCCCCCACAGCCCTCCTCACCGCTCCCGGGTGATAGGTTCGTGTCCGGACGACTCCGGTGCTCTCCCACCGAACTCCTCTGAGTTCAGCCAAGCTAAGCCACCGGCTCCGATGGATTAGCCTGAGTTTCTCCTGTTCGGGCACCATTTGTGGCCTATCAAAGATGGACTCCAGTTCTGGTGAAGTCCGAAGACCTTTATATCGTGTCTCGCATCCCTTTTATACTCTACTGAGTGCTAAGCAGTAACTTTCCACTCTTTTACTCCCTTACCATCCGAATTTAGAAAAACTATTAAGGGTTACAAATATTCACACTGTTTGGTCTGTCTTTGAGATGCACATCCTGCTTTATCTGCAAACCGCCTGCTTTGTTTTGCTAACCAATCTCTACCCTTCATTGTTCTCTTTAGAGTTCCCAAGGGTTAGGCCCCACCAGGGTATTGACACCTGGTGTTTTCTTCACAGCTCCCAAGGCTTAAGCGAGACCAGGGCGATAACGCCTCGATCCATTTCGATAAATTTTTCTATCCATCACCCACATATGGCTAATGCTATAGTGAAAGTATATAAACCTGTAACAAATGCTAATCAGTGCGCCCCTGGATACGGTAACACACCCAGAGCTGCTGCTTTTGCTTTATTGACTTTGTCCCTCAACAAAACCCTGTTACCTCGTTTAGAGGAGTGGCCTCATATTTCACAGCAGGCAGTCCACCTACAATCTCCAGAGCTCTGCTTTGTGTCCTCTGGATGCTTTCTCCTTAGAAAGCGCTGGCTGCTGCCGTGTCTTCTTCATCGACCTCCTGCCATGAAGGGTCTACGTTGCCTCCGAGGTGGGCATTTGCTGTAGGCCTGGCACGGATGAGCCTTCCCAGCACGCAGAGCTGAAGCCTTCCACAGGTACCCCGAGAGAGACCCTTCTCCTGTGGGGACACCCTCCGGCAGCGCCGGCGCCTCATCCCGCTCCGGACACCCCGCCCGGGAGAGCAGACAGAGCTTCAGGGGCTCTGGCAGCAGGTGACCCACCTGCGGGGGGAGGCCGCGCCGCTGTCAGAGCGCGGGGGGAGCTGCCCCCACTACGGAGAGGCCCGCGGGGCCCCGCCGTAGGACGGCACCATCGCCACCGGCAGCCCAGCGCCGCCATCTTCCTCCCTTCTCGGACGCGAAGGCACCGCCCGCCGCTGGTCGCTGCCGTCACGTGGCAGCGCCCCCTGGTGCGCCGGTCCAGCCGCTGAGGGCGGGCCTGGCCGGGCCGCAGGGACCGGGGCCTGACCCGGTAGGGCTTGGCCCGGAAGCCCGCCCCCCGCGGCCGCGTGAGCTTCCGTGGCAGGGGAGTGCCGCGGGGCCCGGTGCTCTCCGCTGCACGCGCCCTGGAGCCGGGGTCCCTGCTCGGCGCGGAGCCGGTGGCTCCCGAGCCGCGCCGCTGGTAGCGGGCGGTGAAAGCCCAGCTCGCCTGACCCTCTTGGTTTGTTTCCCCGGAGCTGGAGCCGGAGATGATCATCCACATGGATCAGAAGGAGGAACTGCGGTTGTGCCGTCTCCGCTCCTGCGAAGGGAAGACTGCTGTGAGCGGCAGCTCAGGTAAGGGCCATCAGCGTGAACCCGTCATGAGAAACAGTGCTCCAGGAGCACCAGCGCCCACAGGATGTACAAGGGCGGCGGTGCTGGGTTGGAGCAGGGCCCGTGCAGCTTCACCTGCTGCCTGTGACGAGGGTATTCATAGCGCCACAGGCCACCAGGCTGGGAGGGATCTCAAGGATCATCCGGTGCAACTTTTCCAGGCAGAGCATGCCCTGGACTGGATGTCGCAGTGCCCTGTCCAGCTGAGTCTTTAAAGTGTCCAGCACTGGGGAGTGCACCGCTTCCCTGGGGAGATTATTCCAATGGCTGGTTGTTCTCATTGGGAGAAATTTTCCTCTTGTGTCCAACCAGAATCTCCCCAGGAGTAAGTTGTGCCCCTCGTCTTTTCCATGTGACTCCTTGTGGAAAGGGAGCCTCCGTCTTCTTCATAGCCACCCTTAAATACTGGACTGTGGTGGTCAGGTCTCCCCTGAGCCTTCTTTTCTGTAGGCAGAACAAGCCCAGCTCTCTCAGCCTTTCCTCATACAGCAGGCTGCCCAGCCTTTGATCAAGACCCAGAGAAGGGCAGACAAGCAGTGATGTGTCCCTGTATCCTTTCACAGGCCTGCGCCGTCTGTGGCTTCAGAAGCTCCTGAACTAGACACGTAATGTCTCAAGATCTGTCTTCTTGCCTTCTCAAGCTGCGCCCATTGTAGCATCCGTGGCAGCTTGCAGCAAGGAGTTCCACAGCTTATTTAGGTGCTTGATGAATTGCTGCCTCCTTCACTTTGCTTTGAAAGTGCCTTTTACTGCTGCCAGGAGTTCTTAGTTTAGAAGAGATGGTGCAGGATAGATGCCAAACCACCCCACAGGCCACTTGTGTTTTTATAGTCCTCTGTGATACCCCCTATCAGCTGTACCTTTTCCCAGCAGAATGGGCAGTTCACTCATCTCCTATACAGAAGCTGTTCTGTGCCTCTGATGGTTCCTGTCATGCCTCTATCTTTCTCAGCTTTGTCAGAGTGTCTCTGACATGGGGGATCCGTCCTCCCCCTTGCACACAGTCAGAATGTGGGTTTTGAGCAGCAAGGCAGAATTACGTTCTCTTTTCTTCCCTATTTTTTCCCCCCAGCACTCATTGATGCTTGACTGGCTGTGTTGTGTGCCTAGGAGCTGCAGTTTTCACCCAGCTGCTCAGACTCCAAGGTGCTAATGCTGGATGATATCAAGAACATCCTAGGCCCATCGTGGTGTAAGTTCTAGCTGTAGAGGCTGTTCCCCTCTGGAGGTCTTTGTTTACCTGCAGTGAACGACGTCCCTGTCACCTGGTTGGTCAGTATCTTAAGTTTCTGCCACAGTTTGTAGTCAGCCTTTGTGTCTTTAACCCTGAGGAACACAAAATCATCAGCAAATGTTTCCACCTCCCTTTTCCCTTCCTTACTGCCCTGTGAGGTTCATTCATCCTACAGCAGCTTAGTTTCTTTACCAGTTTTGGTGAAGAACGAATGTCTTTTGGGATGCCTTTGGACCCCACAAGTCCCTTTTGATAAAACTGGGGCCATCTCTGAAGAACTCCGAGTGGTTTGTGAAGTGAGACATCTCTTTCCAAAGGCTGTGCCAGGTCTTCCCCAGGCTGTCCTCTCGCCATCTGTCCATTAAGTCTTTTACTCAGATTTCTGTTTGTTTGCTCAGAATGTTGGGCCCCAGATCTCCCCTCCACCCCTTTCTGTGGCATCACATCAGCCACCGCTAGTCCCAACAGTGAGGTACCGGAGTCAGAAGTCCAGCAGCTTACTCTGCTTACCTGGAGCTTGCCTTGTAGCTATAGCATTGGCAGTCTTGGGCATATCAGAGATTTAACCCTTTGGGGTCAACCCAAATTGGCATGTGCTGAGGAACAACCACATTCTTCATGTCTCTCTTGCTTATTCATTTTTGCCAGTTCAGCCTTATGCTTCTAGTATTAATTCCTCCTCATTGTGAACTTGCTCTCCTTCCACTTGAAATACTTCCAGTGAGTTCGTGTCTTGGTTTAGATCAAACCCTTTACAGACAGCGTGTCCTAGTTGCCAGTGAAGGCACCTGGTGGCTCAGAAGTAACAGAAATGATTGTAGAAGCACTAGAGCCGTGACAATAATTGTAAAAAGAAGCTTGACACTCCTCATCTTCCCCCAAAAGTATAGAACACCATAGAAAACTTAATTGTCACGTACTTCTGAAGGCTTTTTCAAGGTCTATGTAAAGAACCAAAATTCTGTGTAAGTGCCAAAGTTAGCATCTGTGAGGGAAGAAGTGGCATCACTACCACAGCAAGCTGCCGGAGAAGGTATCTTAGGAGTTCACTGTGAAATCATATTGTGATGTTTTCTTGTGCTTCCCAGAAAGAGGAAGATGAAATATGTAGATATATCAGTCTGGGGTTGAACTTCTAGACTCTCCTTCCTTTATTGCACACTTATGCTTCAGTAGCAACTCACGTCTTCCATGGCCTGCACTTCCTTATCTCAGCTCTGCCAGACCACAGGAGGTGCCTGTGGTTTGTACAGCAATCCCATGTGACCGATATGGTACTGGTTTATTTCATAAGAGTGTTCAGAGACCCACAAGATATCTGTTGAATCTTTAAGCAGATCTGGAGATGTGCTTTGTGTGCATGTCACGCAGGTCCTGTCTTGCTCATTCAGCCTGCAAGAGCTGTGTTTCCTGTGGACAGCAAAAGGCACAGCATTGTTGGGGGCACGTGGTTCTGGACCTGCTACATGCTCATCAAACCACATTCAGAGCAGTGGGCTGGAAGGAGTCGCTGCTCTCTGTGAACACCGTAGAAACCAGCACAAGCCCCTTGTCTTGAACAGGCTTTCAGGTGAGCTTGGGTCCGCGCAGCGAGCATTCATAGCAGTAACGCTTCTGCAAGACTTTATATAGATAAGAGGGCAGGGATTTGTTCATTGCCTGTGTCCCAGGAGCCATTCATAACTGTTCAGCTAGCGTTAATCCGACTTGCACCTACCTTCATCTTCTTCATGTATTGGATTTCCTCAGTGCATAATCGGGAACCAGCCATGGGGGATCTTCAGTTCACCCACCATGTTGCACAATGGATTTGTTCTGCACCAGTGAAAGCATAAGGTTAATTTGCTTCTGCTCCAAGACTGGCATAAGCCAGGCTCCAGGCGGTCTCCGTGTCTCATGCCTCGTGCATCTTCTCTTTCTCTGCAGTACCAGCAGCACAAGAGCACGGAGATTACTGTTGCAACCCAAGTAATGTTCTGCTGAACAAGGCAGTTCTTTATGGCCTAACTCTGGCTCCCAGTTCAACTTTTAGTAACATCCTGTGGAGACAAGCAGAGAGAGCTGGGCTTGTTGAGCCTGGAGAAGAGAAGGCTCTGGG
Source organism: Psittacula echo (assembly GCF_963264785.1). Taxonomy (NCBI): domain Eukaryota; kingdom Metazoa; phylum Chordata; class Aves; order Psittaciformes; family Psittacidae; genus Psittacula; species Psittacula echo. The sequence goes on from NC_137739.1 coordinate 11,073,636, forward strand.
GAGATCATAGAGCAGCTTCCAGCACCTAAAGGGCCCAACAAGGAATGTGGAGAGGGGCTTTTGACAGGAGCAGGTAGGGACAGGACAAGGCGGAATGGCTTTAAACTGAGAGAGGGGAGATTTAGGCAAGGTGAAAGAAGTTCTTACCTGTGAGGGTGGTGAGGCCCTGGCACAGGTTGCCCAGAGGAGCTGTGGCTGCCCCATTCCTGGCAGTGTTCAAGGCCAGGTTGGATGGGGCTTGCAGCAACCTGGTCTAGTGCAAGGTGCCTGTGCACATGGCAGGAGGCTGGAACTGGGTGTGATCTGAAAGGTCCATTCCAGCTAAAACTGTCCTGTGGTTCTATGATTTTCAGATACAACATCCTGGAAGAGCAAGCATCTTTCCCATTCAAGCAGTAAACCTTTGCCTCTAATATGCCAGTGATTCCAGGAGACTGAGGTTCTGGTGAAGCATGCAGGGCAATTTACAGCATTTGCTTCTGTGAACACTCTGAAAAATCCACTGTGTAGTTTGGAGGGAAATACCATGTCCTGAAGGCGGGATATAGCAGAATGTTTTATACTTAAAGTCAATCTGTCTGCTGAATTTTTAGAATTTGTCCCCTTGGGATTTGCCCTGTCCAAAGCTTCCAGTCCTGCCTGTGACTTGTCTGGATTCTCATTTTATTGCAGGTGAAGATGGGATTGTGAGCAAGAATGAAGACAATGCCCATCAAGGCATCCCCAGGCCAGTGGAGCCCAAGGGTTTATGCTCAGGACTCTCTGAGGAGAACAGTTCCCAGGGTCCTGCGCAGGACCCTGTTCTCCCACGCAGGTCAGAAAGGATTGAGAGATCCAAGAGCTTCCAGGTGAGCTCCAACCTCATCCAGCATCGGAGAATCCACACCGGAGAAAAACCCTTGACCTGCACCGAATGTGGGGAGAGTTTCTGGCAGCGGTCACGTCTCATCCAGCACCAGAGGATCCACACAGGGGAGCGGCCCTACAAGTGCTCCGAGTGTGGGAAGAGCTTCACTGTGAGCTCGAAGCTGATCCAACACCAGGTAATCCACACTGGGGAGAAGCCCTACAAGTGTGCCGAGTGTGGCAAGAGCTTCAGCGTGAGCTCAAAGCTGATCCAGCACCAGGTAACCCACACCAGGGAGAAGCCCTACAAGTGTGCCGAGTGCGGGAAGAGCTTTGCCAGGAAGGCACAGCTCGTCCAGCACCAGCGTGTGCACACGGGGGAGAAACCCTATGAGTGCAGAACCTGTGGGAGGAGCTTCAGCTTGAGCTCAGCCCTGACACGACACCAGTGGGTCCACAGCGGGGTGAAACCCTACAAGTGTGGAGAGTGCGGGAAGAGATTCTCCAGGAACTCACAGCTTGTCCAGCACCAGCGGGTGCACACTGGGGAGAAACCATATGAGTGCAAGACCTGCGGGAAGAGCTTCAGCATTAGCTCGAAGCTGGTCCAGCACCAGGTAACCCACACCGGGGAGAAGCCCTACAAGTGTGCCGAGTGCGGGAAGAGCTTTTTTGACAACTCGCAGCTTGTCCGGCACCAGCGGGTGCACACTGGGGAGAAACCCTATGAGTGCAGTATCTGCGGGAAGAGCTTCAGCGTGAGCTCAGCCCTGACACAACACCAGCGGGTGCACACCGGGGAGAAACCCTACAACTGTGCCGAGTGTGGGAAGAGCTTCAGCATGAGCTCAGCCCTGACACGACACCAGCGGGTCCACACCGGGGAGAAACCCTATGAGTGCTCCGAGTGCGGCAAGACCTTCAGCGTGAGCTCGAGGCTGATCCAGCACCAGGTAACCCACACTGGGGAGAAGCCCTACAAGTGTGCTGAGTGCGGGAAGAGCTTCTACGAGAAATCGAAGCTCATCCGGCATCAGCGGGTGCACACTGGGGAGAAACCCTACGAGTGTATGGATTGTGGGAAGAGCTTCCGTGTGAGCTCAGCCCTGACACAACACCAGCGGGTCCACACTGGAGAGAAACCCTACAAGTGCTTCGAGTGTGGGAAGAGCTTCAGCGTGAGCTCGAAGCTGATCCAGCACCAGATAACCCACACCGAGGAGAAGCCCTACAAGTGTTCTGAGTGCGGGAAGAGCTTCTACGAGAACTCGCGGCTCATCCAGCACCAGTGGGTGCACACTGGGGAGAAACCCCACAAGTGTACCGAGTGTGGGAAGAGCTTTGGCCAGAGATCCAGGCTCATGAAACACCAGCTGATCCACACCGGGGAGAGGCCCTATGCCTGCGCCTAGTGCGGTGACAGTATTCAGCAGAGTTCCCACCTCGTCCAGCACCTGCTCATCCACACCGGGGAGCGTCCCTACGTCTGTGCCGAGTGTGGGAAGGCCTTCACCATGAGCTCGGCACTCTTCCGGCACCAGCAGACCCACAGGGGTGGGGAGCCCTAGGTGGGATGAGTGTGGGGAGCAGTGAGGTTTGATAGCCTGTGAGCAAAGCCCAGTGTCTCCCCCTCCCATTGACCACCCTGCTTGCGGAAGGTGAAAGAAGTTTCTTCCTAGGAGAATGAGCCCTCAGAGAGGAAGAAGGGGGGGGCCGGTGGAGGGAGCTGATTGGAGGTTTGGGGCAGGTGCCAGGAGGAAGGTGCCAGACTCTTTTCAGTGGTGGCCACCCCAGGATGAGCAGCAGTGGCCATGAACTGAAACACCAGAGGTTTCACCTCGACAGGAGGAAGAACTTGTTCCGTTGCAGTGGCAGAGCACTGAACCGGCTGCGCAGGGGGATGCGGAGGCTCCGTCTCTGGGCACATCCAAGCCCCGCCTGGACACGTTCGGGTGTCCCTGCCCCGGCAGGGCTGGGACCGTGCAGAAGATCAATGGACAGCATGCTGATGAATGTAATCAGAAGCTGACGTTTATTCTCTTAAAAGCAATGCCTTTTATAGTTTTCAAGTTTGATCACGCGCTTGAGCTTTACAATGATTGATTTCTACTCATCATGCAACAATAGCTGATTGGTCCACAAGCGATGTCCATGCACTAACCACAAGGTTTCTCAAAGCCTCCTAGTTCCACCTTCAGCATCCGGGAGTTGTTTTTCTCCTGCAGAACTTCTTCCTATGTGGCCACAACTTTGCCCTGAAGTAACCTGTGAACTAGGCCGTTAATCCTTACTACAAACTTTGGCCAATGGCAAGAGTCCTTGATCGCTCACATGTCCACTGCTTATTAAAAAGTTCTCCACAAATCCCCCTTCTTTATTTTGAGCGATCCAGATCCCTTTAATCATTTGCGATATTACAGACATTAAGCAACGCCATACTATACTGATAATAATAACAAAGATTATAATACTTCATAATGCCTGATTTAAAAAATTTGCAAACCATCCAGTAATACCTAAACTTTGGAGCCAACCATCTAAGCCATGACTGATCGTTAATTTTTTCATGTTATCTCTTAACTGGGATAGTTGTTGATGAATTGAACTAGAATGGTCAGATAGATTCATACAACACATTCCTTCAAAATCTTCACAACCGTGGCCCTGTGCTAAAAGCAAAAAATCAATAGCTGCATGATTTTGTAAAACTGCATGCCTAACACTGTCTAGATCTTCTAATAATTCCATCAAGACATTAGATGTGATATTGTACTTTACGTATTACGTACTTTAACATGAGCTTTCCCCTGTTCAGAATTCTTAGAACCCCTGAAATGGCGCTGTATAGGAGGCCCATCCTCCGTCCAGCGATTTAAAACATTCAAAACAGCAAACTTTTGGTATACGTTCTTGTGGGGTTAACCCTGAACTCCCCTTTTTTATGTTTCTGCAACATAGCCTTAAGGGTGCTATGTGTGTTCAATAATTGCTCGGCCTGGGGGAGAATGTGGAATACCTGTGACGTTGAATTCCCCACTGTTGAAGAAATGCTTGTGTTTTGTGTGCTATATAAAACCTGGGCCATTATCTGTTTTTCTAGTTTTTGGAACTCCCAGGGTAGAAAAAGCTGTAGCGAAATGTCGACAGACACCTTTGGCCTTTTCACCTGAATGTACCGATGCATAAACACAAGATGAAAAAGTGTCAACGGAAACATGGACATATTTGTATTTGCCAAATTCTGGTATGTGAGTAACATCTGTCTGCCAAATTTCAAGTGACAAAAGACGGCGAGGATTAGGTCCAGTCGTTGGTGTGGGTAGAACTTGTTGACAATCAGGACATGACTGTATGATTTGCCTCGCCTGGTCCTGAGTTAGCTGAAAAGCACGTTGCAGAGCTTTTGCATTTTGATGATAAAATTCATGGGATAAGCAAGCTTGTGCAAAACTGTCAGGTAAGACCGTAAGACCTGCAAGCTCATCAGCCTGTGTATTTCCCTCGCTTATAGGTCCAGTATGGGAGCGTATATGCTGTATAAAGTATGGGTGTACCTGGCGATCCAGGAGCCACTTGAGCTCCCAGAGAAGGGCAAAAAATGTTCCGTTGGAAACTGCCTTCAAAAAAGTGTGTTCTAGCCTAGAAACAAGGCCTGCCACATAGGCGGAATCTGTGATCATATTGATTGGAGTAGTCCGTAATTTAAAAACATAGACTACAGCAGAGAGTTCTACTATCTGAGGTGATCCTGTGACAATGTGCATATCATTTTTCCAGTGTCCTTCATCATCTTTCCAAACTATTACTGCTTGGCCTGTCTTGCCAGACCCATCAGTGAATACTGTGAGGGCCTCAGTTATTGGCGTAATAGTTAATTGTGAAGCAGGCAAAAGGGAAAGAGAATGTAAGGATTGCACAATTTTGTGTCCTGGGAAATGAATACTAATTTGCCCTGTAAAATGTGCTAGAGCACAGTGAAAAGCAAAAGACTGGTGAGTTAAAAAGGTTAGTTGTTTTGAATCAAGAGGCAGATAGATAATGTTAGGTTCAACACCATCTAAAGTCAATAACCGCTCTCTCCCTTTCTGAATGACCATAGCTATCACAGAATCCCAAGGGTTGGAAGGGACCTCAAAAGATCATCTAGTCCAACCCCCCTGCAAGAGCAGGGTAACCTAGAGTACATCACACAGGAACTTGTCCAGGCGGGCCTTGAATATCTCCAACGTAGGAGACTCCACAACCCCCCTGGGCAACCTGTTCCAGTGCTCTGTCACTCTCACAGTAAAGAAGTTTTTCCTGATGTTCACATGGAACCTCCTATGCTCCAGTTTACACCCATTGCCCCTTGTCCTATCACTGGACATCACTGAAAAAAACCTAGCTCCATCATCCTGGCACATATTTGTGAACATTGATGAGGTCGCCCCTCAGTCTCCTCCAAGCTAACGAGACCCAGCTCCCTCAGCCTCTCCTCATAAGGGAGATGTTCCACTCCCCTAATCATCTTTGTGGCTCTGCGCTGGACTCTCTCCAGCAGGTCCCTGTCCTTCTTGAACTGAGGGGCCCAGAACTGGACACAATATTCCAGATGCGGCCTCACCAAGGCAGAGTAGAGGGGGAGGAGAACCTCTCTCGACCTACTAACCACACCCTTTCTAGTGCACCCTAGGATGCCATTGGCCTTCTTGGCCACAAGGGCACATTGCTGGCTCATGGTCATCCTCCTATCCACCAGGACCCCCAGGTCCCTTTCCCCTTCACTACTTTCCAGCAGGTCAATCCCCAACCTGTACTGGTACATGGGGTTGTTCTTCCCCAGATGCAAGACTCTACACTTGCCCTTGTTGAATTTCATCAAGTTTCTCCCCGCCCAACTCTCCAGCCTGTCCAGATCTCGCTGAACGGCAACACAGCCTTCTGGTGTGCCGGCCACTCCTCCCAGCTTAGTGTCATCAGCGAACTTGCTGAGGGTACACTCAGTTCCCTCATCCAGGTCGTTGATGAAAATATTAAACAGCACTGGTCCCAGCACCGACCCCTGAGGGACTCCACTAGCCACAGACCTCCAGCTAGATTCTGCCCCATTGACCACAACTCTCTGCCTTCTTCCTTTCAACCAGTTCTTGATCCACCTCACTACCTTAAAGCCCACACTTCCTTAGCTTATCAATGAGGATGCTGTGGGAGACAGTATCAAATGCCTTACTGAAATCAAGAAAAACCACATCTACCACTCTACCATCATCCATCCACCTAGTTACTTCCTCATAGAAGGCTATAAGGTTGGTCAGACATGACTTCCCCTTGGTAAAGCCATGTTGGCTACTCTTAATGACCCCCTCATCCTTGATATGTCTAGAGATGGTGTCAAGAATAAGTTGTTCCATCACCTTTCCAGGGATGGAGGTAAGGCTGACCGGTCTGTAATTACCCAGGTCCTCCTTCTTGCCCTTCATATAGACTGGCGTGACATTTGACATCCTCCAATCCTCAGGCACCTCTCCTGTTTCCCACGACTTACCAAAGATGATGGAGAGTGGCCTAGCAATGACCTCCGCCAGCTCCCTCAGCACCCGTGGGTGTATTCCATCCGGACCCATTGATTTATAGATGTCCAGATTGCTTAACCGATCCCTAACCCAATCCTCATCTACCAAAGCAAACTCCTCCTTTATCCTGACTCCTTCTGGGGCTATAAGAATCTGAGGCCCCCAGGGAGAATCTGCAGGAGTAAAGACAGAGGCAAAGAAGGCATTCAGCACCTCTGCCTTCTTTATATCCTCTGTCTCCAGGGCACCTACCTCATTCAGCAGTGGGCCTATATTGCCTCTTGTGTTAGTTTTATCCGCTATGTATTTGAAGAAGCCCTTTCTATTGTCCTTAACCCGACTTGCAAGATTAAGTTCCAAGGAGGCCTTAGCTGTCCTAATTGCCTCCCTACATCCTCTAACAACTGTCCTATATTCCTCCCAAGTGGCCAGCCTCTCCTTCCATAATCCATAGATTCTCTTTTTCCACGAGTTTGCTCAGCAGTTCCTTGTTTAACCATGCTGGTCTCCTGGCTCCCTTATTTGATTTCCTACCCATCATTTCAATGGCTGTTGTAACTGTTTTTCCAAAACTATGTGACAAAAATATCCATTCCAAAATAATCAGTGGATCTGCATCTTGTGGAACCCACTGTGCTAACAGCCCATAGGGTTGAAAAGATGAATAAAAATAAAAAGGCTAATAGGGTGGTCCGTTTTTTGCCTATGAGCAACTTGACTGGTTGATTTTACAACCACTTTATCAAGGGCAGTTCACGCAGAGGGAGTGAGTGTTCAAGGAGACGTCAAACATGGATCTCCCTCCAATAACTCGAAGAGGGGATGGAGTTCTTCTGTAGATATTCCCAAGAGAGGACGGATCCAATTTATGGTTCCTAAGAGTTTCTGTAAATCATTTAGAGTCTTTATTGCTGTCCTCAGGGTGATACTCTGCGGTTGAGTGTTCTGTTTGGTTATTTTATATCCTAAATATTTCCAGGGTGGAGCTTCTTGAATTTTCTCTTCTGCAATTTGGAATCCTGCTGTTGAGACTGCTTGGATCACTTGCCATTTCACTTTTTAGGCTGTTTGTTCTGATTCTGCAGCAATTAAAATGTCATCCATATAATGATAGATTAAAACATTCTCAAAGCACTCTCGGATAGGGGTCAAAACTGCTGCTATGAATTGCTGACATAGTGTAGGACTGTTTTTCATGCCCTGTGGCAACACTTCCCAATGATATCTTTTATGTGGCTCTGCAGCATTGATAGAAGGCACAGAAAAGGCAAATCGTGGTGCATCTTGTGGAGCAAGAGGTATCATGAAAAAACAGTCTTTTAAATCAATAACTATAAGAGTCCATGTTTGTGGTAACATTGCTGGCGAGGGGAGCCCAGGTCGCAAAGCTCCCATATCTTCAATGACCTCATTTGTCCTTCTTAGGCGTGTAAAAGCCTCCAAGCATTATTTTTCTTTTGAATCACAAAGACAGGTGTGTTCCATGGGCTGGTTGTGGGGACTCTGTGACCAGCTTTCAGCTGTTCATCCACCAGTTTGTGTAATTGCAGCAGTTTTTCTTTTGGGAGGGGCCACTGATCTACAAACACAGGCTCATCTGATTTCCAGGTTAAAGGTGGGACCTGCTGCAAAATAGTGGCCCCTAGGAAAAATCCGTACTTAAATGTATTCCCCATTGGCTTAAAAAGTTTCCGCCCCATAAGGCAGGAGATCCAGATAACACAAAAGGCCTAAACGAGGCAGATCTCCCTTCTGGTCCAAAAATAACAACAAGCTCTCTGCTCTGCTTCGGAGAGGTTCGACCACCAATCCCTGCTAATGAGGCACGAGCGTCCGTTAAAGGCCAGTGATCGGGCCATTGTGATGCAGAAATGACTGTAACATCTGTATCGACTATTCCTTGCAAAGTAATGTTTGTCCGCCGTGATTTTAAAGTACAAGACAGCTGGGGTTGGTCCAAAGTTAATTGTTGAGTCCAATAAATTTCAGGTATCCCTGTGGAGTTAAAACATTCTGAGCCCTGCACAGTGTGGACAGCATCCGGTAACTGAGGTGAAAAATACATTAATTGTGCAATTCGGATTCCTGCTGGTATAGTACATGGTGGCAATGGAGTCCATGCTGTTACTTTAATTTCTCCTTCAAAGTCAGCATCTATGACCTCTCGCAGCACAAAAAGACCCCTTATTGCTGTAGAGGATAGTCCAATTAACAGTGCTGCCTTTCCATGCCCGAATGGGCCATTTGTGCCTGTTGGAATAAGCACAACTAATATGTCTTGAATTATTGTCTCTCCCGAGGTGGCCAGGTCCACTCCAGTGCTGCCGCTTGTGCTGGCACGCAAACTGCAGCAGCTCCCCGAGGGGGCCATTCGGATGGGTAATTTGTCCTCATGGCGTGGCCACTCGCCATGCTCCGCCAGGCGTTTCCCGGTAAAGTTAAAAGCTGGCCATCCCAGTCAAATTTCGCTCTGCAATGACTTACATAATGACGCCCTTTACGACAGTGTGAGCAAATTCCAGGTGCTCGCCTTTCCTTGTTTGCTTTTATTTTCAGACAGTCGTTTTTCAAATGGCCGTATTGACCGCATGGAAAGCACTGCTGTAACTTAGCCGACAATGCCGCAAATGCTCCCGCAATCAGAGACAGGTCGTGTTGTCTAGACCCGACATTCATACAAGCATTTAATGTATCATCTATGCTCGGATCTCGTAATGGCCACAATACTTTCTGACAGTCAGGGTTAGCATTCGCAATAGCAAGTTGTCTGAAAATATATTCACGTGCTTTCTCATTCTCAATCTGTTCCTCCAGAGCCTCATTAAGTTGGTCTAAAAACTTCATAAACGGCTCGTTTGCCTCTTGTTTGATTCGGACAAAAAGGCTTTCTCTCTTTCCCAGCATCAGGGACAGTTTTCAAAGCTTATCCCAAATCTCTGGGGTATAAATGTAAGTGGAATCAATAGACGGATCAACTTTTGATGCCCAGAGAAGGATACTTTTCAATTCTTCCTTATCAGCTTTTTTCCCGTACTGCTTAAGAATCATAGCAAAAACTTCTAGAACATTTCCCTGCTCCTTTGTTAAAGCAGACCCCATAATTCTCAGCTGCTTACCCCCGTCCTGCGAGAAGCAATCTGCACGGTTTGAATTCGCTTCCTTTCAGCGTACACCTTTGCATACTTTTCAGCAAGCAGTTCGGCTGAGCCACGCCACCGGATCGACAATTAATTGCTTTTCATGCTCCATGTGGTAGGCGCCATTTGTGGCATTTCATGAGACGGACCCAAGTTAACGCAGACTCAAATCCTCATTTATTGTTACAAAGCCCTTTTTATCCCCTTGTTCGGTACTTTCCAACCTGCACATACATACCATGTTCAATCTCATTGGCCCCTGTGAAACCCTCCAGGTAAATAGACCAATCACAATGTTGCAGACCCTCTCACAACCCCCACATCCTCTGGCCTCCATCTGAGATTCCCGCCACAACTACATCTGGGCCCGTCCTCCCGAGGCTTGCTCTTGGACCTTCCCTGTCCTTCAACAGCCCAGCTCATCACCCCAGGGCTTGTTACGCGCTAAGGCCTCAGAGCTCGCTTCCAAACTGTTCGCCTTCACTCCCCACAATGTGCGACCTTTTTCATTTCAGTCATTATCTTTTCGATAGCTTTTCCTTCGTCATCTATCTGTAAACAACAGTTATACAGATTGAATTTCCCATGCACATCCCCTTCCTGGGCTAAAAAGTAATCCAGGGCTAAGTGATTTTGATATACCGCTGTACAAATATACCGCTGTACAAATTTTGCTATTCTGTTTGGCTAATATGGTTAATGCATCACCAGTTTTGTTAGTCACAATTTCTAGGACTGCTTGCAACCTAGTTATGCGATTTAACGTGTGTGTGTGTGTGTGTGTGTGTGTGTGTATATATATATATATATACATATATATGAGTCCGGTATCCCCAGGATCCATCCTCAGCCCAGGAGGCGGGATCGTAGTATGCAGTAATTTGCTCCAGGGGCCACTGATCATCTTTCCAGTTTCCAATCTGTAGGTCTGTTTTTACCTGGGATATTTCAGATGCATCAGAATAGACTGGCGCCCCTAATCGTTCCCTCCTGCATATTGGTAATAAAAAGAAACTTGGCCAGATGGTTCCCAAAACACATGTTCCGGTCCAACTCCCGGGTAATTCAGAGTATGCGTATTTACCACAGATCCAATATAGTCCTTCTGGAGCTTCCCACTTATCCCCAGGATTTTTATTTGAAGACCAATTTTTCCCTCCATCTGCAATATCCGAAGAATGGCCCCAAGTTGTCCATTTTCTTACTGTTTCATTCCAAGTTCTACTGTTTTCGCAAGTTAAATCCCACGCTGGCTTTTTCCCTTGTCTCCCAGGGGCTTTTGCCAACAGTTTTGACCAATGATACTCATCTGTAGTGCCCATTGTTTTGCTCTCTGGACTTTGCTTGAGTTCCATATATTATTGGCAGTAATATTAATTTCCTTCGACCCCCAAGGCCATTGTTCCCCCATACTGGTACCCCCACAAATGTAACAATTACTTATATTGAGTACTTTTGATCTATTTTCTGCCAAGTTCACAAACAAATTTCTGGCAATCGTAGGAATTTCGTATTTGGCTCCAGTTTCCATTTCATGATAGAAAGAATGGAACAGTCGTTCCTCGTCCTTGTTTGAGTGTACAACTTCTTGGATCTTAATATAGATTAGAGTTCCTGGGTCTGACCCAGTGCTGTCAATCTGCAGGCTGAAAGTGTGTTCGTCCATTTTCCAATCTTCATTCCAGGTTCTGGGTTTATTTGTGGTTAAGTTCAGTGGGTTACACCGGTTTCTCGTGCACTCGTTTGGGGCTGTCAGCCTCTCTAGCTTAACTACCCAATGCCCTCTCTCCTGTAGTTTCTGGTTATACTTTCCTGGGGTATAATCCATGGACCAAATAACACAGGTCTAAGAAGTACAATAATTCCGGCTCCTTGTACAATCAGAACTTGCCATTTTAGATTTGTACCTCCAAGAGGAGCACATATATTTTCAGTCACGGGAGTAGGTTTGCACCCATTCCATACTTCCACATCCCCTTGCCCACTTGCCACTGTCTATTGCTTCATAAGCATCAAAGATTACACTCGCTGGGCTATTTATGTTGGTAACTTCAGTTCGCCCTACTACTATTCCGTCTTTCCCCAGGGACTGCACTTCAACCATCATTCTTTTACTTTCGCTTGAGGATCATAACAGATTATCTTGCCTGTAACATTACATCTAGCGTACTCTGTATTGCTATGGGTACACATCTCGAGCAGAGTTCCACTGCATCGATAATGGGTGTGATAGATTACAGTTTGTGTGGTTAAGTGTCCACTCTAAGTGGTCTTTATGCCTTCTGCGCAATCAGGAGGCTTGTACTCGTGACAGGGACTTGAGCCATAAGATGATCAGAGGTCCAGTATGACATATACCTCCACCCCTCCGGCCTGTGGGATTGCTGCCCACAGCCAAGGTATGTTTGTGCAGCTCGGTGGCAGGCATAGAGGCCAACCTGGGCTTGCCCTCCGCCATCTTATTTTCTCCTGTTCAATTTTCACACAAACTTTATTCACAGACCCTTATAGTGGATTCCCGCTTATCTTCAGTTACCTCCCACTCCGATGGTACCAGTAACTCCCAGCCACAGAGGAGAGTAAGTACGTCAGCATCCCGTAATGGTTGTCTATATTCAATCCAGGGTGAATTTTTACGACACGTCATACAACGCGGGTGTCTTATTATGAGAGCTGCAATATCACTTCTGTTTACAAGTCTTACACGGACAGAACAACCAACTAGTGTGTCTTGTATTGGGGTGTCTTAGACACGATATATATATATATATATATATATATACACACACACCTTGGTGAAGGCTCTCGTTCCTCTGTTACAGGATCACAAGCCAGAGCCAGTTCCTCATGTTTATCTGGATAATATAATCCAGATCCCCCAGATTGGGAAATATTACCTGCCCAGGAAGAGAACAGGAGTTTCCTCAAAGCATCCCACGAGGGAATTTGAAACCAGTCACGTAAGCTTGCCCTTAACCTTTTGCCTCCCTCTATTTGCGACTTATCACCTATATATTACTACATAGTCCTCTTCTTGAGAGTCAGTTTGGTGTCACCTGGTGCAGATATGACAGTCCACTCCATAGGTTCTTCCACAGGTCCTTTAATCCTGCTGACGTGGGTCCATCCTCTTTCTCCGGTCCGGACCGCAGCTTCCGTTGTCAGCAATACCTGAAAGGGACCTTGCCATTGTGGAGTTAAAAGATCGCTCTCTCCAGGTCTCAATCAATACCCACACCCAGGGATTAATATGTTATGAATTTTAAAGTCTAAAGGCATCGTCTGGGGAATCCATCCTTTTGATCTTAAAAGTTCCAGAGTCTGAGCTACTGTAGTGATATATCTTCTGATATTCGCCTCTCCTCCTTCATAAGTAGCGGTCTCCTTTTGGGTTGTCATAAAAGGTAATCCAAACATCATCTCATAAGGAGATATCCCTAAATCTGATCTGGGTTGTGTTTGAACCCGTAACAATGCTCAAGGCAAACACTTTACCCGGGACGTTTGGGTCTCAATCATTAGTTTAGTTAATGTTTGTTTCAAGGTTTGATTCATTTTTTCCACTCTTCCCAAGCTTTGAGGATGCCGTGGGGTGTGCAGTTCCCATTTTATCCCCGAGGCTTGGGATACTTGTTGTACAATTTTTGATGTAAAATGTGTTCCCCTATCCGAGTCAATTCTGCTAATCATCCCATATCTAAGGATAATTAGTTCCAAAAGAGTTTTTGACAGTGTATTTGCTGTAGCCCTGACAACCGGAACTGCTTCCACCCAATGAGATAAGTGATCTACTAATAGGAACTTCCACCTCTGCACAGGAGGGAGTTCAGTGAAATCTATTTGGATGCTTTGAAAGGGCCGCATCGCCAATTCACATCCCCCAGAGGTAGTTTTTCTTATAACCTTTTTATTCACTCTTTGGCAAGTCATGCATTTTTCAGTTATTTCTTTTGCTAACCCCAAAATTCCAGTACATCCATACTCCCTTAAAAAGTGGTCACATAGGGTTTGTGTGAGGCCCAATGAGTCTTTTGATGAATGGTTTCTAATATCTGTCTGATCAGTGATTTATTAAGGAGTTGCCTCCCATCAGGGAGTTTCCATTTCCCAGGTCTCTACATTGCTCAGAGCAATGTAGCGATATTCCGCCACTCCAGCCAACGAGCCGGCTTCATTTGGAGCTCAGCTCAGATGCCTCTACGCAAACGCCCGTAGCATGGGAAGCAAACAAGAGGAATTAGAGATGTGTGCACATCTACGGGGGTATGACGTAATAGGCATCACAGAAACATGGTGGGATGGCTCCTATGACTTGAGTGCTGGAATGGAAGGTTACAGGCTCTTTAGAAAAGCCAGGCCTGGCAGGCGGGGAGGGGGAGTTGCTATTTATGTTAGGGATAGGCTGGAGAGTATGGAACTCTGTCTGGGGACGAGTGAGCAGTCACCAGAGAGTTTGTGGGTCAGGGTTAAAGGGAGAACAGCGATGTGAGACATTACTGTGGGGATCTATTACAGACTGCCTGATCAAGAGGAATCTGCAGATGAAGCACTCTACAGACAGATAGGAAAAGCCTCATGCTCACAGGCCCTTGTTCTCATGGGGGACTTCAACCACCCTGACGTCTGTTGGGGCAACGGTACGGCCCGGCACAAGCAATCCAGGAGGTTCCTCGATTGCGTGGAAGACAACGTCCTTCTGTAAGTAATAGAGGAGCCAACAAGGAGAGGTGCCATGCTTGACCTCATGCTCACCAACAGGGAAGGGCTCGTTGGAAATGTGACGCTCCAGGGCAGCCTTGGATGCAGTGATCATGAGATGGTCGAATTCGAGATCCTCGGGGCAGTGAGAAGAGCGTGCAGCAAGCTCACTGCCCTGGACTTCAAGAGAGCACACTTTGGCCTCTTCAGGAACCTGCTTAGTAAGGTTCCATGGGATACAGCCCTAGAGGGCAGGGGGGCCCAAGACTGTTGGTTGATATTCAAGGATCACCTGCTACAAGCTCAGGAGTGTTGTGTCCTGACTAGAAGGAAGTGCAGCAGGAGGGCCAGGAGACCTCCTTGGATGGATAAGGAGCTGCTGAGGAAAATTCAAAGGAAAAAAGAGGCTTATAAAAGGTGGGAGCAAGGACAGGCGGCCTGGTAAGAATACAGGGAAGTTGTCCGGGAAGCTAGGGACCAGGTTAGGAAAGGTAAGACCCAGTTAGAATTGAACTTGGCTGGGGATGTTAAGGATAGCAGGAAGGGATTCTATAGGTACGTAGCGAATAAAAGACAAACTAGGGACAAGGGACAACATAGGCCCCCTCCGGAAGCTATCGGGAGAACTGGCTACACCGCATTTGGAGAAAGCTGAGGTTCTTAATGACTTCTTTGCCTCAGTCTTCACTCGCAAAGGCTCTGACCGCACCACCCAAGTCTTGGAAGGCGGTTGCAGGGACTGTGAGAATGAAGACCCTAGGCCCACTGTAGGAGAGGATCTGGTTCGAGACCAGCTTAAAAACCTAAACATACACAAGTCCATAGGACCTGACAAAATCCATCCGCGGGTCCTGAAGGAGCTGGCAAATGAAGTTGCTAAGCCACTGGCCATCATATTTGGAAAATTATGGCAGTCAGGTGAAGTTCCCGACGACTGGAAAAAGGGAAATATAACCCCCATTTTCAAGAAGTGGAAAATGGATGACCCGAGGAATTACAGACCAGTCAGTCTCACCTCTGTGCCTGGCAAACTCTTGGAGCAGATTCTCCTGGAAGACATGCTAAGGCACATGAAAAACAAGGAGGTGGTTCGTGACAGCCAGCATGGCTTCACTAAGGGGAGATCATGCCTGATCAATTGGGTGGCCGCCTATGATGGGGCTACGGAGCTGATGGACAGGGGCAGAGCAGTTGACGTCATCTACCTGGACTTGTGCAAAGCGTTCGACACTGTCCCACACGACATCCTTGTCTCTAAATTGGAGAGATATCAATTTGATGGGTGGACCACTCGGTGGATAAAGAACTGGCTGTTTGGCCGCATGCAAAGAGTTATGGTCAATGGCTCAATGTCCGGCTGGAGACCGGTAACGAGAGGTGTCCCTCAGGGATCGGTGTTGAGACCGATCTTGTTCAACATCTTTGTCAGCGACAAGGACAGTGGGATTGAGTGCGCCCTCAGCAAGTTGGCTTCCCTCCCCTCCCCCCCCACCCCCAGGGGGATGGGGAGGAGATTCGAAAGAACATAACTCCCACGGTTTGAGATAAAAACAGTCCAGTAACTAACGTATAACACAAATCACTACTGCTACCACCAATAATAATAATGATAAGAGAAATAAAAAGGGAAGAGAAATGGCATTAAGACAGGGAATATGTTCTGAAATACGTGTACGCACGGAACTGTGCCTGTGTAAGAAAACAGCTCTCTTTTCAGATGCAAGATGCGAGAACATAGCTAAACATGTGAGCACAGCTTTTCAGAATAAACCTACAGAGGCTATTTTTTCAGGCAGCAAACATGACAGCACACAAATCAGCGTGGTGGTAGCTGCAAAAGATGACCCATAGTGCCGCTGATGATTTCACTGTCACAGTGAATTTATAAGCAGTGTGTTCCGAAGCTCACTCAGGGCTCACATGGTGTATATTGGCAAGACAAGCTTTGTACAATGCCGGTAACATACCTGCTCCTTTCTTTAGCTTGAAAAGCAATCAGTACCTGAGTTGAAAAGTTGGGTTTGGTTTGCTTTTTCTGCAGCCTTGGAAGTGTTAAACAGAAGTATCAAAATATTTTTGATAGCTGTTACTACACACTGGAAATAAAAATGAAAGCAATGTGTTTTCAAAGACAAATGAGCCTGCATTAGGAAGGCAAGAAAACACATGAATGTATACAAACAGAACTGGCTGGCAACACATCATCCCTGGCACATGGCAACACCGGTGCTAGCTTGGGAAGGCTGCCTTTGCTTACGGAGTAATGAAGCAGGGGATTGAATGATTTCTGTCAGGGAATTTGCAGTGCATGTCAGAAACGTCCTTGTGGTCTTTAAGGCCATAAAGATTTTTAATCCTTTTCTCAGCATCTGAGGAAAGTTTTAGAATTACAAGAGACATCTCAGTTTGTCAATGGCAGCACCAAGGAAGCACCAAGCCAAGCCCCCGCAAAGCAGTTACCTGCAAACCCTGACAGCACAGATGCGGTATTTAAGTGATTTTTCTGCATTAGGCAGAGACTGCCCTGGTGTAAGGTTTAAGGATGACAAAGACAGGAGGATGGAGACACTTTCAGTGGTTAAAATTCACTGTTTTTCATAACATACTAAACAGTATTTATGACACAGTGTTATTTGAATGACTGTAATTTACATGCACTGAACTATGACACCACATTAAGTCAAGATGTAATAATTGAGTACAAAAGCTTTGATTGTAAATGCAAGTCGTACCTAAAAGAGAGTAAAAAAGCTGGGAAGTTATTTTCCCATATTAAGACTGGTGAGTAGGACTGAAGATTTTTCAGGGATAAAGTGTGTACTTCAGAGAGAAATACACGGTACGCTGAGGGTAACAACATCTGCTAGAATGCCACTTGAGGCAAGCCTTGTCCTTTTCACATAACAGAGTCGGCTCATGTACAAAAAGGTGGGTGAGGAAAAGTGATGTGAAAGCCAGGGAAGAAAACTATCCCAAATTCCTGACAATTCACCACATGTGGCAGAAGGCTTTCCTAAGAGGTCCCCCCACACACACTATACCTGCCATAGACCTGACAGACAAGAGGTTCATCACAAGCCACCCGCTTCCCCTCCACCAGGAGCCCTCCCTCTGAGGCCAGACCAGACCCTTCCCACAGCCCATCCACCCAGTAGACACCCCCCCTTCTCCCCAGGTCTCTCTTACCTTGGGGCTGCACAGCCTACATGAACTGGGCTCCCTCCCTGGCTGATCTCTCCCACCTCTCCTTCCTGCAGGGTGCCCATGTCAGCTCCTCTTCCTCCAGTTCTCTGCCTGGGGTTTCAGTTAGTACAGGCACAGACTCTACTGCTCTCCACTAGACCCAGTGGGGATGCTTAGAATGCACCCCCGACCTGTCATAAGACATTACTTACAATTTATCATTGGTACCTTTCAAGTTGTTTATTGTATGTTATATAAATCAAATAAACTCAAAGACATATGGTATAAAAATAAAAATATTGACATGTTCCAAATATATAAATACTTTTAGAAATCCGGCTTCTTATTTTGAAGTGTTGAGTCCATTTTGTTCAGTAACACTCTGCAGACTCAGAACTGCCAGAACGACAAAAGTCAGAAGATGCTGTGAAAATAAATACGTAAAAGACGACAGTTTAGGGTCCAAGACTTCCCCGAGAGTCCCAGACAGTTTACAGCCTAACATCAGTCCACTTTGGAAAGGACACTGATCAGGTTTTCTGACTAGTCTGCTACAGATAGCTGCAAGAGACAGAGGCACTTCAGACCCACCGATTGGGCATGCAGCCAGGCACCATGAAACTGGCTCAAGTCAAAGAGAAGTCAACCAGCACGGAATACCTAGGTATTCTGGGAAGCACCCTGCTCACTCTTCCCAAGTCTGAAGCCTCGACTTTCAGAGCATGTGTGTGAATTTGTTGTTTAACCTAATCTCCAAGACAATAGTCTTGCCTAAACCGGTGGGCATTCTGCAAAGGCAAGAGAGGCATAGAGCATAGTTCACCTCTAGGGTCATCTTTCCAAACAAGAAGCTGCTATCACATGAGTCTGCCCAGCAAACCATGGAAAACTGCCTCGCCTTGGCCAGGAAGGCACAAACACAACTGCCAAATGGTCAAAGCATTTCTGAAGTGCAAGTGATAGTAAAGGCTAAAAACCCCAACTGCTTGCTGCCAGCTTTAGCCACATTGCTCCTTCCCATCCCTGCTGGTACACTTTGATTTAAACAGATTTACCGCACATACACATTTGATTAATCAGCTATTGGAGTCCCCCACCCCTTTTCAGATGAGGAGAAAGATCACCCTTTAACCTGGAAGGTCTCCTGCCTTACCCAATACTGTCTGTGCCACATTGTGAGACAGGACTCACCTGACATTATCATCTTCTGTTTCCTCATAGCACAACATTTCCCCTTCTCCCCTCTCTGCGCTCTCCATTGCAGGTGGTATTGCTGGTTAGCGCTGGAGATTAGACAACCTGAAAAGCAAAATCAGAGAGGGGTTTTAGAGGGAAGCTGCCTTCACGAAGGGATGGGTCTGAAATGCTGAGCCATACAGCAAGCAGCCTCTGAGCTGCACCACCAGGCACGGTGGTGAGGAGCAGCCACTGGCCATTTCCACGGCACAGCAGGCTCTTTCAAGGAAGCAATCTTGCTTGTTCAGTTCAATTACCCCAGTGAACCTCAACACTAACACCACCCAGCTCACCAAATGTTAGCCTCAGAGGAGACCTACAACACAGCACGCTGCATTTGGTTTCCCACTTCAGGATAGCTCCTGGCTGAAAATGATCAGAGACCTCCACACTAGCTAGCTGCACTGAGATTGTGATACAGAGCTTTCCCTAGAGGAAAGCAGTGGAGAATTAGGGCAGGAGTCAGGCAGCTCACAAGGAGACAAACACCTTCCCTGCAACGGAGTATATGCAGAGGAACTTCCAAAGCAGGGACAGAGTTCACTGCTCTGCCTTTTCTGGGCTGTACTGCATGGGAAGAGTCAAAACGGCTGCTGCAGATGGCTCCTGCTACCTCTAACACTCTCCCCTCATGCCTAGCAGGGTTTCCTTCAACCCCCAGAAGCAACTGAGTTCTCCCTCCTCTTCTGCAAAAGGAAGCAAACAGAAAAATCTCCAGGGATGTAGCAGGACACCCAAAGACCTACCCAGAAGCAGGAGTGAGACACCTGGCTTATAGCTGAGTTTCCTCTTAAGCAGAAATCCAGGCACCTCATTTACAAAATGGACCTGTAATCAGCTTTGTGCAGAGCAGCACCATCACCTTACAGGCAGCCTTGCCAGATGAACAAGGAACTAAGCTGCTTCCTGGCTCTTGGAAAGCACTCACTGAAAGAGAGCCATCCCTCACACTCTCCCATTCGACGTCAGCCTCCTCAGGGCTAGAAGAGCAGGCAGGCAGCTGCAGGTTCACCAAGCTCAGCACAGGGCCAGCACCAGCACAGCAGCTGCTGGCTCCCAGCTCACATGGAGCACCCCAGCTATAAATTAACTGCCCTCTGGCTCCTCAGCCCGACTTTCTGAAGCCCTGTTCTACAGCCACTTCCACTGCCCTCCATACTCCAGCACAGGACTCGGCCAGGAGCGCTGGGAGCTGGGTCTGAGCACCCAGTTTGGAGAACACATCACCAGGGTGAAGGTTTCCCCTGTGATCACACAGTCCTCGGGCTCACTGGGACAGAGCCTTTCCCAAGGCGAGGACTGACCACAACACAGTACTTTGTCATGCCAGCCAGCCCACTGCAGTAACAGAAGTCACAGGGGAAGCAGCCCCACATCCCCAGGGCCCTGCACCACAGGATAGGACACAGCACAGCCTCCCCAACCAGAGGGTAGGGGAAGCCAGGTTCAAGGGCGCTATTTTCATTTTGATCCCTCACTGGACAGCAGCACCACACCAGCTCAGCAAACTTGTCACAGCTCCAAACACCCACCATGGGGAAGGGAAACTGAAGCAAAGGGGCAGAACCTGCCCAGCCTGAGCCAGCACCTGGTCACGGGCCCAGGGGAACAGCCTGCCTGCCTCACAGCACAGCCAGCCTCCTGCCAGCACAGCTGCACAAGTCCTGATGGCATCCTGGCTTCCTGCGCAGCTGGCTTCAAGTCAGGCACTCCTCAAGAAATGCAGATTCCAAAACTAAACTGGAGAAACTGGTTCCAATTTATCTTATACTTCCAGACAGTACTGATGACAGTACATACACAGGACAACATGGAAGCTGAGATTTTCCGCAATACCATCCAGCATAGACAGGATGAGCCGTGAATTCAGGAGACAAGTGAGCACAAATCAAACCCCTGTCCTTTTCAGTACTAGCGTATCACATGAGAACTCGGAGGAAGGGAAGTAAGAATCATTGTATCTCTTACCATTACACATCCCTTTTACTCCAAATCTGGTAGCTGAAAGCCCACCACACGGTCACTGGTCAGGGCCCTCATTTCTCACAGTTTTGCTCCCCTGGAAGAGGCAGTGTCCTACTCACCAAGCAGGCAGCTCGAGCAGCTGCCCACTTCCACTGCAGAGGCTGCAATGTCATTTCATTTGCTTCATGAGCTCTGCTCATCAAGACCTGGCTGATGTTCAGGGTAAACACATACCTTCCCAGGGCCCTACCAGCAGCCTCCTGGGAGAATCCAACAGCTACAAGAGGCAGGATAGTGGGGCTGGAGATTGGAGACAAGGCTTAGTACAAAACACCTCAGCACTCCAAACATTTCTTTCCCAATAACAGTGTTCAAACCCTCTGAGAAAACATCCCTATCTCATCTAGCCAGCACTTAGTTTGCCCCAGACACATTTCCACAGCAAGTTTCACACTCAAGATGCACAGCCATTCTTCTCAGGGTAGGAAGACACTTAATCCCAACAATCCAATGGAGCCTCACAGAATAATTTTTACACTGCCTGATCCCAGGTGGGGTCAAGACTTCACCTGGACGTTGCCTACATCTGGGAAATAATTCAAGTCTAAGGCACTTTTAGAGGTGCCCACGAAAACCCTACCTCTGTCCCCCAGAGCCACTGTCCAGCACCTCAACAAAGTGACCAAGGAGGGAACTCCTGGTAAGTTCACAGATCTCGTCCAGTTCTGCACTTCGGTAATCAGCCCTTGTGCCAGGCAGTGCATCCAGAATCTCTTTTCTCAGTCTGCCTGGGAGAACAGCACAAGGACACATCAGTCAACCAGCTTTACACCTGGGGAGAGTAGGAAAGGAGTGTGACAGGCACACATGAACTTGGTGAACAGCCTTTGCTCTGGGGAGAGCCACTACTTGCCCTGCCCATCCCAGCATGCAGTCAGCTGTGCCTGGGACACCCCAAGCAGGGCCAGTGATAGGCACTTATAGCTGATGTATGTAAAGCAGTGCTGGGCTAGGCTCTATGAGGCTTGAATAAGATATCTGTGTCACCCAACAAAGGAAGGGCTGGGACAGCAATAGGCTTCACAGGCCTTCATCCTTCCAGCTCTTCATTGAGCTCAGCAGCATCAAGAGTTATAGAACCATAGAATGGCTGGGGTTGGAAGGGACCTTAAAGCTCATCCAGTTCCCAGACCCTGGCACGGGCAGGGACACCTTCCACTAGCAGAGGTTGCTCCAAGGCCCGTCCAACCTGGCCTTGAACACTGCCAGGGACAGAGAAGAGCCAAGTGCCCCCAGGGCACCAGCAGAACCGGGTGCAGCTCCTGTCCTGAAACACTCAAGACATCCTCCTGGAGGAGCTGTGTGCAGGAACCACTGCAGGGTATGAGGCAGCCACTCTGGCACGCTCCCTCAGCTGCTGTGCGGACGCTCGCCCGCAGGAGCCGAGGGAAGAGATGCAGGAGGCCTGACAAGCACTGGCCCAGCACAGCCGCACACAGCCCCGCTGCTCCCGAGCACACGGCTGGCAGACGGCAGCACCTGACCCAGAACAGCTTGAGGCCTAGGCCAGAGCCACGGGTCGGGCGCTGCCCTCAGGACCGGCCGCCCAGGCCTTGCGGGGCAAAGGCACACGGACGCGGCCCTCATACGGCCTACACGGCTTTGCCAGTTGAGCGCCGCAGGTCCCGGGCCTACATGTCCGCGGGAACGGGAAGAGGCGGCGGGCCCAGCGGAGCAGAGCCCCCCGGGAGGTGGGGGGTTAATCCGGGGGTAACCCCGAGGGCCTCAGCCCGGGGCCGGACCCGCCGCGTTGCCATGGACACGTGCCGCGAACACTCACCCTCCGCCTCTGCCGCAGATCCCGAGACCCGCCCTCAGACCCGCGACGTGACACAAATCGTCATGCCTGGGATGTAACTGGGAGTTATCCTGAAGGGCACTCTCTGCTCAGTCAGGCTCGTTTCTTCAGGTGGTATCATATACTCTTCCCTTGTTATTTCTCTGTCATTATTATTATTGGTGGTAGCAGTAGTGATTTGGGTTGTATCTTAGTTACTGGACTGTTCTTATCTCAACCCATGGGAGTTACATTCTTTCGATTCTCCTCCCCATCCCTTCGGGAGGGGGGGCGGATAGAAACTGCGTGGCTGACTTGCCGACTGGCTTAAACCACGACAAACAGGATGGGCAGACAAGGAGTATTCTAAGCTAGCAGATGTTCGGGAGTCACTGTCGCCAACCTAACTAATAATTAGAAGGATGGTAAGAAATAATTCACTCATTAGAAGGATGGTAAGAAATAATTCACGACCCAAAGTTGTAAATGTAACCACAAGGCAGACATAGATGTGCTTGGTTAATTGCTTGGAAGCATATAAATATCGTGTAATCCTTGTAGTAAATGATCCAGCTTGTACTGTACCACAGGGTCCGTGCCTTCCATCCTCACATTTTTTCGTAACATACTAAACAGTATTTATGACACAGTGTCATTTGAATGACTGTAATTTACATGCACTGAACTGTGACGCCGCATTAACTGAAGACGTAATAATTGAGTACAAATGCTTTGATTGTAACTGCAAGTCATACCTAAAAGAGAATAAAAAAGCAGGGAAGGGATCTTACTTATTTTCCTATATTAAAAGTGGTGAGTAGTGTAGGGATTGGTGCACGGACGGGAGGTTGCCAGGAGGGACAGGAACCAGCTGACCCTGGGGAGGTGCTTAGGCGGCAAATATAAGGAATTCTAACTGCGCAATAAATCGTTGGTGACCTGCATTCCGTGAATGCTCTATGTCTCAGCCCTAGTTCGGAGGGAACTAGTGGTTCCGTCCCTCACCACACGAGTAGCGAGAAACTACAAGTGGTGACCCCGATGTGATAGCGATGGATGTGAGCCACGTGGTACAGGTACTGGAGGCCCTCGCGCAGCAAGCTGGGTTGCCGATGGCGATAAACTCGGGGCCAGCGGGCCGCTGCATCCAATGGATGCGGGGACGGGGGGGAAGTGGAGGCCCCCGTGGACGTATTAGATACCTCCTGATGGGGACGGATCCGCCAAGAGATTTGAAAGCGGTCTTGGCTGGGGAAAAGAAAGCAGGAGATCTAGGGGAGACGTGGGGTGCCATCGAGAAAAGTTGTCTCCAGGACAGGAGCTGCTGGAGCGGCCGCGGGACACGGAGGCGCTGCGAGTGGAGAAGCCGCGGGTGCAAGCGCGGGAGCTGTGGAGGAAAGTGCCCTGGGAGGCGCGGCCGGAGCCCCCGGGCTGCCAGAAACCGCGGCAACAGCATCAGCTGCAGCAGCAGGAAAACGGGAAGTGGAGTCCTGTGAGTCCTGGCAACACTCCCCCTTGTGCGACAGGGCGAGAGGACAGAGGGGTTCCCCACACCGAGCGACAGCAACCCTCAAAGCCTACCCTGGGGGAATCCTCCCTACTAACGACATTGTCTTTATCCTTGGCTACCAGGCAGGAGTGTTCAGTTTGGTTTTGATTTTCTAGGGAAAAAAAAAAAAAAAAAAAAAAAAGTACCCTTATAGCCTTTTGAACACGCTGTGTGAGTGCTGTGGTGGGCTGTGGACTTGAAACCCCATATACAACTCGTTTGATAGTCTCTCTGTGATCCACATGTACTAGAAGTTGGCAAATATATATCCATGTATATCCATGTTTCTATTAGCCCTTGGATAATTTTTATGGATATTGCTGACCACTTCTTCCAATGTAGGCTGGCCACCTGCATCGGAATGAGTGTACATTTTGGTCAGTGTAAAAGCCCAAGGCTCGTGCGATGTGGGGGGGGCAGAGCCTCTGCGGGGACGCCCGCTAAAGTTGAGCCTGCAGCCTCACACTGCGACGATGCTGCTTGGAGCTGATTTTTAGTTGTCTTCACAGGGTCCTTACTCCACGTTCTGTATGAGAGACTGTGTAGTGGGAATAATGATTGTTTGGGGTTTGTGTTTCAAATATTGTAATCGTATGGAGTGTGCTTGTGGGATCCCATGCGTGTGTGTGTGTGCTGAGGGCGGACAGTGCTCTATGTATTTTTTGTTGTTGGGTTTGTGTAAAAGTTTTAATGGGTAGCAGATTAACATTTTGGACAAGAAAGGGTTAATGCAAAGTGCTGTTGCTGGCAGGTATTTACTGCTGCTGCTAAGCAGGCAGGCAGCTGTAGCTTCACATTTCTTTCCCATCAGAATGCCCTTGAATCACTCTAACCCAGCTCCTTCTCAGGAGCTGATAGCGAGGGAGAGGGGGTATGTTTGTGTCCTCCTAGCTACAGGTCCATGGCAGCTGCCTGCAAAGTTTGCAAAGCCTTGCCATGAGCTGGACAGACAAGTGGAGGAGCCCGATGCCTCAGCTACAGGAGCTGACAGTGAATACCCTGAGCAGAATGAGATAGAGGAGGAGAAATATAAATGATTACAGGACATCACTTGAGGGCAACTGAAAAGTAACAACTTGAATATGTGTGCTTGTAACGCAGCTATTATTAGAAGCTGTGATTTTGTGTATAAAACCACTTGTATTTACTAGCCAGTTGCTAATGAGAAACTGTACCCTGTGTTGTGTGGACTTGTTACTTGTAAAAGATGTTAGAGCATGCAAATTTGCAGCAGCTGCTAGAAAATGCTAAGACAAAAGCTAGAAAGATTCTGATATGATGGTAGTGTTATAAAGCAGGTAATGGAACAAATTAAGAGGGTGGGAGAACTCCACTGGTAAGAAAGTTCTTTGGCTGGTTTCTCACTGCCATCAGCATTTTCAACATGCTGTTGTAACCTGTAATAGTTACTCTGGTAATGTAAATCTGTATGTGCTTTGCCACAGTAGCAACTTGTTAGTGGATGAAGCAGGTGAAACTCTGCATTGACAACGAGGTACAAGAACTGAGGTTGACCAAATGCCTGCTGCCACAGTCAAGGGCAAGACTGGGTTGGCCTCTGTGTTTGCCACCAAGAAGAACCTTTAGCTCCGCTGTTGGCTGCAACCCAGCAGGTGTGGAGCGGTGGGGACACATGCCATGCCAGACCTTGATGGGAGGGGATGGCTTCCCCTGTTATCAGAGAGCCATCCAGGAGAAAAAGGGCAGACCCAGCAGCCTGTGATTGGCATATGTTGAACTAATATGGAAACATGCTAAGATCTTACACATAGTGTATGAGGATGGGCAAGCCTTTTGGCTGGACAATTTGTTAAGTGAATGGGGACTGACAGGTTGGCTGGTTGCTCTAGTGGAAGGTGGACTAATGGTGTTTATTGTCATTTTAACAATTTTGATTTTGTTGCTGTGTATCTTTAATGTATCCAACGAATGATTATGAGTGCTACAAAGCATGTTTGGCTTGTATAGAAAGAAAAAGGCAGAGATGTGGATGACTTTCTGGCAAAGAACAGCCATGTACCCAGATCAGCAAGTGCCTACGTGGAGTCGGACATGAACCAAGGGACAACAAAAGCTGAAGGAATCCCAGCAAGATAAGAAGGAACTGACAAATGCTACTATGCTTGCACTAAGTGGGCTCTTGACTGGTGTTGATAGTGTTCGTCATGCCACCTTACAAATAGGGCAGCAATCGACTTTTTATTGTTGGCACAGGGGCATGGTTGTGCTGAATTTGAGGGAATGTGCTGCATGAATTTGTCAGATCATTTGGAATCAATTTATAAGAGTATACAACAATTGAAAGAGGGGGTTAAATGGCTAACAAAAGATGATGGATGGAGTAACTATATTATGTGTGTTAGTTTTATTTGTATTAGTAGCAAGTTATATGTTGTGGTGTATGATGTCTATAGTTAAGAAAAATGTAACATCTGTCTGGTTTGCTCAAAGACAAAAAGAGAGAATTGTGGAGTGGCTGAGGGACGGTGGACATTTCGTGACCAACCCAGATGTTAGCCTTAGGAGATGGTGGTTATGAAGAATACAGCTGAACAATCGACATGTGAGCAATCCCAGCTGTTTGGTTTTAGCCAAACTCTGAGTTAAGTTGCAAGGCCTGAACTCAAGTTACCCAGGCTGCAAGGCCTAGCCTTAGGTTACTAAAGGACAGTTACGTGCAGTAGAATAAGGAACTTGGCATTTGCTCAAGGCTAACAAGATGTGGAGCGGGATGGTGAAACTGCAAGTTATGTGAGAAAGGTAGCGAATGGATAATTTTAGCGAGCTTGTTACCTGCTTCAAAAATGTGTGGACTGCACTTCTGAGCCAATCACAATCTATATTGGTTACGTCTAGCCAACAGCAGTTCAATTTCTGGAAGCATATACTGTAGCTACTGTGCTACGACAGTGATCTGCGGACCCCATTGGCCATTGAGGCTACGATGGAGTGTGCGCAAGTCCTTTTTCAGGCTTTGTCTGAGCGAGCTGCTGAAATTTGC
Organism: Psittacula echo; assembly: GCF_963264785.1. Classification (NCBI taxonomy): domain Eukaryota; kingdom Metazoa; phylum Chordata; class Aves; order Psittaciformes; family Psittacidae; genus Psittacula; species Psittacula echo. Next base: position 11,100,640 of record NC_137739.1, read on the forward strand.
CCAAATCACTGTAACAGTCATTCGCACATCCCTGGACTCCTAACTGAAGGTAACAATAGTGCAGACCGCGTTGCACAAGGTCTGCCAGTCCCTGGCTGTTGCTCTCCAGTTTTTATGTGCTATTATATATATGTCACGGTTGATACCTGTAGCAGTGTCATCTTGGCTATGGCACAAAGCAAGCAAGACGCTAAGGCGACCATTTTGCATTGGCGCGAGGTCATGGCGATTTTGGGAGTCCCTAGCCAGATCAAGATCAAGACAACGGTCCAGCATATTCAAGTCAACTGGTGGCTTTGGTTTTACAACACTGGGGCACTGAGCATAAGACTGGTTGTCCTCATAACAGCACTGGCCAAGCTATCGTCGAACGCACGCACCAGACTCTGAAAGCTCGCCTCGTGTGTCTTGAGGCGGGGGAGACCGTACCCAGAGGAGCTCCTGCAGTCTGTGTGTGCTGACTTTTACTTTCTGCTCTAGTTTAAATCAATTCTCGCATGGATCAAGTGAACAATCCCCCATGAGCTCGCACTTTGCTCCACCTCTAAACAAACCCCCATATCCGCAGGTACGGGTGAAAGATCTGGAAAAGGGTAAGGTAGGTCCATTTGCCCTACGTGCTCACGGACGAGGCTATGCCTGTGTGGAGGGGGAGACTGGGCTACGCTGGATACCAGCAAATGGTAATTACCGTATTTGTAGTTGTAAGTTTGTATTTGAGCTATATTTCACAGGTGGTGATTGGCGCTCATCTGTATCTGGGAGAGAGTGATGGAAAGAGGTGTGAAATGACATCCATGGCCCTTGTGTGTCCAGATGACTTCACTCACGGATCCAGTCACAACGTGGCTTACGAACTTTGTAGCCAGCCGTTGAATACGACATCACTCAGGCCGGAAACACCTGCATATAGGTCCCTTTAGGCTGACGCTCTGTGTTTATTAGTATTCGGACGTTTGTTTCCTTCTTGTTTGATTATGTAATACGCACTGTGTGTGAATACTTAGTGGCACAAACCTTTCTTACTTAGTTAATTAGAGTTATAAGTTGTTATTTGGAATAGCTGTTAAAACCCTGAGTTTTCTAGTCTTGAGGCGGGGGAGATGTAGGGATTGGTGCACGGACGGGAAGCTGCTAGGAGGGACAGGAACCAGCTGACCCTGGGGAGGTGCTTGGGCGGCAAATAAAAGGAATTCTAACTGCGGAATAAATCGTTGATGACCCGCATTCCGTGAATGCTCTATGTCTCAGCCCTAGTTCGGAGGGAACTAGTGCTTCCGTCCCTCACCACACGAGTAGCAAGAAACTACAGTGGGGGGTTAATCCGGGGGTAACCCCGAGGGCCTCAGCCCGGGGCCGGACCCGCCGCGTTGCCATGGACACGCGCCGCGAACACTCACCCTCCGCCTCTGCCGCAGACCCCGAGACCCGCCCTCAGACCCGCGACGTGACACAAAGGCCCGGCCCGGCCGCCCCGAATTTATCACCCAGGGTGGGGACCGCGCAGCCAATCAGGAACCGCCCGCGGCACGAGCCCGAGCCGCCGATTGCTGGAGGAGGCCGGGACGCCACACAGCGGCCCTAAGTCCCCGCCCCCTCCAACGGCTACCACCGAGATCCCGGCGGGCGGGCGGCCGGCGCGAGTCCCCGCGCAGCCGCAGTCCGGAGAAGGCAACCCGGCGGTGTTCAACGAACGTTTATTGCGCGGGGTCAGTGCGAGCGGCACGAGCCGTGGGAGCCGACCCCGGGGTCACCCGGTCCCAGCCCTGCCGGGGCAGGGACACCCGAACGTGTCCAGCCGGGGCTTGGATGTGCCCAGAGACGGAGCCTCCACATCCCCCTGCGCAGCCGGTTCAGTGCTCTGCCACTGCAACGGAACAAGTTCTTCCTCATGTCGAGGTGAAACCTCTGGTGTTTCAGTTCATGGCCACTGCTGCTCATCCTGGGGTGGCCACCACTGAAAAGAGTCTGGCACCTTCCTCCTGGCACCTGCCCCAAACCTCCAATCAGCTCCCTCCACCGGCCCCCCCCCTTCTTCCTCTCTGAGGGCTCATTCCTAGGGGAAGAAACTTCTTTCACCCTCCACAAGCAGGGTGGTCAATGGGAGGGGGAGACACCGGGCTTTGCTCACAGGGCATCAGACCTCACTGCTCCCCACACTCACCCCACCTGGGGCTCCCCACCCCTGTGGGTCTGCTGGTGCCGGAAGAGTGCCGAGCTTATGGTGAAGCCCTTCCCGCACTCAGCACAGACGTATGGACGCTCCCCGGTGTGGATTCGCAAGTGCTGGATGAGGTGGGGACTCTGCCGAAATCTGTCCCCGCAGTAGGTGCACATGTAGGGCCTCTCCCCAGTGTGGATGCGTTGGTGCTGGAGCAGGTTTGTCTTCCAAAGGAATCTCTTCCCGCACTCGGTACACTTAAAGGGGCGCTCCCCGGTGTGGACGCGCTGGTGTTTCATGAGCTCGGATCTCACACTGAAGCTCTTCCTGCACTCCGTACACTCATAGAGTTTCTCCCCGGTGTGCATCCGCTGGTGCTGGACGAGCAGTGAGTTCTCAGAGAAGCTCTTCCAGCACTCAGCACACCTGTAGGGCTTTTTCCTGGTGTGGGTTAACTGGTGCCGGATCAGATTAGAACTCACGCTAAAGCTCTTCCCACAGGACTTGCATTCGTAGGGTTTCTCCCCAGTGTGCACACGCTGGTGTTGTGTCAGATTCGAGCTCAAGCTAAAGCTTTTCCCGCAGGTTGGGCATTCATAGGGTTTCTCCCCGGTGTGCACGCGCTGGTGCAGGATAAGCTGCGCCTTCCGGGAAAAGCTCTTCCCACACTCGGCACACTTGTAGGGCTTCTCCCCAGTGTGGATTACCTGGTGTTGGATCAGCTTCGAGCTCACAGTGAAGCTCTTCCCACACTCGGAGCACTTGTAGGGCCGCTCCCCTGTGTGGATCCTCTGGTGCTGGATGAGATGTGACCGCTGCCAGAAACTCTCCCCACATTCGGTGCAGGTCAAGGGTTTTTCTCCGGTGTGGATTCTCCGATGCTGGATGAGGTTGGAGCTCACCTGGAAGCTCTTGGATCTCTCAATCCTTTCTGACCTGCGTGGGAGAACAGGGTCCTGCGCAGGACCCTGGGAACTGTTCTCCTCAGAGAGTCCTGAGCATAAACCCTTGGGCTCCACTGGCCTGGGGATGCCTTGATGGGCATTGTCTTCATTCTTGCTCACAATCCCATCTTCACCTGCAATAAAATGAGAATCCAGACAAGTCACAGGCAGGACTGGAAGCTTTGGACAGGGCAAATCCCAAGGGGACAAATTCTAAAAATTCAGCAGACAGATTGACTTTAAGTATAAAACATTCTGCTATATCCTGCCTTCAGGACATGGTATTTCCCTCCAAACTACACAGTGGATTTTTCAGAGTGTTCACAGGAGCAAATGCTGTAAATTGCCCTGCATGCTTCACCAGAACCTCAGTCTCCTGGAATCACTGGCATATTAGAGGCAAAGGTTTACTGCTTGAATGGGAAAGATGCTTGCTCTTCCAGGATGTTGTATCTGAAAATCACAGAACCACAGGACGGTTTTAGCTGGAATGGACCTTACAGATCACATCCAGTTCCAGCCTCCTGCCATGTGCACAGGCACCTTGCACTAGACCAGGTTGCTGCAAGCCCCATCCAACCTGGCCTTGAACACTGCCAGGAATGGGGCAGCCACAGCTCCTCTGGGCAACCTGTGCCGGCGCCTCAGCATCCTCACAGGGAAGAACTTCTTTCACCTTGCCTAAATCTCCCCTCTCTCAGTTTAAAGCCATTCCGCCTTGTCCTGTCCCTACCTGCTCCTGTCAAAAGCCCCTCTCCACATTTCTTGTTGGGCCCTTTAGGTGCTGGAAGCTGCTCTATGATGTCCCCAGAGCCTTCTCTTCTCCAGGCTCAACAAGCCCAGCTCTCTCTGCTTGTCTCCACAGGATGTTACTAAAAGTTGAACTGGGAGCCAGAGTTAGGCCATAAAGAACTGCCTTGTTCAGCAGAACATTACTTGGGTTGCAACAGTAATCTCCGTGCTCTTGTGCTGCTGGTACTGCAGAGAAAGAGAAGATGCACGAGGCATGAGACACGGAGACCGCCTGGAGCCTGGCTTATGCCAGTCTTGGAGCAGAAGCAAATTAACCTTATGCTTTCACTGGTGCAGAACAAATCCATTGTGCAACGTGGTGGGTGAACTGAAGATCTCCCATGGCTGGTTCCAGATTATGCACTGAGGAAATCCAATACATGAAGAAGATGAAGGTAGGTGCAAGTCAAATTAACACTAGCTGAACAGTTATGAGGCTCCTGGGACACAGGCAATGAACAAATCCCTGCCATCCTATGTATATAAAGTCTTGCAGAAGCGTTACTGCTATGAATGTTCGCTGCGCGGACCCAAGCTCACCTGAAAGCCTGTTCAAGACAAGGGGCTTGTGCTGGTTTCTAGGGTGTTCACAGAGAGCAGCGACTCCTTCCAGCCCACTGCTCTGAATGTGGTTTGATGAGCATGTAGCAGGTCCAGAACCACGTGCCCCCAACAATGCTGTGCCTTTTGCTGTCCACAGGAAACACAGCTCTTTGCAGGCTGAATGAGCAAGACAGGACCTGCGTGACATGCACACAAAGCACATCTCCAGATCTGCTTAAAGATTCAACAGATATCTTGTGGGTCTCTGAACACTCTTATGAAATAAACCAGTACCATATCGGTCACATGGGATTGCTGTACAAACCACAGGCACCTCCTGTGGTCTGGCAGAGCTGTGATAAGGAAGTGCAGGCCATGGAAGACGTGAGTTGCTACTGAAGCATAAGTGTGCAATAAAGGAAGGAGAGTCTAGAAGTTCAACCCCAGACTGATATATGTACATATTTCATCTTCCTCTTTCTGGGAAGCACAAGAAAACATCACAATATGATTTCACAGTGAGCTCCTAAGATACCTTCTCCGGCAGCTTGCTGTGGCAGTGATGCCACTTCTTCCCTCACACAGTTTTCATTAAAACCATCCCTTGAGAGGAACAGAAAATGCAATTTTGCTAGTTACCACAAAGGCATTTCCATTTCTCTGCAGCTACTCCAGCCAGGACTCGAGGAAAAGAGAAAGGTGATATCCACAGACAGGATGGAAAGAGGATGTTCCTGGCAGGCCAGCATGAAGCTCTTGACAAGTTCGTCAGACGTACTGAGTAGACAGTGGAGCTAGCAAAGTTGTTCTGTTGCCGTTGTGCCCAAAGAGATGCTAACTTTGGCACTCAAACAGAATTTTGGTTCTTTACATAGACCTTGAAAAAGCCTTCAGAAGTACGAGACAATTAAGTTTTCTATGGTGTTCTATACTTTTGGGGGAAGATGAGGAGTGTCAAGCTTCTTTTTACAATTATTGTCACGGCTCTAGTGCTTCTACAATCATTTCTGTTACTTCTGAGCTACCAGGTGCCTTCACTGGCAACTAGGACACGCTGTCTGTAAAGGGTTTGATCTAAACCAAGACACGAACTCACTGGAAGTATTTCAAGTGGAAGGAGAGCAAGTTCACAATGAGGAGGAATTAATACTAGAAGCATAAGGCTGAACTGGCAAAAATGAATAAGCAAGAGAGACATGAAGAATGTGGTTGTTCCTCAGCACATGCCAATTTGAGTTGATGGCAAGACCTCTGATATGCCCAAGAGTGCCAGTGCTATAGCTACAAGGCAAGCTCCAGGTAAGCAGAGTAAGCTGCTGGACTTCTGGCTCCGGTACCTCACTGTTGGGACTGGAGGTGGCTGATGTGATGCCACAGAAAGGGGTGGAGGAGAGATCTGGGGCCCAACATTCTGAGCAAACAAACAGAAATTTGAGTAAAAGACTTAATGGACAGATGGCGAGAGGGCAGCCTGGGGAAGACCTGGCACGGCCTTTGGAAAGAGATGTCTCACTTCACAAACCACTCGCAGTTCTTCAGAGATGGCCCCAGTTTTATCAAAAGGGACATGTGGGGTCCAAAGGCATTCCCAAAAGACATTCCTTCTTCATCAAAACTGGTAAAGAAACTAAGCTGCTGTAGGATGAATGAAGCTCACAGGGCAGTAAGGAAGGGAAAAGGGAGGTGGAAACATTTGCTGATGATTTTGTGTTCCTCAGGGTTAAAGACACAAAGGCTGACAAAAACTGTGGCAGAGCCTTAAGATACTGACCAACCAGGTGACGGGGATGTTCACAGCAGGCAAACAAAGACCTTCAGAGGAGAACAGCCTCTACAGCTTGCACTTACACCACGATGGGCCTAGAATGTTCTTCATATCATCCAGCATTAGCACCTTGGAGTCTGAGCAGCTGGGTGAAAACTGCAGCTCCTAGGCACACAACACAGCCAGTCAAGCATCAATGAGTGCTGGGGGGAAAAAATAGGGAAGAAAAGAGAACGTAATTCTGCCTTGCTGCTCAAAACCCACATTCTGACTGTGTGCAAGGGGGAGGACGGATCCCCCATGTCAGAGACACTCTGATAGAGCTGAGGAAGATAGAGGCATGACAGGAACCATCAGAGGCACAGAACAGCTTCTGTATAGGAGATGAGTGAACTGCCCATTCTGCTGGGAAAAGGTACAGCTGATAGGGGGTATCACAGAGGACTATAAAAACACAAGTGGCCTGTGGGGTGGTTTGGCATCTATCCTGCACCATCTCTTCTAAATTAAGAACTCCTGGCAGCAGTAAAAGGCACTTTCAAAGCAAACTAAAGGAGGCAGCAATTCATCAAGCACCTAAATAAGCTGTGGAACTCCTTGCTGCAAGCTGCCACGGATGCTACAATGGGCGCAGCTTGAGAAGGCAAGAAGACAGATCTTGAGACATTACGTGTCTAGTTCAGGAGCTTCTGAAGCCACAGACGGCGCAGGCCTGTGAAAGGATACAGGGACACATCACTGCTTGTCTGCCCTTCTCTGGGTCTTGATCAAAGGCTGGGCAGCCTGCTGTATGAGGAAAGGCTGAGAGAGCTGGGCTTGTTCTGCCTACAGAAAAGAAGGCTCAGGGGAGACCTGACCACCACAGTCCAGTATTTAAGGGTGGCTATGAAGAAGACGGAGGCTCCCTTTCCACAAGGAGTCACATGGAAAAGACGAGGGGCACAACTTACTCCTGGGGAGATTCTGGTTGGACACAAGAGGAAAATTTCTCCCAGTGAGAACAACCAGCCATTGGAATAATCTCCCCAGGGAAGCGGTGCACTCCCCAGTGCTGGACACTTTAAAGACTCAGCTGGACAGGGCACTGCGACATCCAGTCCAGGGCATGCTCTGCCTGGAAAAGTTGCACCGGATGATCCTTGAGATCCCTCCCAGCCTGGTGGCCTGTGGCGCTATGAATACCCTCGTCACAGGCAGCAGGTGAAGCTGCACGGGCCCTGCTCCAACCCAGCACCGCCGCCCTTGTACATCCTGTGGGCGCTGGTGCTCCTGGAGCACTGTTTCTCATGACGGGTTCACGCTGATGGCCCTTACCTGAGCTGCCGCTCACAGCAGTCTTCCCTTCGCAGGAGCGGAGACGGCACAACCGCAGTTCCTCCTTCTGATCCATGTGGATGATCATCTCCGGCTCCAGCTCCGGGGAAACAAACCAAGAGGGTCAGGCGAGCTGGGCTTTCACCGCCCGCTACCAGCGGCGCGGCTCGGGAGCCACCGGCTCCGCGCCGAGCAGGGACCCCGGCTCCAGGGCGCGTGCAGCGGAGAGCTCCGGGCCCCGCAGCACTCCCCTGCCACGGAAGCTCACGCGGCCGCGGGGGGCGGGCTTCCGGGCCAAGCCCTACCGGGTCAGGCCCCGGTCCCTGCGGCCCGGCCAGGCCCGCCCTCAGCGGCTGGACCGGCGCACCAGGGGGCGCTGCCACGTGACGGCAGCGACCAGCGGCGGGCGGTGCCTTCGCGTCCGAGAAGAGGGGAAGATGGCGGCGCTGGGCTGCCGGTGGCGATGGTGCCGTCCTACGGCGGGGCCCCGCGGGCCTGTCGGTACCGAGTGCTGTAAGGAAAGCAAGTGCCTGGAAAACATAGGGTTAAAATACTTTTAACTTAGGTCTAAGCTAGAGAACAATGTTTGCATTGTAAGCCTGTGGTGTCATAACACAATTTAGTAGTCTTAGTAACATGAGTGAATTCTTTCTTACCATCCTTCTAATTATCAGTTAGTTTGGAGACACTGGCTCCCGAACATCTGCTAGCTTAGGATATTCGTTGTCTGCCCATCCTGTTCTGCTTGCAGTATTTCCTGCCCTTGCCTTCCTCGGGTGTGAGAGGATACTGGACTGCCTGGAGGGATGTCTGATTCGGAATCCCCACCTTCCTCTTGTGGTGGTTCCTGTCTCACGGGTGCTTTATAATGTTCTGGTAAATCCCCAGCTCCAGGGTCCCCTACCTCTCCCAGTGTGGTACAGCTCTGCCCTATACTACATGCCGAACAACATCTCTTTAACTTCCATTTCTATTACCCTTCTCCAGAGCCAACACCTGCCATTCTGGATGATTCTGTCTGCCATTCAGGATGATTCCGAAGGGTAAAGAACATAGCATATGATACAAGGGGGCTTGATATAAGAAACGCTAGCGCCTGGAAGGCTGTGGAATTTAGGGGCCCCATTAAACATAAATTGCCTCCTACATACCATTCTTCTGCCCATCCTCCTTATCAGATGACCCATACTCCTTACCATTCTTCTCCTTCTCCTCACCACATCTACATATCAGTTGGCCCATTCTACTATTCCTTCTCATTCTTCTCTACTTACAGTTAATCCAAAGACAGACAGATATGGCTGGTTTCAGCTACTTGTGTAATCACTGGGGCATCCAGATGTGACAAAGGTGAAAAGTTTAAGAAGAGGAAGGCTCGTTTACTTCATCCTGAAGACCCCTGCCCACAAGAGGAAGACTCATTTACTTCATCCTGAGACCCTCACCCATGACCACGGGGAGGCACTGCGCGTGTGCAAAGGACTTTTTAGCTCATTATAATAGGAAGCGGGGATAGATCATGAATATGTATAGGCGTGTAACTTTGGAGGATAAATGTAGCGGGAAAATGACACTGAGGTGTGCATACTTTGAAGGAGCGATCCCGATGCACCTCAGGGCTGAATAAAAGCATACCTACTTTACAAGTTTTACGAGTTGTCGAGTCTCTCCGCGTATCACATATGAAACTTCATCCCATTTTCCTTGTCATCTCAAAAATAACATTAATTGTAATAAGGTATTATAATTCAAAGTTCCATTGAAGGGACACTTTTCCCCATCTTCCAATTTACATAAAGGCCACCACTGATTACAACATTTGATCAGGGTTTTCTTATTCACAATTCCTCCCGGTGGCACCCCTATATCTTTCTAATGAGCTAAAATGCAACCTAACGGGCTCTTTCTGAGAATTCCCCCACTCTGTTGTCCTCCCATTGTAGTCCTTTAAAGATATACGACACGGTTAGCCTACAACAATAACATCTTACCCAGAGGAAAAGGTATAACGGAGTGTGGCACCCACAACGGATACACCCAAATTCCAAACAGTTCTGTATAGAAACCGCTTGTCTCCCACCAAAAGGGATAATATATTTTGAACAAGCACGACACTTAGCTTGGATATACAAACAACAGTGATGACAGATAGGGCAAGGGCTAGTTCCAGCCCTGCGCCAGCGAGCTTGAACACTACTCTGACAATTAACCCCCATATTGCTCTACTGGCTCTTTAGTTCTCCCAGATTTCCACAAACTGCTCGTACTAATTCACACGAACGTTCAATCCGGTCCCAGTCGGACCAATTTCCCGGGCAATTAACACACGAAAAATCCCAACCAAATTTCACTGACACTTTATCCTCACAAACAAACCATTCAAAGACGAAAACTGGTTCACACACAATATCACGGTGGATAGGACACCAAAACTCAACAATAGGTTCAATTTCATGAGACATACACACTTTGTCTGTCTCCGGCCGCTCTCCTCACAGAGAACACGGAACCGTGGATCAGGACTCCACACTCGCTTCGTAGCTATGCCATGTCTCACTCACACAAAACACTCATTCACACAAGGGCCCGTCTCTCAGTCACCCACTTCACACAGAATGTCGTCTAAGCCAATAATTGTAAGACAGAAACCTTAAGCCAGTGTTTACTTGCCAAAGGCTCATAAAGCCGTTAGTACAGTTACCCTTGGATCGATAACCTATCAAACCAAACTAACCCATGGGGCGAGCACCAGTGCTCTTTACCTCGTGTAGGACGTCTCAGTATGACTTACAGGTACCCCTTTACCTGGTTTAAACATACCTGATGATTCACTGGTGATGGTCCTTGTCTGCCCCTGCGGTGATCTGAGTGAGTGGGGGAGTCCTCCCAAGAAATCTCGGGGGTGCCCAGAGGAGTCCCGTCCTCAGTAGGTCCCGCAGCCGGGCAGAGATTGTCCCATCTGGGGTGCCAAATAGAAGCACAGAATCAGACTCTACAACTCAAAGAGAGTTATAAAGCAGGTATGTTTATTAGGGCACCGGGTGAAAGGGGGACCGCTCCTCCTAACTTGCACACCGAGGGGTTAAGCAAGCAGATATTTATTACACACAAACATGCATATTCATTAGGTTCCCCAGAGAGAGCAGGCGGTGATATTACAATTACTTTAGGTACTCATTATCATAAGTCTCCTCCCTTTTGGCGCTTGCACACTGCCCTCCGATGGTTGTGGGCAGGGCTCTTCAAGATGAAGTAAGCAGTCTTCCTCACTTTTCACCTTTGGCACAGTGGGATGCCCCAGTAATCACAAAACCAGCTGAAACCAGCCCTATCTGTAAGTTTCTGATTGCTGGCAAAGATTTAGACCAGTGTGGCCTTCGTACAAAATCTACTGCAAGCAGAACAGGATGGGCAGACAAGGAGTATCCTAAGCTAGCAGATGTTTGGGAGTCACTGTCTCCAATCTGATAATTAGAAGGATGGTAAGAAATAATTCACTCTTGTTAGTAAGACTATTAAATTCTGTTATGACACCACAGGCTTACAACACAAACGTTGTTCTCTATCTGAGACCTAAATTAAGTTAAAAGTATTTTAACCCTATGTTTTCCAGGCACTTGCTTTCCTTATATCACCGAGGGCAGCTCCCCCTGCGCTCGGACACCGGCGCGGCCTCCCCCCGCAGGTGGGTCACCTGCTGCCAGAGCCCCTGAAGCTCTGTCTGCTCTCCCGGGCGGGGTGTCCGGAGCCGGATGAGGCGCCGGCGCTGCCGGAGGGTGTCCCCACAGGAGAAGGGTCTCTCTCGGGGTACCTGTGGAAGGCTTCAGCTCTGTGTGCTGGGAAGGCTCATCCGTGCCAGGCCTACAGCAAATGCCCACCTCGGGGGCAACGTAGACCCTTCATGGCAGGAGGTCGATGAAGAAGACACGGCAGCAGCCAGCGCTTTCTAAGGAGAAAGCATCCAGAGGACACAAAGCAGAGCTCTGGAGATTGTAGGTAGACTGCCTGCGTTTCCAAGAGATGGGGACCCCGACAGGGCACTGCCAGGCTGCTGGAGCCTCCCAGGTCCCAAGAGTGGAGGCAGGCTGAGCTTAGGCACAAACTTAAACCTTCAGCGATCACTTAAATCCATAGGGAGAGAGCGTTCCTGAGCCATCTAAGCTTACAAGACTGCATCAGGGCAGCTGGAGAGGCAGGGAACCTCAGCAGAGAAACACTGCGGGTACCTCTGACTCCCTATGCAGGCAGGCCACGGCTCAAATGTGGTTTTGCTCAAGGCTGCATCACCTCTCCCATGTGCTTCATGTTTCATTACACAACAAGCAGCATATATGCAATGCCTCTGAAAGGAATTTTATGTGGGAATGATACTAAAACCATACAGGCACATTTGAAAGCCACTTCCAGAGCAGCTCCCGTCCCCTTGAAGAAGCACAGCAAGGATTGCTCTTGGATTTACCCCTTGGATACCTAAAAGCTGGCTCTCTAAGTGTAATCTGGTAGAAGGGGAAGGTGCGTAAGTCACAACTCTGCTTTACAGTATTCTTGTACGCTGCAGTTACACCGGCCCCTCCATGGGGCTTGGCCACAGCAGAGACCCTGGTGATGGATCGCACCCACTCAAGAAATGGCATTAAGACAGGGAATATGTTCTGAAATACGTGTACGCACGGAACTGTGCCTGTGTAAGAAAACAGCTCTCTTTTCAGATGCAAGATGCGAGAACATAGCTAAACATGTGAGCACAGCTTTTCAGAATAAACCTACAGAGGCTATTTTTTCAGGCAGCAAACATGACAGCACACAAATCAGCATGGTGGTAGCTGCAAAGGATGACCCATAGTGCCGCTGATGATTTCACTGTCACAGTGAATTTATAAGCAGTGTGTTCCGAAGCTCACTCAGGGCTCACATGGTGTATATTGGCAAGACAAGCTTTGTACAATGCCAGTAACATACCTGCTCCTTTCTTTAGCTTGAAAAGCAATCAGTACCTGAGTTGAAAAGTTGGGTTTGGTTTGCTTTTTCTGCAGCCTTGGAAGTGTTAAACAGAAGTATCAAAATATTTTTGATAGCTGTTACTACACACTGGAAATAAAAATGAAAGCAATGTGTTTTCCAAGACAAATGAGCCTGCATTAGGAAGGCAAGAAAACACATGAATGTATACAAACAGAACTGGCTGGCAACACATCATCCCTGGCACATGGCAACACCGGTGCTAGCTTGGGAAGGCTGCCTTTGCTTACGGAGTAATGAAGCAGGGGATTGAATGATTTCTGTCAGGGAATTTGCAGTGCATGTCAGAAACGTCCTTGTGGTCTTTAAGGCCATAAAAGATTTTTAATCCTTTTCTCAGCATCTGAGGAAAGTTTTAGAATTACAAGAGACATCTCAGTTTGTCAATGGCAGCACCAAGGAAGCACCAAGCCAAGCCCCCGCAAAGCAGTTACCTGCAAACCCTGACAGCACAGATGCGGTATTTAAGTCATCTTTCTGCATTAGGCAGAGACTGCCCTGGTGCAACGTTTAAGGGTGACAAAGACAGGAGGATGGAGACACTTTCAGTGATTAAAATTCACCATTATCTTGTGGGGCTTGGAATGCATCGCAACTGTCAGAGATCATGGGAAGAAGGAACTACAGCAGGTAAGTAAGAGTGACCCGTCCCTGACTGGTACTTGGAAGATGTTGGAACTGGCAAGGAATAAGGATGTCAGAACTTGATAGAGGATGTTGATGAGAAAAATCAGATAGACCTTTTGCCCGAAGTCGTAAATGTAACCGCAAGGCAGACACAGATGTGCTTGGCTAATTGCTTGGAAGCATATAAATATCGTGTAATCCTTGTCATAAACGATCCAGCTTGTACTCTACCTCTGGGTCCCTGCCTTCCATCCTCACAAATGGCGCCCGAACGGGGACTTGCTGAAGAGCGGTGACTCCGCGATCTGTGAGGACACCCAGCCGAACTCCAAAAGGCTGCAGCAATTAACCGATACCTCTGACTGAGGTAAGAGGCAGGGAACGGGAACATGGGAAACTCAGTATCCCCCGAGCACAAGTCAGTGTACAGAGTACTAGTGAAATTCCTAGCGAAGAAGGGGGTTACTGTGCATGAAGACAGACTGAAAGACTTGTTAATATGGGTCTTGAGCCATGCCATTGAGGTGACATCAACTAATATTTAGCAGAAGGCAATATGGGACAAGATTGGGGTCTGCCTCTGGGATGCAGCCACAAGGGATGATGCGGCGGCGGCCCCCAAACTGCTGGCCGTATGGCACTCAGTCTATGAGACATTTCACAGGGCAGCACAGGAGGCATCAGCACCATCAGTCCCTCCTGTCCCAACAAACGCCACTCCGGACCCTCTCGACCCAGGGCCAGTAGACCCAGAAATTGAGCCAGATCTATTCCCGCCTGATCCTGGCATTAGTTGTTGTGAGACACAAGCTTTGCCAGTGCTCATGCACCCTCCCACGCGTACTGATTGGTGGGAAGATATTCGCTGGCAGGATAGAGGATGTTGATGAGAAAAATCAGATAGACCTTTTGCCCGAAGTCGTAAATGTACCCGCAATGCAGACACAGATGTGCTTGGTTAATAGCTTGGAAGCATATAAATATCGTGTAATCCTAGTCATAAACGATCCAGCTTGTACTGTACCTCAGGGTCCGTGCCTTCCATCCTCACATTTTTTCATAACATACTAAACACTTCTTTATGACACAGTGTTATTTGAATGACTGTAATTTACATGCACTGAACTGTGACACCACATTAAGTCAAGATGTAATAATTGAGTACAAAAGCTTTGATTGTAAATACAAGGCGTACCTAAGAGAATAAAAAAGCTGGGAAGGGATCTTACTTATTTTCCCATATTAAGACTGGTGAGTAGGACTGAAGATTTTTCAGGGATAAAGTGTGTACTTGAGAGAGAAATACACGGTACGCTGAGGGTAACAACATCTGCTAGAATGCCACTTGACGCAAGCCTTGTCCTTTTCACATAACAAAGTCGGCTCAAAAAGGTGGGTGAGGAAAAGTGATGTGAAAGCCAGGGAAGAAAACTATCCCAAATTCCTGACAATTCACCACATGTGGCAGAAGGCTTTCCTAAGAGGTCCCCCCACACACACTATACCTGCCATAGACCTGACAGACAAGAGGTTCATCACTGGCCACCCCTTTCCCCTCCACCAGGAGCCCTCCCTCTGAGGCCAGACCAGACCCTTCCCACAGCCCATCCTCCCAGCAGACACCCCCCTTTTCCCCAGGTCTCTCTTACCTTGGGGCTGCACAGCCTACATGAACTGGGCTCTCTCCCTGACTGATCTCTCCCACCTCTCCTTCCTGCAGGGTGCCCATGTCAGCTCCTCTTCCTCCAATTCTCTGCCTGGGGTTTCAGTTAGTACAGGCACAGACTCTACTGCTCTCCACTAGACCCAGCGTGGATGCTTAGAATGCACCCCCGACCTGTCATAAGACATTACTTATAATTTATCATTGGTACCTTTCAAATTGTTTATTGTATGTTATATAAATCAAATAAACTCAAAGATATATGGTATAAAAATAAAAATATTGACATGTTCCAAATATATAAATACTTTTAGAAATCCGGCTTCTTATTTTGAAGTGTTGAGTCCATTTTGTTCAGTAACACTCTGCGGACTCAGAACTGCCAGAACGACAAAAGTCAGAAGATGCTGTGAAAATAAATACGTAAAAGACGACAGTTTAGGGTCCAAGACTTCCCCGAGAGTCCCAGACAGTTTACAGCCTAACATCAGTCCACTTTGGAAAGGACACTGATCAGGTTTTCTGACTAGTCTGCTACAGATAGCTGCAAGAGACACAGGCACTCCAGACCCACCGAGTGGGCATGCAGCCAGGCACCATGAAACTGGCTCAAGTCAAAGAGAAGTCAACCAGCACGGAATACCTAGGTATTCTGGGAAGCACCCTGCTCACTCTTCCCAAGTCTGAAGCCTCGACTTTCAGAGCATGTGTGTGAATTTGTTGTTTAACCTAACCTCCAAGACAATAGTCTTGCCTAAACCGGTGGGCATTCTGCAAAGGCAAGAGAGGCATAGAGCATAGTTCACCTCTAGGGTCATCTTTCCAAACAAGAAGCTGCTATCACATGAGTCTGCCCAGCAAACCATGGAAAACTGCCTCGCCTTGGCCAGGAAGGCACAAACACAACTGCCAAATGGTCAAAGCATTTCTGAAGTGCAAGTGATAGTAGAGACTAAAAAACCCCAACTGCTTGCTGCCAGCTTTAGCCACACTGCTCCTTCCCATCCCTGCTGGTACACTTTGATTTAAACAGATTTACCGCACATACACATTTGATTAATCAGCTATTGGAGTCCCCCACCCCTTTTCAGATGAGGAGAAAGATCACCCTTTAACCTGGAAGGTCTCCTGCCTTACCCAATACTGTCTGTGCCACATTGTGAGACAGGACTCACCTGACATTATCATCTTCTGTTTCCTCATAGCACAACATTTCCCCTTCTCCCCTCTCTGCGCTCTCCATTGCAGGTGGTATTGCTGGTTAGCGCTGGAGATTAGACAACCTGAAAGGCAAAATCAGAGGGGTTTTAGAGGGAAGCTGCCTTCACGAAGGGATGGGTCTGAAATGCTGAGCCATACAGCAAGCAGCCTCTGAGCTGCTCCACCAAGCAGGGTGGTGAGGAGCAGCCACTGGCCATTTCCACGGCACAGCAGGCTCTTTCAAGGAAGCAATCTTGCTTGTTCAGTTCAATTACCCCAGTGAACCTCAACACTAACACCACCCAGCTCACCAAATGTTAGCCTCAGAGGAGACCTACAACACAGCACGCTGCATTTGGTTTCCCACTTCAGGATAGCTCCTGGCTGAAAATGATCAGAGACCTCCACACTAGCTAGCTGCACTGAGATTGTGATACAGAGCTTTCCCTAGAGGAAAGCAGTGGAGAATTAGGGCAGGAGTCAGGCAGCTCACAAGGAGACAAACACCTTCCCTGCAACGGAGTATATGCAGAGGAACTTCCAAAGCAGGGACAGAGTTCACTGCTCTGCCTTTTCTGGGCTGTACTGCATGGGAAGAGTCAAAACGGCTGCTGCAGATGGTTCCTGCTACCACTCACACTCTCCCCTCATGCATAGCAGGGTTTACTTCAACCCCCAGAAGTAACTGAGTTCTCCCTCCTCTTCTGCAAAAGGAAACAAACAGAAAAATCTCCAGGGATGTAGCAGGACACCCAAAGACCTACCCAGAAGCAGGAGTGAGACACCTGGCTTATAGCTGAGTTTCCTCTTAAGCAGAAATCCAGGCACCTCATTTACAAAATGGACCTGTAATCAGCTTTGTGCAGAGCAGCACCATCACCTTACAGGCAGCCTTGCCAGATGAACAAGGAACTAAGCTGCTTCCTGGCTCTTGGAAAGCACTCACTGAAAGAGAGCCATCCCTCACACTCTCCCATTCGACGTCAGCCTCCTCAGGGCTAGAAGAGCAGGCAGGCAGCTGCAGGTTCACCAAGCTCAGCACAGGGCCAGCACCAGCACAGCAGCTGCTGGCTCCCAGCTCACATGGAGCACCCCAGCTATAAATTAACTGCCCTCTGGCTCCTCAGCCCGACTTTCTGAAGCCCTGTTCTACAGCCACTTCCACTGCCCTCCACACTCCAGCACAGGACTCTGCCAGGAGCGCTGGGAGCTGGGTCTGAGCACCCAGTTTGGAGGACACATCACCAGGGTGAAGGTTTCCCCTGTGATCACACAGTCCTCGGGCTCACTGGGACAGAGCCTTTCCCAGGGCAAAGACTGACCACAACACAGTACTTTGTCATGCCAGCCGGCCCACTGCAGTAACAGAAGTCACAGGGGAAGCAGCCCCACATCCCCAGGGCCCTGCACCACAGGATAGGACACAGCACAGCCTCCCCAACCAGAGGGTAGGGGAAGCCAGGTTCAAGGGCGCTATTTTCATTTTGATCCCTCACTGGACAGCAGCACCACACCAGCTCAGCAAACTTGTCACAGCTCCAAACACCCACCATGGGGAAGGGAAACTGAAGCAAAGAGGCAGAACCTGCCCAGCCTGAGCCAGCACCTGGTCACGGGCCCAGGGGAACAGCCTGCCTGCCTCACAGCACAGACAGCCTCCTGCCAGCACAGCTGCACAAGTCCTGATGGCATCCTGGCTTCCTGCGCAGCTGGCTTCAAGTCAGGCACTCCTCAAGAAATGCAGATTCCAAAACTAAACTGGAGAAACTGGTTCCAATTTATCTTATACTTCCAGACAGTACTGATGACAGTACATACACAGGACAACATGGAAGCTGAGATTTTCCGCAATACCATCCAGCATAGACAGGATGAGCCGTGAATTCAGGAGACAAGTGAGCACAAATCAAACCCCTGTCCTTTTCAGTACTAGCGTATCACATGAGAACTCGGAGGAAGGGAAGTAAGAATCATTGTATCTCTTACCATTACACATCCCTTTTACTCCAAATCTGGTAGCTGAAAGCCCACCACACGGTCACTGGTCAGGGCCCTCATTTCTCACAGTTTTGCTCCCCTGGAAGAGGCAGTGTCCTACTCACCAAGCAGGCAGCTCGAGCAGCTGCCCACTTCCACTGCAGAGGCTGCAATGTCATTTCATTTGCTTCATGAGCTCTGCTCATCAAGACCTGGCTGATGTTCAGGGTAAACACATACCTTCCCAGGGCCCTACCAGCAGCCTCCTGGGAGAATCCAACAGCTACAAGAGGCAGGATAGTGGGGCTGGAGATTGGAGACAAGGCTTAGTACAAAACACCTCAGCACTCCAAACATTTCTTTCCCAATAACAGTGTTCAAACCCTCTGAGAAAACATCCCTATCTCATCTAGCCAGCACTTAGTTTGCCCCAGACACATTTCCACAGCAAGTTTCACACTCAAGATGCACAGCCATTCTTCTCAGGGTAGGAAGACACTTAATCCCAACAATCCAATGGAGCCTCACAGAATAATTTTTACACTGCCTGATCCCAGGTGGGGTCAAGACTTCACCTGGACGTTGCCTACATCTGGGAAATAATTCACGTCTAAGGCACTTTTAGAGGTGCCCACGTAAACCCTACCTCTGTCCCCCAGAGCCACTGTCCAGCACCTCAACAAAGTGACCAAGGAGGGAACTCCTGGTAAGTTCACAGATCTCGTCCAGTTCTGCACTTCGGTAATCAGCCCTTGTGCCAGGCAGTGCATCCAGAATCTCTTTTCTCAGTCTGCCTGGGAGAACAGCACAAGGACACATCAGTCAACCAGCTTTACACCTGGGGAGAGTAGGAAAGGAGTGTGACAGGCACACATGAACTTGGTGAACAGCCTTTGCTCTGGGGAGAGCCACTACTTGCCCTGCCCATCCCAGCATGCAGTCAGCTGTGCCTGGGACACCCCAAGCAGGGCCAGTGATAGGCACTTATAGCTGATGTATGTAAAGCAGTGCTGGGCTAGGCTCTATGAGGCTTGAATAAGATATCTGTGTCACCCAACAAAGGAAGGGCTGGGACAGCAATAGGCTTCACAGGCCTTCATCCTTCCAGCTCTTCATTGAGCTCAGCAGCATCAAGAGTTATAGAACCATAGAATGGCTGGGGTTGGAAGGGACCTTAAAGCTCATCCAGTTCCCAGACCCTGGCACGGGCAGGGACACCTTCCACTAGCAGAGGTTGCTCCAAGGCCCGTCCAACCTGGCCTTGAACACTGCCAGGGACAGAGAAGAGCCAAGTGCCCCCAGGGCACCAGCAGAACCGGGTGCAGCTCCTGTCCTGAAACACTCAAGACATCCTCCTGGAGGAGCTGTGTGCAGGAACCACTGCAGGGTATGAGGCAGCCACTCTGGCACGCTCCCTCAGCTGCTGTGCGGACGCTCGCCCGCAGGAGCCGAGGGAAGAGATGCAGGAGGCCTGACAAGCACTGGCCCAGCACAGCCGCACACAGCCCCGCTGCTCCCGAGCACACGGCTGGCAGACGGCAGCACCAGACCCAGAACAGCTTGAGGCCTAGGCCAGAGCCACGGGTCGGGCGCTGCCCTCAGGACCGGCCGCCCAGGCCTTGCGGGGCAAAGGCACACGGACGCGGCCCTCATACGGCCTACACGGCTTTGCCAGTTGAGCGCCGCAGGTCCCGGGCCTACATGTCCGCGGGAACGGGAAGAGGCGGCGGGCCCAGCGGAGCAGAGCCCCCCGGGAGGTGGGGGGTTAATCCGGGGGTAACCCCGAGGGCCTCAGCCCGGGGCCGGACCCGCCGCGTTGCCATGGACACGTGCCGCGAACACTCACCCTCCGCCTCTGCCGCAGATCCCGAGACCCGCCCTCAGACCCGCGACGTGACACAAATCGTCATGCCTGGGATGTAACTGGGAGTTATCCTGAAGGGCACTCTCTGCTCAGTCAGGCTCGTTTCTTCAGGTGGTATCATATACTCTTCCCTTGTTATTTCTCTGTCATTATTATTATTGGTGGTAGCAGTAGTGATTTGGGTTGTATCTTAGTTACTGGACTGTTCTTATCTCAACCCATGGGAGTTACATTCTTTCGATTCTCCTCCCCATCCCTTCGGGAGGGGGGGCGGATAGAAACTGCGTGGCTGACTTGCCGACTGGCTTAAACCACGACAAACAGGATGGGCAGACAAGGAGTATTCTAAGCTAGCAGATGTTCGGGAGTCACTGTCGCCAACCTAACTAATAATTAGAAGGATGGTAAGAAATAATTCACTCATTAGAAGGATGGTAAGAAATAATTCACGACCCAAAGTTGTAAATGTAACCACAAGGCAGACATAGATGTGCTTGGTTAATTGCTTGGAAGCATATAAATATCGTGTAATCCTTGTAGTAAATGATCCAGCTTGTACTGTACCACAGGGTCCGTGCCTTCCATCCTCACATTTTTTCGTAACATACTAAACAGTATTTATGACACAGTGTCATTTGAATGACTGTAATTTACATGCACTGAACTGTGACGCCGCATTAACTGAAGACGTAATAATTGAGTACAAATGCTTTGATTGTAACTGCAAGTCATACCTAAAAGAGAATAAAAAAGCAGGGAAGGGATCTTACTTATTTTCCTATATTAAAAGTGGTGAGTAGTGTAAGGATTGGTGCACGGACGGGAGGTTGCCAGGAGGGACAGGAACCAGCTGACCCTGGGGAGGTGCTTAGGCGGCAAATATAAGGAATTCTAACTGCGCAATAAATCGTTGGTGACCCGCATTCCGTGAATGCTCTATGTCTCAGCCCTAGTTCGGAGGGAACTAGTGGTTCCGTCCCTCACCACACGAGTAGCGAGAAACTACAAGTGGTGACCCCGATGTGATAGCGATGGATGTGAGCCACGTGGTACAGGTACTGGAGGCCCTCGCGCAGCAAGCTGGGTTGCCGATGGCGATAAACTCGGGGCCAGCGGGCCGCTGCATCCAATGGATGCGGGGACGGGGGGGAAGTGGAGGCCCCCGTGGACGTATTAGATACCTCCTGATGGGGACGGATCCGCCAAGAGATTTGAAAGCGGTCTTGGCTGGGGAAAAGAAAGCAGGAGATCTAGGGGAGACGTGGGGTGCCATCGAGAAAAGTTGTCTCCAGGACAGGAGCTGCTGGAGCGGCCGCGGGACACGGAGGCGCTGCGAGTGGAGAAGCCGCGGGTGCAAGCGCGGGAGCTGTGGAGGAAAGTGCCCTGGGAGGCGCGGCCGGAGCCCCCGGGCTGCCAGAAACCGCGGCAACAGCATCAGCTGCAGCAGCAGGAAAACGGGAAGTGGAGTCCTGTGAGTCCTGGCAACACTCCCCCTTGTGCGACAGGGCGAGAGGACAGAGGGGTTCCCCACACCGAGCGACAGCAACCCTCAAAGCCTACCCTGGGGGAATCCTCCCTACTAACGACATTGTCTTTATCCTTGGCTACCAGGCAGGAGTGTTCAGTTTGGTTTTGATTTTCTAGGGAAAAAAAAAAAAAAAAAAAAAAAAGTACCCTTATAGCCTTTTGAACACGCTGTGTGAGTGCTGTGGTGGGCTGTGGACTTGAAACCCCATATACAACTCGTTTGATAGTCTCTCTGTGATCCACATGTACTAGAAGTTGGCAAATATATATCCATGTATATCCATGTTTCTATTAGCCCTTGGATAATTTTTATGGATATTGCTGACCACTTCTTCCAATGTAGGCTGGCCACCTGCATCGGAATGAGTGTACATTTTGGTCAGTGTAAAAGCCCAAGGCTCGTGCGATGTGGGGGGGGCAGAGCCTCTGCGGGGACGCCCGCTAAAGTTGAGCCTGCAGCCTCACACTGCGACGATGCTGCTTGGAGCTGATTTTTAGTTGTCTTCACAGGGTCCTTACTCCACGTTCTGTATGAGAGACTGTGTAGTGGGAATAATGATTGTTTGGGGTTTGTGTTTCAAATATTGTAATCGTATGGAGTGTGCTTGTGGGATCCCATGCGTGTGTGTGTGTGCTGAGGGCGGACAGTGCTCTATGTATTTTTTGTTGTTGGGTTTGTGTAAAAGTTTTAATGGGTAGCAGATTAACATTTTGGACAAGAAAGGGTTAATGCAAAGTGCTGTTGCTGGCAGGTATTTACTGCTGCTGCTAAGCAGGCAGGCAGCTGTAGCTTCACATTTCTTTCCCATCAGAATGCCCTTGAATCACTCTAACCCAGCTCCTTCTCAGGAGCTGATAGCGAGGGAGAGGGGGTATGTTTGTGTCCTCCTAGCTACAGGTCCATGGCAGCTGCCTGCAAAGTTTGCAAAGCCTTGCCATGAGCTGGACAGACAAGTGGAGGAGCCCGATGCCTCAGCTACAGGAGCTGACAGTGAATACCCTGAGCAGAATGAGATAGAGGAGGAGAAATATAAATGATTACAGGACATCACTTGAGGGCAACTGAAAAGTAACAACTTGAATATGTGTGCTTGTAACGCAGCTATTATTAGAAGCTGTGATTTTGTGTATAAAACCACTTGTATTTACTAGCCAGTTGCTAATGAGAAACTGTACCCTGTGTTGTGTGGACTTGTTACTTGTAAAAGATGTTAGAGCATGCAAATTTGCAGCAGCTGCTAGAAAATGCTAAGACAAAAGCTAGAAAGATTCTGATATGATGGTAGTGTTATAAAGCAGGTAATGGAACAAATTAAGAGGGTGGGAGAACTCCACTGGTAAGAAAGTTCTTTGGCTGGTTTCTCACTGCCATCAGCATTTTCAACATGCTGTTGTAACCTGTAATAGTTACTCTGGTAATGTAAATCTGTATGTGCTTTGCCACAGTAGCAACTTGTTAGTGGATGAAGCAGGTGAAACTCTGCATTGACAACGAGGTACAAGAACTGAGGTTGACCAAATGCCTGCTGCCACAGTCAAGGGCAAGACTGGGTTGGCCTCTGTGTTTGCCACCAAGAAGAACCTTTAGCTCCGCTGTTGGCTGCAACCCAGCAGGTGTGGAGCGGTGGGGACACATGCCATGCCAGACCTTGATGGGAGGGGATGGCTTCCCCTGTTATCAGAGAGCCATCCAGGAGAAAAAGGGCAGACCCAGCAGCCTGTGATTGGCATATGTTGAACTAATATGGAAACATGCTAAGATCTTACACATAGTGTATGAGGATGGGCAAGCCTTTTGGCTGGACAATTTGTTAAGTGAATGGGGACTGACAGGTTGGCTGGTTGCTCTAGTGGAAGGTGGACTAATGGTGTTTATTGTCATTTTAACAATTTTGATTTTGTTGCTGTGTATCTTTAATGTATCCAACGAATGATTATGAGTGCTACAAAGCATGTTTGGCTTGTATAGAAAGAAAAAGGCAGAGATGTGGATGACTTTCTGGCAAAGAACAGCCATGTACCCAGATCAGCAAGTGCCTACGTGGAGTCGGACATGAACCAAGGGACAACAAAAGCTGAAGGAATCCCAGCAAGATAAGAAGGAACTGACAAATGCTACTATGCTTGCACTAAGTGGGCTCTTGACTGGTGTTGATAGTGTTCGTCATGCCACCTTACAAATAGGGCAGCAATCGACTTTTTATTGTTGGCACAGGGGCATGGTTGTGCTGAATTTGAGGGAATGTGCTGCATGAATTTGTCAGATCATTTGGAATCAATTTATAAGAGTATACAACAATTGAAAGAGGGGGTTAAATGGCTAACAAAAGATGATGGATGGAGTAACTATATTATGTGTGTTAGTTTTATTTGTATTAGTAGCAAGTTATATGTTGTGGTGTATGATGTCTATAGTTAAGAAAAATGTAACATCTGTCTGGTTTGCTCAAAGACAAAAAGAGAGAATTGTGGAGTGGCTGAGGGACGGTGGACATTTCGTGACCAACCCAAATGTTAGCCTTAGGAGATGGTGGTTATGAAGAATACAGCTGAACAATCGACATGTGAGCAATCCCAGCTGTTTGGTTTTAGCCAAACTCTGAGTTAAGTTGCAAGGCCTGAACTCAAGTTACCCAGGCTGCAAGGCCTAGCCTTAGGTTACTAAAGGACAGTTACGTGCAGTAGAATAAGGAACTTGGCATTTGCTCAAGGCTAACAAGATGTGGAGCGGGATGGTGAAACTGCAAGTTATGTGAGAAAGGTAGCGAATGGATAATTTTAGCGAGCTTGTTACCTGCTTCAAAAATGTGTGGACTGCACTTCTGAGCCAATCACAATCTATATTGGTTACGTCTAGCCAACAGCAGTTCAATTTCTGGAAGCATATACTGTAGCTACTGTGCTACGACAGTGATCTGCGGACCCCATTGGCCATTGAGGCTACGATGGAGTGTGCGCAAGTCCTTTTTCAGGCTTTGTCTGAGCGAGCTGCTGAAATTTGCCCAAATCACTGTAACAGTCATTCGCACATCCCTGGACTCCTAACTGAAGGTAACAATAGTGCAGACCGTGTTGCACAAGGTCTGCCAGTCCCTGGCTGTTGCTCTCCAGTTTTTATGTGCTATTATATATATGTCACGGTTGATACCTGTAGCAGTGTCATCTTGGCTATGGCACAAAGCAAGCAAGACGCTAAGGCGACCATTTTGCATTGGCGCGAGGTCATGGCGATTTTGGGAGTCCCTAGCCAGATCAAGATCAAGACAACGGTCCAGCATATTCAAGTCAACTGGTGGCTTTGGTTTTACAACACTGGGGCACTGAGCATAAGACTGGTTGTCCTCATAACAGCACTGGCCAAGCTATCGTCGAACGCACGCACCAGACTCTGAAAGCTCGCCTCGTGTGTCTTGAGGCGGGGGAGACCGTACCCAGAGGAGCTCCTGCAGTCTGTGTGTGCTGACTTTTACTTTCTGCTCTAGTTTAAATCAATTCTCGCATGGATCAAGTGAACAATCCCCCATGAGCTCGCACTTTGCTCCACCTCTAAACAAACCCCCATATCCGCAGGTACGGGTGAAAGATCTGGAAAAGGGTACGGTAGGTCCATTTGCCCTGCGTGCTCACGGACGAGGCTATGCCTGTGTGGAGGGGGAGACTGGGCTACGCTGGATACCAGCAAATGGTAATTACCGTATTTGTAGTTGTAAGTTTGTATTTGAGCTATATTTCACAGGTGGTGATTGGCGCTCATCTGTATCTGGGAGAGAGTGATGGAAAGAGGTGTGAAATGACATCCATGGCCCTTGTGTGTCCAGATGACTTCACTCACGGATCCAGTCACAACGTGGCTTACGAACTTTGTAGCCAGCCGTTGAATACGACATCACTCAGGCCGGAAACACCTGCATATAGGTCCCTTTAGGCTGACGCTCTGTGTTTATTAGTATTCGGACGTTTGTTTCCTTCTTGTTTGATTATGTAATACGCACTGTGTGTGAATACTTAGTGGCACAAACCTTTCTTACTTAGTTAATTAGAGTTATAAGTTGTTATTTGGAATAGCTGTTAAAACCCTGAGTTTTCTAGTCTTGAGGCGGGGGAGATGTAGGGATTGGTGCACGGACGGGAAGCTGCTAGGAGGGACAGGAACCAGCTGACCCTGGGGAGGTGCTTGGGCGGCAAATAAAAGGAATTCTAACTGCGGAATAAATCGTTGATGACCCGCATTCCGTGAAGGCTCTATGTCTCAGCCCTAGTTCGGAGGGAACTAGTGCTTCCGTCCCTCACCACACGAGTAGCAAGAGACTACAGTGGGGGGTTAATCCGGGGGTAACCCCGAGGGCCTCAGCCCGGGGCCGGACCCGCCGCGTTGCCATGGACACGCGCCGCGAACACTCACCCTCCGCCTCTGCCGCAGACCCCGAGACCCGCCCTCAGACCCGCGACGTGACACAAAGGCCCGGCCCGGCCGCCCCGAATTTATCACCCAGGGTGGGGACCGCGCAGCCAATCAGGAACCGCCCGCGGCACGAGCCCGAGCCGCCGATTGCTGGAGGAGGCCGAGACGCCACACAGCGGCCCTAAGTCCCCGCCCCCTCCAACGGCTACCACCGAGATCCCGGCGGGCGGGCGGCCGGCGCGAGTCCCCGCGCAGCCGCAGTCCGGAGAAGGCAACCCGGCGGTGTTCAACGAACGTTTATTGCGCGGGGTCAGTGCGAGCGGCACGAGCCGTGGGAGCCGACCCCGGGGTCACCCGGTCCCAGCCCTGCCGGGGCAGGGACACCCGAACGTGTCCAGCCGGGGCTTGGATGTGCCCAGAGACGGAGCCTCCACATCCACCTGCGCAGCCAGTTCAGTGCTCTGCCACTGCAACGGAACAAGTTCTTCCTCATGTCGAAGTGAAACCTCTGGTGTTTCAGTTCATGGCCACTGCTGCTCATCCTGGGGCTGGCCACCACTGAAAAGAGTCTGGCACCTTCCTCCTGGCACCTGCCCCAAACCTCCAATCAGCTCCCTCCACCGGCCCCCCCCTTCTTCCTCTCTGAGGGCTCATTCCTAGGGGAAGAAACTTCTTTCACCCTCCACAAGCAGGGTGGTCAATGGGAGGGGGAGACACCGGGATTTGCTCACAGGGCATCAGACCTCACTGCTCCCCACACTCACCCCACCTGGGGCTCTCCACCCCTGTGGGTCTGCTGGTGCCGGAAGAGTGCCGAGCTCATGGTGAAGGCCTTCCCACACTCAGCACAGACGTATGGACGCTCCCCAGTGTGGATGCGTAGGTGCTGGACGAGGTGGGAACTCCGCCGAAAGCTGTTCCCGCAGAAGGCACAGGCATAGGGCCTCTCCCCCGTATGGACCCGCTGGTGCTGTAGCAGGGCTGACCTCACCCTGAATCTCTTCTCACACTCAGAGCACTTGTACGGCTTCTCCCCTGTGTGGATCCGCTGGTGCCGGATGAGCTGCAAGCTGTCAGAGAAGCTCTTCCTGCAATCTGCACACTTGTAGGGCTTCTCCCCAGTGTGGATCCGCAGGTGTCGTTTCAGGGCTGCGCTCACGCTGAAGCTCTTCCCGCAGGTCCTGCACTCATAAGGTTTCTCCCCAGTGTGCACCCGCTGGTGCTGGACGAGATGCGACTTCCCGATGAAGCTCTTCCCGCACCCAGCACACTTGTAGGGCTTGTCCCCAGTGTGGGTTACCTGGTGCCGGATCAGCTGCGAGCTCACACTGAAGCTCTTCCCACACTCGGAGCACTTGTAGGGTTTCTCCCCGGTGTGCACCCGCTGGTGCAGGATGAGGTGTGCATTCCTGGAGAAGCTCTTCCCGCACTTAGAACACCTGTTAGGGCTTCTCCCCAGTGTGGATCCGCTGGTGTTTCATGAGTGCGGAGCTCTGGCCAAAGATCTTCCCACAAACCGTGCGCTCATAGCGGTTCTCCCCAGTGTGCACGCGCTGGTGCCGGACAAGCTGCAAGTTCTTGCAGAAGCTCTTCCCGCACTCAGAACACTTGTAGGGCTTCTCCCTGGTGTGGGTTACCTGGTGCCGGATCAGCTTTGAGCTCACGCTGAAGCTCTTCCCACACTGGGAGCACTCGTAGGGTTTCTCCCCGGTGTGGACCCGCTGGTGTTGAGTCAGGGAGGAGCTCGCGGTGAAGCTCTTCCCGCACTCGGCACAACTGTAGGGTTTCTCCCCGGTGTGCACCCGCTGGTGCAGGATGAGGTGTGCATTCCTGGAGAAGCTCTTCCCGCACTTAGAACACCTGTAGGGCTTCTCCCTAGTGTGGATCCGCTGGTGTTTCATGAGTGCGGAGCTCCGGCCAAAGATCTTCCCACAATCCGTGCACTCATAGCGGTTCTCCCCACTGTGCACGCGCTGGTGCCGGACAAGCTGCAAGTTCTCGCAGAAGCTCTTCCCGCACTCAGCACACTTGTAGGGCTTCTCCCCGGTGTGGGTTACCTGGTGCCGGATCAGCTTCGAGCTCACCCTGAAGCTCTTGCCACACTCGGAGCACTCGTAGGGTTTCTCCCCAGTGTGGACCCGCTGGTGTTGTGTCAGGGAGGAGCTCGCGGTGAAGCACTTCCCGCACTCGGCACAACTGTAGGGCTTCTCCCCGGTGTGGACCCGCTGGTGACGTATCAGGGCAGTGCTCAAGCTGAAGCTCTTCCCACACTCGGCACATTTGTAGGGCTTCTCCCCTGTGTGGATCCACTCGTGTCGTGTCAGGGATACTCTCACGCTGAAGCTCTTCCCGCAGGTCCTGCACTCGTAGGGCTTCTCCCCAGTGTGCACCCGCTGGTGTTGTGTCAGGGCTGAGCTCAAGCTGAAGCTCTTTCCGCAGGTCCTGCACTCGTACGGTTTCTCCCCAGTGTGCACACGCTGGTGTCGTCTCAGCTCTGAACTCACGCTGAAGCTCCTCCCACACTCTGTACACTCATAGGGTTTCTCCCCGGTGTGCACGCGCTGGTGCAGGACGAGCTTCGAGTTCTTGGAGAAGCTCTTCCCGCACTCAGCACACTTGTAGGGCTTCTCCCCCGTGTGGATTACCTGGTGTCGGATCAGCTTCAAGCTCACTCTGAAGCTCTTGCCACACTCGGAGCACTTGTAGGGCCGCTCCCCTGTGTGGATCCTCTGGTGCTGGATGAGATGTGACCGCTGCCAGAAACTCTCCCCACATTCGGTGCAGGTCAAGGGTTTTTCTCCGGTGTGGATTTTCCGATGCTGGATGAGGTTGGAGCTCACCTGGAAGCTCTTGGATCTCTCAATCCTTTCTGACCTGCGTGGGAGAACAGGGTCCTGTGCAGGACCCTGGGAACTGTTCTCCTCAGAGAGTCCTGAGCATAAACCCTTGGGCTCCACTGGCCTGGGGATGCCTTGATGGGCATTGTCTTCATTCTTGCTCACAATCCCATCTTCACCTGCAATAAAATGAGAATCCAGACAAGTCACAGGCAGGACTGGAAGCTTTGGACAGGGCAAATCCCAAGGGGACAAATTCTAAAAATTCAGCAGACAGATTGACTTTAAGTATAAAACATTCTGCTATATCCCGCCTTCAGGACATGGTATTTCCCTCCAAACTACACAGTGGATTTTTCAGAGTGTTCACAGGAGCAAATGCTGTAAATTGCCCTGCATGCTTCACCAGAACCTCAGTCTCCTGGAATCACTAGCATATTAGAGGCAAAGGTTTACTGCTTGAATGGGAAAGATGCTTGCTCTTCCAGGATGTTGTATCTGAAAATCATAGAACCACAGGACGGTTTTAGCTGGAATGGACCTTTCAGATCACACCCAGTTCCAGCCTCCTGCCATGTGCACAAGCACCTTGCACTAGACCAGGTTGCTGCAAGCCCCATCCAACCTGGCCTTGAACACTGCCCGGAATGGGGCAGCCACAGCTCCTCTGGGCAACCTGTGCCAGCGCCTCAGCATCCTCACAGGGAAGAACTTCTTTCACCTTGCCTAAATCTCCCCTCTCTCAGCTTAAAGCCATTCCGCCTTGTCCTGTCCCTACCTGCTCCTGTCAAAAGCCCCTCTCCACATTTCTTGTTGGGCCCTTTAGGTGCTGGAAGCTGCTCTATGATCTCCCCAGAGCCTTCTCTTCTCCAGGCTCAACAAGCGCAGCTCTCTCTGCTTGTCTCCACAGGATGTTACTAAAAATTGAACTGGGAGCCAGAGTTAGGCCATAAAGAACTGCCTTGTTCAGCAGAACATTACTTGGGTTGCAACAGTAATCTCCGTGCTCTTGTGCTGCTGGTACTGCAGAGAAAGAGAAGATGCACGAGGCATGAGACACGGAGACCGCCTGGAGCCTGGCTTATGCCAGTCTTGGAGCAGAAGCAAATTAACCTTATGCTTTCACTGGTGCAGAACAAATCCATTGTGCAACGTGGTGGGTGAACTGAAGATCCCCCATGGCTGGTTCCCGATTATGCACTGAGGAAATCCAATACATGAAGAAGATGAAGGTAGGTGCAAGTCAAATTAATGCTAGCTGAACAGTTATGAATGGCTCCTGGGACACAGGCAATGAACAAATCCCTGCCCTCTTATGTATATAAAGTCTTGCAGAAGCGTTACTGCTATGAATGTTCGCTGCGCAGACCCAAGCTCACCTGAAAGCCTGTTCAAGACAAGGGGCTTGTGCTGGTTTCTAGGGTGTTCACAGAGAGCAGCGACTCCTTCCAGCCCACTGCTCTGAATGTGGTTTGATGAGCATGTAGCAGGTCCAGAACCACGTGCCCCCAACAACGCTGTGCCTTTTGCTGTCCACAGGAAACACAGCTCTTTGCAGGCTGAATGAGCAAGACAGGACCTGCGTGACATGCACACAAAGCACATCTCCAGATCTGCTTAAAGATTCAACAGATATCTTGTGGGTCTCTGAACACTCTTATGAAATAAACCAGTACCATATCGGTCACATGGGATTGCTGTACAAACCACAGGCACCTCCTGTGGTCTGGCAGAGCTGAGATAAGGAAGTGCAGGCCATGGAAGACGTGAGTTGCTACTGAAGCATAAGTGTGCAATAAAGGAAGGAGAGTCTAGAAGTTCAACCCCAGACTGATATATGTACATATTTCATCTTCCTCTTTCTGGGAAGCACAAGAAAACATCACAATCTGATTTCACAGTGAACTCCTAAGATACCTTCTCCGGCAGCTTGCTGTGGCAGTGATGCCACTTCTTCCCTCACACAGTTTTCATTAAAACCATCCCTTGAGAGGAACAGAAAATGCAATTTTGCTAGTTACCACAAAGGCATTTCCATTTCTCTGCAGCTACTCCAGCCAGGACTCGAGGAAAAGAGAAAGGTGATATCCACAGACAGGATGGAAAGAGGATGTTCCTGGCAGGCCAGCATGAAGCTCTTGACAAGTTCGTCAGACGTACTGAGTAGACAGTGGAGCTAGCAAAGTTGTTCTGTTGCCGTTGTGCCCAAAGAGATGCTAACTTTGGCACTTACACAGAATTTTGTTCTTTACATAGACCTTGAAAAAGCCTTCAGAAGTACGTGACAATTAAGTTTTCTATGGTGTTCTATACTTTTGGGGGAAGATGAGGAGTGTCAAGCTTCTTTTTACAATTATTGTCACGGCTCTAGTGCTTCTACAATCATTTCTGTTACTTCTGAGCTACCAGGTACCTTCACTGGCAACTAGGACACACTGTCTGTAAAGAGTTTGAACTAAACCAAGACACGAACTCACTGGAAGTATTTCAAGTGGAAGGAGAGCAAGTTCACAATGAGGAGGAATTAATACTAGAAGCATAAGGCTGAACTGGCAAAAATGAATAAACAAGAGAGACATGAAGAATGTGGTTGTTCCTCAGCACATGCCAATTTGAGTTGATGGCAAGACCTCTGATATTCCCAAGCGTGCCAGTGCTATAGCTACAAGGCAAACTCCAGGTAAGCAGAGTAAGCTGCTGGACTTCTGACTCCGGTACCTCACTGTTGGGACTGGAGGTGGCTGATGTGATGCCACAGAAAGGGGTGGAGGGGAGATCTGGGGCCCAACATTCTGAGCAAACAAACAGAAATCTGAGTAAAAGACTTAATGGACAGATGGCGAGAGGACAGCCTGGGGAAGACCTGGCATGGCCTTTGGAAAGAGATGTCTCACTTCACAAACCACTCGGAGTTCTTCAGAGATGGCCCCAGTTTTATCAAAAGGGACATGTGGGGTCCAAAGGCATTCCCAAAAGACATTCGTTCTTCACCAAAACTGGTAAAGAAACTAAGCTGCTGTAGGATGAATGAAGCTCACAGGGCAGTAAGGAAGGGAAAAGGGAGGTGGAAACATTTGCTGATGATTTTGTGTTCCTCAGGGTTAAAGACACAAAGGCTGACTAAAACTGTGGCAGAAACTTAAGATACTGACCAACCAGGTGACGGGGAGGTTCACTGCAGGCAAACAAAGACCTTCAGAGGAGAACAGCCTCTACAGCTTGCACTTACACCACGATGGGCCTAGAATGTTCTTCATATCATCCAGCATTAGCACCTTGGAGTCTGAGCAGCTGGGTGAAAACTGCAGCTCCTAGGCACACAACACAGCCAGTCAAGCATCAATGAGTGCCGGGGGGAAAAAATAGGGAAGAAAAGAGAACGTAATTCTGCCTTGCTGCTCAAACCCCACATTCTGACTGTGTGCAAGGGGGAGGACGGATCCCCCATGTCAGAGACACTCTGATAGAGCTGAGGAAGATAGAGGCATGACAGGAACCATCAGAGGCACAGAACAGCTTCTGTATAGGAGATGAGTGAACTGCCCATTCTGCTGGGAAAAGGTACAGCTGATAGGGGGTATCACAGAGGACTATAAAAACACAAGTGGCCTGTGGGGTGGTTTGGCATCTATCCTGCACCATCTCTTCTAAATTAAGAACTCCTGGCAGCAGTAAAAGGCACTTTCAAAGCAAACTAAAGGAGGCAGCAATTCATCAAGCACCTAAATAAGCTGTGGAACTCCTTGCTGCAAGCTGCCACGGATGCTACAATGGGCGCAGCTTGAGAAGGCAAGAAGACAGATCTTGAGACATTACGTGTCTAGTTCAGGAGCTTCTGAAGCCACAGACGGCGCAGGCCTGTGAAAGGATACAGGGACACATCACTGCTTGTCTGCCCTTCTCTGGGTCTTGATCAAAGGCTGGGCAGCCTGCTGTATGAGGAAAGGCTGAGAGAGCTGGGCTTGTTCTGCCTACAGAAAAGAAGGCTCAGGGGAGACCTGACCACCACAGTCCAGTATTTAAGGGTGGCTATGAAGAAGACGGAGGCTCCCTTTCCACAAGGAGTCACATGGAAAAGACAAGGGGCACAACTTACTCCTGGGGAGATTCTGGTTGGACACAAGAGGAAAATTTCTCCCAATGAGAACAACCAGCCATTGGAATAATCTCCCCAGGGAAGCGGTGCACTCCCCAGTGCTGGACACTTTAAAGACTCAGCTGGGCAGGGCACTGCGACATCCAGTCCAGGGCATGCTCTGCCTGGAAAAGTTGCACCGGATGATCCTTGAGATCCCTCCCAGCCTGGTGGCCTGTGGCGCTATGAATACCCTCGTCACAGGCAGCAGGTGAAGCTGCACGGGCCCTGCTCCAACCCAGCACCGCCGCCCTTGTACATCCTGTGGGCGCTGGTGCTCCTGGAGCACTGTTTCTCATGACGGGTTCACGCTGATGGCCCTTACCTGAGCTGCCGCTCACAGCAGTCTTCCCTTCGCAGGAGCGGAGACGGCACAACCGCAGTTCCTCCTTCTGATCCATGTGGATGATCATCTCCGGCTCCAGCTCCGGGGAAACAAACCAAGAGGGTCAGGCGAGCTGGGCTTTCACCGCCCGCTACCAGCGGCGCGGCTCGGGAGCCACCGGCTCCGCGCCGAGCAGGGACCCCGGCTCCAGGGCGCGTGCAGCGGAGAGCACCGGGCCCCGCAGCACTCCCCTGCCACGGAAGCTCACGCGGCCGCGAGGGGCGGGCTTCCGGGCCAAGCCCTACCGGGTCAGGCCCCGGTCCCTGCGGCCCGGCCAGGCCCGCCCTCAGCGGCTGGACCGGCGCACCAGGGGGCGCTGCCACGTGACGGCAGCGACCAGCGGCGGGCGGTGCCTTCGCGTCCGAGAAGGGAGGAAGATGGCGGCGCTGGGCTGCCGGTGGCGATGGTGGCGTCCTACGGCGGGGCCCCGCGGGCCTGTCGGTACCGAGTGCTGTAAGGAAAGCAAGTGCCTGGAAAACATAGGGTTAAAATACTTTTAACTTAGGTCTAAGCTAGAGAACAATGTTTGCATTGTAAGCCTGTGGTGTCATAACACAATTTAGTAGTCTTACTAACATGAGTGAATTATTTCTTACTGTAATGTGTAGAGTTTGTTCATCAAAAGGTTTAAAGGAGGATATTGTTTGTTACATTTTGGGAAGCTCTCTGTGACTGTCACTTTGTGTAGAAACATGTTTTCTTTTGTTTTGTAGCTGTTGTATTTCTGCATTATGACTTCTGTATTGGGAGGGAGAAGTCAGTTGTGTTACTGCAGGGGATTGTGAGAGGGAAAAAGGGGGGGGTTGAGTAGTTTGAAGTAGTGTCTTGTTACAGCATATGGGGGATGGAGGTTGCTATGACAACTGAGCTGGGGGCGGGAGCTCCTTGAAACTTCCAGCAGACTTCTCGAAACTTCTGGAAGCTTCGCGAGGCTTCTGGAAACATCTCGAAGTTTCTCGACGGTGAGACTCCAGCGGTGGGGAGAACCAGTGGAAAGGAGCCACGTCAGGATGTCCGGGTGGGGGGGACCACACGATTGGCTGAAGTCCCGAGCCGAAAAGGTATAAGGGACAGCCTCCAAAAGGACCCGTTGTGCGTTCTGAGGGGGGGCGGAGCGGAGCCTCCCGGCGCACCCAGCGCTGTTTTTTTTATCTGCTATCGCTTGCTCAAATTAATAAATTTATATTTTGAAACGAGATTGGCTCACTTGTCAATAACAAATTGGTGTCGTGACTCAGATAGAGAAATTTTGACGGGATTCACATCCCAGGAGGGGGCGCCCCACTCCCAGGAGTGGCCTCCTGTTTGTGTTTCAGTCCTTTCTCCACCGACGAACCTAAATTCGGTAGCAGATAAAAGGTAAAGCCCGCAAACCCCTTAATCTTTGTGCACGAAGCCCGAACGAAGAGGACAGACACGGGGACACGTGAGTATATTGCGAAACTGGGATCCGTTCGGTCGGGGTTGGGAATCCTGGTGTGTGCATGAGTGAGACGTCCAGGTACGGACGAAGCGAGTGCGGACCCCTTAGTAGTGCGGTTCCTATTTCCCGCGAGGGACTGGGCCATGAGGAGAGGGCATACGAAAGACTGAGTGAAAGAAGGCACACTGGAAGATGGGACAGAAAAAGAGCAAGGTTTCTGGTCCCATGGGGGGTCCTGAGGAGGGGTTAGAGTTACCTCAGATACCTCCAGATAGTCTTTTAGGTTTAATGATTAAGCATTGGAATGATTATCCCTCCAGGAAAGGGAAGGATAGGGCAAAAATGATACATTATTGTATGGAAGTATGAGGAGGTAAACAGATTAGAGCCGATCACCTATATTGGCCAGTATATGGGTCTTTTGAAAATTGGATATGTCAGGCCCTGAATATATATGTCAATTCGGAAGAGCTTTTTGATTTGGAAGAAAGTGAATATGCCCAATTGTGGATAGGATCAGAGACTACGGTCAATCTATATCCTTTAAAAGAAACAGGGGGACGAAGAAAGACTAGGGCAGAGGAAGAGGTTCCTATGTCGCCCCCACCGTATATACCTCCCCCTCCTCTGCCTCAGCCTTCGCCTCCACTCGAGAATCCCTCTAACGTGCCAAGTGCTCCGAGGGACCCGGAGGCACCCTCTGATACCCTTGAGTCCGAGGGGCCGGTCACACGAAGTAAAAGAAAGAAACAGACTGAAGCCCCGCTATACCCTTTAAGGGAAATATCAATGGGGGGGGGCACATCCAGAAATGGGATATGTTTCGGTACCCTTGAATTCAGCAGATGTTAAAGAATTCAAGAAGGAAATGGGGAATTTGTTGGAAGATCCTCTAGGGGTCGCAGAGAGAGTAGATCAGTTCCTAGGACCTAATATATATACCTGGGAAGAGTTGCAGGCTATACTGGGAATTTTGTTTACAGCCGAAGAGAGGGATATGATTAGGAGAGCTGGTATGAGAATATGGGACCAACAACACCAACAGGGTCCCACAGCTGATAAAAAATGGCCTCTACAGAGACCTAATTGGAATAACCAAAACGAAATACACAGGGGTCATATGCAGGATCTGAGGACTATAATAATCCAAGGTATAAGAGACTCAGTCCCCAGAGGCCAGAATATCAATAAGGCTTTTAGAGAACATCAGAAAAAGGATGAAACTCCCACAGAATGGCTGGAGCGTTTGCGAAAGAGTTTCCAGCTGTATTCAGGAATAGACCCCAATACGCCTGTTGGGCAGGCGTTGATTAAGGCTCAATTTGTAGCTAGTTCATGGATAGATATTAGGAAGAAATTGGAAAAACTGGATGACTGGCAGGCTAGAGGGCTTGATGAATTATTGAGAGAAGCTCAGAAGGTATATGTAAGACGAGAAGAAGAAGCGAATAAGAGACAGGCCAGAGTGTTAGAAGAAACTCACAGGAGACAAGCACAAATGTTAGTGGCGGCTGTTAGAGAGGGACAAAAGGAATTGGGAAGGGGAATGTCCGGGAGAAAGCCTGAGTATAAGCAGGATCGAAGATTTAAAGGCCCTCCCAGGGAAGAAGAGAGGGAACAGGTGATATGTTTCTATTGTGGAGGAACAGGCCACATGAGACATGAATGTAGGAAGCGTATAGCTGATGAGAAGATGTGGAAGGAGGACTGAGGAGGTCAGGGGCTCTATTTGCTGGGGACTCGAGAAACTAAAGAGCCCTTGATAAAACTTAAAGTGGGTCCCTGGCAACAGGAAATCGAGTTCCTTGTGGACTCAGGGGCGGAACGGTCGACTGTTCAAAGACTTCCTTGGGGCTGTAAAAAGTCTACAGAAATTGTACAGGTTATAGGGGCAAAAGGGGAACCCTTTGGGGTACCTGTAATTAAAGACGTGATGTTTGAAACAGGTTCTAAAATTGGGGTAGGGTCGCTTCTGCTTGTACCTGAGGCAGACTATAATCTTTTGGGAAGAGATCTAATGATAGAATTAGGGGTTAGTTTAGAAGTTCAAGATGAGGAATTACAAGTAAAATTATGTTCCCTTCGATTAGTGGACCGAGAGAAGATAAATCCAGAAGTATGGTATAATCCTGACACAATAGGAAAATTGGACATTGAACCCTTTTCAGTAACAATTAGAGACCCAGATAAACCTGTCAGGATCAAACAATATCCTCTCTCGGAAGACGGCTGGTGGGGATTAAAACCTGAAATAGATCGTTTACTTAAAAAGGGACTGTTGGAACCCTGTATGTCCCCTTTTAATACTCCAATATTACCTGTAAAAAAGGCAGATGGAAAATACAGGTTGGTCCATGACCTGAGAGAAATAAATAAAGGAACTGTTTCTAGATTCCCTGTAGTAGCAAATCCATATACAATCCTGAGCAAAATAAATCCCAAGGATTGTTGGTATAGTGTAATAGATCTAAAAGATGCGTTTTGGGCTTGTCCCTTACAAGAGGATTGTAGAGATTTCTTTGCTTTTGAATGGGAAGACCCTGGGACACATCGAAAGCAGCAATTAAGGTGGACAGTTCTTCCTCAGGGCTTCACGGAATCCCCTAATCTATTTGGACAAGCTTTAGAGCAGATATTACAAAAATATGAAAAGGGGAGTAATGTGACATTAGTACAATATGTTGATGATTTGTTATTAGCAGGAGCACAAGAAGAGGATGTTCGGTGAGAAAGTATTAGATTATTAATTTTTTTAAGTTTACAGGGATTAAAAGTGTCTGAATCGAAGTTACAGTTTGTGGAGGAGGAAGTAAAATATCTGGGACACTGGCTCAGCAAGGGAACAAAAAAGCTAGATCCAGAAAGAGTCACTGGTATATTATCTCTGAAAGCTCCAACTACTAAGACACAGGTGCGGCAACTACTCGGCTTATTTGGCTATTGTAGACAATGGATAGAAGATTATAGTAAAAAGGTTAAGTTTTTATATGAAAAGTTAACCAAGGATGGCCTGTTAAAATGGACTGAATCAGATGAGACTCAGTTACAGGAGCTGAAACAGGATTTAGTTAATGCACCTGTTCTAAGTTTACCTGATCTGAAAAGACCTTTTTATTTGTTTGTAAATGTAGATGAGGGTACAGGATATAGGGTTTTAGCACAGGATTGGGCAGGACGGAGAAAACCTGTAGGATATCTATCAAAATTGTTAGATCCAGTCAGTAGAGGGTGGCCGACCTGCTTACAAGCCGTGGTGGCTACTGCACTTCTGGTAGAAGAAGCAAGAAAAATTACTTTCGGGGGGGAATTGAAAGTGCTATCGCCCCACAACATCCGGGGAATATTACAGCAGAAAGCTGACAAATGGATTACCGATGCTAGGCTCCTCAAATATGAAGGAATTCTAATTTCTTCTCCTAGATTGGAATTGGAAAGTACGAGCCTTCAAAACCCCGCCCAATTTTTATATGGGGAACTGACTCAAGAATTATCACATGATTGTATACACAATATAGAAGAACAAGTAAAAATACGCCCAGATTTGGAGGAAGAGGAATTAATAGGGGGCGAAAAACTCTTTGTAGATGGTTCTTCAAGAGTGATAGAAGGGAAAAGGAAGTCAGGATATGCCATTATAGATGGGAAAGACTTCAGCGTTGTGCAATCGGGACCCCTTAATCCCAGTTGGTCTGCGCAGGCATGTGAGCTATATGCAATATTACAGGCCTTGAAACTATTAAAGAGTAGACGGGGCACGATATATACAGACTCCAAATATGCATATGGTGTAATACATACTTTTGGAAAAATTTGGGAGGAAAGAGGATTGATAAATTCTCAGGGAAGAGGCCTAATCCATGCAGAGCTAATAATTCAAATCCTCCAGGCCCTGAGAGAACCTGAAAGCATTGCAGTAGTCCATATAAAAGGACATCAAAAGGGAACAACGTTTGAAATAAGAGGAAACAATTTAGCAGACATAGAGGCAAAACGGGCAGCTCTGGGAGTCATAAAAATAATGCAAAACTCTCCTATGGAGTCTGAGAAAATAAACGATGCACATAAGTTTACTCAAGCAGAAAAAGAAAAATTGGCTAAAATGGGTCTAAAAGAACAACAGGGAAAATGGAAATTAAAAGATGGGAGACAAGTTGTCCCAAAGACCTTAGCCCGCCAAATTATGATGAGAATACATGAAAAAACACATTGGGGAACCCAAGCCCTTGTCGACCAATTTACCCTACAATATATGTGTATAGGAATATATGATATAGCAAAGGAAATAATAAGATCTTGTTTAACTTGTCAAAAGGTGAACAAACAACATCAACGAAAAACAATCCCAGGAGGTCGTGAATTAGCTGTAAGACCCTTTTCACGAATACAGATTGATTTCACTGAAATGCCTAAGATTGGTAGGTATAAATACCTCTTAGTGATGGTAGATCATTTAACCCATTTTGTGGAGGCATTTCCTACCTCCCGGGCAACGACACAGACTGTGGTAAAAATTCTTCTAGAACTAATAATTCCAAGATATGGAATTGTTGAAGTCATAGACTCAGATAAAGGACCACATTTTACTTCAAAAATAATTAAGGAAACAATGAATCAATTGGGCATAAAATGGGAGTATCACACTCCGTGGCATCCCCAAAGCTCGGGACGGGTGGAAAGAATGAATGGAGAAATTAAGAAACAGTTAACTAAAATCATGATAGAAACAAAACTCTCTTGGATTAAATGTCTACCATTAGCTTTGTTAAATATCAGGACACAACCCAGGTCTGACTTGGGAGTCTCCTCCTTTGAAATGTTATATGGTATGTCTTATAATATGGAAATGCCAGTTGAACATGCCAATAGTTGAAGATGTTATGTTAAAACCATATCTAATTCATCTAACCAAACGAAGGGAGGAGTTGCATAAAAGAGGTATGATATCTCAACGACCTCCTTTAAATACGTATATTCATTCAATAAAACCAGGAGATACAGTGTTAATTAAAACTTGGAAGGAATCCTCATTAACCCCTCGTTGGGAGGGACCATATCTTGTTTTACTCACTACAGAAACTGCCATCCGGACAGCAGAGAAGGGTTGGACTCACGCAAGCCATGTGAAAGGACCTATCAGAGATTCAGAACAGTCTTAGGAAGTTGTGAGCCCACCTGGAGACCTGA
The DNA here is from genome assembly GCF_963264785.1 of Psittacula echo. NCBI lineage: Eukaryota > Metazoa > Chordata > Aves > Psittaciformes > Psittacidae > Psittacula > Psittacula echo. Next base: position 11,140,402 of record NC_137739.1, read on the forward strand.
AAGTCACTCTCAAGAAGGTTTAAATGGACATAAAGGGGACTAGGATATGTAATAATAACGCTAACATTTTGATATTGGTGTAAAATTAGTTATCTACAGGAGTGCCGAGAACGGTGGTAATAGACTACATCGGATTATATATATAAATTAAAATGTTGCTCCAAAAAAGGAGCTGGGCAAGAGAGCTATATAATCAGAGGCAAACACCCGAAATAGCACTCCCTCTCCTGAAGACTACCCCTGCTACCGAGAAGATGTTATCCCTCGTGGCTCGAGGCAACCGAGTCGACGAGTGAGGTAGAGAGGTAAAATACTGTGGAGAACTGACTCCTGTCATTGGAGCTACACGGGAGTGCTGGAAGAACCGCCTCAGTGCTCAAAGGGACTTGAAAGCCCCTTACAGAAAACATACCAGAAGTTCTAATTGGAGGGATAATATTAGTACAATTAATCCAAAATTACTAACAACAGGGAAATGGAAAAGATTCCACCCTTTTCGGCACATCCTAGACGAACTGTTCATTCTACTTATATCTACCTCAAATGTGGGCTAAGGGGATAAATTGCCAACCCCATCAGCCCTTTAAGTGGACCCTACTTCGATTTAAGGATAGACAGGTTATCACAACCCAAATAACACCGGGAGGACCAAGCTTTAATGCGACTTTATGTCAGCTTGTCCAGAGACCCCGATGTTGGAAGTATCTGGGATTCCATACGTGCCCTGATGTTGGGATTAACATTTGGACCATGTATCTTTGGTAAAGTATTGGAAATTGTGTGAAATGGACTTGAAGCAGCTCGCCTAATGCTGATTGGGGCTGAATGTGAACCTATGGAACAAGAGGGTTCATTGCTGTTAAGCCAAGATGTGTTGCAACGATTTGATGAACAAAAATGATGAAAAAGGGGGAAATTGTAATGTGTAGAGTTTGTTCATCAAAAGTTTTAAAGGAGGATATTGTTTGTTACATTTTGGGAAGCTCTCTGTGACTGTCACTTTCTGTAGAAACATGTTTTCTTTTGTTTTGTAGCTGTTGTATTTCTGCATTATGACTTCTGTATTGGGAGGGAGAAGTCAGTTGTGTTACTGCAGGGGATTGTGAGAGGGAAAAAGGGGGGGGTTGAGTAGTTTGAGGTAGTATCTTGTTACAGCATATGGGGGATGGAGGTTGCTATGACAACTGAGCTGGGGGCGGGAGCTCCTTGAAACTTCCAGCAGACTTCTCGAAACTTCTGGGAGCTTTGCGAGGCTTCTGGAAACATCTCGAAGTTTCTCGATGGTGAGACCCCAGCGGTGGGGAGAACCAGTGGAAAGGAGCCACGTCAGGATGTCCGGGTGGGGGGGACCACACGATTGGCTGAAGTCCCGAGCCGAAAAGGTATAAGGGACAGCCTCCAAAAGGACCCGGTGTGCGTTCTGAGGGGGGGCGGAGCGGAGCCTCCCGGCGCACCCAGCGCTGTTTTTTTTATCTGCTATCGCTTGCTCAAATTAATAAATTTATATTTTAAAACGAAATTGGCTCACTCGTCAGTAACACTTACCATCCTTCTAATTATCAGTTAGTTTGGAGACACTGGCTCCCGAACATCTGCTAGCTTAGGATATTCGTTGTCTGCCCATCCTGTTCTGCTTGCAGTATTTCCTGCCCTTGCCTTCCTTGGGTATGAGAGGATACTGGACTGCCTGGAGGGATGTCTGATTCGGAATCCCCACCTTCCTCTTGTGGTGGTTCCTGTCTCACGGGTGCTTTGTAATGTTCTGGTAAATCCCCAGCTCCAGGGTCCCCTACCTCTCCCAGTGTGGTACAGCTCTGCCCTATACTACATGCCGAACAACATCTCTTTAACTTCCATTTCTATTACCCTTCTCCAGAGCCAACACCATCGGGTCTTGCGGATATACATATTACAATTACTTTAGGTACTCATTATCATAAGTCTCCTCCCTTTTGGCACTTGCACACTGCCCTCCGATGGTTGTGGGCAGGGCTCTACAAGATGAAGTAAGCAGGCTTCCTCACTTTTCACCTTTGGCACAGTGGGATGCCCCAGTAATCACAAAACCAGCTGAAACCAGCCCTATCTGTAAGTTTCTGATTGCTGGCAAAGATTTAGACCAGTGTGGCCTTCGTACAAAATCTACTGCAAGCAGAACAGGATGGGCAGACAAGGAGTATCCTGAGCTAGCAGATGTTTGGGAGTCACTGTCTCCAATCTGATAATTAGAAGGATGGTAAGAAATAATTCACTCTTGTTAGTAAGACTATTAAATTCTGTTATGACACCACAGGCTTACAACACAAACGTTGTTCTCTATCTGAGACCTAAATTAAGTTAAAAGTATTTTAACCCTATGTTTTCCAGGCACTTGCTTTCCTTATATCACCGAGGGCAGCTCCCCCCGCGCTCGGACACCGGCGCGGCCTCCCCCCGCAGGTGGGTCACCTGCTGCCAGAGCCCCTGAAGCTCTGTCTGCTCTCCCGGGCGGGGTGTCCGGAGCGGGATGAGGCGCCGGCGCTGCCGGAGGGTGTCCCCACAGGAGAAGGGTCTCTCTCGGGGTACCTGTGGAAGGCTTCAGCTCTGCGTGCTGGGAAGGCTCATCCGTGCCAGACCTACAGCAAATGCCCACCTCGGGGGTAATGTAGACCCTTCATGGCAGGAGGTCGATGAAGAAGACACGGCAGCAGCCAGCGCTTTCTAAGGAGAAAGCATCCAGAGGACACAAAGCAGAGCTCTGGAGATTGTAGGTAGACTGCCTGCGTTTCCAAGAGATGGGGACCCCGACGGGGCACTGCCAGGCTGCTGGAGCCTCCCAGGTCCCAAGAGTGGAGGCAGGCTGAGCTTAGGCACAAACTTAAACCTTCAGCGATCACTTAAATCCATAGGGAGAGAGCGTTCCTGAGCCATCTAAGCTTACAAGACTGCATCAGGGCAGCTGGAGAGGCAGGGAACCTCAGCAGAGAAACACTGCGGGTACCTCTGACTCCCTATGCAGGCAGGCCACGGCTCAAATGTGGTTTTGCTCAAGGCTGCATCACCTCTCCCATGTGCTTCATGTTTCATTACACAACAAGCAGCATATATGCAATGCCTCTGAAAGGAATTTTATGTGGGAATGATACTAAAACCATACAGGCACATTTGAAAGCCACTTCCAGAGCAGCTCCAGTCCCCTTGAAGAAGCACAGCAAGGATTGCTCTTGGATTTACCCCTTGGATACCTAAAAGCTGGCTCTCTAAGTGTAATCTGGTAGAAGGGGAAGGTGCGTAAGTCACAACTCTGCTTTACAGTATTCTTGTACGCTGCAGTTACACCGGCCCCTCCATGGGGCTTGGCCACAGCAGAGACCCTGGTGATGGATCGCACCCACTCAAGAAATGGCATTAAGACAGGGAATATGTTCTGAAATATGTGTACGCACGGAACTGTGCCTGTGTAAGAAAACAGCTCTCTTTTCAGATGCAAGATGCGAGAACATAGCTAAACATGTGAGCACAGCTTTTCAGAATAAACCTACAGAGGCTATTTTTTCAGGCAGCAAACATGACAGCACACAAATCAGCATGGTGGTAGCTGCAAAGGATGACCCATAGTGCCGCTGATGAATTCACTGTCATAGTGAATTTATAAGCAGTGTGTTCCAAAGCTCACTCAGGGCTCACATGGTGTATATTGGCAAGACAAGCTTTGTACAATGCCGGTAACATACCTGCTCCTTTCTTTAGCTTGAAAAGCAATCAGTACCTGAGTTGAAAAGTTGGGTTTGGTTTGCTTTTTCTGCAGCCTTGGAAGTGTTAAACAGAAGTATCAAAATATTTTTGATAGCTGTTACTACACACTGGAAATAAAAATGAAAGCAATGTGTTTTCAAAGACAAATGAGCCTGCATTAGGAAGGCAAGAAAACACATGAATGTATACAAACAGAACTGGCTGGCAACACATCATCCCTGGCACATGGCAACACCGGTCCTAGCTTGGGAAGGCTGCCTTTGCTTACAGAGTAATGAAGCAGGGGATTGAATGATTTCTGTCAGGGAATTTGCAGTGCATGTCAGAAACGTCCTTGTGGTCTTTAAGGCCGTAAAAGATTTTTAATCCTTTTCTCAGCATCTGAGGAAAGTTTTAGAATTACAAGAGACATCTCAGTTTGTCAATGGCAGCACCAAGGAAGCACCAAGCCAAGCCCCTGCAAAGCAGTTACCTGCAAACCCTGACAGCACAGATGCGGTATTTAAGTCATCTTTCTGCATTAGGCAGAGACTGCCCTGGTGCAACGTTTAAGGGTGACAAAGACAGGAGGATGGAGACACTTTCAGTGGTTAAAATTCACCATTATCTTGTGGGGGTTGAAATGCATCGCAACTGTCAGAGATCATGGGAAGGAGGAACTACAGCAGGTAAGTAAGAGTGACCCGTCCCTGACTGGTACTTGGAAGATGTTGGAACTGGCAAGGAATAAGGATGTCAGAACTTGATAGAGGATGTTGATGAGAAAAATCAGACAGACCTTTTGCCTGAAGTCGTAAATGTAACCGCAAGGCAGACACAGATGTGCTTGGCTAATTGCTTGGAAGCATATAAATATCGTGTAATCCTTGTCATAAATGATCCAGCTTGTACTCTACCTCTGGGTCCCTGCCTTCCATCCTCACAAATGGCGTCCGAACGGGGACTTGCTGAAGAGCGGTGACTCCGCGATCTGTGAGGACACCCAGCCGAACTCCAAAAGGCTGCAGCAATTAACCGATACCTCTGACTGAGGTAAGCGGCAGGGAACGGGAACATGGGAAACTCAGTATCCCCCGAGCACAAGTCAGTGTACAGAATACTAGTAAAATTCCTAGCGAAGAAGGGGGTTACTGTGAATGAAGACAGACTGAAAGACTTGTTAATATGGGTCTCGAGCCATGCCATTGAGGCGATATCAACTAATATTTAGCAGAAGGCAATATGGGACAAGATTGGGGTCTGCCTCTGGGATGCAGCCACAAGGGATGACGCGGCAGCCCCCAAACTGCTGGCCATATGGCACTCAGTCTATGAGACACTTCACAGGGCAGCACAGGAGGCATCGGCACCATCAGCCCCTCCTGTCCCAACAAACGCCACTCCGGACCCTCTCGACCCAGGGCCAGTAGACCCAGAAATTGAGCCAGATCTATTCCCGCCTGATCCTGGCATTAGTTGTTGTGAGACACAAGCTTTGCCAGTGCTCATGCACCCTCCCACGCGTACTGATCGGTGGGAAGATATTCGCCGGCAGGATAGAGGACGTTGATGAGAAAAATCAGATAGACCTTTTGCCCGAAGTCGTAAATGTACCCGCAATGCAGACACAGATGTGCTTGGTTAATAGCTTGGAAGCATATAAATATGGTGTAATCCTAGTCATAAACGATCCAGCTTGTACTGTACCTCAGGGTCCGTGCCTTCCATCCTCACATTTTTTCATAACATACTAAACACTTCTTTATGACACAGTGTTATTTGAATGACTGTAATTTACATGCACTGAACTGTGACACCACATTAAGTCAAGATGTAATAATTGAGTACAAAAGCTTTGATTGTAAATACAAGGCGTACCTAAGAGAATAAAAAAGCTGGGAAGGGATCTTACTTATTTTCCCATATTAAGACTGGTGAGTAGGACTGAAGATTTTTCAGGGATAAAGTGTGTACTTGAGAGAGAAATACACGGTACGCTGAGGGTAACAACATCTGCTAGAATGCCACTTGACGCAAGCCTTGTCCTTTTCACATAACAAAGTCGGCTCAAAAAGGTGGGTGAGGAAAAGTGATGTGAAAGCCAGGGAAGAAAACTATCCCAAATTCCTGACAATTCACCACATGTGGCAGAAGGCTTTCCTAAGAGGTCCCCCCACACACACTATACCTGCCATAGACCTGACAGACAAGAGGTTCATCACTGGCCACCCCTTTCCCCTCCACCAGGAGCCCTCCCTCTGAGGCCAGACCAGACCCTTCCCACAGCCCATCCACCCAGTAGACACCCCCCTTTTCCCCAGGTCTCTCTTACCTTGGGGCTGCACAGCCTACATGAACTGGGCTCTCCCTGACTGATCTCTCCCACCTCTCCTTCCTGCAGGGTGCCCATGTCAGCTCCTCTTCCTCCAGTTCTCTGCCTGGGGTTTCAGTTAGTACAGGCACAGACTCTACTGCTCTCCACTAGACCCAGTAGGGATGCTTAGAATGCACCCCCGACCTGTCATAAGACATTACTTATAATTTATCATTGGTACCTTTCAAATTGTTTATTGTATGTTATATAAATAAAATAAACTCAAAGATATATGGTATAAAAATAAAAATATTGACATGTTCCAAATATATAAATACTTTTAGAAAGAGTCCATTTTGTTAAGTAACACTCTGCAGACTCAGAACTGCCAGAACGACAAAAGTCAGAAGATGCTGTGAAAATAAATACGTAAAAGACGACAGTTTAGGGTCCAAGACTTCCCCGAGAGTCCCAGACAGTTTACAGCCTAACATCAGACCACTTTGGAAAGGACACTGATCACTGACTAGTCTGCTACAGATAGCTGCAAGAGACACAGGCACTCCAGACCCACCGAGTGGGCATGCAGCCAGGCACCATGAAACTGGCTCAAGTCAAAGAGAAGTCAACCAGCACGGAATACCTAGGTATTCTGGGAAGCACCCTGCTCACTCTTACCAAGTCTGAAGCCTCGACTTTCAGAGCATGTGTGTGAATTTGTTGTTTAACCTAACCTCCAAGACAATAGTCTTGCCTAAACCGGTGGGCATTCTGCAAAGGCAAGAGAGGCATAGAGCATAGTTCACCTCTAGGGTCATCTTTCCAAACAAGAAGCTGCTATCACATGAGTCTGCCCAGCAAACCATGGAAAACTGCCTCGCCTTGGCCAGGAAGGCACAAACACAACTGCCAAATGGTCAAAGCATTTCTGAAGTGCAAGTGATAGTAGAGACTAAAAAACCCCAACTGCTTGCTGCCAGCTTTAGCCACATTGCTCCTTCCCATCCCTGCTGGTACACTTTGATTTAAACAGATTTACCGCACATACACATTTGATTAATCAGCTATTGGAGTCCCCCACCCCTTTTCAGATGAGGAGAAAGATCACCCTTTAACCTGGAAGGTCTCCTGCCTTACCCAATACTGTCTGTGCCACATTGTGAGACAGGACTCACCTGACATTATCATCTTCTGTTTCCTCATAGCACAACATTTCCCCTTCTCCCCTCTCTGCGCTCTCCATTGCAGGTGGTATTGCTGGTTAGCGCTGGAGATTAGACAACCTGAAAGGCAAAATCAGAGAGGGGTTTTAGAGGGAAGCTGCCTTCACGAAGGGATGGGTCTGAAATGCTGAGCCATACAGCAAGCAGCCTCTGAGCTGCTCCACCAGGCACGGTGGTGAGGAGCAGGCACTGGCCATTTCCACGGCACAGCAGGCTCTTTCAAGGAAGCAATCTTGCTTGTTCAGTTCAATTACCCCAGTGAACCTCAACACTAACACCACCCAGCTCACCAAATGTTAGCCTCAGAGGAGACCTACAACACAGCACGCTGCATTTGGTTTCCCACTTCAGGACAGCTCCTGGCTGAAAATGATCAGAGACCTCCACACTAGCTAGCTGCACTGAGATTGTGAGCAAGCTGCTTGCCACTGGTGCTATCAAACATTTCATCCAATGCCAGACTCTGAGCAGGGCAGAAGCATTGGGTAACACTTCTCCTTCAATCGCGATGGAGAACAACGAGCTACTTCATTTTCACAGTGATACAGAGCTTTCCCTAGAGGAAAGCAGTGGTGAATTGGGGCAGGAGTCAGGCAGCTCACAGGGAGACAAACACCTTCCCTGCAACGGACTATATGCAGAGGAACTTCCAAAGCAGGGACAGAGTTCACTGCTCTGCCTTTTCTGGGCTGTACTGCATGGGAAGAGTCAAAACGGCTGCTGCAGATGGCTCCTGCTACCTCTAACACTCCTCTCCTGCCTAGCAGGGTTTACTTCAACCCCCAGAAGTAACTGAGTTCTCCCTCCTCTTCTGCAAAAGGAAACAAACAGAAAAATCTCCAGGGATGTAGCAGGACACCCAAAGACCTACCCAGAAGCAGGAGTGAGACACCTGGCTTATAGCTGAGTTTCCTCTTAAGCAGAAATCCAGGCACCTCATTTACAAAATGGACCTGTAATCAGCTTTGTGCAGAGCAGCACCATCACCTTACAGGCAGCCTTGCCAGATGAACAAGGAACTAAGCTGCTTCCTGGCTCTTGGAAAGCACTCACTGAAAGAGAGCCATCCCTCACACTCTCCCATTCGACGTCAGCCTCCTCAGGGCTAGAAGAGCAGGCAGGCAGCTGCAGGTTCACCAAGCTCAGCACAGGGCCAGCACCAGCACAGCAGCTGCTGGCTCCCAGCTCACATGGAGCACCCCAGCTATAAATTAACTGCCCTCTGGCTCCTCAGCCCGACTTTCTGAAGCCCTGTTCTACAGCCACTTCCACTGCCCTCCACACTCCAGCACAGGACTCGGCCAGGAGCGCTGGGAGCTGGGTCTGAGCACCCAGTTTGGAGAACACATCACCAGGGTGAAGGTTTCCCCTGTGATCACACAGTCCTCGGGCTCACTGGGACAGAGCCTTTCCCAGGGCAAAGACTGACCACAACACAGTACTTTGTCATGCCAGCCAGCCCACTGCAGTAACAGAAGTCACAGGGGAAGCAGCCCCACATCCCCAGGGCCCTGCACCACAGGATAGGACACAGCACAGCCTCCCCAACCAGAGGGCAGGGGAAGCCAGGTTCAAGGGCGCTATTTTCATTTTGATCACTCACTGGACAGCAGCACCACACCAGCTCAGCAAACTTGTCACAGCTCCAAACACCCACCATGGGGAAGGGAAACTGAAGCAAAGGGGCAGAACCTGCCCAGCCTGAGCCAGCACCTGGTCACGGGCCCAGGGGAACAGCCTGCCTGCCTCACAGCACAGCCAGCCTCCTGCCAGCACAGCTGCACAAGTCCTGATGGCATCCTGGCTTCCTGCGCAGCTGGCTTCAAGTCAGGCACTCCTCAAGAAATGCAGATTCCAAAACTAAACTGGAGAAACTGGTTCCAATTTATCTTATACTTCCAGACAGTACTGATGACAGTACATACACAGGACAACATGGAAGCTGAGATTTTCCCCAATACCATCCAGCATAGACAGGATGAGCCGTGAATTCAGGAGACAAGTCAGCACAAATCAAACCCCTGTCCTTTTCAGTACTAGCATATCACATGAGAACTCAGAGGAAGGGAAGTTAGAATCATTGCATCTCTTACCATTACACATCCCTTTTACTCCAAATCTGGTAGCTGAAAGCCCACCACACGGTCACTGGTCAGGGCCCTCATTTCTCACGGTTTTGCTCCCCTGGAAGAGGCAGTGTCCTACTCACCAAGCAGGCGGCTCAAGCAGCTGCCCACTTCCACTGCAGAGGCTGCAACGTCATTTCATTTGCTTCATGAGCTCTGCTCATCAAGACCTGGCTGATGTTCAGGGTAAACACATACCTTCCCAGGGCCCTACCAGCAGCCTCCTGGGAGAATCCAACAGCTACAAGAGGCAGGATAGTGGGGCTGGAGATTGGAGACAAGGCTTAGTACAAAACACCTCAGCACTCCAAACATTTCTTTCCCAATAACAGTGTTCAAACCCTCTGAGAAAACATCCCTATCTCATCTAGCCAGCACTTAGTTTGCCCCAGACACATTGCCACAGCAAGTTTCACACTCAAGATGCACAGCCATTCTTCTCAGGGTAGGAAGACACTTAATCCCAACAATCCAATGGAGCCTCACAGAATAATTTTTACACTGCCTGATCCCAGGTGGGTTCAAGACTTCACCTGGACGTTGCCTACATCTAGGAAATAATTCAAGTCTAAGGCACTTTTAGAGGTGCCCACGTAAACCCTACCTCTGTCCCCCAGAGCCACTGTCCAGCACCTCAACAAAGTGACCAAGGAGGGAACTCCTGGTAAGTTCACAGATCTCGTCCAGTTCTGCACTTCGGTAATCAGCCCTTGTGCCAGGCAGTGCATCCAGAATCTGTTTTCTCATTCTGCCTGGGAGAACAGCACAAGGGGCACATCAGTCAACCAGCTTTACACCTGGGGAGAGCAGGAAAGGAGTGTGACAGGCACACATGAACTTGGTGAACAGCCTTTGCTCTGGGGAGAGCCACTACTTGCCCTGCCCATCCCAGCATGCAGTCAGCTGTGCCTGGGACACCCCAAGCAGGGCCAGTGACAGGCACTTATAGCTGATGTATGTAAAGCAGTGCTGAGCTAGGCTCTATGAGGCTTGAATAAGATATCTGTGTCACCCAACAAAGGAAAGGCTGGGACAGCAATAGGCTTCACAGGCCTTCATCCTTCCAGCTCTTTATTGAGCTCAGCAGCATCAAGAGTTATAGAACCATAGAATGGCTGGGGTTGGAAGGGACCTTAAAGCTCATCCAGTTCCCAGACCCTGGCACGGGCAGGGACACCTTCCACTAGCAGAGGTTGCTCCAAGGCCCATCCAACCTGGCCTTGAACACCGCCAGGGACAGAGAAGAGCCAAGTGCCCCCAGGGCACCAGCAGAACCGGGTGCAGCTCCTGTCCTGAAACACTCAGACATCCTCCTGGAGGAGCTGTGTGCAGGAACCACTGCAGGGTATGAGGCAGCCACTCTGGCACGCTCCCTCAGCTGCTGTGCGGACGCTCGCCCGCAGGAGCTGAGGGAAGAGATGTGGGAGGCCTGACAAGCACTGGCCCAGCACAGCCGCACACAGCCCCGCTGCTCCCGAGCACACGGCTGGCAGACGGCAGCACCAGACCCAGAACAGCTTGACACCCAGGCCAGAGCCACGGGCCGGGCGCTGCCCTCAGGACCGGCTGCCCAGGCCTCGCGGGGCAAAGGCACACGGACGCGGCCCTCATACGGCCTACACGACTTTGCCAGTGGAGCGCCGCAGGTCCCGGGCCTACATGTCCGCGAGAACGGGAAGAGGCAGCGGGCCCAGCGGAGCAGAGCCCCCCGGGAGGTGCGGAAGACCCGGGAGTAACCCCGAGGGCCTCAGCCCGGGGCCGGACCCGACGCGTTGCCATGGACACGCGCCGCGAACACTCACCCTCCGCCTCTGCCGCAGACCCCGAGACCCGCCCTCAGACCCGCGACGTGACACAAAGGCCCGGCCCGGCCGCCCCGAATTTATCACCCAGGGTGGGGACCGCGCAGCCAATCAGGAACCGCCCGCGGCACGAGCCCGAGCCGCCGAGTGCTGGAGGAGGCCCGGACGCCACACAGCGGCCCTAAGTCCCCGCCCCCTCCAACGGCTACCACCGAGATCCCGGCGGGCGGGCGGCCGGCGCGAGTCCCCGCGCAGCCGCAGTCCGGAGAAGGCAACCCGGCGGTGTTCAACGAACGTTTATTGCGCGGGGTCAGTGCGAGCGGCACGAGCCGTGGGAGCCGACCCCGGGGTCACCCGGTCCCAGCCCTGCCGGGGCAGGGACACCCGAACGTGTCCAGCCGGGGCTTGGATGTGCCCAGAGACGGAGCCTCCACATCCCCCTGCGCAGCCGGTTCAGTGCTCTGCCACTGCAACGGAACAAGTTCTTCCTCATGTCGAAGTGAAACCTCTGGTGTTTCAGTTCATGGCCACTGCTGCTCATCCTGGGGTGGCCACCACTGAAAAGAGTCTGGCACCTTCCTCCTGGCACCTGCCCCAAACCTCCAATCAGCTCCCTCCACCGGCCCCCCCCCTTCTTCCTCTCTGAGGGCTCATTCCTAGGGGAAGAAACTTCTTTCACCCTCCACAAGCAGGGTGGTCAATGGGAGGGGGAGACACCGGGCTTTGCTCACAGGGCATCAGACCTCACTGCTCCCCACACTCACCCCACCTGGGGCTCTCCACCCCTGTGGGTCTGCTGGTGCCGGAAGAGTGCCGAGCTCATGGTGAAGGCCTTCCCACACTCAGCACAGACGTATGGACGCTCCCCAGTGTGGATGCGTAGGTGCTGGACGAGGTGGGAACTCCGCCGAAAGCTGTTCCCGCAGAAGGCACAGGCATAGGGCCTCTCCCCCGTATGGACCCGCTGGTGCTGTAGCAGGGCTGACCTCACCCTGAATCTCTTCTCACACTCAGAGCACTTGTACGGCTTCTCCCCTGTGTGGATCCGCTGGTGCCGGATGAGCTGCAAGCTGTCAGAGAAGCTCTTCCCGCAATCTGCACACTTGTAGGGCTTCTCCCCAGTGTGGATCCGCAGGTGTCGTTTCAGGGCTGCGCTCACGCTGAAGCTCTTCCCGCAGGTCCTGCACTCATAAGGTTTCTCCCCAGTGTGCACCCGCTGGTGCTGGACGAGATGCGACTTCCCGATGAAGCTCTTCCCACACTCAGCACACTTGTAGGGCTTGTCCCCAGTGTGGGTTACCTGGTGCCGGATCAGCTGCGAGCTCACGCTGAAGCTCTTCCCACACTCGGAGCACTTGTAGGGTTTCTCCCCGGTGTGCACCCGCTGGTGCAGGATGAGGTGTGCATTCCTGGAGAAGCTCTTCCCGCACTTAGAACACCTGTAGGGCTTCTCCCCAGTGTGGATCCGCTGGTGTTTCATGAGTGCGGAGCTCCGGCCAAAGATCTTCCCACAATCCGTGCACTCATAGCGGTTCTCCCCACTGTGCACGCGCTGGTGCCGGACAAGCTGCAAGTTCTCGCAGAAGCTCTTCCCGCACTCGGCACACTTGTAGGGCTTCTCCCCGGTGTGGGTTACCTGGTGCCGGATCAGCTTCGAGCTCACGCTGAAGCTCTTGCCACACTCGGAGCACTCATAGGGTTTCTCCCCAGTGTGGACCCGCTGGTGTTGTGTCAGGGAGGAGCTCACGCTGAAGCACTTCCCGCACTCGGCACAACTGTAGGGCTTCTCCCCGGTGTGGACCCGCTGGTGACGTACCAGGGCAGTGCTCAAGCTGAAGCTCTTCCCGCAGGTCCCGCACTCGTAGGGTTTCTCCCCAGTGTGCACGCGCTGGTGCAGGAGGAGCTTCGAGTTCTCAGAGAAGCTCTTCCCGCACTCGGCACATTTGTAGGGCTTCTCCCCTGTGTGCACCCGCTGGTGTTGTGTCAGGGCGGAGCTCACGCTGAAGCTCTTCCCGCAGGTCCTGCACTCGTAGGGCTTCTCCCCAGTGTGCACCCGCTGGTGTCGTGTCAGGGCGGAGCTCAAGCTGAAGCTCTTCCCGCAGGTCCTGCACTCGTACGGTTTCTCCCCAGTGTGCACCCGCTGGTGTCGTCTCAGCTCTGAACTCACACTGAAGCTCCTCCCACACTCTGTACACTCATAGGGTTTCTCCCCGGTGTGCACCCGCTGGTGCAGGACGAGCTTCGAGTTCTTGGAGAAGCTCTTCCCGCACTCAGCACACTTGTAGGGCTTCTCCCCCGTGTGGATTACCTGGTGTCGTTTCAGCTTCAAGCTCACGCTGAAGCTCTTGCCACACTCAGAGCACTTGTAGGGCCGCTCCCCTGTGTGGATCCTCTGGTGCTGGATGAGACGTGACCGCTGCCAGAAACTCTCCCCACATTCGGTGCAGGTCAAGGGTTTTTCTCCGGTGTGGATTCTCCGATGCTGGATGAGGTTGGAGCTCACCTGGAAGCTCTTGGATCTCTCAATCCTTTCTGACCTGCGTGGGAGAACAGGGTCCTGCGCAGGACCCTGGGAACTGTTCTCCTCGGAGAGTCCTGAGCATAAACCCTTGGGCTCCACTGGCCTGGGGATGCCTTGATGGGCATTGTCTTCATTCTTGCTCACAATCCCATCTTCACCTGCAATAAAATGAGAATCCAGACAAGTCACAGGCAGGACTGGAAGCTTTGGACAGGGCAAATCCCAAGGGGACAAATTCTAAAAATTCAGCAGACAGATTGACTTTAAGTATAAAACATTCTGCTATATCCCGCCTTCAGGACATGGTATTTCCCTCCAAACTACACAGTGGATTTTTCAGAGTGTTCACAGGAGCAAATGCTGTAAATTGCCCTGCATGCTTCACCAGAACCTCAATCTACTGGAATCACTGGCATATTAGAGGCAAAGGTTTACTGCTTGAATGGGAAAGATGCTTGCTCTTCCAGGATGTTGTATCTGAAAATCACAGAACCACAGGACGGTTTTAGCTGGAATGGACCTTACAGATCACACCCAGTTCCAGCCTCCTGCCATGTGCACAGGCACCTTGCACTAGACCAGGTTGCTGCAAGCCCCATCCAACCTGGCCTTGAACACTGCCAGGAATGGGGCAGCCACAGCTCCTCTGGGCAACCTGTGCCAGCGCCTCAGCATCCTCACAGGGAAGAACTTCTTTCACCTTGCCTAAATCTCCCCTCTCTCAGTTTAAAGCCATTCCGCCTTGTCCTGTCCCTACCTGCTCCTGTCAAAAGCCCCTCTCCACATTCCTTGTTGGGCCCTTTAGGTGCTGGAAGCTGCTCTATGATCTCCCCAGAGCCTTCTCTTCTCCAGGCTCAACAAGCCCAGCTCTCTCTGCTTGTCTCCACAGGATGTTACTAAAAGTTGAACTGGGAGCCAGAGTTAGGCCATAAAGAACTGCCTTGTTCAGCAGAACATTACTTGGGTTGCAACAGTAATCTCCGTGCTCTTGTGCTGCTGGTACTGCAGAGAAAGAGAAGATGCATGAGGCATGAGACATGGAGACCGCCTGGAGCCTGGCTTATGCCAGTCTTGGAGCAGAAGCAAATTAACCTTATGCTTTCACTGGTGCAGAACAAATCCGTTGTGCAACGTGGTGGGTGAACTGAAGATCCCCCATGGCTGGTTCCCGATTATGCACTGAGGAAATCTAACACAGGTAGAAGATGAAGGTAGGTGCAAGTCAAATTAACGCTAGCTGAACAGTTATGAATGGCTCCTGGGACACAGGCAATGAACAAATCCCTGCCCTCTTATGTATATAAAGTCTTGCAGAAGCGTTACTGCTATGAATGTTCGCTGCGCAGACCCCAGCTCACCTGAAAGCCTGTTCAAGACAAGGGGCTTGTGCTGGTTTCTAGGGTGTTCACAGAGAGCAGCGACTCCTTCCAGCCCACTGCTCTGAATGTGGTTTGATGAGCATGTAGCAGGTTCAGAACCACGTGCTCCCAACAATGCTGTGCCTTTTGCTGTCCACAGGAAACACAGCTCTTTGCAGGCTGAATGAGCAAGACAGGACCTGCGTGACATGCACACAAAGCACATCTCCAGATCTGCTTAAAGATTCAACAGATATCTTGTGGGTCTCTGAACACTCTTATGAAATAAACCAGTACCATATCGGTCACATGGGATTGCTGTACAAACCACAGGCACCTCCTGTGGTCTGGCAGAGCTGTGATAAGGAAGTGCAGGCCATGGAAGACGTGAGTTGCTACTGAACCATAAGTGTGCAATAAAGGAAGGAGAGTCTAGAAGTTCAACCTCAGACTGATATATGTACATATTTCATCTTCCTCTTTCTGGGAAGCACAAGAAAACATCACAATATGATTTCACAGTGAACTCCTAAGATACCTTCTCCGGCAGCTTGCTGTGGCAGTGATGCCACTTCTTCCCTCACACAGTTTTCATTAAAACCATCCCTTGAGAGGAACAGAAAATGCAATTTTGCTAGTTACCACAAAGGCATTTCCATTTCTCTGCAGCTACTCCAGCCAGGACTCGAGGAAAAGAGAAAGGTGATATCCACAGACAGGATGGAAAGAGGATGTTCCTGGCAGGCCAGCATGAAGCTCTTGACAAGTTCGTCAGACGTACTGAGTAGACAGTGGAGCTAGCAAAGTTGTTCTGTTGCCGTTGTGCCCAAAGAGATGCTAACTTTGGCACTTACACAGAATTTTGGTTCTTTACATAGACCTTGAAAAAGCCTTCAGAAGTACGTGACAATTAAGTTTTCTATGGTGTTCTATACTTTTGGGGGAAGATGAGGAGTGTCAAGCTTCTTTTTACAATTATTGTCACGGCTCTAGTGCTTCTACAATCATTTCTGTTACTTCTGAGCTACCAGGTACCTTCACTGGCAACTAGGACACACTGTCTGTAAAGAGTTTGAACTAAACCAAGACACGAACTCACTGGAAGTATTTCAAGTGGAAGGAGAGCAAGTTCACAATGAGGAGGAATTAATACTAGAAGCATAAGGCTGAACTGGCAAAAATGAATAAACAAGAGAGACATGAAGAATGTGGTTGTTCCTCAGCACATGCCAATTTGAGTTGATGGCAAGACCTCTGATATTCCCAAGAGTGCCAGTGCTATAGCTACAAGGCAAGCTCCAGGTAAGCAGAGTAAGCTGCTGGACTTCTGACTCCGGTACCTCACTGTTGGGACTGGAGGTGGCTGATGTGATGCCACAGAAAGGGGTGGAGGGGAGATCTGGGGCCCAACATTCTGAGCAAACAAACAGAAATCTGAGTAAAAGACTTAATGGACAGATGGCGAGAGGACAGCCTGGGGAAGACCTGGCACGGCCTTTGGAAAGAGATGTCTCACTTCACAAACCACTCGGAGTTCTTCAGAGATGGCCCCAGTTTTATCAAAAGGGACATGTGGGGTCCAAAGGCATCCCAAAAGACATTCATTCTTCACCAAAACTGGTAAAGAAACTAAGCTGCTGTAGGATGAATGAAGCTCACAGGGCAGTAAGGAAGGGAAAAGGGAGGTGGAAACATTTGCTGATGATTTTGTGTTCCTCAGGGTTAAAGACACAAAGGCTGACTAAAACTATGGCAGAAACTTAAGATACTGACCAACCAGGTGACAGGGATGTTCACAGCAGGCAAACAAAGACCTTCAGAGGAGAACAGCCTCTACAGCTTGCACTTACACCACGATGGGCCTAGAATGTTCTTCATATCATCCAGCATTAGCACCTTGGAGTCTGAGCAGCTGGGTGAAAACTGCAGCTCCTAGGCACACAACACAGCCAGTCAAGCATCAATGAGTGCCGGGGGGAAAAAATAGGGAAGAAAAGAGAACGTAATTCTGCCTTGCTGCTCAAACCTCACATTCTGACTGTGTGCAAGGGGGAGGACGGATCCCCCATGTCAGAGACACTCTGATAGAGCTGAGGAAGATAGAGGCATGACAGGAACCATCAGAGGCACAGAACAGCTTCTGTATAGGAGATGAGTGAACTGCCCATTCTGCTGGGAAAAGGTACAGCTGATAGGGGGTATCACAGAGGACTATAAAAACACAAGTGGCCTGTGGGGTGGTTTGGCATCTATCCTGCACCATCTCTTCTAAATTAAGAACTCCTGGCAGCAGTAAAAGGCACTTTCAAAGCAAACTAAAGGAGGCAGCAATTCATCAAGCACCTAAATAAGCTGTGGAACTCCTTGCTGCAAGCTGCCACGGATGCTACAATGGGCGCAGCTTGAAAAGGCAAGAAGACAGATCTTGAGACATTACGTGTCTAGTTCAGGAGCTTCTGAAGCCACAGACGGCGCAGGCCTGTGAAAGGATACAGGGACACATCACTGCTTGTCTGCCCTTCTCTGGGTCTTGATCAAAGGCTGGGCAGCCTGCTGTATGAGGAAAGGCTGAGAGAGCTGGGCTTGTTCTGCCTACAGAAAAGAAGGCTCAGGGGAGACCTGACCACCACAGTCCAGTATTTAAGGGTGGCTATGAAGAAGACGGAGGCTCCCTTTCCACAAGGAGTCACATGGAAAAGACGAGGGGCACAACTTACTCCTGGGGAGATTCTGGTTGGACACAAGAGGAAAATTTCTCCCAGTGAGAACAACCAGCCATTGGAATAATCTCCCCAGGGAAGCGGTGCACTCCCCAGTGCTGGACACTTTAAAGACTCAGCTGGGCAGGGCACTGCGACATCCAGTCCAGGGCATGCTCTGCCTGGAAAAGTTGCACCGGATGATCCTTGAGATCCCTCCCAGCCTGGTGGCCTGTGGCGCTATGAATACCCTCGTCACAGGCAGCAGGTGAAGCTGCACGGGCCCTGCTCCAACCCAGCACCGCCGCCCTTGTACATCCTGTGGGCGCTGGTGCTCCTGGAGCACCGTTTCTCATGACGGGTTCACGCTGATGGCCCTTACCTGAGCTGCCGCTCACAGCAGTCTTCCCTTCGCAGGAGCGGAGACGGCACAACCGCAGTTCCTCCTTCTGATCCATGTGGATGATCATCTCCGGCTCCAGCTCCGGGGAAACAAACCAAGAGGGTCAGGCGAGCTGGGCTTTCACCGCCCGCTACCAGCGGCGCGGCTCGGGAGCCACCGGCTCCGCGCCGAGCAGGGACCCCGGCTCCAGGGCGCGTGCAGCGGAGAGCACCGGGCCCCGCAGCACTCCCCTGCCACGGAAGCTCACGCGGCCGCGAGGGGCGGGCTTCCGGGCCAAGCCCTACCGGGTCAGGCCCCGGTCCCTGCGGCCCGGCCAGGCCCGCCCTCAGCGGCTGGACCGGCGCACCAGGGGGCGCTGCCACGTGACGGCAGCGACCAGCGGCGGGCGGTGCCTTCGCGTCCGAGAAGGGAGGAAGATGGCGGCGCTGGGCTGCCGGTGGCGATGGTGGCGTCCTACGGCGGGGCCCCGCGGGCCTGTCGGTACCGAGTGCTGTAAGGAAAGCAAGTGCCTGGAAAACATAGGGTTAAAATACTTTTAACTTAGGTCTAAGCTAGAGAACAATGTTTGCATTGTAAGCCTGTGGTGTCATAATGATACGCGGAGAGACTCGACAAGTCGTAAAACTTGTAAAGTAGGTATGCTTTTATTCAGCGCTGAGGTGCATCGGGATCGCTCCTTCAAAGTATGCACACCTCAGTGTCGTTTTCCCGCTACATTTATCCTCCAAAGTTACACGCCTATACATATTCATGATCTATCCCCGCTTCGTATTATAATGAGCTAAAAAGTCCTTTGCACATGCGCAGTGCCTCCCCATGGTCATGGGTGAGGGTCTCAGGATGAAGTAAATGAGTCTTCCTCTTGTGGGCAGGGGTCTTCAGGATGAAGTAAACGAGTCTTCCTCTTCTTAAACTTTTCACCTTTGTCACATCTGGATGCCCCAGTGATTACACAAGTAGCTGAAACCAGCCATATCTGTCTGTCTTTGGATTAACTGATAAGTAGAGAAGAATGAGCAACTGATATGTAGATGTGGTGAGGAGAAGGAGAAGAATGGTTAACTGATAAGGAGGATGTAGAAGACAATTCATGTTTAGTGGGACCCCTAAATTCCACAGACTTCCAGGCGCTAGCGTTTCTTATATCAAGCCCCCTGTATCAGTCCCCCCTTTTCTATAAAGTGAGTAAATTCTTTTACTATTTAATGATTATTATTTACAACAGAGCTATCCATGTTCCTTCTATTGATTTATGGAATAACTTCAATATATATTGTATTACACACGGTACAATCATTAAAATGAATAATACTATCACTAAGATTAGAAGACCTTGTTTAAGTATGTCCTTGAACCATCCAGTAATTCCTAGGCTATTTAGCCATTTATCCAGTCCGCCTCCAACAATTCTAAGCTCTTGCATATTTTCCTGTAATTTTCGTAGCTTAGCATGAATTGATTCAGAATGATCAGATAAGTTCATGCAGCACATACCTTCGAAATCCTCACACCCATGTCCATGGGCTAATAATAAGAAATCAATTGCTGCTCGATTTTGTAAAGATGCGTGTCTCACGCTATCTAGGTCTGTGGCAAGTGAGGATATCACATCTGAAGTTATATTTAACTGTTTAGCTGCCCAGCATGCTAAGTGATGTATGTCTGCCAGTGCTTTTCCGGCAGCTAAATTTGGTACAAATAACGCTGCCAAAAATCTTGCTGTGTGGTTCCAAAGGTTTAAAGTAGAATCACAATTCGGGCCTAATTGCTCAATGGATCGTTTGTCTCTACGGAGGCTGTTTTTTATGTCTTGGACTAAATGTCTTTTGGAGGCTGCAAACAGGGACAATTTACCTAGATAACATAGTCCCCCAAAAGGTTTGGAAGGAATTCCTGGCCATGCACGGCCTCCACATATCAAGAAATATCCTGGGGTAGAGCTTTGGGTATTTCATCATTGTATCGTAACACTGGAGATGATCCTGAGCAGTAAGCGGTTATATTATGATACCATGTCTTCCCGGTAGTTACTTTAGTCTCAGGGACTTCGTTTGACCATGTACTAAAAGTTATGCAGCTCTGATTGGTTCTGTCAGATCCCAGGAGTTGGAGTTCTTGCATCGGGATAGTGGAATGGTTTAAGTATTTTATTATTCCACCCGTTTGGGCTGACGCAACTGTCCAACTGGTTCCTCGAGCCCTTTTGACCGTTTCGGTCACCTTGGTAAAATTTAGAATCGAGTCATCCCTTACCCATCCCCGAAAATCAAAGGGACTCAGGTATGGTACACCAATTAAGCATGTTTGAAAAGGATTTCCCACCCGTGCCAAGGTCAAACAGAAATCAGTAACCCCCATTTTGTTTGCGCATGTGAGCCAAATATTTGTGTTTGACCCCAGTATTGATGTTTCTTTTTCTATGGCTTGGACCATGGTATGGATATAAGGGGTTAATATAAATAGCAATTTCATTTTAACTAGCTATGCAAGCTTATCCAGGTAGTAAGTGATACCCAGGCGTATATTCTGATTACAATCATAACATTATACTAACATCCATAGAACACTCTATTTTTCACGAGTTAGTTTTAGTTTCAGTCCGTTATTACCACTTGATGTAATTTTCCAAGGAGCCTTTGGAGCCTTCTTGACTCGAGTATGATGAATCCAGGCGTTTTGTTCTTTAATTTTGATAGCTGTGAAAGCTGTGAGTAGTACTTGGAATGGCCCTTTCCACCTTGGCTCGAGATCTTCTTCCCCCGTGGGTCTGAAAGATTTTATATACACATAGTCTCCAGGTTGTATGTTATGTACGGGACTATCCAGTCCTCTGCTTCGAGTTCCAGCCACATGTTTTTCAATTTTTCTGAGTTGTTTTCCTAGCTCTATTACATAGTTATTCATAGTTTCTTCTCCCACTTGGGGAGACGTTCCCTGTTGAACCCCATATGGTCTTCCATACAGAATTTCGAAAGGACTTAATCCTTCTCGAGTTCTTGGTTTAGTTTGAATTCTCAGCAGAGCTAATGGAAGTGCCTGGGCCAAGGTAGACTGGCCTCCTGACCCAATTTCACAATTTGTTGTTTAATTAAATGGTTCATTTTCTCCACCTGACCACTTGACTGAGGGTGGTAGGGAGTATGAAGTTGCCAATCGATACCTAAATGTTTGTTAATTTGTTGTACCACATTTGAAATAAAATGTGGTCCTCTGTCTGAAGATATAGTGGCTGGAACTCCGTATCGTGGTATTATCTCCTGTAACAATATCTTAGTTACCTCCCGAGCCTTTGCACTTCTTGTTGGAAAGGCTTCTGGCCAACCTGAAAAGGTGTCTGTTAGGACTAACAAATGTCTATACCCCCCTTTTCGTGGCAGTTCTGTGAAGCCGATCTGCCATTGTTGACCTGGTCCATTACCTCTTCCAATTTGACCTATTTTAAGTTTGGGGGTATTTTGGGGGTTTGTTTGAAGGCAAAGGTCACATTGTTGAGTTACTTGTTGAATGGTAGCATACAAATTTCTAGCCATGATTTTGTTTAGTAGATACTTATGTAAGGCATCCACTCCCCAGTGTGTTTTCTGATGCTCATTTCTTACTAATGCCCATAACAAAGAAGAGGGGACAACTATTTTCCCTTCCGGTGTGCGAGCCCACCCCTCCTTATTTAGTATTCCATCCTGATCTGTAATTAGTTTCTGATCCTCCTTACTGTAATTTGGCTTACCTTCCAAAGGAATTTTCCCATCAGAAATTAGGGCTCCTTCAATAATTACCTCTCCTTTTGCTGCCTTTGCCTCTCTGTCCGCCAGCTCATTTCCTTCTTCCTGCTTCGAACTCACCTTCTGGTGTGCCTTAATGTGCATAATTGCTACCTTCTCAGGTAGTTGGACTGCTTCCAACAATCTCACTACCTCTTATGCATGTTTGATGTTTTTTCCGTGCGAATTCAACAGTCCTCTTTCTTTCCAGATGGCTCCATGTGCATGCACAACTCCAAATGCGTATCTTGAGTCTGTATAGATGTTTATATCCTTTCCTTTTGCTAGTTCTAAAGCTCTAATTAGTGCGATCAGTTCTGCCTTTTGTGCGGAAGTGTTCATTGGTAGTGGTCCAGATTCTATTACTTCTCTGCAAGTGGTGATCGCATATCCAGCGTGTCGTTTCCCACTGATGACATAGCTGCTTCCATCAGTAAACCAGGTTTCTGCGTTGTCCAAAGGGGTATCTTTCAGGTCTGGACGGCTGGAGTATGTGTCCTCAGTGGTTTTCAGACAGTCATGATGTATAGGTTCTCCTTCGTTTCTGCTGAGAAAAGAAGCTGGATTGACAATGTTAGTTGTTACTATTTCTATATCATCTTGTTCCACCAGGATGGCTTGATATCTCAGGAACCTCTGATGGGAGAGCCAATGTCCGCCTTTTACTTCCAGTACTGCAGACACTGTATGGGACACTAACACTGTTATTTTCTGGCCCAGGGTGAATTTGCGTGCTTCTTGGACATTCAGCACGACTGCCGCCACTGCTCTAAGGCACCCAGGCCACCCTTTAGCCGTAGAGTCCAATTGCTTAGAAAAATAAGCAACTGCTCGCCGATATGGGCCCAAGTCCTGAGCTAGTGTTCCCAAGGCAATTCCCTGTTTCTCGTGAGAAAACAAAAAGAATGGTTTACTCACGTCTGGAAGTCCTAGGGCCGGAGCTGACATGAGAGCATTCTTTAGTTGGTTGAAGGCTTGAGTAGCCTCTTTTGTCCATTGAAGATCTCTGTTACCATCAGCAATGAGTGCATATAGAGGCTTTACATGTAACCCATAGTTGTAAATCCACAGCCTACACCATCCTGTCATTCCCAGGAAGGTTCGTAGTTCTTTTATTGTCTGAGGTTTTGGGGTCTGGCATATTGCCTCTTTACGGCTCCGTCCCAAAGTTCGCTGTCCAGCACTTATCTCATAGCCCAAATAAATTACCTTTTGTTTCACTATTTGGGCCTTTTTCTTGGATACTCTGTATCCCTGAAGTCCCAAAAAGTTTAAAAGGCTTACCGTCCAGGCCACACAGGCTTTTTCTGTTTGGGTAGCGATTAAGATGTCATCTACGTACTGCAATAGTTTTCCTTCTTCAGGTGGGGCCTCCCAGGATTCTAGATCTTTTGCCAGTTGTTCTCCAAACAGAGTGGGGCTGTTTTTGAATCCCTGAGGCAGCACCGTCCATGTGAGGTGAGTTCTGCGTCCACTCCTAGGGTTTTCCCATTCAAATGCAAAGATTTTCTGGCTGGCTTCGTGGAGAGGGAGGCAAAAGAAGGCATCTTTCAAATCTAAAACAGTAAACCAAGTTAGCTCTGGTGCTAGGCATGTTAACAAGGTATATGGATTTGCTACCACAGGGTAAAGATCTTCGGTTACTTTGTTGACAGCTCTTAAGTCCTGTACTATCCGGTATGTCCCGTCAGGTTTACGGACTGGTAAAATAGGGGTGTTAAAATCAGACTGGCACTCCTTTAATAGCCCTATCTGCAAGAAGTTTTCAATTATCGGGCAGATTCCTTCCCTGTCTTCCTTTTTCAAAGGGTATTGTTTGATCCTAACTGCCTGTTTCCCTTTCTTGAGCTTGACCTGTATCGGGGGTGCGTTTTTGGCTTTTCCAGGTATATCTGTAGCCCATACACCTGGAAATACTTGGTCTAATACATCCTCTCTAATCTTTTCCTCTGTTTGGTGTGTAACTAAAGTTAAACTTAGTACTTCTATGTATTGCTGGTCATTTACCTTTAAGGTGATCTCACCTTCATTGAAGGTGATAACTGCCCCCAATTGTTCTAATAAATCCCTTCCCAAGAGGGCTTTTGGGGAGTTGGGCATATATAAAAATTTGTGAATGCCCCATTGTTTCCCTAATTGGTATTTTAATGGTTTACAAAAATACGCCTTTTCACTTTGGCCAGTTGCCCCTTTTACAGTAATATATTCATTCCCTAAAGGTATCAGGGCTTTATTTAAAACCGAATATGTTGCGCCCGTGTCAATCAAAAATTCCACTTCCTCTTCATCCCCTAGCTTCATTATAACCAGTGGATCTGCTAGGGAAGATTCCCCCGGTTCCCGTCATTCTTCTTTCACATGTGCAATCATTCTCCCCTTTCTGATTTTGTTTGTACGGCAGTTTCTTTTATTTTCCGGACACTCACTTTTCCAATGTCCAAATTTCTTGCACAATGCACACTGATCTTTGCCTAGTCGAGGCCCTTGTTTTTGTTCCCTTCTTCCCCCTTCTTCCACCACTGCCACTAATCTCCGCATTCCTTGTTTGTAACTTTCCTCTCGATTACTAAATACTCGCCATGCTTCATCCAAGGGAACTTCTAAATTTCTTCCCTCCGTTGGTCGTAGTTTTGGAAGTTTTTTCCTAATATCCCCCGTAGATTGTCCCAAAAAGAGAGATACTAATTGCTGTATTCCCACCTCTGAGCCCGGATCTAGTGGTGTATTACGGCGCATTGTTTCCCTTAAGCGATCTAGGAATTCGGATGGCGATTCTGAAGGGCCCTGTTTTACCTCATACAAGACTGACCAATTTATAGTTTTCGGGATGGCCCTTTCTACCCCTTTAACAATCCATTCTTGGTATGCCTGCAGTTTTTCCCGCTCTGCTGATCGATTTGGGTCCCACTTAGGATCTTGGAGCGGAAAAAATTCCTTTACATCCTGTCGTTTCGCTCGATAGTAGTCCTCAGCTAGATCCCCTGCTGTTTTTAATATTAATTGTTTCTCCGTTTCTGTCATTGCTTCTAGCAGCAACTGTATGTCATTCCAATCTGGATTGTGTTGTTTCACTAGAAATTGCAAATGCCTTGTAACACCGACAGGGTCATTACGGTAATCTTTTGCAACCTTTTTCCATGCTTCTAGATCCAGGGTAGAAAAGGGTACTCTAATTAGCATTGTGGTTCCTTCAGGTCCTGTTGCCTCTCTAAGAGGTGCCTGCAGGACAGGCTTCTGCCGGGTTCGCGAGGAGACCGGACTGCCTGGAGAAGTAACAGCATCATCCGAATCCATACTCTCCCGTCTTTTTGGTGGGGGTTTGACTATATCTACTAATTCCTGCTCTGTATCGTGGTGAATTTTATCCTGTTTAGTGCACCTTTGACCAATATCGCATGATGAACAACATCGTTTGGGCTTGTTTCTATTTCCTCTCCCATCCCTTTCCAGGGCCATCACCAAGGGATCCTGGGGCGGTATCATTCCACAGGCTCTTTGCCATTCTGTGTGGTTTCGGAGAGTGAAGAACATATCTGCATATGATACTTCATCCCACTTCCCTTCCCTCCTTAAAAATAACATTAGTTGTAACATAGTATTATAGTCCAATGTCCCATTAAGTGGCCACTTCGCCCCATCTTCTAATTTATAGAGAGGCCACCATTGATTACAGTACTTAATTAGGGTTCTCTTGTTTTCCGTGCCCCCAGGTCCTGTAATTTCTTTCCAATGTACCAAAATACACCCTAAGGGGCTTTTTCTTAATATTTCCTTACTTTGGTTTGTTCCCATTTTATCTTCTTCTTTTTAACCACGCCTCCTCAAATTTCTCTGATACTTTTTTTTTTACAAATCCTTTCCCAGTTTTCCCTTTCTAACTTCCCGGTGGTCCTCCGGGACTTTGTGGCTTACTCCACAAAGTAATCGTTTTATTTCTGGTCCCAAAGAATAACCGATTGGGAGACTATAATTCCCCCCCCCCCCCCGCCAGAGTTTCGTAAGACACAGCCATATCTGTCTGTCTTTGGATTAACTGATAAGTAGAGAAGAATGAGCAACTGATATGTAGATGTGGTGAGGAGAAGGAGAAGAATGGTTAACTGATAAGGAGGATGTAGAAGACAATTCATGTTTAGTGGGACCCCTAAATTCCACAGACTTCCAGGCGCTAGCGTTTCTTATATCAAGCCCCCTGTATCAATAACACAATTCAGTAGTCTTAGTAACATGAGTGAATTATTTCTTACCATCCTTCTAATTATCAGTTAGTTTGGAGACACTGGCTCCCGAACATCTGCTAGCTTAGGATACTCCTTGTCTGCCCATCCTGTTCTGCTTGCAGTATTTCCTGCCCTTGCCTTCCTTGGGTATGAGAGGATACTGGACTGCCTGGAGGGATGTCTGATTCGGAATCCCCACCTTCCTCTTGTGGTGGTTCCTGTCTCACGGGTGTTTTATAATATTCTGGTAAATCCCCAGCTCCAGGGTCCCCTACCTCTCCCAGTCTGGTACAGCTCTGCCCTATACTTACATGCCGAACAACATCTCTTTAACTTCCATTTCTATTACCCTTCTCCAGAGCCAACACCATCGGGTCTTGCGGAGGCCCCAGCCCACATTCTGTCTGCCATTCAGGATGATTCCGAAGGGTAAAGAACATATCAGCATATGAAACTTCATCCCATTTTCCTTGTCGTCTCAAAAATAACATTAATTGTAATAAGGTAGTATAATTCAAAGTTCCATTGAAGGGACACTTTTCCCCATCTTCCAATTTACATAAAGGCCACCACTGATTACAACATTTGATCAGGGTTTTCTTATTCACAATTCCTCCCGGTGGCACCCCTATATCTTTCTAATGAGCTAAAATGCAACCTAACGGGCTCTTTCTGAGAATTCCCCCACTCTGTTGTCCTGATGTCCTCCCATTGTAGTCCTTTAAAGATATACGACACGGTTAGCCTACAACAATAACATCTTACCCAGAGGAAAAGGTGTAACGGAGTGCGGCACCCACAACGGATACACCCAAATTCCAAACAGTTCTGTATAGAAACCGCTTGTCTCCCACCAAAAGGGATAATATATTTTGAACAAGCACGACACTTAGCTTGGATATACAAACAACAGTGATGACAGATAGGGCAAGGGCTAGTTCCAGCCCCGTGCCAGCGAGCTTGAACACTACTCTGACAATTAACCCCCATATTGCTCTACTGGCTCTTTAGTTCTCCCAGATTTCCACAAACTGCTCGTACTAATTCACACGAACGTTCAATCCGGTCCCAGTCGGACCAATTTCCCGGGCAATTAACACACGAAAAATCCCAACCAAATTTCACTGACACTTTATCCTCACAAACAAACCATTCAAAGACGAAAACTGGTTCACACACAATATCACGGTGGATAGGACACCAAAACTCAACAATAGGTTCAATTTCATGAGACATACACACTTTGTCTGTCTCCGGCCGCTCTCCTCACAGAGAACACGGAACCGCGGATCAGGACTCCACACTCCCTTCGTAGCTATGCCACATCTCACTCACACAAAACACTCATTCACACAAGGGCCCGTCTCTCAGTCACCCACTTCACACAGAATGTCGTCTAAGCCAATAATTGTAAGACAGAAACCTTAAGCCAGTGTTTACTTGCCAAAGGCTCATAAAGCCGTTAGTACAGTTACCCTTGGATCGATAACCTATCAAACCAAACTAACCCATGGGGCGAGCACCCGTGCTCTTTACCTCACGTAGGACGTCTCAGTATGACTTACGGGTATCCCCTTTACCTGGTTTAAACATACCTGATGATTCACTGGTGATGGTCCTTGTCTGCCCCTGCGGTGATCTGAGTGAGTGGGGGAGTCCTCCCAAGAAATCTCGGGGGTGCCCAGAGGAGTCCCGTCCTCAGTAGGTCCCACAGCCGGGCAGAGATTGTCCCATCTGGGGTGCCAAATAGAAGCACAGAATCAGACTCTACAACTCAAAGAGAGTTATAAAGCAGGTATGTTTATTAGGGCACCGGGTGAAAGGGGGACCGCTCCTCCTAACTTGCACACCGAGGGGTTAAGCAAGCAGATATTTATTACACACAAACATGCATATTCATTAGGTTCCCCAGAGAGAGCAGGCGGTGATATTACAATTACTTTAGGTACTCATTATCATAAGTCTCCTCCCTTTTGGCGCTTGCACACTGCCCTCCGATGGTTGTGGGCAGGGCTCTTCAAGATGAAGTAAGCAGTCTTCCTCACTTTTCACCTTTGGCACAGTGGGATGCCCCAGTAATCACAAAACCAGCTGAAACCAGCCCTATCTGTAAGTTTCTGATTGCTGGCAAAGATTCAGACCAGTGTGGCCTTCGTACAAAATCTACTGCAAGCAGAACAGGATGGGCAGACAAGGAGTATCCTAAGCTAGCAGATGTTTGGGAGTCACTGTCTCCAATCTGATAATTAGAAGGATGGTAAGAAATAATTCACTCTTGTTAGTAAGACTATTAAATTCTGTTATGACACCACAGGCTTACAACACAAACGTTGTTCTCTATCTGAGACCTAAATTAAGTTAAAAGTATTTTAATCCTATGTTTTCCAGGCACTTGCTTTCCTTATATCACCGAGGGCAGCTCCCCCCGCGCTCGGACACCGGCGCGGCCTCCCCCCGCAGGTGGGTCACCTGCTGCCAGAGCCCCTGAAGCTCTGTCTGCTCTCCCGGGCGGGGTGTCCGGAGCGGGATGAGGCGCCGGCGCTGCCGGAGGGTGTCCCCACAGGAGAAGGGTCTCTCTCGGGGTACCTGTGGAAGGCTTCAGCTCTGCGTGCTGGGAAGGCTCGTCCGTGCCAGACCTACAGCAAATGCCCACCTCGGGGGTAATGTAGACCCTTCATGGCAGGAGGTCGATGAAGAAGACACGGCAGCAGCCAGCGCTTTCTAAGGAGAAAGCATCCAGAGGACACAAAGCAGAGCTCTGGAGATTGTAGGTAGACTGCCTGCGTTTCCAAGAGATGGGGACCCCGACAGGGCACTGCCAGGCTGCTGGAGCCTCCCAGGTCCCAAGAGTGGAGGCAGGCTGAGCTTAGGCACAAACTTAAACCTTCAGCGATCACTTAAATCCATAGGGAGAGAGCGTTCCTGAGCCATCTAAGCTTACAAGACTGCATCAGGGCAGCTGGAGAGGCAGGGAACCTCAGCAGAGAAACACTGCGGGTACCTCTGACTCCCTATGCAGGCAGGCCACGGCTCAAATGTGGTTTTGCTCAAGGCTGCATCACCTCTCCCATGTGCTTCATGTTTCATTACACAACAAGCAGCATATATGCAATGCCTCTGAAAGGAATTTTATGTGGGAATGATACTAAAACCATACAGGCACATTTGAAAGCCACTTCCAGAGCAGCTCCCGTCCCCTTGAAGAAGCACAGCAAGGATTGCTCTTGGATTTACCCCTTGGATACCTAAAAGCTGGCTCTCTAAGTGTAATCTGGTAGAAGGGGAAGGTGCGTAAGTCACAACTCTGCTTTACAGTATTCTTGTACGCTGCAGTTACACCGGCCCCTCCATGGGGCTTGGCCACAGCAGAGACCCTGGTGATGGATCGCACCCACTCAAGAAATGGCATTAAGACAGGGAATATGTTCTGAAATACGTGTACGCACGGAACTGTGCCTGTGTAAGAAAACAGCTCTCTTTTCAGATGCAAGATGCGAGAACATAGCTAAACATGTGAGCACAGCTTTTCAGAATAAACCTACAGAGGCTATTTTTTCAGGCAGCAAACATGACAGCACACAAATCAGCGTGGTGGTAGCTGCAAAGGATGACCCATAGTGCCGCTGATGATTTCACTGTCACAGTGAATTTATAAGCAGTGTGTTCCGAAGCTCACTCAGGGCTCACATGGTGTATATTGGCAAGACAAGCTTTGTACAATGCCAGTAACATACCTGCTCCTTTCTTTAGCTTGAAAAGCAATCAGTACCTGAGTTGAAAAGTTGGGTTTGGTTTGCTTTTTCTGCAGCCTTGGAAGTGTTAAACAGAAGTATCAAAATATTTTTGATAGCTGTTACTACACACTGGAAATAAAAATGAAAGCAATGTGTTTTCCAAGACAAATGAGCCTGCATTAGGAAGGCAAGAAAACACATGAATGTATACAAACAGAACTGGCTGGCAACACATCATCCCTGGCACATGGCAACACCGGTCCTAGCTTGGGAAGGCTGCCTTTGCTTACGGAGTAATGAAGCAGGGGATTGAATGATTTCTGTCAGGGAATTTGCAGTGCATGTCAGAAACGTCCTTGTGGTCTTTAAGGCCATAAAAGATTTTTAATCCTTTTCTCAGCATCTGAGGAAAGTTTTAGAATTACAAGAGACATCTCAGTTTGTCAATGGCAGCACCAAGGAAGCACCAAGCCAAGCCCCTGCAAAGCAGTTACCTGCAAACCCTGACAGCACAGATGCGGTATTTAAGTCATCTTTCTGCATTAGGCAGAGACTGCCCTGGTGCAACGTTTAAGGGTGACAAAGACAGGAGGATGGAGACACTTTCAGTGATTAAAATTCACCATTATCTTGTGGGGCTTGGAATGCATCGCAACTGTCAGAGATCATGGGAAGAAGGAACTACAGCAGGTAAGTAAGAGTGACCCGTCCCTGACTGGTACTTGGAAGATGTTGGAACTGGCAAGGAATAAGGATGTCAGAACTTGATAGAGGATGTTGATGAGAAAAATCAGACAGACCTTTTGCCTGAAGTCGTAAATGTAACCGCAAGGCAGACACAGATGTGCTTGGCTAATTGCTTGGAAGCATATAAATATCATGTAATCGTTGAAGTGTTCATGAATCGGATGAAGTGTGTACTTGAGAGAGAAATACACGGTACGTTGAGGGTAACAACATTTACTGGAATGCCACTTGAGGCAAGCCTTGTCCTTTTCACATAACAATGTTGGCTCTTGCACAAGAAAGTGGGTGAGGAAAAGTGATGTGAAAGCCAGGTAAGAAAAGTATCCCAAATTCCTGACAATTCACCACATGTGGCAGAAGGGTTGGCTTAGAGGTCCCCCCACACACACTATACCTGCCATAGACCTGACAGACAAGAGGTTCATCACTGGCCACACCTTTCCCCTCTACCAGTGTTACAGGAGGGTGAAAATTTCTGAAACCATTCTAGCAGTGATTATAATTGAAAAGGCCTAAAATGGAACTAAAATGGCCTAAAAATGGAAGTTTACAGCATAATACTATATTGCAATTAATATTGTTTTGCAAAAGGGAAGGAAAATGGGATGAAGTGCCATATGTAGATCTTTACTTTAAGAGATAATAAGGAATGGCAAAAATCCTGTGGAATTATGGTTGTTAAAACAAATGCAAATGAACAATGTAAGGGATGCGTTGCTGAGAAAAAGTGTATTGCGTGTCTTGCTTTAGAAAACAGTTTGCAGCGCCAGAAGGATGATGAAAATCTTGATTTGGTTGTAGCCCCATCAGCCCCGCCGGTAAGAGAGGAAAGGGGGGAGGAGGATGGTAGTGAAAGTGATCTTGAGAGTGACAATGAATGCAAGGGGGATCAGAAGGTAGATGTTCCCGTTACTCCGGTCTCACATCGAACTCGTCAAAGGGAAGGACAAGGGAGAAAAGTGCAGGCTCAGACGCCTGGTGCAGTGCTTGCGCCTTTAAGACAGGGATTCGGAACAGAAGGACCGGTAAACGCTGAAGTACCCTTCTCGCCTGGGGATTTAGTTATCTGGAAACAATCAGCAGGAACGTATAGAGAAAACCCCGATAAAGTAGCTCGTGTAATGAAAATGAGGAACCCCTTGTGAAAATACAATTGGGAGGAAAAGAAGTGAAATTTCTGGTAGATACAGGGGCTACCTATTCAGTTTTAAATGACTTACACGGGAGGCTAGGAAAGAAAACTACGACAGTTGTAGGAGCCACAGCGAAGGAGGAAACACGGCCATTCCTGCAGCCCCTAGACCTGCGATTTAGAGGGGAAAGAATTGATACACAAATTTCTGTATGTACCTGAATGCCCTATTCCCCTTTTAGGACGAGATTTATTAGCTAAATTGGATGCAGTGATTATCTTTGAAAATGGTGAATTAACAATGCAAATTCCCGAATCAAAAGCAGGACAGGTTTTGGTTCTCAAAGATAAGCCCATTGCTAGGATCCCAGTGGAGGTAGAGCAGGCTGTGATACCGACAGTTTGGGAAACAGAAATTCCGGGAAAATCAAAAACAGCTCAGCCAGTGATAGTGGAACTAAAGGATGGAGCTAGGCCAGTAAGAGTTAAACAATATCCCCTGAAATTAGAAGCGAGGTATGGGATTATAAAAACAATTGAGAAATTTTTAAAATATCAAATCTTGGAAGAATGTGAATCAGAATATAACACACCAATTTTCCCTGTGAAGAAACCAAATGCTGAGTATAGGTTAGTACAGGATTTGAGGGCCATAAATGAAATAACAAAAGATATCCACCCGGTGGTAGCAAGCTCTTATACATTGTTAATATCTGTGAAGGAAAAGTATAAAGGGTTTACAGTGATTGATTTAGAAGATGCCTTCTTCTGCATTCCTCTTGATAAAAGTAGCAGGAAACTGTTTGCATTTGAATGGGAAAACCCACAGAATAGACAAAAGACACAGCTAACATGGACCAGACTTCCACAAGGATTTAAGAACAGCCCAACTCTCTTTGGGAACCAGATAGCCAAGGAACTGGAAATATGGACTACCCAAGGAAAGGTACAGGTACAGAGGTCACAATACCTCTTATTGCAATATGTAGATGACATCTTTATTGCAACAGAACAAGAGTCGTTGTGCATAAAAGTAACTATTGAAATCTTGAACCAGCTAGATCTGAATGGCTACAAGGTCTTGAAGGAAAAGGCACAAATTGCATGCACAACTGTGTTGTATTTAGGATGTGAAATTTCACAAGGGCAGCAGAAGCTGGGGATAAATCGCATAGAGGCAATTTGTGCCATTTCAGAACCGCGGAACCTACCTGAGCTAAGAACATTTTTGGGTATGGCAGGGTGGTGCAGACTGTGGATAATGGACTATGGACTCATTGCTAAACCCCTGTATGAAGCCCAAAAATCACCTGCTTTTATCTGGGATAAACCACAGAAAGAGGCCTTTAGGAAACTGAAGGAGGCGTTAACGAACTCCCCAGCACTGGGACTCCCAGATCTAACAAAAAACTTTCATTTATTTGTCCATGAGAGACAGAGATTAGCGCTGGGAGTGTTAACTCAGAAGCTTGGAAGCTGGAAAAGACCAGTGGGATATTTTTCAAAACAACTGGATCTGGTAAGTGCGGGATGGCCTTCATGTTTAAGAGCAGTAGCA
Source organism: Psittacula echo (assembly GCF_963264785.1). NCBI lineage: Eukaryota > Metazoa > Chordata > Aves > Psittaciformes > Psittacidae > Psittacula > Psittacula echo. The sequence goes on from NC_137739.1 coordinate 11,173,714, forward strand.
GCAACTATTGTTCTGATGCAGGAGGCCAGAAAACTGACTCTGGGAAAACACATTGAAGTTTTTGTGTCACATATGGTAACAACTGTTTTGGAACAGAAAGGGGGGTATTGGTTATCCCCTAGCAGAATGATGAAGTATCAAGCAATTTTGACAGAACAAGATGATGTGAGTTTAAAAACTACTAACCTGTTGAATCTAGCAGCTTTTCTAGGAACGAACCCAGAGGAAGGAACCCTAGAACATAACTGCGTAGAGGTCATCGAGCATACATATGCAACCAGAACAGATTTGAAAGATGTACCTCTTGAACAACCTGACTGGGAACTTTTCACAGATGGAAGCAGCTTTGTGGAAAATGGGACTGGGAACTTTTCACAGATGGAAGCAGCTTTGTGGAAAATGGGACACGGTATGCAGGATATGCTATAACAACACAACAAGAGGTAATTGAAGCAAAAGCCTTATCTCCAGGGACATCGGCTCAACAGGCAGAACTGACAGTGCTTACAAGAGTGCTGGAACTGAGTGACGACAAAAAGGTAAATGTGTGGACAGATTCAAAGTATGTGTTTGGTGTAGTACGTATACACGGAGCATTATGGAAGGAACGAGGACTGTTATCCTCACAAGGGACTAATATAAAATATCAAAAAGAGATCTTGGAATTAATAATTGCTGTGCAAAAGCCTAAACAGGTGGCCATTATGCATTGCAAAGCGCACCAAGGAGGAACTTCAAAGATATCTGAAGGAAATACATTGGCAGACCGGACAGCTCGACAAGTAGCCCAGAAGGTATGGAGCATGATGGCTTTGATACCTCTTAAGGCAAGCCCACTCCATACCTATCTCTCACAAGAACCAAATTATTCAAAAGAAGATGAGAAATTGGCAGGACTCTTAAAAACTCAAAAGAATTCTGACGGGTGGTACACAACAACGACTGGACAAGTAATAGTGCCGCCAGCAGTAATGCGGAAAATTCTACAGACTGAACATCAGAGGTGTCATTGGGGTGCAGAAGCATTGGTAACCTATTTAAAACGAGGAATAATTTCCACACAGATGTTAACCATGGCGAAAACAGTAGGGTCAAAATGCGAAATTTGTTTGAAAAATAACCCAATAGTAAGGAGACAAGTTGAGATGGGGAGAATCAGAGTAGGGGTAGAGCCAGGAGACTATTGGCAGGTTGACATTGTGGAATTACCAAAGGTACAAGGGTACAAGTATCTATTGGTGGGGGTTGACACTTTTTCTGGATGGCCGGAGGCCCTTCCCTGTCGCACCAGTCAGGCAAAGGAGACAATAAAGTGGTTGCTTAAAGAAATCATTCCACGATTTGGAGTCCCTTTAGGGATATCGTCGGATAGGGGCCCACATTTTGTTGCAGCCATAGTACAGGAAGTTAGTAAACTGTTAGGAATATCATGGAACTTACATACTCCCTGGAAACCCCAATCCACTGGACAGGTAGAGAAAATGAATCAAACAATAAAAAGACAAATCAGTAAAATATGTCAGGAGGCCAAAATAAAATGGCCACAAGCTCTACCCATAGCTCTACTATGAATCAGAATAAAACCCAGAAATGGGATGTCAGTAAGCCCCTATGAGATCCTCTATGGAAAACCATATGAGGCACCAGACCCCAATCCTAATACCCACATTAAAGGGAATCAGGATGTTTAAAATTATGTGCTGTCTCTTGGTAGAACTTTAGCTCGACTTCGGAGCGCTTTGGTGTGGAACAGACCACTATCCTTGAAAAATCCACTACATGACATCCAACCAGGATATCAGGTATATGTCCGAAACTGGAATGAAGAACCACTGAAAGAACGGTGGGACGAGCCTTATCAAGTGCTGTTAACAACATTCACTGCAGTAAAGGTAGAAGGGGTGGGTTCTTGGATACATTATACACGAGTGAAAAAGGTCCCAAAGATCTGGGAAACACAGGTACTGAGTCCCATAAAACTTAAGCTGAAATGTAAGTAAGATGTCTGGGTTTGTTTATAAAACTTTCATTGTTGTCTGGTCACTGATACCATTGATGGTTGTTCCCTTTCTTGAAATTCCACAGAAAAGAGATACTTTGACACAATTTGTCGGACAGGATGCCACTCTAATTTGCAGGTTCACTAATACCATTCCAGTAGGATTAATGCCAATAAGGGTCATTTGGGAAAAGGTAAATGATCTTTCCAAAAACCCAGACCTTATCTTTGACAACAAATATGAGGCTCAATTGCAAGGCGAATGGAAGTTGAAAGGTAGAATTTGAGAATAGATTCTGTGAACAAAACCAGAATGAAGGAGAAACAGGACTAAAGCTATCAAACTTAACTTTTGAAGATCAGGGCAGATACTGATGCATTGTAGAAATAAATGGAAGCGCAGATTATGCAGAAAGAACATTATTTATCAAATCTGCTATCAGTTACAATGAAATCAAAGTTACAGAAAAGAGAGTTAAAAGATCGGTAGATCCAACACAGACAGTCCAATTATATCGCCAAAATCCTGAGGAAAACTTAATGATAGGCCTAATCAAGGATTTTGCAAAAATAAAAATACAAGCAGAATAACGACATGCTTGCCGATACCAAAAGCAGCAGGAGAATCAATTGAATGGGAAAATGTATTTATAATAAAACAGTTAAGGTGGACAGACAAGAAAAAAACAAAATATGGGAATGCGAAAAGGTAAATAGTTGGGACACAGTCTGGTCAATGAGTATTCTGCAAAAGTTCCAATACATTGGAAACACATCTTGGTGTTTTAGATGGACAGGAAAACAAAATATCTCAGACAACATGAATGCTTTACTATCTCAAAATAAAGTTAGCGAAGAGATTGTCAAAAATGTTCCTTGGTGGAACTACACAAAGATTTTAGACTGTGATACTGACCCTGGAGAAATTACTTCCAGTAAAGATTGCTCTAATGGCCGGATGTGCGTGTCGGGGACTAAAAGTTAAAGGAAAAACGATTAATACCCCAGATGATCACATGGGCTGCAAATATCCTACAATTTATAGTATGGGACACTTTGTTTGGGCAACTAGTGATGGAACTTGGACTACCCATTTAGCCATGGAAGGTCCAGTTAAAGAAATTACCTTAGGACTACCCACCCTTTGCCCAATTTGGAAAAAGTGTCCATTCAGAGGCAAATTAGAGACCCTACAAATTCGAATGAAAAGAAATATAAATAATAATGATAGTGATGATGAAGACACTTGGCAGGAACCTTCTACAGGAGTCAAATTAGGGTGGGCTCTAGAATCCTTATTTTTTTGCCCAGGTAACAACATATCGAAATAGAGAAATGGTTGATAAATTAATAGGACAAACGGAAAGGTTAGCTAGAACAACAAAAAAGGGATTCAGAGACTTAAGTTTGCAATTACAAGCAGCAACCAAAATGACTTTGCAGAATAGAATAGCATTAGACATGTTTTTACTTAAAGAACATGGTGTCTGTGGATATTTGAAAGATAGGGTGGACCATTGTTGTGTTCACATTCCCAATGTGACTGCAGACATAGAGCACGGTATTTCCCAGTTGACCAAAATTGAACAAGAAACAGAAAAAGAAAGGAAAGAAATTGAACAAAATTGGATTGGAGCATTATTTGACAGTTTGGGCCTTCATCTTACTGGATGGATTCATTCTCTCATACAAACTGTAATCACGATACTAATTGTGTTTTTACTGATATATCTGATGTATTTCTGCATTCGAAAGGAACTAACCCGCAATAAAGCATGGACTCATCGAATAATAGGGGCGGTGACAAGAGAGTATCCAACTTATCCAACACCCGCACCTACATATCAGGAAATGACCACTTAAATTGAAAAGTGAAAACACTTGCTAAGATGAAGTATTTTCAAAGGGGGGAAATGTTAGAGGAGGGTGAAAATTTCTGAAACCATTCTAGCAGTGATTATATTTGAAAAGTTTGCAGTTTGCAAAGAAAGCCTTTGTGCATATGTTAAAATTTTGTAACTTTGCTGTTCTGTATTTTAGTTACCGTTCCAGTAGGTGATTGTGTTTAGAAATCATAAATCAATAGAGAAGCTTCATACACTGAATACTGCAATTGCGCTGGTTTGTATCCTAGCTACCTTATAACTAAACGCTACAATGGTGACTTTAGGAATAGAAACAAATATAACCTTGTAAAATAAAGGGAATGTAGAAAAGAATATACTGTGAAACTCCAACTTAGCAGAACCAAAGATTAAGTAAGCCTGAACCACATACCAAGGGAAGATAAGAGAATGCTGTATCCACATAATGGTTGGGATTTGTCCAAAGAACAAGGTAAAAAGAGGACAGAGTGAGGAAGACTCCTTACTTAATCAGGACGACCACCAGAGGCGGCTGCGCAAGCACAGGAGAGGCTGATGTCGTAAAGGACTGATGAAGTAATCCCCGATACTTATTGCGAAACTTCTAACGTATAAATTGCGAACGCGATGTGACGGGGTTAGAACCAGATTTGGGTGCGTACCCCTGGTTCTCGGTGCTTTAATAAAGCACCTCATATAACCATTCCAATGGTTATGTGTTTGTCCTGACGCTAACACCAGGAGCCCTCCCTCTGAGCTCAGACCATTCCCTTCCCACAGCCCATCCTCCCAGCAGACACCCCCCTTTTCCCCAGGTCTCTCTTACCTTGGGGCTGCACAGCCTACATGAACTGGGCTCTCTCCCTGGCTGATCTCTCCCACCTCTCCTTCCTGCAGGGTGCCCATGTCAGCTCCTCTTCCTCCAGTTCTCTGCCTGGGGTTTCAGTTAGTACAGGCACAGACTCTACTGCTCTCCACTAGACCCAGTGCGGATGCTTAGAATGCACCCCCGACCTGTCATAAGACATTACTTATAATTTATCATTGGTACCTTTCAAATTGTTTATTGTATGTTATATAAATCAAATAAACTCAAAGATATATGGTATAAAAATAAAAATATTGACATGTTCCAAATATATAAATACTTTTAGAAATCCAGCTTCTTATTTTGAAGTGTTGAGTCCATTTTGTTCAGTAACACTCTGCAGACTCAGAACTGCCAGAACGACAAAGGTCAGAAGATGATGTGAAAATAAATACGTAAAAGACGACAGTTTAGGGTCCAAGACTTCCCCGAGAGTCCCAGACAGTTTACAGCCTAACATCAGTCCACTTTGGAAAGGACACTGATCAGGTTTTCTGACTAGTCTGCTACAGATAGCTGCAAGAGACACAGGCACTCCAGACCCACCGAGTGGGCATGCAGCCAGGCACCATGAAACTGGCTCAAGTCAAAGAGAAGTCAACCAGCACGGAATACCTAGGTATTCTGGGAAGCACCCTGCTCACTCTTCCCAAGTCTGAAGCCTCGACTTTCAGAGCATGTGTGTGAATTTGTTGTTTAACCTAACCTCCAAGACAATAGTCTTGCCTAAACCGGTGGGCATTCTTCAAAGGCAAGAGAGGCATAGAGCATAGTTCACCTCTAGGGTCATCTTTCCAAACAAGAAGCTGCTATCACATGAGTCTGCCCAGCAAACCATGGAAAACTGCCTCGCCTTGGCCAGAAAGGCACAAACACAACTGCCAAATGGTCAAAGCATTTCTGAAGTGCAAGTGATAGTAGAGACTAAAAAACCCCAACTGCTTGCTGCCAGCTTTAGCCACATTGCTCCTTCCCATCCCTGCTGGTACACTTTGATTTAAACAGATTTACTGCACATACACATTTGATTAATCAGCTATTGGAGTCCCCCACCCCTTTTCAGATGAGAAGAAAGATCACCCTTTAACCTGGAAGGTCTCCTGCCTTACCCAATACTGTCTGTGCCACATTGTGAGACAGGACTCACCTGACATTATCATCTTCTGTTTCCTCATAGCACAACATTTCCCCTTCTCCCCTCTCTGCGCTCTCCATTGCAGGTGGTATTGCTGGTTAGCGCTGGAGATTAGACAACCTGAAAGGCAAAATCAGAGAGGGGTTTTAGAGGGAAGCTGCCTTCACGAAGGGATGGGTCTGAAATGCTGAGCCATATAGCAAGCAGCCTCTGAGCTGCTCCACCAAGCAGGGTGGTGAGGAGCAGGCACTGGCCATTTCCACGGCACAGCAGGCTCTTTCAAGGAAGCAATCTTGCTTGTTCAGTTCAATTACCCCAGTGAACCTCAACACTAACACCACCCAGCTCACCAAATGTTGGCCTCAGAGGAGACCTACAACACAGCACGCTGCATTTGGTTTCCCACTTCAGTATAGCTCCTGGCTGAAAATGATCAGAGACCTCCACACTAGCTAGCTGCACTGAGATTGTGAGCAAGCTGCTTGCCACTGGTGCTATCAAACATTTCACCAATGCCAGACTCTGAGCAGGGCAGAAGCAAAAGGAAACACCTCTCCTTCAATCGCGATGGAGAACAACGAGCTACTTCATTTTCACAGTGATACGGAGCTTTCCCTAGAGGAAAGCAGTGGTGAATTAGGGCAGGAGTCAGGCAGCTCACAGGGAGACAAACACCTTCCCTGCAATGGAGTATATGCAGAGGAACTTCCAAAGCAGGGACAGAGTTCACTGCTCTGCCTTTTCTGGGCTGTACTGCATGGGAAGAGTCAAAACGGCTGCTGCAGATGGCTCCTGCTACCTCTAACACTCCTCTCCTGCCTAGCAGGGTTTACTTCAACCCCCAGAAGTAACTGAGTTCTCCCTCCTCTTCTGCAAAAGGAAGCAAACAGAAAAATCTCCAGGGATGTAGCAGGACACCCAAAGACCTACCCAGAAGCAGGAGTGAGACACCTGGCTTATAGCTGAGTTTCCTCTTAAGCAGAAATCCAGGCACCTCATTTACAAAATGGACCTGTAATCAGCTTTGTGCAGAGCAGCACCATCACCTTACAGGCAGCCTTGCCAGATGAACAAGGAACTAAGCTGCTTCCTGGCTCTTGGAAAGCACTCACTGAAAGAGAGCCATCCCTCACACTCTCCCATTCGACGTCAGCCTCCTCAGGGCTAGAAGAGCAGGCAGGCAGCTGCAGGTTCACCAAGCTCAGCACAGGGCCAGCACCAGCACAGCAGCTGCTGGCTCCCAGCTCACATGGAGCACCCCAGCTATAAATTAACTGCCCTCTGGCTCCTCAGCCCGACTTTCTGAAGCCCTGTTCTACAGCCACTTCCACTGCCCTCCACACTCCAGCACAGGACTCCACCAGGAGCGCTGGGAGCTGGGTCTGAGCACCCAGTTTGGAGGACACATCACCAGGGTGAAGGTTTCCCCTGTGATCACACAGTCCTGGGGTCCACTGGGACAGAGCCTTTCCCAGGGCAAAGACTGACCACAACACAGTACTTTGTCATGCCAGCCAGCCCACTGCAGTAACAGAAGTCACAGGGGAAGCAGCCCCACATCCCCAGGGCCCTGCACCACAGGATAGGACACAGCACAGCCTCCCCAACCAGAGGGCAGGGGAAGCCAGGTTCAAGGGCGCTATTTTCATTTTGATCACTCACTGGACAGCAGCACCACACCAGCTCAGCAAACTTGTCACAGCTCCAAACACCCACCATGGGGAAGGGAAACTGAAGCAAAGGGGCAGAACCTGCCCAGCCTGAGCCAGCACCTGGTCACGGGCCCAGGGGAACAGCCTGCCTGCCTCACAGCACAGACAGCCTCCTGCCAGCACAGCTGCACAAGTCCTGATGGCATCCTGGCTTCCTGCGCAGCTGGCTTCAAGTCAGGCACTCCTCAAGAAATGCAGATTCCAAAACTAAACTGGAGAAACTGGTTCCAATTTATCTTCTACTTCCAGACAGGCAGAGTCCTGCAGGTAGGGAGTGCTGCCTCTGCATGCTGCCAGGCCTGCAGCCACTGCAACAGAGGAGCAGGTGAGAGCAGAGCTACAAAGAGCACTTCAGCACCACCCTGCAGACAGGAAGAGGCCTGGAGGTTGCTTGACATTACATCCAATCCAAAGGAAGCCACCAGATCAAGCCTCAGACATGAGTAGTTAACAGCAGCAGCAGTGGCTCAAGGCTCCCAATGGCCAGACATACACAGCGTGACTCCAGAGATCATCGTTCTACAAGACACATCTGCTAACTCACTTGACAGAGCCTCTGCACCCATGTCTTGCAACACACTCATGTTTAGCAGCACTCACCAGCACTGGGACTTTGCTCTCCAGGCCACAGAGCATCTGCTGGGGTCTCAGAAGCCTTTACCCAAACCTCTAACTACTGTTGTAGAAAAACAACTCAGAGCAGCAGTGTCTGCTGCTGGAAGAAGGGGCTAGCACAGAAACAGTCATTTAAGGACTTTGGTGCAGTCAGACTTGTATCTTCTACAACTGTTTCTGCAGATGCTCCATATGACATGATCACCTCTACAGAGATAGGCAGGACAGTGACACCAGTCCCTTCAGGCCAAGGTGACGACAGTACATACACAGGACAACATGGAAGCTGAGATTTTCCCCAATACCATCCAGCACAGACAGGATGAGCCGTGAATTCAGGAGACAAGTCAGCACAAATCAAACCCCTGTCCTTTTCAGTACTAGCGTATCACATGAGAACTTGGAGGAAGGGAAGTAAGAATCATTGTATCTCTTACCATTACACATCCCTTTTATTCAGAAACTGGTAGCTGAAAACCCACTACACGGTCACTGGTCAGGGCCCTCATTTCTCACGGTTTTGCTCCCCTGGAAGAGGCAGTGTCCTACTCACCAAGCAGGCGGCTCGAGCAGCTGCCCACTTCCACTGCAGAGGCTGCAATGTCATTTCATTTGCTTCATGAGCTCTGCTCATCAAGACCTGGCTGATGTTCAGGGTAAACACATACCTTCCCAGGGCCCTATCAGCAGCCTCCTGGGAGGACGCTGTACAGACGTACATCTACAAGAGGCAGGATAGTGGGGCTGGAGATTGGAGACAAGGCTTAGTACAAAACACCTCAGCACTCCAAACATTTCTTTCCCAATAACAGTGTTCAAACCCTCTGAGAAACATCCCTATCTCATCTAGCTAGCACTTAGTTTGCCCCAGACACATTGCCACAGCAAGTTTCACACTCAAGATGCACAGCCATTCTTCTCAGTGTAGGAAGACACTTAATCCCAACAATCCAGTGTCTTCTGAAGGCAGTAGACACTGCTGTTACAGGGAAGCAGGACTGAAGCCCTGGCTTTGCTTTGGCACCCTTGGGAGAAGCTCAGTAGTTTGCAAACACCCAGGTGGTACAAAGTTCAAGTTTGCAGTTCAACTAGTTTACAACTTCAGGCTATTTCCCCACATGCAGAACTTGCATCTTTGCTTTAACAAGCAGCAGCAGAATGTGGCTGAACCTACCCAAGCATCACTGCAGTAGAGACAATCCCCAGGCCTAGCAGCTTGAAGAGCCATCACAATGGTAACCTGGCACTCACATCAGAAGAGCTTCACACCTTCTCCTCCTCCCCTGGGGAGGTTTTTGGTGTTGGAAATGGAGCCTCACAGAATACAGGCAGTGTAAAAATTATTCTGTGAGGCTCCATTTCCAAACCAATTGGTTTGTCTGTTTTCCACGAAATTTTTAACACAGGCTGCCCTCGATCAATGGCCACTCCTAAAAAGGTTGTGTAACAATTTTGGCACTCATCTGACTAAGTAAATCTCTGCCAATAAGGGCAACTGGTATGTGTAACACATGGGGGGGTTGAGACTGTTGATCCATCTCTAAAGTTAAAGGTAATTACATCTTTACTCATTTGAGTAGCCTGAACTCTGCCAATACCAAAAATCCCTGATTGTGGATTGACCACAGGCCAGTTAGCAGGCCATTTCATGGCCAGAATGATAGTGACATCTGCTCCTGTGTCTATAATCATAGATAATATCAATTGCTCTCCATTTGGATGCTCAGGTCTTATTTTCTCTTCTGGCTTTCCCTTTTTGATGTCTAGAGCAAATAATACTTGAGTGTTCCCAGTGGAGCCAAATCCTTTTTCTCCTCGAACAACATCGAGTGAATGGGGAACCTGTGATTTAAATGGAATTAATTGGGCAATTTTACTTCCAGTTGGGATGGACCCTGGAGGTGTTATTGTATAAAGCATGATCTTAACAACGCCCGTGTAATCAGCATCAATTACTCCTGGTAATACAAAAATTCCTTGTCTTGTAGTAGAAGATCTTCCTAATAATAATGCACTTAGGCCATAGCCTATAGGCCCCTTTTTATCAGAATCTATCTCTTTGACTTCTTGAGAGGTAAGTGTGACATCTATTGCTGTTGCCACGTCCACTCCGGCACTCCCTGAGGTGGCGGCACAGCACCTGTCCAGGCACCCTGTACTTGTGTCTTATTCAAGTCTCATAGAGTCTAGCCCAGCACTGCTTTACATACATCAACTATAAGTGCCTGTCACTGGCCCTGCTTGGGGTGTCCCAGGCACAGCTGACTGCATGCTGGGATGGGCAGGGCAAGTAGTGGCTCTCCCCAGAGCAAAGGCTGTTCACCAAGTTCATGTGTGCCTGTCATACTCCTTTCCTGCTCTCCCCAGGTGTAAAGCTGGTTGACTGATGTGCCCCTTGTGCTGTTCTCCCAGGCAGAATGAGAAAACAGATTCTGGATGCACTGCCTGGCACAAGGGCTGATTACCAAAGTGCAGAACTGGACAAGATCTGTGAACTTACCAGGAGTTTCCCTCCTTGGTCACTTTGTTGAGGTGCTGGACAGTGGCTCTGGGGGACAGAGGTAGGGTTTATGTGGGCACCTCTAAAAGTGCCTTAGACTTGAATTATTTCCCAGATGTAGGCAACGTCCAGGTGAAGTCTTGAACCCATCCATGTCAGCAATGGCACTGGTCCTTTCCACTCGTTATCATGTAGGTCTTTATATAGAACCAGTGGTTTGGGCAAGAAATTGTCCGTCAGATGTCACAATCGCTGTATTGCGGAAAGAGAATCAAAACTAGACAATTTAAAGAATTCAGTGCAAATTGTGCTTTTGCTAACTGTCCATGTGGAGAAAATCCTTGCATTCCCCTTTTTTTTTTTTGTATGTCTTTTAGATGACCCTCCTTGAGCAGGGGATTTGGACTAGATCATATCTCCAACATATGCCAATCACAGGCTGCTGGGTCTGCCCTTCTCTCTTGGATGGCTCTCTGATAATAGGGGAGGCCATCCCTCACATCGAGGTCTGGCATGGCATGTGTCCCCACAGCTCCACGACTGCTGGGTTGCAGTCAGCAGCGGAGCTAAAGGTTCTTCTTGGTGGCAAACACAGAGGCCAACCCAGTCTTGCCCTTGACTGTGGTAGCAGGCATTTGGCCAGCCTCAGTCCTTGCACCTTGTTGTCAATGCAGAATTCCACCTGCTTCATCCGGTAACAAGTCGCTACTGTGGCAAAGCACATACAGATTTACATTACCAGAGTAACTATTACAGGGTGCAGCAGCATGTTGAAGATGCTGATGGCAGCGAGGGACTAGCCAAAGAAATTTCTTACCAGTGGAGTTCTCTCACCCTCTTAATTTGTTCCATTACCTGCTTTATAACACTACCATCGTATTAGAATCTTTCCAACATTTGCCTTAGCATTTTCTAGCAGCTGCTGCAAATTTGCATGCTCTAACATCTCTTTTACAAGTGACAAATCCATACAATACAAGGTGTAGTTTCTTATTAGCAACTGGCTAGTAAATACAGGGGGGTTTATACACAAAATCACAGCCTCTAATAATAGCTACGTTACAAGCACACATATTCAAGTTGTTACTTTTCAGTTGCCCCCAAGTGATGTTTTGCAATCATTCATTTTTCTCTTCCTCTATCTCATTCTGCTCGGGGCATTCACTGTCAGCTCCTGTAGCTGAGGCATTGGGCTCCTCCACTCGTCTGTCCAGCTCATGGCAAGGCTTGACAAACTTTGCAGGCAGCAGCCACGAACCTGTAGGTAGGACACAAATATACTCCCTCCCCCAGGTTATCAGTTCTTGAGAAGTAGACAGGTTAAAGCGATTCCTTAAAGCAGAAGCATTCTGATGCAAAAGGAATGTGAAGCAGCTGCAGAAGTAAACTGCACACTGTTAACAGTCAAGCAGTTTGCTGTGTCATCACCCATTTTTTTACCTTCTTTCTGTGACACCCTGATGCTGCTTGAGTGACGGCTGATAAAGCTTGTGGTTTCCCTACCGCTCTCGCTTTTTCAGTTAGCAGTTCTTGTTTCAACCGATCTATCTGTTCCTCCAAGTCTTGGATTCACCCCCAGGTTACGTTACACATACTAAGCAAGACTCCTACCATGCACCCAGCCTGTTGCAGGCGCTCTTTAGGCTTTGTTTGTGGTGCCTCTACAAACTGCCCCAATGCTTCAATAGATCGAGAGGTTGGGGGGGTTTTTTGTGGCTTTTTTTTCCCCACTCCTTGGCTCCCGTGTCCATCCTGGCCATGCCACCGGTGGAGCACCGGGAGCCGAATCGGAGGGCAGCTTTGTTTGAACGTGGGGACCGAACACTCATCAAATAACAAGTCGCTCACCTTGCTTTGCACGGCTACAAATGCCAGCCTGCTCAGCAGCAGCTACAGCTGCCTGCCTGCTCAGCAGCAGCCATAAATACCTGCCAGCAACCGCACTCCTGCATTAACCCTTTCTTGCCCGAAATGTTAATCTGGTACCTGTTAAAAACTATTACGTGAACCCAACAACAAAAAATACACAGAACACTGTCTGCCCTCAACACACACACATGCATGGGATCCCACAAACACACTCCACACAACTACAATATCTGAAACACAAAATCCAGGCAATCATTACTCCCACTACACGGTCCCACGTACAGAACGTGGTGCAAGGATCCTGTGAAGACTATCAGGAAACCAGCTCCGAGCAGCATCATCGCAGTGGGAGGTTGCAGGCTCAACCTTAGCGGGTGTCCCCGCAGAGGCTCTGCCTCCCCCACATCACATGAGGCTTGGGCTTTTATACTGACCAAAATGCACACTCATTCTGACACAGGTGCCCAGCCTACGTTGGAAGAAGTGGCCAGCAGTATCTATAAAGGTCTCAAAGGGTCGACAGAAACATGGGCATACTTATATTTGCCAACTTGTAGTACATGAGTATCACAGACAGACTGTACCAAATGACTTGGATATGGGGTCCCACGTCCATGGTCCGCCCAATATCCCCGATAAGAGCATATGAGAGACCTTCCCATCGTGGGTCTTGATCAGGCACATACACCACCGGGAAAGCACACAATACATCTGCATCCCCCACCTGTCCCGTTTCTCCCTTTACAGCTGCCCATTTATGATGAGGATCTGGGGGATATAAATCAGGCTCCTTTCCAGATCAATAAGCCCCAGGTCAAAAGGACCATCCAGGTCAGCATCAGAATTATCAGGGATCAGAACATCAGGAGCAGCAACAACAGCAGTCTGATGAACATGCATGGGCTCCTTCTCGGGGTCAGTAGGGCCTGGGTCAAAAGGATTCATCTTCATCTCTGTCCTCAGTCTTGGCAGCCATGGCAGCAACTGCCGGAGGTTCGGGAGGGGCGTGGGGGGGGGGGGCACTGGGCTCCACGGTCTCATTTTTTGACTGTAACGTCTCTAAAATAGTTCTCCAAATGACTAACAAATTTTTCACAGCGTTATCACCTTTTGTGGCTGCGTCCCTCAATTTAACTCCTGCCCCATTCCACAAAGAGACCTCAAATACGGTGGACTCATCAATCTCTGGATAACGCGTCTTCAACCATTTCAACATTAAGTCTGTCTCTTTCAAGGTTGCTCCCTTCACCTTAAGAAGGACTGCAAACATCCATAAAACGGAGGCTTCTTCCTTAGTAATACTGCCCCCCATAGTCCCGTTCTCAGCTGCTCACCTTTTCCAGGTGATCTTAAGGTCCTTTCCAACCCTACCCATTCTACGATTCTATGATTGTATGTCCGGACCTCTTCGGTGCTCCCCCACAGCCCTCCTCACTGCTCCCGGGTGATAGGTTCGTGTCCGGACGACTCCGGTGCTCTCCCACCGGACTCCTCTGAGTTCAGCCAAGCTAAGCCACCGGCTCCAATGGATTAGCCTGAGTTTCTCCTGTTCGGGCACCATTTGTGGCCTATCAAAGATGGACTCCAGTTCTGGTGAAGTCCGAAGACCTTTATTTCGTGTCTCGCATCCCTTTTATACTCTACTGAGTGCTAAGCAGTAACTTTCCACTCTTTTACTCCCTTACCATCCGAATTTAGAAAAACTATTAAGGGTTACAAATATTCACACTGTTTGGTCTGTCTTTGAGATGCACATCCTGCTTTATCTGCAAACCGCCTGCTTTGTTTTGCTAACCAATCTCTACCCTTCATTGTTCTCTTTAGAGTTCCCAAGGGTTAGGCCCGACCAGGGTATTGACACCTGGTGTTTTCTTCACAGCTCCCAAGGCTTAAGCGAGACCAGGGCGATAACGCCTCGATCCATTTCGATAACTTTTTCTATCCATCACCCACATATGGCTAATGCTATAGTGAAAGTATATAAACCTGTAACAAATGCTAATCAGTGCGCCCCTGGATACGGTTAACACGCCCAGCGCTGCTGCTTTTGCTTTATTGACTTTGTCCCTCAACAAAACCCTGTTACCTCGTTTAGAGGAGTGACCTCATATTTCACAGCAGGCAGTCCACCTACAATCTCCAGAGCTCTGCTTTGTGTCCTCTGGATGCTTTCTCCTTAGAAAGCGCTGGCTGCTGCCGTGTCTTCTTCATCGACCTCCTGCCATGAAGGGTCTACATTACCCCCGAGGTGGGCATTTGCTGTAGGTCTGGCACGGACGAGCCTTCCCAGCACGCAGAGCTGAAGCCTTCCACAGGTACCCCGAGAGAGACCCTTCTCCTGTGGGGACACTCTCCAGCAGCGCCGGCGCCTCATCCCGCTCCGGACACCCCGCCCGGGAGAGCAGACAGAGCTTCAGGGGCTCTGGCAGCAGGTGACCCACCTGCGGGGGGAGGCCGCGCCGGTGTCCGAGCGCGGGGGGAGCTGCCCTCGGTGATATAAGGAAAGCAAGTGCCTGGAAAACATAGGGTTAAAATACTTTTAACTTAATTTAGGTCTCAGATAGAGAACAACGTTTGTGTTGTAAGCCTGTGGTGTCATAACAGAATTTAATAGTCTTACTAACAAGAGTGAATTATTTCTTACCATCCTTCTAATTATCAGATTGGAGACAGTGACTCCCAAACATCTGCTAGCTTAGGATACTCCTTGTCTGCCCATCCTGTTCTGCTTGCAGTAGATTTTGTACGAAGGCCACACTGGTCTGAATCTTTGCCAGCAATCAGAAACTTACAGATAGGGCTGGTTTCAGCTGGTTTTGTGATTACTGGGGCATCCCACTGTGCCAAAGGTGAAAAGTGAGGAAGACTGCTTACTTCATCTTGAAGAGCCCTGCCCACAACCATCGGAGGGCAGTGTGCAAGCGCCAAAAGGGAGGAGACTTATGATAATGAGTACCTAAAGTAATTGTAATATCACCGCCTGCTCTCTCTGGGGAACCTAATGAATATGCATGTTTGTGTGTAATAAATATCTGCTTGCTTAACCCCTCGGTGTGCAAGTTAGGAGGAGCGGTCCCCCTTTCACCCGGTGCCCTAATAAACATACCTGCTTTATAACTCTCTTTGAGTTGTAGAGTCTGATTCTGTGCTTCTATTTGGCACCCCAGATGGGACAATCTCTGCCCGGCTGCGGGACCTACTGAGGACGGGACTCCTCTGGGCACCCCCGAGATTTCTTGGGAGGACTCCCCCACTCACTCAGATCACCGCAGGGGCAGACAAGGACCATCACCAGTGAATCATCAGGTATGTTTAAACCAGGTAAAGGGGATACCCGTAAGTCATACTGAGACGTCCTACGTGAGGTAAAGAGCACGGGTGCTCGCCCCATGGGTTAGTTTGGTTTGATAGGTTATCGATCCAAGGATAACTGTACTAACGGCTTTATGAGCCTTTGGCAAGTAAACACTGGCTTAAGGTTTCTGTCTTACAATTATTGGCTTAGACGACATTCTGTGTGAAGTGGGTGACTGAGAGACGGGCCCTTGTGTGAATGAGTGTTTTGTGTGAGTGAGACGTGGCATAGCTACGAAGCGAGTGTGGAGTCCTGATCCGCGGTTCCGTGTTCTCTGTGAGGAGAGCGGCCGGAGACAGACAAAGTGTGTATGTCTCATGAAATTGAACCTATTGTTGAGTTTTGGTGTCCTATCCACCGTGATATTGTGTGTGAACCAGTTTTCGTCTTTGAATGGTTTGTTTGTGAGGATAAAGTGTCAGTGAAATTTGGTTGGGATTTTTCGTGTGTTAATTGCCCGGGAAATTGGTCCGACTGGGACCGGATTGAACGTTCGTGTGAATTAGTACGAGCAGTTTGTGGAAATCTGGGAGAACTAAAGAGCCAGTAGAGCAATATGGGGGTTAATTGTCAGAGTAGTGTTCAAGCTCGCTGGCGCGGGGCTGGAACTAGCCCTTGCCCTATCTGTCATCACTGTTGTTTGTATATCCAAGCTAAGTGTCGTGCTTGTTCAAAATATATTATCCCTTTTGGTGGGAGACAAGCGGTTTCTATACAGAACTGTTTGGAATTTGGGTGTATCCGTTGTGGGTGCCGCACTCCGTTACACCTTTTCCTCTGGGTAAGATGTTATTGTTGTAGGCTAACCGTGTCGTATATCTTTAAAGGACTACAATGGGAGGACATCAGGACAACAGAGTGGGGGAATTCTCAGAAAGAGCCCGTTAGGTTGCATTTTAGCTCATTAGAAAGATATAGGGGTGCCACCGGGAGGAATTGTGAATAAGAAAACCCTGATCAAATGTTGTAATCAGTGGTGGCCTTTATGTAAATTGGAAGATGGGGAAAAGTGTCCCTTCAATGGAACTTTGAATTATACTACCTTATTACAATTAATGTTATTTTTGAGACGACAAGGAAAATGGGATGAAGTTTCATATGCTGATATGTTCTTTACCCTTCGGAATCATCCTGAATGGCAGACAGAATGTGGGCTGGGGCCTCCGCAAGACCCGATGGTGTTGGCTCTGGAGAAGGGTAATAGAAATGGAAGTTAAAGAGATGTTGTTCGGCATGTAAGTATAGGGCAGAGCTGTACCAGACTGGGAGAGGTAGGGGACCCTGGAGCTGGGGATTTACCAGAATATTATAAAACACCCGTGAGACAGGAACCACCACAAGAGGAAGGTGGGGATTCCGAATCAGACATCCCTCCAGGCAGTCCAGTATCCTCTCATACCCAAGGAAGGCAAGGGCAGGAAATACTGCAAGCAGAACAGGATGGGCAGACAAGGAGTATCCTAAGCTAGCAGATGTTCGGGAGCCAGTGTCTCCAAACTAACTGATAATTAGAAGGATGGTAAGAAATAATTCACTCATGTTACTAAGACTACTGAATTGTGTTATTGATACAGGGGGCTTGATATAAGAAACGCTAGCGCCTGGAAGTCTGTGGAATTTAGGGGTCCCACTAAACATGAATTGTCTTCTACATCCTCCTTATCAGTTAACCATTCTTCTCCTTCTCCTCACCACATCTACATATCAGTTGCTCATTCTTCTCTACTTATCAGTTAATCCAAAGACAGACAGATATGGCTGTGTCTTACGAAACTCTGGCGGGGGGGGGGGGGGAATTATAGTCTCCCAATCGGTTATTCTTTGGGACCAGAAATAAAACGATTACTTTGTGGAGTAAGCCACAAAGTCCCGGAGGACCACCGGGAAGTTAGAAAGGGAAAACTGGGAAAGGATTTGTAAAAAAAAAAGTATCAGAGAAATTTGAGGAGGCGTGGTTAAAAAGAAGAAGATAAAATGGGAACAAACCAAAGTAAGGAAATATTAAGAAAAAGCCCCTTAGGGTGTATTTTGGTACATTGGAAAGAAATTACAGGACCTGGGGGCACGGAAAACAAGAGAACCCTAATTAAGTACTGTAATCAATGGTGGCCTCTCTATAAATTAGAAGATGGGGCGAAGTGGCCACTTAATGGGACATTGGACTATAATACTATGTTACAACTAATGTTATTTTTAAGGAGGGAAGGGAAGTGGGATGAAGTATCATATGCAGATATGTTCTTCACTCTCCGAAACCACACAGAATGGCAAAGAGCCTGTGGAATGATACCGCCCCAGGATCCCTTGGTGATGGCCCTGGAAAGGGATGGGAGAGGAAATAGAAACAAGCCCAAACGATGTTGTTCATCATGCGATATTGGTCAAAGGTGCACTAAACAGGATAAAATTCACCACGATACAGAGCAGGAATTAGTAGATATAGTCAAACCCCCACCAAAAAGACGGGAGAGTATGGATTCGGATGATGCTGTTACTTCTCCAGGCAGTCCGGTCTCCTCGCGAACCCGGCAGAAGCCTGTCCTGCAGGCACCTCTTAGAGAGGCAACAGGACCTGAAGGAACCACAATGCTAATTAGAGTACCCTTTTCTACCCTGGATCTAGAAGCATGGAAAAAGGTTGCAAAAGATTACCGTAATGACCCTGTCGGTGTTACAAGGCATTTGCAATTTCTAGTGAAACAACACAATCCAGATTGGAATGACATACAGTTGCTGCTAGAAGCAATGACAGAAACGGAGAAACAATTAATATTAAAAACAGCAGGGGATCTAGCTGAGGACTACTATCGAGCGAAACGACAGGATGTAAAGGAATTTTTTCCGCTCCAAGATCCTAAGTGGGACCCAAATCGATCAGCAGAGCGGGAAAAACTGCAGGCATACCAAGAATGGATTGTTAAAGGGGTAGAAAGGGCCATCCCGAAAACTATAAATTGGTCAGTCTTGTATGAGGTAAAACAGGGCCCTTCAGAATCGCCATCCGAATTCCTAGATCGCTTAAGGGAAACAATGCGCCGTAATACACCACTAGATCCGGGCTCAGAGGTGGGAATACAGCAATTAGTATCTCTCTTTTTGGGACAATCTACGGGGGATATTAGGAAAAAACTTCCAAAACTACGACCAACGGAGGGAAGAAATTTAGAAGTTCCCTTGGATGAAGCATGGCGAGTATTTAGTAATCGAGAGGAAAGTTACAAACAAGGAATGCGGAGATTAGTGGCAGTGGTGGAAGAAGGGGGAAGAAGGGAACAAAAACAAGGGCCTCGACTAGGCAAAGATCAGTGTGCATTGTGCAAGAAATTTGGACATTGGAAAAGTGAGTGTCCGGAAAATAAAAGAAACTGCCGTACAAACAAAATCAGAAAGGGGAGAATGATTGCACATGTGAAAGAAGAATGACGGGAACCGGGGGAATCTTCCCTAGCAGATCCACTGGTTATAATGAAGCTAGGGGATGAAGAGGAAGTGGAATTTTTGATTGACACGGGCGCAACATATTCGGTTTTAAATAAAGCCCTGATACCTTTAGGGAATGAATATATTACTGTAAAAGGGGCAACTGGCCAAAGTGAAAAGGCGTATTTTTGTAAACCATTAAAATACCAATTAGGGAAACAATGGGGCATTCACAAATTTTTATATATGCCCAACTCCCCAAAAGCCCTCTTGGGAAGGGATTTATTAGAACAATTGGGGGCAGTTATCACCTTCAATGAAGGTGAGATCACCTTAAAGGTAAATGACCAGCAATACATAGAAGTACTAAGTTTAACTTTAGTTACACACCAAACAGAGGAAAAGATTAGAGAGGATGTATTAGACCAAGTATTTCCAGGTGTATGGGCTACAGATATACCTGGAAAAGCCAAAAACGCACCCCCGATACAGGTCAAGCTCAAGAAAGGGAAACAGGCAGTTAGGATCAAACAATACCCTTTGAAAAAGGAAGACAGGGAAGGAATCTGCCCGATAATTGAAAACTTCTTGCAGATAGGGCTATTAAAGGAGTGCCAGTCTGATTTTAACACCCCTATTTTACCAGTCCGTAAACCTGACGGGACATACCGGATAGTACAGGACTTAAGAGCTGTCAACAAAGTAACCGAAGATCTTTACCCTGTGGTAGCAAATCCATATACCTTGTTAACATGCCTAGCACCAGAGCTAACTTGGTTTACTGTTTTAGATTTGAAAGATGCCTTCTTTTGCCTCCCTCTCCACGAAGCCAGCCAGAAAATCTTTGCATTTGAATGGGAAAACCCTAGGAGTGGACGCAGAACTCACCTCACATGGACGGTGCTGCCTCAGGGATTCAAAAACAGCCCCACTCTGTTTGGAGAACAACTGGCAAAAGATCTAGAATCCTGGGAGGCCCCACCTGAAGAAGGAAAACTATTGCAGTACGTAGATGACATCTTAATCGCTACCCAAACAGAAAAAGCCTGTGTGGCCTGGACGGTAAGCCTTTTAAACTTTTTGGGACTTCAGGGATACAGAGTATCCAAGAAAAAGGCCCAAATAGTGAAACAAAAGGTAATTTATTTGGGCTATGAGATAAGTGCTGGACAGCGAACTTTGGGACGGAGCCGTAAAGAGGCAATATGCCAGACCCCAAAACCTCAGACAATAAAAGAACTACGAACCTTCCTGGGAATGACAGGATGGTGTAGGCTGTGGATTTACAACTATGGGTTACATGTAAAGCCTCTATATGCACTCATTGCTGATGGTAACAGAGATCTTCAATGGACAAAAGAGGCTACTCAAGCCTTCAACCAACTAAAGAATGCTCTCATGTCAGCTCCGGCCCTAGGACTTCCAGACGTGAGTAAACCATTCTTTTTGTTTTCTCACGAGAAACAGGGAATTGCCTTGGGAACACTAGCTCAGGACTTGGGCCCATATCGGCGAGCAGTTGCTTATTTTTCTAAGCAATTGGACTCTACGGCTAAAGGGTGGCCTGGGTGCCTTAGAGCAGTGGCGGCAGTCGTGCTGAATGTCCAAGAAGCACGCAAATTCACCCTGGGCCAGAAAATAACAGTGTTAGTGTCCCATACAGTGTCTGCAGTACTGGAAGTAAAAGGCGGACATTGGCTCTCCCATCAGAGGTTCCTGAGATATCAAGCCATCCTGGTGGAACAAGATGATATAGAAATAGTAACAACTAACATTGTCAATCCAGCTTCTTTTCTCAGCAGAAACGAAGGAGAACCTATACATCATGACTGTCTGAAAACCACTGAGGACACATACTCCAGCCGTCCAGACCTGAAAGATACCCCTTTGGACAACGCAGAAACCTGGTTTACTGATGGAAGCAGCTATGTCATCAGTGGGAAACGACACGCTGGATATGCGATCACCACTTGCAGAGAAGTAATAGAATCTGGACCACTACCAATGAACACTTCCGCACAAGAGGCAGAACTGATCGCACTAATTAGAGCTTTAGAACTAGCAAAAGGAAAGGATATAAACATCTATACAGACTCAAGATACGCATTTGGAGTTGTGCATGCACATGGAGCCATCTGGAAAGAAAGAGGACTGTTGAATTCGCACGGAAAAAACATCAAACATGCATAAGAGGTAGTGAGATTGTTGGAAGCAGTCCAACTACCTGAGAAGGTAGCAATTATGCACATTAAGGCACACCAGAAGGTGAGTTCGAAGCAGGAAGAAGGAAATGAGCTGGCGGACAGAGAGGCAAAGGCAGCAAAAGGAGAGGTAATTATTGAAGGAGCCCTAATTTCTGATGGGAAAATTCCTTTGGAAGGTAAGCCAAATTACAGTAAGGAGGATCAGAAACTAATTACAGATCAGGATGGAATACTAAATAAGGAGGGGTGGGCTCGCACACCGGAAGGGAAAATAGTTGTCCCCTCTTCTTTGTTATGGGCATTAGTAAGAAATGAGCATCAGAAAACACACTGGGGAGTGGATGCCTTACATAAGTATCTACTAAACAAAATCATGGCTAGAAATTTGTATGCTACCATTCAACAAGTAACTCAACAATGTGACCTTTGCCTTCAAACAAACCCCCAAAATACCCCCAAACTTAAAATAGGTCAAATTGGAAGAGGTAATGGACCAGGTCAACAATGGCAGATCGGCTTCACAGAACTGCCACGAAAAGGGGGGTATAGACATTTGTTAGTCCTAACAGACACCTTTTCAGGTTGGCCAGAAGCCTTTCCAACAAGAAGTGCAAAGGCTCGGGAGGTAACTAAGATATTGTTACAGGAGATAATACCACGATACGGAGTTCCAGCCACTATATCTTCAGACAGAGGACCACATTTTATTTCAAATGTGGTACAACAAATTAACAAACATTTAGGTATCGATTGGCAACTTCATACTCCCTACCACCCTCAGTCAAGTGGTCAGGTGGAGAAAATGAACCATTTAATTAAACAACAAATTGTGAAATTGGGTCAGGAGGCCAGTCTACCTTGGCCCAGGCACTTCCATTAGCTCTGCTGAGAATTCAAACTAAACCAAGAACTCGAGAAGGATTAAGTCCTTTCGAAATTCTGTATGGAAGACCATATGGGGTTCAACAGGGAACGTCTCCCCAAGTGGGAGAAGAAACTATGAATAACTATGTAATAGAGCTAGGAAAACAACTCAGAAAAATTGAAAAACATGTGGCTGGAACTCGAAGCAGAGGACTGGATAGTCCCGTACATAACATACAACCTGGAGACTATGTGTATATAAAATCTTTCAGACCCACGGGGGAAGAAGATCTCGAGCCAAGGTGGAAAGGGCCATTCCAAGTACTACTCACAGCTTTCACAGCTATCAAAATTAAAGAACAAAACGCCTGGATTCATCATACTCGAGTCAAGAAGGCTCCAAAGGCTCCTTGGAAAATTACATCAAGTGGTAATAACGGACTGAAACTAAAACTAACTCGTGAAAAATAGAGTGTTCTATGGATGTTAGTATAATGTTATGATTGTAATCAGAATATACGCCTGGGTATCACTTACTACCTGGATAAGCTTGCATAGCTAGTTAAAATGAAATTGCTATTTATATTAACCCCTTATATCCATACCATGGTCCAAGCCATAGAAAAAGAAACATCAATACTGGGGTCAAACACAAATATTTGGCTCACATGCGCAAACAAAATGGGGGTTACTGATTTCTGTTTGACCTTGGCACGGGTGGGAAATCCTTTTCAAACATGCTTAATTGGTGTACCATACCTGAGTCCCTTTGATTTTCGGGGATGGGTAAGGGATGACTCGATTCTAAATTTTACCAAGGTGACTGAAACGGTCAAAAGGGCTCGAGGAACCAGTTGGACAGTTGCGTCAGCCCAAACGGGTGGAATAATAAAATACTTAAACCATTCCACTATCCCGATGCAAGAACTCCAACTCCTGGGATCTGACAGAACCAATCAGAGCTGCATAACTTTTAGTACATGGTCAAACGAAGTCCCTGAGACTAAGGTAACTACCGGGAAGACATGGTATCATAATATAACCGCTTACTGCTCAGGATCATCTCCAGTGTTACGATACAATGATGAAATACCCAAAGCTCTACCCCAGGATATTTCTTGATATGTGGAGGCCGTGCATGGCCAGGAATTCCTTCCAAACCTTTTGGGGGACTATGTTATCTAGGTAAATTGTCCCTGTTTGCAGCCTCCAAAAGACATTTAGTCCAAGACATAAAAAACAGCCTCCGTAGAGACAAACGATCCATTGAGCAATTAGGCCCGAATTGTGATTCTACTTTAAACCTTTGGAACCACACAGCAAGATTTTTGGCAGCGTTATTTGTACCAAATTTAGCTGCCGGAAAAGCACTGGCAGACATACATCACTTAGCATGCTGGGCAGCTAAACAGTTAAATATAACTTCAGACGTGATATCCTCACTTGCCACAGACCTAGATAGCGTGAGACACGCATCTTTACAAAATCGAGCAGCAATTGATTTCTTATTATTAGCCCATGGACATGGGTGTGAGGATTTCGAAGGTATGTGCTGCATGAACTTATCTGATCATTCTGAATCAATTCATGCTAAGCTACGAAAATTACAGGAAAATATGCAAGAGCTTAGAATTGTTGGAGGCGGACTGGATAAATGGCTAAATAGCCTAGGAATTACTGGATGGTTCAAGGACATACTTAAACAAGGTCTTCTAATCTTAGTGATAGTATTATTCATTTTAATGATTGTACCGTGTGTAATACAATATATATTGAAGTTATTCCATAAATCAATAGAAGGAACATGGATAGCTCTGTTGTAAATAATAATCATTAAATAGTAAAAGAATTTACTCACTTTATAGAAAAGGGGGGACTGATACAGGGGGCTTGATATAAGAAACGCTAGCGCCTGGAAGTCTGTGGAATTTAGGGGTCCCACTAAACATGAATTGTCTTCTACATCCTCCTTATCAGTTAACCATTCTTCTCCTTCTCCTCACCACATCTACATATCAGTTGCTCATTCTTCTCTACTTATCAGTTAATCCAAAGACAGACAGATATGGCTGGTTTCAGCTACTTGTGTAATCACTGGGGCATCCAGATGTGACAAAGGTGAAAAGTTTAAGAAGAGGAAGACTCGTTTACTTCATCCTGAAGACCCCTGCCCACAAGAGGAAGACTCATTTACTTCATCCTGAGACCCTCACCCATGACCATGGGGAGGCACTGCGCATGTGCAAAGGACTTTTTAGCTCATTATAATACGAAGCGGGGATAGATCATGAATATGTATAGGCGTGTAACTTTGGAGGATAAATGTAGCGGGAAAACGACACTGAGGTGTGCATACTTTGAAGGAGCGATCCCGATGCACCTCAGCGCTGAATAAAAGCATACCTACTTTACAAGTTTTACGAGTTGTCGAGTCTCTCCGCGTATCATTATGACACCACAGGCTTACAATGCAAACATTGTTCTCTAGCTTAGACCTAAGTTAAAAGTATTTTAACCCTATGTTTTCCAGGCACTTGCTTTCCTTACAGCACTCGGTACCGACAGGCCCGCGGGGCCCCGCCGTAGGACGGCACCATCGCCACCGGCAGCCCAGCGCCGCCATCTTCCTCCCTTCTCGGACGCGAAGGCACCGCCCGCCGCTGGTCGCTGCCGTCACGTGGCAGCGCCCCCTGGTGCGCCGGTCCAGCCGCTGAGGGCGGGCCTGGCCGGGCCGCAGGGACCGGGGCCTGACCCGGTAGGGCTTGGCCCGGAAGCCCGCCCCTCGCGGCCGCGTGAGCTTCCGTGGCAGGGGAGTGCCGCGGGGCCCGGTGCTCTCCGCTGCACGCGCCCTGGAGCCGGGGTCCCTGCTCGGCGCGGAGCCGGTGGCTCCCGAGCCGCGCCGCTGGTAGCGGGCGGTGAAAGCCCAGCTCGCCTGACCCTCTTGGTTTGTTTCCCCGGAGCTGGAGCCGGAGATGATCATCCACATGGATCAGAAGGAGGAACTGCGGTTGTGCCGTCTCCGCTCCTGCGAAGGGAAGACTGCTGTGAGCGGCAGCTCAGGTAAGGGCCATCAGCGTGAACCCGTCATGAGAAACGGTGCTCCAGGAGCACCAGCGCCCACAGGATGTACAAGGGCGGCGGTGCTGGGTTGGAGCAGGGCCCGTGCAGCTTCACCTGCTGCCTGTGACGAGGGTATTCATAGCGCCACAGGCCACCAGGCTGGGAGGGATCTCAAGGATCATCCGGTGCAACTTTTCCAGGCAGAGCATGCCCTGGACTGGATGTCGCAGTGCCCTGCCCAGCTGAGTCTTTAAAGTGTCCAGCACTGGGGAGTGCACCGCTTCCCTGGGGAGATTATTCCAATGGCTGGTTGTTCTCACTGGGAGAAATTTTCCTCTTGTGTCCAACCAGAATCTCCCCAGGAGTAAGTTGTGCCCCTCGTCTTTTCCATGTGACTCCTTGTGGAAAGGGAGCCTCCGTCTTCTTCATAGCCACCCTTAAATACTGGACTGTGGTGGTCAGGTCTCCCCTGAGCCTTCTTTTCTGTAGGCAGAACAAGCCCAGCTCTCTCAGCCTTTCCTCATACAGCAGGCTGCCCAGCCTTTGATCAAGACCCAGAGAAGGGCAGACAAGCAGTGATGTGTCCCTGTATCCTTTCACAGGCCTGCGCCGTCTGTGGCTTCAGAAGCTCCTGAACTAGACACGTAATGTCTCAAGATCTGTCTTCTTGCCTTTTCAAGCTGCGCCCATTGTAGCATCCGTGGCAGCTTGCAGCAAGGAGTTCCACAGCTTATTTAGGTGCTTGATGAATTGCTGCCTCCTTTAGTTTGCTTTGAAAGTGCCTTTTACTGCTGCCAGGAGTTCTTAATTTAGAAGAGATGGTGCAGGATAGATGCCAAACCACCCCACAGGCCACTTGTGTTTTTATAGTCCTCTGTGATACCCCCTATCAGCTGTACCTTTTCCCAGCAGAATGGGCAGTTCACTCATCTCCTATACAGAAGCTGTTCTGTGCCTCTGATGGTTCCTGTCATGCCTCTATCTTCCTCAGCTCTATCAGAGTGTCTCTGACATGGGGGATCCGTCCTCCCCCTTGCACACAGTCAGAATGTGAGGTTTGAGCAGCAAGGCAGAATTACGTTCTCTTTTCTTCCCTATTTTTCCCCCCGGCACTCATTGATGCTTGACTGGCTGTGTTGTGTGCCTAGGAGCTGCAGTTTTCACCCAGCTGCTCAGACTCCAAGGTGCTAATGCTGGATGATATGAAGAACATTCTAGGCCCATCGTGGTGTAAGTGCAAGCTGTAGAGGCTGTTCTCCTCTGAAGGTCTTTGTTTGCCTGCTGTGAACATCCCTGTCACCTGGTTGGTCAGTATCTTAAGTTTCTGCCATAGTTTTAGTCAGCCTTTGTGTCTTTAACCCTGAGGAACACAAAATCATCAGCAAATGTTTCCACCTCCCTTTTCCCTTCCTTACTGCCCTGTGAGCTTCATTCATCCTACAGCAGCTTAGTTTCTTTACCAGTTTTGGTGAAGAATGAATGTCTTTTGGGATGCCTTTGGACCCCACATGTCCCTTTTGATAAAACTGGGGCCATCTCTGAAGAACTCCGAGTGGTTTGTGAAGTGAGACATCTCTTTCCAAAGGCCGTGCCAGGTCTTCCCCAGGCTGTCCTCTCGCCATCTGTCCATTAAGTCTTTTACTCAGATCTCTGTTTGTTTGCTCAGAATGTTGGGCCCCAGATCTCCCCTCCACCCCTTTCTGTGGCATCACATCAGCCACCTCCAGTCCCAACAGTGAGGTACCGGAGTCAGAAGTCCAGCAGCTTACTCTGCTTACCTGGAGCTTGCCTTGTAGCTATAGCACTGGCACTCTTGGGAATATCAGAGATTTAACCCTTTGGGGTCAACCCAAATTGGCATGTGCTGAGAAACAACCACATTCTTCATGTCTCTCTTGCTTATTCATTTTTGCCAGTTCAGCCTTATGCTTCTAGTGTTAATTCCTCTTCATTGTGAACTTGCTCTCCTTCCACTTGAAATACTTCCAGTGAGTTCGTGTCTTGGTTTAGATCAAACCCTTTACAGACAGTGTGTCCTAGTTGCCAGTGAAGGTACCTGGTAGCTCAGAAGTAACAGAAATGATTGTAGAAGCACTAGAGCCGTGACAATAATTGTAAAAAGAAGCTTGACACTCCTCATCTTCCCCCAAAAGTATAGAACACCATAGAAAACTTAATTGTCACGTACTTCTGAAGGCTTTTTCAAGGTCTATGTAAAGAACAAAATTCTGTGTAAGTGCCAAAGTTAGCATCTCTTTGGGCACAACGGCAACAGAACAACTTTGCTAGCTCCACTGTCTACTCAGTACGTCTGACGAACTTGTCAAGAGCTTCATGCTGGCCTGCCAGGAACATCCTCTTTCCATCCTGTCTGTGGATATCACCTTTCTCTTTTCCTCGAGTCCTGGCTGGAGTAGCTGCAGAGAAATGGAAATGCCTTTGTGGTAACTAGCAAAATTGCATTTTCTGTTCCTCTCAAGGGATGGTTTTAATGAAAACTGTGTGAGGGAAGAAGTGGCATCACTGCCACAGCAAGCTGCCGGAGAAGGTATCTTAGGAGTTCACTGTGAAATCATATTGTGATGTTTTCTTGTGCTTCCCAGAAAGAGGAAGATGAAATATGTACATATATCAGTCTGGGGTTGAACTTCTAGACTCTCCTTCCTTTATTGCACACTTATGGTTCAGTAGCAACTCACGTCTTCCATGGCCTGCACTTCCTTATCACAGCTCTGCCAGACCACAGGAGGTGCCTGTGGTTTGTACAGCAATCCCATGTGACCGATATGGTACTGGTTTATTTCATAAGAGTGTTCAGAGACCCACAAGATATCTGTTGAATCTTTAAGCAGATCTGGAGATGTGCTTTGTGTGCATGTCACGCAGGTCCTGTCTTGCTCATTCAGCCTGAAAGAGCTGTGTTTCCTGTGGACAGCAAAAGGCACAGCGTTGTTGGGGGCACGTGGTTCTGGACCTGCTACATGCTCATCAAACCACATTCAGAGCAGTGGGCTGGAAGGAGTCGCTGCTCTCTGTGAACACCGTAGAAACCAGCACAAGCCCCTTGTCTTGAACAGGCTTTCAGGTGAGCTTGGGTCTGCGCAGCGAACATTCATAGCAGTAACGCTTCTGCAAGACTTTATATACATAAGAGGGCATGGATTTGTTCATTGCCTGTGGAGACATGGTTAGGAAGCAAAGGTCATGTTCCCATGTCTGAGTTAAATTAAGCACAGATTCTGTGAAAGTGAGAAAAAACACCAGTTGTGTACAGTTGCCAGCAGTTGAAAAACCCTGGAAGTTAACCAATAGAGATAGAAGACCAGCTGGCCTACCTTGTAGCTAAAAGTTGTCTGTGAACTAGGAGCAGAGACCTTGAGAGGAGGATGTGTATATGAGCAGGGGAAAATCACCGAAATGCACCTGGAATGTACCCAATGCTGTATATGCCAACCAATCACTGCGGGAAGCTGTGTGTACATGGCAGTTTGACACTATATATACCCATTATTTGAACACAATAAACGGATCACTTTTATCAATCATATTGATTGTGCATGTGTTCCCTCCGTGCGCAATGACATATTGGCGCCCGAACAGCGACCAACAGAGGAACCCGGGTACCCGTAGTGGCTGGGAGAATTGCGCACGGAGCGGGAAAGCACCGGAGAAGCAGCATTCGGAGGGCTGAAAGAAGAAAAAATACTCTGTTTTGCTGGTCGAAGATGCCGGGCAGAGAACGGGCAGTGAAAGAAGAAAAAAGAGGCCAATCCTGAAAGAGAACAGGAGCCTATGATAAAAAAAAAAAAAAAGAATCGTTCTACTAAGTAGTCCTAAGGTAAAGCCCGGAGAAGAGACAGAGGTCAATCCTGAAAGAGAATTGAGCCTCTGACCCTGGAGGACGAAGAAGGAGCCTCTGCCGCCCGCTGAGTTGGCCTGCTTGCTGGTGAGCTGCATTGGTACCAAAACTTAAAAAAGAGAGAGTAGTGAAAAATGAAAAGACAAGTGGCCTTTGATTTATTTAAGTGCTTCTTAGAGAAGCGGGATCTAGGAAAAGGGCTTACTGCCCTCTTTGATTATGGAAGGAGACGTGGGGTGCTATCGAGAAAGTTATCTCTAGGAGACGAGCTGCTGGAGCGGCTGCGAGACACTGAGGCGCTGCGAGTGGAGGAGCCGCGGGTGCAAGTGTGGGAGCTGTGGAGGAAGGTGCCCCGGGAGGCACGGCCGGAGCTCTCGGGCCGCGCGGCCGAGCGGGCAGTGCCAGAGCTGCAGCGCGGCTGTCAGAAACCGCGGCAACGGCAACAGCAACAACGGCAGCAGCAGGAAAACGGGAAGTGGAGCGTTGTGAGCCCTGGTAACACTCCCCCTTTGTGCAACAGGGCGAGGGACAGGGGGGGTTCCCCACAACGAGCGACAGCAACCCTCAAAGCCTACCCTGGGGGAATCCTCCCTGCTGACGACAAATTGGCCCCTACAGAAAAAAAAAAAAAAAAAGAAACGAAAAAAAAATAAAGAAAAAGTACCCTTATAGCCTTTTGAATATGTTATATGAGTACTGTGGCAGGCTGTGGACTTGAAACCCCATATACAACTCATTTGATAGTCTCTTTGTTATCCACATGTATTAGAAGTTGGGAAATATATATCCATGTATATTTGTGTTTCTATTAGCCTTTGGAGGCTTTTTAAGGATATTGCTGACCACTTCTTCCAATGTAGGCTGGCCACCTGCATCGGAATGAGTGTGCATTTTGGTCAGTGTAAAAGCCCAAGGCTCATGCGATGTGGGGAGGCGGAGCCTCTGCGGGGATGCCCGCTAAAGTTGAGCCTGCAGCCTCACACTGCGATGATGCTGCTTGGAGCTGATTTTTGATTGTCTTCACAGGGTCCTTACGCCACGTTCCATATGAGGGACTGTGTAGTGGAAGTAATGATTGTCTGGGCTTTGTGTTTTGAATATTGTAGTTGTATGGAGTGTGCTTGTGGGATCCCGTGTGTGTGTGTGTGTGTGTGTTGAGGGCAGACAGTGTTCTGTGTATTTTTTGTTGTTGGGTTTGTATAAAAGCTTTAATGGGTAGCAGATGAACATTTTGGACAAGAAAGGGTTAATGCAGAGTGCTGTTGCTGGCAGGTATTTATGGCTGCTGCTAAACAGGCAGGCAGCTGTAGCTTCACATTCTTTTCCCATCAGAATGCCTTTGAATCACTTTAACCCAGCTCCTTCTCAGGAGATGATAGTGTAGGATAGGGGGTATGTTTGTATCCTCCTACCTAAAGATCCATGGTGGCTACCTGCAAAGTTTGTTAACCCTTACCATAAGCTGGACAGACAACTGGAGAAACCTGATACTTCAGCTATAGGAGCTGACAGTGAATACCCCGAGCAGAATGAGATAGAGGAAGAGAAAAATAAATGATTGCAGGACATCACTTGGGGGTAACTGAAAAGTAACAACTTGAATATGTGTGCTTGTAACGTAGCTATTATTAGAGGCTGTGATTTTGTGTATAAAACCACCTGTATTTACTAGCCAGTTACTAATGAGAAACTATACCTTGTACTGTGTGGATTTGTTACTTGTAAAAGATGTTAGAATATGCAAATTTGCATTAGCTACTAGAAAATGCTAAGACAAAAACTAGAAAGATTGTTATACAATGGTAGTGTTATAAAGCAGGTAATGGAACAAATAAAGAGGGTGGAGGAAAAAAAAAAAAAAAAAAAAGCCGTCTTCAACACGCTGCACAAGAAGCTGCACCAGTAGACCTGGACAAGAGCCTGAACATTTGGACTCTTATCAACCATAAACCTTGAAAGAAGTGAAAGGGACAAGGTGGGAAGAACCGGAGAAAGAACATCGGGTGGAACCGAAGAGAGAACAGCAAGATAATTTCTGAGGACTGTAAATTTGGAAACAGGAGGATGCTTAAGACATGATAAAGAATGTGTAGTCAAGGGGAAGTGAAAGTTTCGATATAATGAGTAGTGATGGCAAAGAACTATGTTTAGAAATAATTGGTCAAGCAAAAGTGCGTGGACAGTAATGTGATTAGCTGAGAAAGTGCGTGATCAATAAGATTGTTTCGTGATGGAAAAGTACCAAAGGAACTAACCACTGCTAACCACTAGGCAGAATACTATAAAAGCCTGTAAGCTCACTCAATAAGGGATTTTGTTTGTAGCCAGAAACGGAGTCAGTGCCTTAGTTGCCACAGGATTGGGCCTGGCAGGGGGTGCCGTCCCATATAAAGTCCCATATAATTGCCCATGTACAGTAGATATCTTAGGCATGTTTATCCCTAATAGCACTATGATAATATACAAAAGAGGATTGTGTTCTTGAAGGTCAAAGCATGCTTTTCATTTGAGCTGTGATGACAAAGTAAATTTTTGGAACATGGGTGAAATAATAGCTGCCTCATCTTTAGCTCCCAAAGTAGCTAGAGCTCAAGCTTTAGCAACCTTAAATAAACTAGGTTGTTGACTTGCGAAACAGACAAATGCTACTATGCTTGCACTAAGTGGACTCTTGACTGATATCAATAGTATTCGTCATGCCACCTTACAGAATTGAGCAGCAATAGATTTTTTGTTGTTGGCACAAGGACATGGTTGCGCAGAGTTTGAAGGGATGTGTTGTATGAATTTGTCAGATCATTTGGAATCAATCTATAAAAGTATAAAACAATTAAGAGAAGGGGTCAAACGACTAATAAAGGATGATGGATTGGATTGGCTGACAAAACTCTTTAGAGGATGGGGAATTTCTGGATGGCTTAAAGATTTGCTTCTGCGAGGTGCAACTATACTATGTGCAGTAGTCTTATTCGTATTCATAGCAAGTTGTATGCTGAGATGTGTGATATCAATGCCTAAGAAAAGTGTAGCGTCCATTTGGCTTGCTAAAAAAGAAAAAGGGGGAATTGTGGAGACATGGTTAGCAAGCAAAGGTCACGTTCCCATGTCTGAGTTAAATTAAGCACAGATTCTGTGAAAGTGAGAAAAAACACCAGTTGTGTACAGTTGCCAGCAGTGGAAAAACCCTGGAAGTTAACCAATAGAGATAGAAGACCAGCTGGCCTACCTTGTAGCTAAAAATTGTCTGTGAACTAGGAGCAGAGACCTTGAGAGGAGGATGTGTATATGAGCAGGGGAAAATCACCGAAATGCACCTGGAATGTACCCAATGCTGTATATGCCAACCAATCACTATGGGAAGCTGTGTGTACATGGCAGTTTGACACTATATATACCCATTATTTGAGCACAATAAACGGATCACTTTTATCAATCATATTGATTGTGCATGTGTTCCCTCCGTGCGCAACGACAATTGCCTGTGTCCCAGGAGCCATTCATAACTGTTCAGCTAGCGTTAATCCAACTTGCACCTACCTTAATCTTTTTCATGTATTGGATTTCCTCAGTGCATAATCGGGAACCAGCCATGGGGGATCTTCAGTTCACCCACCATGTTGCACAACGGATTTGTTCTGTACCAGTGAAAGCATAAGGTTAATTTGCTTCTGCTCCAAGACTGGCATAAGCCAGGCTCCAGGCGGTCTCTGTGTCTCATGCCTCGTGCATCTTCTCTTTCTCTGCAGTACCAGCAGCACAAGAGCACGGAGATTACTGTTGCAACCCAAGTAATGTTCTGCTGAACAAGGCAGTTCTTTATGGCCTAACTCTGGCTCCCAGTTCAACTTTTAGTAACATCCTGTGGAGACAAGCAGAGAGAGCTGGGCTTGTTGAGCCTGGAGAAGAGAAGGCTCTGGGGACATCATAGAGCAGCTTCCAGCACCTAAAGGGCCCAACAAGAAATGTGGAGAGGGGCTTTTGACAGGAGCAGGTAGGGACAGGACAAGGCGGAATGGCTTTAAACTGAGAGAGGGGAGATTTAGGCAAGGTGAAAGAAGTTCTTCCCTGTGAGGATGCTGAGGCGCTGGCACAGGTTGCCCAGAGGAGCTGTGGCTGCCCCATTCCTGACAGTGTTCAAGGCCAGGTTGGATGGGGCTTGCAGCAACCTGGTCTAGTGCAAGGTGCCTGTGCACATGGCAGGAGGCTGGAACTGGATGTGATCTGTAAGGTCCATTCCAGCTAAAACCGTCCTGTGGTTCTGTGATTTTCAGATACAACATCCTGGAAGAGCAAGCATCTTTCCCATTCAAGCAGTAAACCTTTGCCTCTAATATGCCAGTGATTCCAGGAGACTGAGGTTCTGGTGAAGCATGCAGGGCAATTTACAGCATTTGCTCCTGTGAACACTCTGAAAAATCCACTGTGTAGTTTGGAGGGAAATACCATGTCCTGAAGGCAGGATATAGCAGAATGTTTTATACTTAAAGTCAATCTGTCTGCTGAATTTTTAGAATTTGTCCCCTTGGGATTTGCCCTGTCCAAAGCTTCCAGTCCTGCCTGTGACTTGTCTGGATTCTCATTTTATTGCAGGTGAAGATGGGATTGTGAGCAAGAATGAAGACAATGCCCATCAAGGCATCCCCAGGCCAGTGGAGCCCAAGGGTTTATGCTCAGGACTCTCCGAGGAGAACAGTTCCCAGGGTCCTGCGCAGGACCCTGTTCTCCCACGCAGGTCAGAAAGGATTGAGAGATCCAAGAGCTTCCAGGTGAGCTCCAACCTCATCCAGCATCGGAGAATCCACACCGGAGAAAAACCCTTGACCTGCACTGAATGTGGGGAGAGTTTCTGGCAGCGGTCACGTCTCATCCAGCACCAGGGGATCCACACAGGGGAGCGGCCCTACAAGTGCTCCGAGTGTGGGAAGAGCTTCAGCGTGAGCTTGAAGCTGATCCGACACCAGGTAATCCACACGGGGGAGAAGCCCTACAAGTGTGCTGAGTGCGGGAAGAGCTTCTCCAAGAACTCGAAGCTCGTTCTGCACCAGCGCGTGCACACCGGGGAGAAACCCTATGAGTGTACAGAGTGTGGGAGGAGCTTCAGCGTGAGTTCAGAGCTGAGACGACACCAGCGGGTGCACACTGGGGAGAAACCGTACGAGTGCAGGACCTGCGGGAAGAGCTTCAGCTTGAGCTCAGCCCTGACACGACACCAGCGGGTGCACACTGGGGAGAAGCCCTACGAGTGCAGGACCTGCGGGAAGAGCTTCAGCGTGAGAGTATCCCTGACACGACACGAGTGGATCCACACAGGGGAGAAGCCCTACAAATGTGCCGAGTGTGGGAAGAGCTTCTCTGAGAACTCGAAGCTCCTCCTGCACCAGCGCGTGCACACTGGGGAGAAACCCTACGAGTGCGGGACCTGTGGGAAGAGCTTCAGCTTGAGCACTGCCCTGATACGTCACCAGCGGGTCCACACCGGGGAGAAGCCCTACAGTTGTGCCGAGTGCGGGAAGTGCTTCAGCGTGAGCTCCTCCCTGACACAACACCAGCGGGTCCACACTGGGGAGAAACCCTATGAGTGCTCCGAGTGTGGCAAGAGCTTCAGCGTGAGCTCGAAGCTGATCCGGCACCAGGTAACCCACACCGGGGAGAAGCCCTACAAGTGTGCTGAGTGCGGGAAGAGCTTCTGCGAGAACTTGCAGCTTGTCCGGCACCAGCGCGTGCACACTGGGGAGAACCGCTATGAGTGCACGGATTGTGGGAAGATCTTTGGCCGGAGCTCTGCACTCATGAAACACCAGCGGATCCACACTGGGGAGAAGCCCTACAGGTGTTCTAAGTGCGGGAAGAGCTTCTCCAGGAATGCACACCTCATCCTGCACCAGCAGATGCACACCGGGGAGAAACCCTACAAGTGCTCCGAGTGTGGGAAGAGCTTCAGCGTGAGCTCACAGCTGATCCGGCACCAGGTAACCCACACCGGGGAGAAGCCCTACAAGTGTGCCGAGTGCGGGAAGAGCTTCATCGGGAAGTCGCATCTCGTCCAGCACCAGCGGGTGCACACTGGGGAGAAACCTTATGAGTGCAGGACCTGCGGGAAGAGCTTCAGCGTGAGCACAGCCCTGAAACGACACCTGCGGATCCACACTGGGGAGAAGCCCTACAAGTGTGCAGATTGCGGGAAGAGCTTCTCTGACAGCTTGCAGCTCATCCGGCACCAGCGGATCCACACAGGGGAGAAGCCGTACAAGTGCTCTGAGTGTGAGAAGAGATTCAGGGTGAGGTCAGCCCTGCTACAGCACCAGCGGGTCCATACGGGGGAGAGGCCCTATGCCTGTGCCTTCTGCGGGAACAGCTTTCGGCGGAGTTCCCACCTCGTCCAGCACCTACGCATCCACACTGGGGAGCGTCCATACGTCTGTGCTGAGTGTGGGAAGGCCTTCACCATAAGCTCGGCACTCTTCCGGCACCAGCAGACCCACAGGGGTGGAGAGCCCCAGGTGGGGTGAGTGTGGGGAGCAGTGAGGTCTGATGCCCTGTGAGCAAATCCCGGTGTCTCCCCCTCCCATTGACCACCCTGCTTGTGGAGGGTGAAAGAAGTTTCTTCCCCTAGGAATGAGCCCTCAGGGAGGAAGAAGGGGGGGGCCGGTGGAGGGAGCTGATTGGAGGTTTGGGGCAGGTGCCAGGAGGAAGGTGCCAGACTCTTTTCAGTGGTGGCCAGCCCCAGGATGAGCAGCAGTGGCCATGAACTGAAACACCAGAGGTTTCACCTCGACATGAGGAAGAACTTGTTCCGTTGCAGTGGCAGAGCACTGAACCGGCTGCGCAGGGGGATGTGGAGGCTCCGTCTCTGGGCACATCCAAGCCCCGGCTGGACACGTTCGGGTGTCCCTGCCCCGGCAGGGCTGGGACCGGGTGACCCCGGGGTCGGCTCCCACGGCTCGTGCCGCTCGCACTGACCCCGCGCAATAAACGTTCGTTGAACGCCGCCGGGTTGCCTTCTCCGGACTGCGGCTGCGCGGGGACTCGCGCCGGCCGCCCGCCCGCCGGGATCTCGGTGGTAGCCGTTGGAGGGGGCGGGGACTTAGGGCCGCTGTATGGCGTCCGGGCCTCCTCCAGCACTCGGCGGCTCGGGCTCGTGCCGCGGGCGGTTCCTGATTGGCTGCGCGGTCCCCACCCTGGGTGATAAATTCGGGGCGGCCGGGCCGGGCCTTTGTGTCACGTCGCGGGTCTGAGGGCGGGTCTCGGGGTCTGCGGCAGAGGCGGAGGGTGAGTGTTCGCGGCGCGTGTCCATGGCAACGCGGCGGGTCCGGCCCCGGGCTGAGGCCCTCGGGGTTACCCCCGGATTAACCCCCCACCTCCCGGGGGGCTCTGCTCCGCTGGGCCCGCCGCCTCTTCCCGTTCCCGCGGACATGTAGGCCCGGGACCTACGGCGCTCAACTGGCAAAGTCGTGTAGGCCGTATGAGGGCCGCGTCCGTGTGCCTTTGCCCCGCGAGGCCTGGGCGGCCGGTCCTGAGGGCAGCGCCCGACACGTGGCTCTGGCCTGGGTGTCAAGCTGTTCTGGGTCCGGTGCTGCCGTCTGCCAGCCGTGTGCTCGGGAGCAGCGGGGCTGTGTGCGGCTGTGCTGGGCCAGTGCTTGTCAGGCCTCCCGCATCTCTTCCCTCGGCTCCTGCGGGCGAGCGTCCGCACAGCAGCTGAGGGAGCGTGCCAGAGTGGCTGCCTCATACCCTGCAGTGGTTCCTGCACACATCTCCTCCAGGAGGATGTCTGAGTGTTTCAGGACAGGAGCTGCACCCGGTTCTGCTGGTGCCCTGGGGGCACTTGGCTCTTCTCTGTCCCTGGCGGTGTTCAAGGCCAGGTTGGATGGGCCTTGGAGCAACCTCTGCTAGTGGAAGGTGTCCCTGCCCGTGCCAGGGTCTGGGAACTGGATGAGCTTTAAGGTCCCTTCCAACCCCAGCCATTCTATGGTTCTGTAACTCTTGATGCTGCTGAGCTCAATAAAGAGCTGGAAGGATGAAGGCCTGTGAAGCCTATTGCTGTCCAAGCCCTTCCTTTGTTGGGTGACACAGATATCTTATTCAAGCCTCATAGAGACTAGCCCAGCACTGCTTTACATACATCAGCTATAAGTGCCTGTCACTGGCCCTGCTTGGGGTGTCCTAGGCACAGCTGACTGCATGCTGGGATGGGCAGGGCAAGTAGTGGCTCTCCCCAGAGCAAAGGCTGTTCACCAAGTTCATGTGTGCCTGTCACACTCCTTTCCTACTCTCCCCAGGTGTAAAGCTGGTTGACTGATGTGCCCCTTGTGCTGTTCTCCCAGGCAGACTGAGAAAACAGATTCTGGATGCACTGCCTGGCACAAGGGCTGATTACCGAAGTGCAGAACTGGACAAGATCTGTGAACTTACCAGGAGTTCCCTCCTTGGTCACTTTGTTGAGGTGCTGGACAGTGGCTCTGGGGGACAGAGGTAGCATTTACGTGGGCACCTCTAAAAGTGCCTTAGACTTGAATTATTTCCCAGATGTAGGCAACGTCCAGGTGAAGTCTTGAACCCACCTGGGATCAGGCAGTGTAAAAATTATTCTGTGAGGCTCCATTGGATTGTTGGGATTAAGTGTCTTCCTACCCTGAGAAGAATGGCTGTGCATCTTGAGTGTGAAACTTGCTGTGGCAATGTGTCTGGGGCAAACTAAGTGCTGGCTAGATGAGATAGGGATGTTTCTCAGAGGGTTTGAACACTGTTATTGGGAAAGAAATGTTTGGAGTGCTGAGGTGTTTTGTACTAAGCCTTGTCTCCTATTTCCCGCCTCACTACCTGCCTCTTGTAGCTGTTGGATTCTCCCAGGAGGCTGCTGGTAGGGCACTGGGAAGGTATGTGTTTACGCTGAACATCAGCCAGGTCTTGATGAGCAGAGCTCATGAAGCAAATGAAATGACGTTGCAGCCTCTGCAGTGGAAGTGGGCAGCTGCTCGAGCTGCCTGCTTGGTGAGTAGGATGCTGACTCTTCCAGGGGAGCAAAACCGTGAGAAATGAGGGCCCTGACCAGTGACCGTGTGGTGGGCTTTCAGCTACCAGATTTGGAGTAAAAGGGATGTGTAATGGTAAGAGATACAATGATTCTAATTTCCCTTCCTCCGAGTTCTCATGTGGTACGCTAGTACTGAAAAGGACAGGGGTTTGATTTGTGCTGACTTGTCTCCTGAATTCACGGCTCATCCTGTCTATGCTGGATGGTATTGGGAAAAATCTCAGTTTCCATGTTGTCCTGTGTATGTACTGTCATCAGTACTGTCTGGAAGTATAAGATAAATTGGAACCAGTTTCTCTAGTTTAGTTTTGGAATCTGCATTTCTTGAGGAGTGCCTGACTTGAAGCCAGCTGCGCAGGAAGCCAGGATGCCATCAGGACTTGTGCAGCTGTGCTGGCAGGAGGCTGTCTGTGCTGTGAGGCAGGCAGGCTGTTCCCCTGGGCCCGTGACCAGGTGCTGGCTCAGGCTGGGCAGGTTCTGCCCCTTTGCTTCAGTTTCCCTTCCCCATGGTGGGTGTTTGGAGCTGTGACAAGTTTGCTGAGCTGGTGTGGTGCTGCTGTCCAGTGAGTGATCAAAATGAAAATAGCGCCCTTGAACCTGGCTTCCCCTGCCCTCTGGTTGGGGAGGCTGTGCTGTGTCCTATCCTGTGGTGCAGGGCCCTGGGGATGTGGGGCTGCTTCCCCTGTGACTTCTGTTACTGCAGTGGGCTGGCTGGCATGACAAAGTACTGTGTTGTGGTCAGTCTTTGCCCTGGGAAAGGCTCTGTCCCAGTGGACCCCAGGACTGTGTGATCACAGGAGAAACCTTCACCCTGGTGATGTGTTCTCCAAACTGGGTGCTCAGACCCAGCTCCCAGCGCTCCTGGCGGAGTCCTGTGCTGGAGTGTGGAGGGCAGTGGAAGTGGCTGTAGAACAGGGCTTCAGAAAATCGGGCTGAGGAGCCAGAGGGCAGTTAATTTATAGCTGGGGTGCTCCATGTGAGCTGGGAGCCAGCAGCTGCTGTGCTGGTGCTGGCCCTGTGCTGAGCTTGGTGAACCTGCAGCTGCCTGCCTGCTCTTCTAGCCCTGAGGAGGCTGACGTCGAATGGGAGAGTGTGAGGGATGGCTCTCTTTCAGTGAGTGCTTTCCAAGAGCCAGGAAGCAGCTTAGTTCCTTGTTCATCTGGCAAGGCTGCCTGTAAGGTGATGGTGCTGCTCTGCACAAAGCTGATTACAGGTCCATTTTGTAAATGAGGTGCCTGGATTTCTGCTTAAGAGGAAACTCAGCTATAAGCCAGGTGTCTCACTCCTGCTTCTGGGTAGGTCTTTGGGTGTCTTGCTACATCCCTGGAGATTTTTCTGTTTGTTTCCTTTTGCAGAAGAGGAGGGAGAACTCAGTTACTTCTGGGGGTTGAAGTAAACCCTGCTAGGCAGGAGAGGAGTGTTAGAGGTAGCAGGAGCCATCTGCAGCAGCCGTTTTGACTCTTCCCATGCAGTACAGCCCAGAAAAGGCAGAGCAGTGAACTCTGTCCCTGCTTTGGAAGTTCCTCTGCATATAGTCCGTTGCAGGGAAGGTGTTTGTCTCCCTGTGAGCTGCCTGACTCCTGCCCCAATTCACCACTGCTTTCCTCTAGGGAAAGCTCTGTATCACTGTGAAAATGAAGTAGCTTGTTGTTCTCCATCGCGATTGAAGGAGAGGTGTTTCCCAATGCTTCTGCCCTGCTCAGAGTCTGGCATTGGATGAAATGTTTGATAGCACCAGTGGCAAGCAGCTTGCTCACAATCTCAGTGCAGCTAGCTAGTGTGGAGGTCTCTGATCATTTTCAGCCAGGAGTTGTCCTGAAGTGGGAAACCAAATGCAGCGTGCTGTGTTGTAGGTCTCCTCTGAGGCTAACATTTGGTGAGCTGGGTGGTGTTAGTGTTGATGTTCACTGGGGTAATTGAACTGAACAAGCAAGATTGCTTCCTTGAAAGAGCCTGCTGTGCCGTGGAAATGGCCAGTGCCTGCTCCTCACCACCGTGCCTGGTGGAGCAGCTCAGAGGCTGCTTGCTGTATGGCTCAGCATTTCAGACCCATCCCTTCGTGAAGGCAGCTTCCCTCTAAAACCCCTCTCTGATTTTGCCTTTCAGGTTGTCTAATCTCCAGTGCTAACCAGCAATACCACCTGCAATGGAGAGCGCAGAGAGGGGAGAAGGGGAAATGTTGTGCTATGAGGAAACAGAAGATGATAATGTCAGGTGAGTCCTGTCTCACAATGTGGCACAGACAGTATTGGGTAAGGCAGGAGACCTTCC
Organism: Psittacula echo; assembly: GCF_963264785.1. Classification (NCBI taxonomy): domain Eukaryota; kingdom Metazoa; phylum Chordata; class Aves; order Psittaciformes; family Psittacidae; genus Psittacula; species Psittacula echo. The sequence continues at coordinate 11,214,341 of NC_137739.1, forward strand.
AGGTTAAAGGGTGATCTTTCTCCTCATCTGAAAAGGGGTGGGGGACTCCAATAGCTGATTAATCAAATGTGTATGTGCGGTAAATCTGTTTAAATCAAAGTGTACCAGCAGGGATGGGAAGGAGCAGTGTGGCTAAAGCTGGCAGCAAGCAGTTGGGGTTTTTTAGTCTCTACTATCACTTGCACTTCAGAAATGCTTTGACCATTTGGCAGTTGTGTTTGTGCCTTCCTGGCCAAGGCGAGGCAGTTTTCCATGGTTTGCTGGGCAGACTCATGTGATAGCAGCTTCTTGTTTGGAAAGATGACCCTAGAGGTGAACTATGCTCTATGCCTCTCTTGCCTTTGAAGAATGCCCACCGGTTTAGGCAAGACTATTGTCTTGGAGGTTAGGTTAAACAACAAATTCACACACATGCTCTGAAAGTCGAGGCTTCAGACTTGGGAAGAGTGAGCAGGGTGCTTCCCAGAATACCTAGGTATTCCGTGCTGGTTGACTTCTCTTTGACTTGAGCCAGTTTCATGGTGCCTGGCTGCATGCCCACTCGGTGGGTCTGGAGTGCCTGTGTCTCTTGCAGCTATCTGTAGCAGACTAGTCAGAAAACCTGATCAGTGTCCTTTCCAAAGTGGACTGATGTTAGGCTGTAAACTGTCTGGGACTCTCGGGGAAGTCTTGGACCCTAAACTGTCATCTTTTACGTATTTATTTTCACAGCATCTTCTGACTTTTGTCGTTCTGGCAGTTCTGAGTCTGCAGAGTGTTACTGAACAAAATGGACTCAACACTTCAAAATAAGAAGCCGGATTTCTAAAAGTATTTATATATTTGGAACATGTCAATATTTTTATTTTTATACCATATATCTTTGAGTCTATTTGATTTATATAACATACAATAAACAATTTGAAAGGTACCAATGATAAATTGTAAGTAATGTCTTATGACAGGTCGGGGGTGCATTCTAAGCATCCGCACTGGGTCTAGTGGAGAGCAGTAGAGTCTGTGCCTGTACTAACTGAAACCCCAGGCAGAGAACTGGAGGAAGAGGAGCTGACATGGGCACCCTGCAGGAAGGAGAGGTGGGAGAGATCAGCCAGGGAGAGAGCCCAGTTCATGTAGGCTGTGCAGCCCCAAGGTAAGAGAGACCTGGGGAAAAGGGGGGGTGTCTGCTGGGAGGATGGGCTGTGGGAAGGATCTGGTCTGGCCTCAGAGGGAGGGCTCCTGGTGGAGGGGAAAGGGGTGGCCAGTGATGAACCTCTTGTCTGTCAGGTCTATGGCAGGTATAGGGTGTGTGGGGGGACCTCTTAGGAAAGCCTTCTGCCACATGTGGTGAATTGTCAGGAATTTGGGATAGTTTTCTTCCCTGGCTTTCACATCACTTTTCCTCACCCACCTTTTTGTACATGAGCCGACTTCGTTATGTGAAAAGGACCAGGCTTGCCTCAAGTGGCATTCTAGTAGATGTTGTTACCCTCAGCGTACCGTGTATTTCTCTCTCAAGTACACACTTTATCCCTGAAAAATCTTCAGTCCTACTCACCAGTCTTAATATGGGAAAATAAGTAAGATCCCTTCCCTGCTTTTTTATTCTCTTTTAGGTATGACTTGCAGTTACAATCAAAGCATTTGTACTCAATTATTACGTCTTCAGTTAATGCGGCGTCACAGTTCAGTGCATGTAAATTACAGTCATTCAAATAACACTGTGTCATAAATACTGTTTAGTATGTTACGAAAAAATGTGAGGATGGAAGGCACGGACCCTGTGGTACAGTACAAGCTGGATCATTTACTACAAGGATCACACGATATTTATATGCTTCCAAGCAATTAACCAAGCACATCTATGTCTGCCTTGTGGTTACATTTACAACTTTGGGTCATGAATTATTTCTTACCATCCTTCTAATGAGTGAATTATTTCTTACCATCCTTCTAATTATTAGTTAGGTTGGCGACAGTGACTCCCGAACATCTGCTAGCTTAGAATACTCCTTGTCTGCCCATCCTGTTTGTCGTGGTTTAAGCCAGTCGGCAAGTCAGCCACGCAGTTTCTATCCGCCCCCCCTCCCGAAGGGATGGGGAGGAGAATCGAAAGAATGTAACTCCCATGGGTTGAGATAAGAACAGTCCAGTAACTAAGATACAACACAAATCACTACTGCTACCACCAATAATAATAATGACAGAGAAATAACAAGGGAAGAGTATATGATACCACCTGAAGAAACGAGCCTGACTGAGCAGAGAGTGCCCTTCCGGATAACTCCCAGTTACATCCCAGGCATGACGTGCTGTGGTATGGAATACCTCTTTGGCTAGTTTGGGTCAGGTGTCCTGTCCCTGCTTCCTCCCGGCTTCCCCTCCTCCCTGGCAGAGCATGAGACTCAGAAAGTCCTTGGTCAGGCTAAACATTTGAGCGGTAACTAAAAACATCGGTGTTATCAGCGCTGTTCCCAGGCCAAAAGTCAAAACCACAGCACTGCACCAGCTACCAAGAAGGAGAAAAAAATGACTGCTACTGCTGAACCCAGGACACTGTTCTGCTTGCAATGAATTTTGTACAAAGGTCACATTGGTCTAAATCTTTGCCAACAATCAGAAACTTACAGATAGGGCTGGTTTCAGCTGGTTTTGTGATTACTGGGGCATCCCACTGTGCCAAAGGTGAAAAGTGAGGAAGACTGCTTACTTCATCTTGAAGAGCCCTGCCCACAACCATCGGAGGGCAGTGTGCAAGCACCAAAAGGGAGGAGACTTATGATAATGAGTACCTAAAGTAATTGTAATATCACCGCCTGCTCTCTCTGGGGAACCTAATGAATATGCATGTTTGTGTGTAATAAATAGCTGCTTGCTTAACCCCTCGGTGTGCAAGTTAGGAGGAGCGGTCCCCCTTTCACCCGGTGCCCTAATAAACATACCTGCTTTATAACTCTCTTTGAGTTGTAGAGTCTGATTCTGTGCTTCTATTTGGCACCCCAGATGGGACAATCTCTGCCCGGCTGTGGGACCTACTGAGGACGGGACTCCTCTGGGCACCCCCGAGATTTCTTGGGAGGACTCCCCCACTCACTCAGATCACCGCAGGGGCAGACAAGGACCATCACCAGTGAATCATCAGGTATGTCTGCACCAGGTAAAGGGGATACCTATAAGTCGTAAGGAGACGTCCTACGTGAGGTAAAGAGCGCGGGTGCTAGCCCCAAGGGTTTGGTGTATCGATATGCAGGTGGTAGCTAAAGGCATATACCTGGCTGCTGGTGTACACCCGCAAGAAGCAGGGAGCATCTTGTGGTTTGGGTCCTACAACACACAGAGGGTGTCTTGTGGAAATGGTTTTGGGTCTTACTGGTTTTCGACTTATTTTGTGGCTTGTTACAGTAATGATTTTGGTCTTGTGACTTTGGTATTGGTGACAGGATGTTATAAGTGTGTTATTAATTGTTGTTTGATTGAATTTTAGTCTCTGTCTCAAGGGTTGTAAATGTGTGGAGTGTGTCTGTGGGATCCTGTGTGTGTGTGAATGTGAGACTGATAATGGGAAATCAGCAGAGTGGAGAGATCTTGAAAAAGAGTCCTTTAGGGTGCATTTGGGCACATTGGAAAGAACTGGGAGGGACTCCTGGGGGCTCAGTAAACAAGAAAACATTGGTAAAATATTGTAACCAATGGTGGCCTTTGTATACTTTGGAAGATCAGGAAAAATTGCCTAAAAATGGAATTCTGAACTATAATACATTGTTGCAATTAATGTTTTGAGGAGGCAAGGAAAATGAGATGAAGTAATGTATGCAGATATGGTTTTCACTTTAAGAAATCACCTGGTGTGACAGGTGGAATAAGAAATTAATATAGCTCCATCAGATCCCTTAATTTTGGCTTTAGAAAAGGACAGGGAAAACCAGAAAGCTAAGGTGGAGAGATGTTGTCCAGCCTGTGATATTGGGGGAATGATGTTTAAAGTTAGGAAAAAAAACAGAGCAATCAGGAAGATAGGTTGGAAAATTCTGTATCACAGGTACCTCTGAGGGAAGCACCCTCTGCATCTGTCCTATCTGATATTGATAAGAAGGAAGAGGTTGCTGTCACTGGCAACAAGCAGCAGATTCACATTCAGAGTTAAGAAAGGGTTAAAGCAGAAGTGCTGTTGCAGAGGCAGGCATCTGGAGCCCCTGCAGAGCAGGGTGAGCAACTGTGAGAGAAAAAAAGAGGGAAAACCAAGGGGGAAAGGAGGGGAGCTCGAGCAGCTCCTGTGTTTGAGCACAGGATGGGTGCTGGGGCAGGCAGACAAGTGGGAACAGACATGTTGACAGATGGGACTGAGGGGTTGTTGGATAAATGTGGACAGAAGTGAAGGAGGAAGCATGGAGGGCGCATAAGAGTCGGGAACAGGTAGAAAAGAAAAAGCTGAATCATGCTATAGCCATGGCTACCATGGTTGCTTTGAAACTGGTGGAGGAGGAATGTCAGGCAGAGGTGGGGGAGTGGGTTCTTCTCCTGTGGGACTGGGTCGGTGTGTGTGCTATAGGGAGTTTGAACATTGGAAGTGAGGCTGCCCGGGGGGAAGTGCCATGGGGTGGCCCCGGTGACTGAATTGGAACTAGACTGACAGGGACCTGGGGAATCTACCCCAGCAGATCCACTGGTTAAATTAAAACTAGGGACTAGAGGAAATAAAGTGGAATTTTAGTGGATACAGGAGCAACTTATTCAGTGTTAAACCAGAGGGAGAAGAATTTGTTACAGTTGTGGGCGCTACTCGCTGCCAAGGAAAAAAAAAAAAGGGCATTCTTTCTGAAACCTTTAGAGTACAAAAAGGGAAAACAAATAGGAATGCATAAATTCTTATGCATGCCAAATTCTCCAAAATCTTTATTAGGGCGAGAAGCAACATTTAAAGAAGGCAAAATGGAATTAAGAGTTAAAACCAATCAATTAATTACAGTTTTGAGTTTAATTCAACAGAAAAGCAAACAGGAGGACCTCCCTGAAATAGAATAAGTCCTTAATCAGGTATATCTGGGAATATGGGCATCTGAAGTTCCATCTGAAGTGGAAATAAAAGAGCGGGGCCTGCCCAATTAGAATACAACAATATCCCTTAAAATTAGAAGGTCAAAGGGAATCAAAGAAATCATTGATAAATTTTAAAATATGGATTATTAATTGAATGTGAATTGGAATATAAATACTTCTATCTTGCCAGTAAAGAAATATGATGGGAGAAGTTGCAGATTGGTTCAAGATCTTAGAGTAATCAGCAAAATTGAAGAGGATATTCATCCACTAGTAACTAATCTGTATACCTGATTGACTAAATTGAATAATAATCAGAAATAGTTTGCCATCTTGTATTTAAAGGACTCTCTCTTTTGCTTATCATTGGCCAAAGAAAGCCAGAATTTATTTGCCTTTGAATGGGACAATCCTGACACGGGAAGGAAAACTCAATTAACTTGGATGGTATTACCTCAAGGGTTTAAAAACAGTCCAACGATTTTTGGATATCAGCACTGGAAGTAGAATCACGGAACCCACCCACTCAGACAGGGACTCTGTTACAATATGTGGATGACCTATTAACTGCCACAGAAACAAAGGAAGAATGTGTCCAGTGGATGGTGGCATTATTGAATTTCCTGGGACTGACTGGTTATCAGGTATCCAGACAAAAGGCCCAACTAATTCAAACCTGAGTTTCCTGCCTAGGATATGAAATAACAGGAGGACAGAGAGAACATGGAGCTGCTAGAAAAGAAGCCATTTGCCAAACTCCACGACCATCAACTGTCAAGGAGCTCTGGATGTTCCTCGGAATGACTGTATGTCGCAGACTTTCGATCCATGATTATGGTGTTCTGGTAAGACCACTATATGAACTGTTGAAGAGAAACCCTCCCTCTTGAGAATGGACTGATTCAGCAGAGGTGGCTTTTAGAAATTTAAAAACAGAGCTAATGAGAGCTGCAGCTCTGGGACTTCTGGATATAAACAAACCCTTTGGGCTATATTCCTATGAAGAACAAGGAATAGCTTTGGGGGTCCTTGCTCAGAAACTAGGACCCTACAGAAGGGCAGTGGCGTATTTTTCAAAACAGCTGGATGAAGCGAGCAAAGGATGGCCCGAATGCCTAAGGGCTGTGGCGGCGATTATCACGAATACTGAAGAGGCTCGCAAATTCACCTTGGGACAAAAGATTACTGTACTAGTGTTCCATGTTGTATCAGCAGAATACAGATTCTGGAGCAGAAAGGAGCCCACGTTTGTTAAAATACCAGGCCACCCTTGTGGAACACGATGATATAGAAATTGCGGTCACTAATGTTGTGAATCCAGCATCCTTTTTGCAGGAACAACCAACAGAACCACTAACACACGACTGCTTGACCACCATAGAGACTGTCTATTCAAGCCGACCAGACTTGGAAGAAAAACCTCTGGAAGATGCTGATTCTTGGTTTACTGATGGTAGTATCTTCATGAAAAATGGTGAATGAAAGGCAGGATATGCCGTTAGCACCACTTCACAGGCAGTAGAAGCTAAACCTTTACCCGCGAACACCTCTGCCCAGAAGGCAGAAATAATAGCATTAACGAGAGCCCTGGAATTGGGTAAACATAATAGGATAAATATTTGGACTGATTCTAAATATGCATTTGGTGTGGTCCACGCACATGGTGCTATCTGGAAAGAACGAGGACTTTTGAACACACAAGGAAAAAGATTAAGCATGCTACAGAAATTCTACAGCTACTGGAAGCTGTTCAGCTACTGCCCCCTACTGTAGAGGGCATCAGCAAGGTGACTCTGATCAGGAAATTGGAAACAATTTGGCGGATTTTGAAGCCAAACAAGCAGCTGAACAATCTAAAATCATGTCCTTAATCCCTGATGGCAAACTAACAATTGAGAACTCTAAACCTAGGTATTCAAAAGAGGATAGAAAATTAATTGAAGATCTAAAAGGACAGGAAAACAAAGAGGGTGTGGTTCAGATACCTGATGGGCGAATTGTAATCCCCTATAACCAACTCTGGAAGTTAGTTCAAGAGGAACATAATAAAACTCATTGGGGTAGTAACTCTTTGTATAAATACTTAAACAAACAAATTGTAGGAACAAATCTATATACTATAGTTCAATTAGTTACAAAACAGTGTCAGCTATGTCTTAAGAATAATCCTAAAACTGAAAATAGAAATCAAATTGGGACAATTGGGAGAGGAAGTTATCCGGGACAGCAGTGGCAAATAGATTTTTCTGAATTACCGGGAAAAGGAGGTTATCGATATTTGTTGGTGTTAACGGACACTTTTTCAGGCTGGCCAAAAGCATTCCCTTGTAGGATAAATAATGCAACACAAGTGATTAAAACATTATTTAATGAGATAATACCTCGTTTTGGGGTACCAGAGGCAATTTCTTCTGACCGGGCCTCGCATTTTAGTGCAAAATTGTTACAAGAAAATAGCAAAAAATTAGAAATTGATTGGCAACTACATGTTCTATACAGGCCTCAGGCCAGTGGGCAAGTAGAAAAGGTGAACCATTTGATCAAACAACAGATTAGTAAAATATGTCAGGAAATGAATTTATATTGGTACCAAGCTTTACCACTGGCTCTATTAAGAATTTGAACTAAACCTTGGTCGAAAGAAGGGGTTAGCCCATTTGAAATTTTATATGGAAGACCATATCAGTCCCAGTTTAAAGGAGAAAGTCTTCAGGAAGTGAGGGAAGGCTATCTCCGACAGTTTCTGATCAATCTGGGAAAACAATTAGCGGAAATAAATAAGAGAACATTAGGGACAAGAGCAATATATTTGGATTATCTGCCTCACCCTGTCAGATCTGGAGACTGGGTTTATGTTAAGAATTTTTCGGGAGATCCTCTACAGGAGAAGTGGAGCAGACCGTACCAGATATTATTGATCACCTTTACAGCAGCTAAGATAAAAGAACAAGCTGCTTGGATACATTATTCAAGAATAAAGAAAGCCCCCGAGCCAGAGAAGACATGGCAGATGGAACCTTCAGGACCCTTACGTATGAAATTGCATCGGTCATAATTTGGACTTATATGATAACTGGCATACAAGCTTGGGACCAAAACTTATACCTGAAATTAGTGCAGAATGTTACTAACATTTTTAATCATAGTGACTGTATGTGCACAGTTGCCTAAATCAGGAGGAAATCTGCACCTTCCGTTAATTGGAGTTCCAGTTCCTAATACTATCTCATGGACAAATTTTTGGGTGAACACTAGCAATCTACATCCAAGGGAAAGGTTAAAATTTGGGATAGTTAATCCTAATCCAGGTAATAAATATTATACCTGCGCACAAATATGTATTACTCTCATACTCTGGTTCCTGATGTATGCTTGTTTAAATGCCACAGGTGTAGATCACTATTCAAATTATAATTATGCTATTAATATAGATGGTATCATAGTTCAGTGGTGGCCCGTTCCTAAAGGGAAAGTATGGTATTGATTATGTGGAGAAAATGCTTATAAGACTCTACCCCTCAATTGGAAGGGGGCATGCACCTTAGGTGCTGTGATACCCAATCTTACCGTTATTGACATGTATTCTTCTGGAACCTGGGTTAGAAGTTTTGCTAAATGGATTAAGCAAGGGTTTAACCCTATTGCTGAGTGGAACACCGCATTTCATAGTTTTGTGAGATGGCTAATTCTATCTTTGTGAGTAAGTGAATTAGAGAAGGCAATTGTAAATATCACAGCAGCCATAGAGGAAATAAGAAGTAAAACCATTGATATAATCCAGGCGGAACAAAAAGAGATAACTAGCCTATCTAAAGTGGTATTACAAAACCGAATGGCTCTAGGGCATGTTACTGGCTTCACAAGGAGGGGTTTGTTCCATAATCAATGAACATTGTTGTTCCTATATAGATCAAAGTGGCAGAATTGAAACAGATCTGGAGGATATTTGGAAACAAACTAAAGTATTTCATGAAATGGCCATGGATGATACCTCCTGGGGTTTTGAAGAAATACGGAAAAAGTTAACTTCATGGTTACCTAATCTCTCGTGATTGAGGCAACTGGTTGCAGGAATATTGATATTAATGGTTTTAATATTGATTACTTGTGGTATGATACAATGTTCCTTTTGGTATTGTAAACAATCTATGATAAATTATGAAGATTGGAAGAGAAATCAAGCATCCAGTAGAAACGGGAAAGTATTTCAAAAAGACTTTAGACAGTAATGGTAGTATATAAAATGTTGCAAAAGAATTTGCAAAAGGACAGAAAAAGGGGGGATTTGAGACAAGGGGTGCACAAAATTACAAAATGGAATATATAAACTTTTACAATCAGTTTTCAGTAATGTTAAGTTTGACGGCTTTGTAACAGTAGCACTGGAAAATTACTGAGGTGCATGATACATAGAGGAAAGAAAAAGTAGGGTACAGCTAGAGAACATACTGAGAATTCTTGCATAAGATAAACTGTTAATGTAGTTTTAGGCCCTATGACCTTAGTACAAAATGAATGTAAGAAAAATAGGCTAGAAGAACAGGATGCAAGGATAAGGAGTATCTGGGAATGGCAGGTGTCCAGGATGGGCTGCAGTTAAACTAACTGATAAGTATGACAGGAGGACTGTTATGTCTGTGGTGTTAACGAACCAATTAAGCTGGTATAAGCATCTACTGCGCGTGCTGCAAAGTCTGCCAGAAGTGATGGATTACTGGAAGAAGTAAGCGACCCTCAGAGACCACAACCACAATTTTGTACGCAGGCGGGGAACTCTGGAAAATGCTGTAATCTATATGTAGCCTCATGAATATGTATGACTGCCCAGTGGCTATATAAGGACGGACTGTGTAGCAATACGGGAACACACCCGAGACACACGTGTCTCCCGGCGCCGCAATAAAGAATACCTGCTTGTCAACTTGAAAACTTTGCTCGAGAGTTTGTTCCTGGAGTTTTCTCCGAATCACCCCCGAGGTGGGCATTTGCTGTAGGCCTGGCACGGATGAGCCTTCCCAGCACGCAGAGCTGAAGCCTTCCACAGGTACCCCGAGAGAGACCCTTCTCCTGTGGGGACACCCTCCGGCAGCGCCGGCGCCTCATCCCGCTCCGGACACCCCGCCCGGGAGAGCAGACAGAGCTTCAGGGGCTCTGGCAGCAGGTGACCCACCTGCGGGGGGAGGCCGCGCCGGTGTCCGAGCGCAGGGGGAGCTGCCCTCGGTGATATAAGGAAAGCAAGTGCCTGGAAAACATAGGGTTAAAATACTTTTAACTTAATTTAGGTCTCAGATAGAGAACAACGTTTGTGTTGTAAGCCTGTGGTGTCATAACAGAATTTAATAGTCTTACTAACAAGAGTGAATTATTTCTTACCATCCTTCTAATTATCAGATTGGAGACAGTGACTCCCAAACATCTGCTAGCTTAGGATACTCCTTGTCTGCCCATCCTGTTCTGCTTGCAGTAGATTTTGTACGAAGGCCACACTGGTCTGAATCTTTGCCAGCAATCAGAAACTTACAGATAGGGCTGGTTTCAGCTGGTTTTGTGATTACTGGGGCATCCCACTGTGCCAAAGGTGAAAAGTGAGGAAGACTGCTTACTTCATCTTGAAGAGCCCTGCCCACAACCATCGGAGGGCAGTGTGCAAGCGCCAAAAGGGAGGAGACTTATGATAATGAGTACCTAAAGTAATTGTAATATGTATATCCGCAAGACCCGATGGTGTTGGCTCTGGAGAAGGGTAATAGAAATGGAAGTTAAAGAGATGTTGTTCGGCATGTACTATAGGGCAGAGCTGTACCAGACTGGGAGAGGCAGGGGACCCTGGAGCTGGGGATTTACCAGAACATTACAAAGCACCCGTGAGACAGGAACCACCACAAGAGGAAGGTGGGGATTCCGAATCAGACATCCCTCCAGGCAGTCCAGTATCCTCTCATACCCGAGGAAGGCAAGGGCAGGAAATACTGCAAGCAGAACAGGATGGGCAGACAACGAATATCCTAAGCTAGCAGATGTTCGGGAGCCAGTGTCTCCAAACTAACTGATAATTAGAAGGATGGTAAGAAATAATTCACTCATGTTAGTAAGACTACTAAATTGTGTTATGACACCACAGGCTTACAATGCAAACATTGTTCTCTAGCTTAGACCTACGTTAAAAGTATTTTAACCCTATGTTTTCCAGGCACTTGCTTTCCTTATAGCACTCGGTACCGACAGGCCAGCGGGGCCCCGCCGTAGGACGGCACCATCGCCACCGGCAGCCCAGCGCCGCCATCTTCCTCCCTTCTCGGACGCGAAGGCACCGCCCGCCGCTGGTCGCTGCCGTCACGTGGCAGCGCCCCCTGGTGCGCCGGTCCAGCCGCTGAGGGCGGGCCTGGCCGGGCCGCAGGGACCGGGGCCTGACCCGGTAGGGCTTGGCCCGGAAGCCCGCCCCCCGCGGCCGCGTGAGCTTCCGTGGCAGGGGAGTGCTGCGGGGCCCGGTGCTCTCCGCTGCACGCGCCCTGGAGCCGGGGTCCCTGCTCGGCGCGGAGCCGGTGGCTCCCGAGCCGCGCCGCTGGTAGCGGGCGGTGAAAGCCCAGCTCGCCTGACCCTCTTGGTTTGTTTCCCCGGAGCTGGAGCCGGAGATGATCATCCACATGGATCAGAAGGAGGAACTGCGGTTGTGCCGTCTCCGCTCCTGCGAAGGGAAGACTGCTGTCAGCGGCAGCTCAGGTAAGGGCCATCAGCGTGAACCCGTCATGAGAAACAGTGCTCCAGGAGCACCAGCGCCCACAGGATGTACAAGGGCGGCGGTGCTGGGTTGGAGCAGGGCCCGTGCAGCTTCACCTGCTGCCTGTGACGAGGGTATTCATAGCGCCACAGGCCACCAGGCTGGGAGGGATCTCAAGGATCATCCGGTGCAACTTTTCCAGGCAGAGCATGCCCTGGACTGGATGTCGCAGTGCCCTGTCCAGCTGAGTCTTTAAAGTGTCCAGCACTGGGGAGTGCACCGCTTCCCTGGGGAGATTATTCCAATGGCTGGTTGTTCTCACTGGGAGAAATTTTCCTCTTGTGTCCAACCAGAATCTCCCCAGGAGTAAGTTGTGCCCCTTGTCTTTTCCATGTGACTCCTTGTGGAAAGGGAGCCTCCGTCTTCTTCATAGCCACCCTTAAATACTGGACTGTGGTGGTCAGGTCTCCCCTGAGCCTTCTTTTCTGTAGGCAGAACAAGCCCAGCTCTCTCAGCCTTTCCTCATACAGCAGGCTGCCCAGCCTTTGATCAAGACCCAGAGAAGGGCAGACAAGCAGTGATGTGTCCCTGTATCCTTTCACAGGCCTGCGCCGTCTGTGGCTTCAGAAGCTCCTGAACTAGACACGTAATGTCTCAAGATCTGTCTTCTTGCCTTCTCAAGCTGCGCCCATTGTAGCATCCGTGGCAGCTTGCAGCAAGGAGTTTCACAGCTTATTTAGGTGCTTGATGAATTGCTGCCTCCTTTAGTTTGCTTTGAAAGTGCCTTTTACTGCTGCCAGGAGTTCTTAATTTAGAAGAGATGGTGCAGGATAGATGCCAAACCACCCCACAGGCCACTTGTGTTTTTATAGTCCTCTGTGATACCCCCTATCAGCTGTACCTTTTCCCAGCAGAATGGGCAGTTCACTCATCTCCTATACAGAAGCTGTTCTGTGCCTCTGATGGTTCCCGTCATGCCTCTATCTTCCTCAGCTCTATCAGAGTGTCTCTGACATGGGGGATCCGTCCTCCCCCTTGCACACAGTCAGAATGTGGGTTTTGAGCAGCAAGGCAGAATTACGTTCTCTTTTCTTCCCTATTTTTTCCCCCCGGCACTCATTGATGCTTGACTGGCTGTGTTGTGTGCCTAGGAGCTGCAGTTTTCACCCAGCTCCTCAGACTCCAAGGTGCTAATGCTGGATGATATGAAGAACATTCTAGGCCCATCGTGGTGTAAGTGCAAGCTGTAGAGGCTGTTCTCCTCTGAAGGTCTTTGTTTGCCTGCAGTGAACATCCCTGTCACCTGGTTGGTCAGTATCTTAAGGCTCTGCCACAGTTTGTAGTCAGCCTTTGTGTCTTTAACCCTGAGGAACACAAAATCATCAGCAAATGTTTCCACCTCCCTTTTCCCTTCCTTACTGCCCTGTGAGCTTCATTCATCCTACAGCAGCTTAGTTTCTTTACCAGTTTTGGTGAAGAACGAATGTCTTTTGGGATGCCTTTGGACCCCACATGTCCCTTTTGATAAAACTGGGGCCATCTCTGAAGAACTCCGAGTGGTTTGTGAAGTGAGACATCTCTTTCCAAAGGCCGTGCCAGGTCTTCCCCAGGCTGTCCTCTCGCCATCTGTCCATTAAGTCTTTTACTCAGATTTCTGTTTGTTTGCTCAGAATGTTGGGCCCCAGATCTCCCCTCCACCCCTTTCTGTGGCATCACATCAGCCACCTCCAGTCCCAACAGTGAGGTACCGGAGTCAGAAGTCCAGCAGCTTACTCTGCTTACCTGGAGCTTGCCTTGTAGCTATAGCACTGGCACTCTTGGGAATATCAGAGGTCTTGCCATCAACTCAAATTGGCATGTGCTGAGGAACAACCACATTCTTCATGTCTCTCTTGCTTATTCATTTTTGCCAGTTCAGCCTTATGCTTCTAGTATTAATTCCTCCTCATTGTGAACTTGCTCTCCTTCCACTTGAAATACTTCCAGTGAGTTCGTGTCTTGGTTTAGTTCAAACCCTTTACAGACAGCGTGTCCTAGTTGCCAGTGAAGGTACCTAGTAGCTCAGAAGTAACAGAAATGATTGTAGAAGCACTAGAGCCGTGACAATAATTGTAAAAAGAAGCTTGACACTCCTCATCTTCCCCCAAAAGTATAGAACACCATAGAAAACTTAATTGTCACGTACTTCTGAAGGCTTTTTCAAGGTCTATGTAAAGAACCAAAATTCTGTTTGAGTGCCAAAGTTAGCATCTCTTTGGGCACAACGGCAACAGAACAACTTTGCTAGCTCCACTGTCTACTCAGTACGTCTGACGAACTTGTCAAGAGCTTCATGCTGGCCTGCCAGGAACATCTTCTTTCCATCCTGTCTGTGGATATCACCTTTCTCTTTTCCTCGAGTCCTGGCTGGAGTAGCTGCAGAGAAATGGAAATGCCTTTGTGGTAACTAGCAAAATTGCATTTTCTGTTCCTCTCAAGGGATGGTTTTAATGAAAACTGTGTGAGGGAAGAAGTGGCATCACTGCCACAGCAAGCTGCCGGAGAAGGTATCTTAGGAGTTCACTGTGAAATCATATTGTGATGTTTTCTTGTGCTTCCCAGAAAGAGGAAGATGAAATATGTACATATATCAGTCTGGGGTTGAACTTCTAGACTCTCCTTCCTTTATTGCACACTTATGGTTCAGTAGCAACTCACGTCTTCCATGGCCTGCACTTCCTTATCTCAGCTCTGCCAGACCACAGGAGGTGCCTGTGGTTTGTACAGCAATCCCATGTGACCGATATGGTACTGGTTTATTTCATAAGAGTGTTCAGAGACCCACAAGATATCTGTTGAATCTTTAAGCAGATCTGGAGATGTGCTTTGTGTGCATGTCACGCAGGTGCTGTCTTGCTCATTCAGCCTGCAAAGAGCTGTGTTTCTTGTGGACAGCAAAAGGCACAGCATTGTTGGGGGCACGTGGTTCTGGACCTGCTACATGCTCATCAAACCACATTCAGAGCAGTGGGCTGGAAGGAGTCGCTGCTCTCTGTGAACACCCTAGAAACCAGCACAAGCCCCTTGTCTTGAACAGGCTTTCAGGTGAGCTTGGGTCTGCGCAGCGAACATTCATAGCAGTAACGCTTCTGCAAGACTTTATATACATAAGAGGGCAGGGATTTGTTCATTGCCTGTGTCCCAGGAGCCTCATAACTGTTCAGCTAGCGTTAATTTGACTTGCACCTACCTTCATCTTCTACCTGTGTTAGATTTCCTCAGTGCATAATCTGGAACCAGCCATGGGGGATCTTCAGTTCACCCACCACGTTGCACAACGGATTTGTTCTGCACCAGTGAAAGCATAAGGTTAATTTGCTTCTGCTCCAAGACTGGCATAAGCCAGGCTCCAGGCGGTCTCCGTGTCTCATGCCTCGTGCATCTTCTCTTTCTCTGCAGTACCAGCAGCACAAGAGCACGGAGATTACTGTTGCAACCCAAGTAATGTTCTGCTGAACAAAGCAGTTCTTTATGGCCTAACTCTGGCTCCCAGTTCAACTTTTAGTAACATCCTGTGGAGACAAGCAGAGAGAGCTGGGCTTGTTGAGCCTGGAGAAGAGAAGGCTCTGGGGAGATCATAGAGCAGCTTCCAGCACCTAAAGGGCCCAACAAGAAATGTGGAGAGGGGCTTTTGACAGGAGCAGGTAGGGACAGGACAAGGCGGAATGGCTTTAAACTGAGAGAGGGGAGATTTAGGCAAGGTGAAAGAAGTTCTTCCCTGTGAGGATGCTGAGGCGCTGGCACAGGTTGCCCAGAGGAGCTGTGGCTGCCCCATTCCGGGCAGTGTTCAAGGCCAGGTTGGATGGGGCTTGCAGCAACCTGGTCTAGTGCAAGGTGCCTGTGCACATGGCAGGAGGCTGGAACTGGGTGTGATCTGTAAGGTCCATTCCAGCTAAAACCGTCCTGTGGTTCTGTGATTTTCAGATACAACATCCTGGAAGAGCAAGCATCTTTCCCATTCAAGCAGTAAACCTTTGCCTCTAATATGCCAGTGATTCCAGGAGACTGAGGTTCTGGTGAAGCATGCAGGGCAATTTACAGCATTTGCTCCTGTGAACACTCTGAAAAATCCACTGTGTAGTTTGGAGGGAAATACCATGTCCTGAAGGCAGGATATAGCAGAATGTTTTATACTTAAAGTCAGTCTGTCTGCTGAATTTTTAGAATTTGTCCCCTTGGGATTTGCCCTGTCCAAAGCTTCCAGTCCTGCCTGTGACTTGTCTGGATTCTCATTTTATTGCAGGTGAAGATGGGATTGTGAGCAAGAATGAAGACAATGCCCATCAAGGCATCTCCAGGCCAGTGGAGCCCAAGGGTTTATGCTCAGGACTCTCTGAGGAGAACAGTTCCCAGGGTCCTGCGCAGGACCCTGTTCTCCCACGCAGGTCAGAAAGGATTGAGAGATCCAAGAGCTTCCAGGTGAGCTCCAACCTCATCCAGCATTGGAGAATCCACACCGGAGAAAAACCCTTGACCTGCACCGAATGTGGGGAGAGTTTCTGGCAGCGGTCACGTCTCATCCAGCACCAGGGGATCCACACAGGGGAGCGGCCCTACAAGTGCTCTGAGTGTGGGAAGAGCTTCAGCGTGAGCTCGAAGCTGATCCTACACCAGGTAATCCACACGGGGGAGAAGCCCTACAAGTGTGCTGAGTGCGGGAAGAGCTTCTCCAAGAACTCGAAGCTCGTCCTGCACCAGCGCGTGCACACCGGGGAGAAACCCTATGAGTGTACAGAGTGTGGGAGGAGCTTCAGCGTGAGTTCAGAGCTGAGACGACACCAGCGGGTGCACACTGGGGAGAAGCCCTACGAGTGCAGGACCTGCGGGAAGAGCTTCAGCGTGAGAGTGTCCCTGACACGATACGAGTGGATCCACACAGGGGAGAAGCCCTACAAATGTGCTGAGTGTGGGAAGAGCTTCTCTGAGAACTCGAAGCTCCTCCTGCACCAGCGCGTGCACACTGGGGAGAAACCCTACGAGTGCGGGACCTGCGGGAAGAGCTTCAGCTTGAGCACTGCCCTGATACGTCACCAGCGGGTCCACACCGGGGAGAAGCCCTACAGTTGTGCCGAGTGCGGGAAGTGCTTCACCGCGAGCTCCTCCCTGACACAACACCAGCGGGTCCACACTGGGGAGAAACCCTACGAGTGCTCCGAGTGTGGGAAGAGCTTCAGCGTGAGCTCGAAGCTGATCCGGCACCAGGTAACCCACACCGGGGAGAAGCCCTACAAGTGTGCCGAGTGCGGGAAGAGCTTCTGCGAGAACTTGCAGCTTGTCCGGCACCAGCGCGTGCACACTGGGGAGAACCGCTATGAGTGCACGGATTGTGGGAAGATCTTTGGCCGGAGCTCCGCACTCATGAAACACCAGCGGATCCACACTAGGGAGAAGCCCTACAGGTGTTCTAAGTGCGGGAAGAGCTTCTCCAGGAATGCACACCTCATCCTGCACCAGCAGATGCACACCGGGGAGAAACCCTACAAGTGCTCCGAGTGTGGGAAGAGCTTCAGCGTGAGCTCACAGCTGATCCGGCACCAGGTAACCCACACCAGGGAGAAGCCCTTCAAGTGTGCCGAGTGCGGGAGGAGCTTCATCGGGAAGTCGCATCTCATCCAGCACAAGCGGGTGCACACTGGGGAGAAACCTTACGAGTGCAGGACCTGCGGGAAGAGCTTCAGCGTCAGCACAGGCCTGAAACGACACCTGCGGATCCACACTGGGAAGAAGCCCTACAAGTGTGCAGATTGCGGGAAGAGCTTCTCTGACAACTTGCAGCTCATCCGGCACCAGCGGATCCACACAGGGGAGAAGCCATACAAGTGCTCTGAGTGTGAGAAGAGATTCAGGGTGAGGTCAGCCCTGCTACAGCACCAGCGGGTCCATACGGGGGAGAGGCCCTATGCCTGTGCCTACTGCGGGAACAGCTTTCGGCGGAGTTCCCACCTCGTCCAGCACCTACGCATCCACACTGGGGAGCGTCCATACGTCTGTGCTGAGTGTGGGAAGGGCTTCCCCATGTGCTCAGCGCTCTTCCGGCACCAGCAGACCCACAGGGGTGGAGAGCCCCAGGTGGGGTGAGTGTGGGGAGCAGTGAGGTCTGATGCCCTGTGAGCAAAGCCCGGTGTCTCCCCCTCCCATTGACCACCCTGCTTGTGGAGGGTGAAAGAAGTTTCTTCCCCTAGGAATGAGCCCTCAGAGAGGAAGAAGGGGGGGGGCCGGTGGAGGGAGCTGATTGGAGGTTTGGGGCAAGTGCCAGGAGGAAGGTGCCAGACTCTTTTCAGTGGTGGCCACCCCAGGATGAGCAGCAGTGGCCATGAACTGAAACACCAGAGGTTTCACCTCGACATGAGGAAGAACTTGTTCCGTTGCAGTGGCAGAGCACTGAACCGGCTGCGCAGGGGGATGTGGAGGCTCCATCTCTGGGCACATCCAAGCCCCGGCTGGACACGTTCGGGTGTCCCTGCCCCGGCAGGGCTGGGACCGGGTGACCCCGGGGTCGGCTCCCACGGCTCGTGCCGCTCGCACTGACCCCGCGCAATAAACGTTCGTTGAACGCCGCCGGGTTGCCTTCTCCGGACTGCGGCTGCGCGGGGACTCGCGCCGGCCGCCCGCCCGCCGGGATCTCGGTGGTAGCCGTTGGAGGGGGCGGGGACTTAGGGCCGCTGTGTGGCGTCCGGGCCTCCTCCAGCACTCGGCGGCTCGGGCTCGTGCCGCGGGCGGTTCCTGATTGGCTGCGCGGTCCCCACCCTGGGTGATAAATTCGGGGCGGCCGGGCCGGGCCTTTGTGTCACGTCGCGGGTCTGAGGGCGGGTCTCGGGGTCTGCGGCAGAGGCGGAGGGTGAGTGTTCGCGGCGCGTGTCCATGGCAACGCGGCGGGTCCGGCCCCGGGCTGAGGCCCTCGGGGTTACCCCCGGATTAACCCCCCACCTCCCGGGGGGCTCTGCTCCGCTGGGCCCGCCGCTTCTTCCCGTTCCCGCGGACGTGTAGGCCCGGGACCTACGGCGCTCAACCGGCAAAGCCGTGTAGGCCGTATGAGGGCCGCGTCCGTGTGCCTTTGCCTCTCGAGGCCTGGGCCGTCGGTCCCGGGAGCAGCCTCCAGCCCGTGGCTCTGGCCTGGGCCTCAAGCTGTTCTGGGTCAGGTGCTGCCGTCTGCCAGCCGTGTGCTCGGGAGCAGCGGGGCTGTGTGCGGCTGTGCTGGGCCAGTGCTTGTCAGGCCTCCCACATCTCTTCCCTCGGCTCCTGCGGGCGAGTGTCCGCACAGCAGCTGGTGCCAGAGTGGCTGCCTCATACCCTGCAGTGGTTCCTGCACACAGCTCCTCCAGGAGGATGTCTGAGTGTTTCAGGACAGGAGCTGCACCCGGTTCTGCTGGTGCCCTGGGGGCACTTGGCTCTTCTCTGTCCTTGGCGGTGTTCAAGGCCAGGTTGGATGGGCCTTGGAGCAACCTCTGCTAGTGGAAGGCGTCCCTGCCCGTGCCAGGGTCTGGGAACTGGATGAGCTTTAAGGTCCCTTCCAACCCCAGCCATTCTATGGTTCTGTAACTCTTGATGCTGCTGAGCTCAATAAAGAGCTGGAAGGATGAAGGCCTATGAAGCCTATTGCTGTCCCAGCTCTTCCTTTGTTGGGTGACACAGATATCTTATTCAAGCCTCATAGAGCCTAGCCCAGCACTGCTTTACATACATCAGCTATAAGTGCCTGTCACTGGCCCTGCTTGGGGTGTCCTAGGCACAGCTGACTGCATGCTGGGATGGGCAGGGCAAGTAGTGGCTCTCCCCAGAGCAAAGGCTGTTCACCAAGTTCATGTGTGCCTGTCATACTCCTTTTCTGCTCTCCCCAGGTGTAAAGCTGGTTGACTGATGTGCCTCTTGTGCTGTTCTCCCAGGCAGACTGAGAAAACAGATTCTGGATGCACTGCCTGGCACAAGGGCTGATTACCGAAGTGCAGAACTGGACAAGATCTGTGAACTTACCAGGAGTTTCCCTCCTTGGTCACTTTGTTGAGGTGCTGGACAGTGGCTCTGGGGGACAGAGGTAGGGTTTACGTGGGCACCTCTAAAAGTGCCTTAGACTTGAATTATTTCCTAGATGTAGGCAACGTCCAGGTGAAGTCTTGACCCCACCTGGGATCAGGCAGTGTAAAAATTATTCTGTGAGGCTCCATTGGATTGTTGGGATTAAGTGTCTTCCTACCCTGAGAAGAATGGCTGTGCATCTTGAGTGTGAAACTTGCTGTGGAAATGTGTCTGGGGCAAACTAAGTGCTGGCTAGATGAGATAGGGATGTTTTCTCAGAGGGTTTGAACGCTGTTATTGGGAAAGAAATGTTTGGAGTGCTGAGGTGTTTTGTACTAAGCCTTGTCTCCTATTTCCCGCCTCACTACCTGCCTCGTGTAGCTGTTGGATTCTCCCAGGAGGCTGCTGGTAGGGCCCTGGGAAGGTATGTGTTTACGCTGAACATCAGCCAGGTCTTGATGAGCAGAGCTCATGAAGCAAATGAAATGACATTGCAGCCTCTGCAGTGGAAGTGGGCAGCTGCTCGAGCTGCCTGCTTGGTGAGTAGGACACTGCCTCTTCCAGGGGAGCAAAACCGTGAGAAATGAGGGCCCTGACCAGTGACCGTGTGGTGGGTTTTCAGCTACCAGATTTGGAGTAAAAGGGATGTGTAATGGTAAGAGATACAATGATTCTTACTTCCCTTCCTCCGAGTTCTCATGCGATACCCTAGTACTGAAAAGGACAGGGGTTTGATTTGTGCTGACTTGTCTCCTGAATTCACGGCTCATCCTGTCTATGCTGGATGGTATTGGGAAAGATCTCAGTTTCCATGTTGTCCTGTGTATGTACTGTCATCAGTACTGTCTGGAAGTATAAGATAAATTGGAACCAGTTTCTCCAGTTTAGTTTTGGAATCTGCATTTCTTGAGGAGTGCCTGACTTGAAGCCAGCTGCGCAGGAAGCCAGGATGCCATCAGGACTTGTGCAGCTGTGCTGGCAGGAGGCTGGCTGTGCTGTGAGGCAGACAGGCTGTTCCCCTGGGCCCGTGACCAGGTGCTGGCTCAGGCTGGGCAGGTTCTGCCCCTTTGCTTCAGTTTCCCTTCCCCATGGTGGGTGTTTGGAGCTGTGACAAGTTTGCTGAGCTGGTGTGGTGCTGCTGTCCAGTGAGTGATCAAAATGAAAATAGCGCCCTTGAACCTGGCTTCCCCTACCCTCTGGTTGGGGAGGCTGTGCTGTGTCCTATCCTGTGGTGCAGGGCCCTGGGGATGTGGGGCTGCTTCCCCTGTGACTTCTGTTACTGCAGTGGGCTGGCTGGCATGACAAAGTACTGTGTTGTGGTCAGTCTTTGCCCTGGGAAAGGCTCTGTCCCAGTGGACCCCAGGACTGTGTGATCACAGGGGAAACCTTCACCCTGGTGATGTGTCCTCCAAACTGGGTGCTCAGACCCAGCTCCCAGCGCTCCTGGCCGGGTCCTGTGCTGGAGTGTGGAAGGGCAGTGAAAGTGGCTGTAGAACAGGGCTTCAGAAAGTCGGGCTGAGGAGCCAGAGGGCAGTTAATTTATAGCTGGGGTGCTCCATGTGAGCTGGGAGCCAGCAGCTGCTGTGCTGGTGCTGGCCCTGTGCTGAGCTTGGTGAACCTGCAGCTGCCTGCCTGCTCTTCTAGCCCTGAGGAGGCTGACGTCGAATGGGAGAGTGTGAGGGATGGCTCTCTTTCAGTGAGTGCTTTCCAAGAGCCAGGAAGCAGCTTAGTTCCTTGTTCATCTGGCAAGGCTGCCTGTAGGGTGATGGTGCTGCTCTGCACAAAGCTGATTACAGGTCCATTTTGTAAATGAGGTGCCTGGATTT
This sequence comes from Psittacula echo, assembly GCF_963264785.1. NCBI lineage: Eukaryota > Metazoa > Chordata > Aves > Psittaciformes > Psittacidae > Psittacula > Psittacula echo. The sequence continues at coordinate 11,235,953 of NC_137739.1, forward strand.
CTGCTTAAGAGGAAACTCAGCTATAAGCCAGGTGTCTCACTCCTGCTTCTGGGTAGGTCTTTGGGTGTCCTGCTACATCTCTGGAGATTTTTCTGTTTGTTTCCTTTTGCAGAAGAGGAGGGAGAACTCAGTTACTTCTGGGGGTTGAAGTAAACCCTGCTATGCATGAGGGGAGAGTGTGAGTGGTAGCAGGAACCATCTGCAGCAGCCGTTTTGACTCTTCCCATGCAGTACAGCCCAGAAAAGGCAGAGCAGTGAACTCTGTCCCTGCTTTGGAAGTTCCTCTGCATATACTCCATTGCAGGGAAGGTGTTTGTCTCCCTGTGAGCTGCCTGACTCCTGCCCCAATTCACCACTGCTTTCCTCTAGGGAAAGCTCCGTATCACTGTGAAAATGAAGTAGCTCATTGTTCTCCATCGCGATTGAAGGAGAGGTGTTTCCCTTTGCTTCTGCCCAGCTCAGAGTCTGGCATTGGATGAAATGTTTGATAGCACCAGTGGCAAGCAGCTTGCTCACAATCTCAGTGCAGCTAGCTAGTGTGGAGGTCTCTGATCATTTTCAGCCAGGAGCTATCCTGAAGTGGGAAACCAAATGCAGCGTGCTGTGTTGTAGGTCTCCTCTGAGGCCAACATTTGGTGAGCTGGGTGGTGGTAGTGTTGAGGTTCACTGGGGTAATTGAACTGAACAAGCAAGATTGCTTCCTTGAAAGAGCCTGCTGTGCCATGGAAATGGCCAGTGGCTGTTCCTCACCACCCTGCTTGGTGGAGCAGCTCAGAAGCTGCTTGCTGTATGGCTCAGCATTTCAGACCCATCCCTTCGTGAAGGCAGCTTCCCTCTAAAACCCCTCTCTGATTTTGCCTTTCAGGTTGTCTAATCTCCAGCGCTAACCAGCAATGCCACCTGCAATGGAGAGCGCAGAGAGGGGAGAAGGGGAAATGTTGTGCTATGAGGAAACAGAAGATGATAATGTCAGGTGAGTCCTGTCTCACAATGTGGCACAGACAGTATTGGGTAAGGCAGGAGACCTTCCAGGTTAAAGGGTGATCTTTCTCCTCATCTGAAAAGGGGTGGGGGACTCCAATAGCTGATTAATCAAATGTGTATGTGCGGTAAATCTGTTTAAATCAAAGTGTACCAGCAGGGATGGGAAGGAGCAGTGTGGCTAAAGCTGGCAGCAAGCAGTTGGGGTTTTTTGCCTTTACTATCACCTTGCACTTCAGAAATGCTTTGACCATTTGGCAGTTGTGTTTGTGCCTTCCTGGCCAAGGCGAGGCAGTTTTCCATGGTTTGCTGGGCAGACTCATGTGATAGCAGCTTCTTGTTTGGAAAGATGACCCTAGAGGTGAACTATGCTCTATGCCTCTCTTGCCTTTGAAGAATGCCCACCGGTTTAGGCAGGACTATTGTCTTGGAGGTTAGGTTAAACAACAAATTCACACACATGCTCTGAAAGTCGAGGCTTCAGACTTGGGAAGAGTGAGCAGGGTGCCTCCCAGAATACCTAGGTATTCCGTGCTGGTTGACTTCTCTTTGACTTGAGCCAGTTTCATGGTGCCTGGCTGCATGCCCACTCGGTGGGTCTGGAGTGCCTGTGTCTCTTGCAGCTATCTGTAGCAGACTAGTCAGAAAACCTGATCAGTGTCCTTTCCAAAGTGGACTGATGTTAGGCTGTAAACTGTCTGGGACTCTCGGGGAAGTCTTGGACCCTAAACTGTCGTCTTTTACGTATTTATTTTCACAGCATCTTCTGACTTTTGTCGTTCTGGCAGTTCTGAGTCTGCAGAGTGTTACTGAACAAAATGGACTCAACACTTCAAAATAAGAAGCCGGATTTCTAAAAGTATTTATATATTTGGAACATGTCAATATTTTTATTTTTATACCATATATCTTTGAGTTTATTTGATTTATATAACATACAATAAACAATTTGAAAGGTACCAATGATAAATTATAAGTAATGTCTTATGACAGGTCGGGGGTGCATTCTAAGCATCCCCACTGGGTCTAGTGGAGAGCAGTAGAGTCTGTGCCTGTACTAACTGAAACCCCAGGCAGAGAACTGGAGGAAGAGGAGCTGACATGGGCACCCTGCAGGAAGGAGAGGTGGGAGAGATCAGTCAGGGAGAGAGCCCAGTTCATGTAGGCTGTGCAGCCCCAAGGTAAGAGAGACCTGGGGAAAAGGGGGGTGTCAGCTGGGAGGATGGGCTGTGGGAAGGGTCTGGTCTGGCCTCAGAGGGAGGGCTCCTGGTGGAGGGGAAAGGGGTGGCCAGTGATGAACCTCTTGTCTGTCAGGTCTATGGCAGGTATAGGGTGTGTGGGGGGACCTCTTAGGAAAGCCTTCTGCCACATGTGATGAATTGTCAGGAATTTGGGATAGTTTTCTTCCCTGGCTTTCACATCACTTTTCCTCACCCACCTTTTTGTACATGAGCAGACTTTGTTATGTGAAAAGGACAAGGCTTGCCTCAAGTGGCATTCTAGCAGATGTTGTTACCCTCAGCGTACCGTGTATTTCTCTCTCAAGTACACACTTTATCCCTGAAAAATCTTCAGTCCTACTCACCAGTCTTAATATGGGAAAATAAGTAAGATCCCTTCCCAGCTTTTTTATTCTCTTAGGTACGCCTTGTATTTACAATCAAAGCTTTTGTACTCAATTATTACATCTTGACTTAATGTGGTGTCACAGTTCAGTGCATGTAAATTACAGTCATTCAAATAACACTGTGTCATAAAGAAGTGTTTAGTATGTTATGAAAAAATGTGAGGATGGAAGGCACGGACCCTGAGGTACAGTACAAGCTGGATCGTTTATGACAAGGATTACACGATATTTATATGCTTCCAAGCTATTAACCAAGCACATCTGTGTCTGCATTGCGGGTACATTTACGACTTCGGGCAAAAGGTCTATCTGATTTTTCTCATCAACATCCTCTATCCTGCCGGCGAATATCTTCCCACCGATCAGTACGCGTGGGAGGGTGCATGAGCACTGGCAAAGCTTGTGTCTCACAACAGCTAATGCCAGGATCAGGCGGGAATAGATCTGGCTCAATTTCTGGGTCTACTGGCCCTGGGTCGAGAGGGTCCGGAGTGGCGTTTGTTGGGACAGGAGGGACTGATGGTGCCGATGCCTCCTGTGCTGCCCTGTGAAGTGTCTCATAGACTGAGTGCCATACGGCCAGCAGTTTGGGGGCTGCCGCGTCATCCCCTGTGGCTGCATCCCAGAGGCAGACCCCAATCTTGTCCCATATTGCCTTCTGCTAAATATTAGTTGATATCGCCTCAATGGCATGGCTCGAGACCCATATTAACAAGTCTTTCAGTCTGTCTTCATTCACAGTAACCCCCTTCTTCGCTAGGAATTTTACTAGTATTCTGTACACTGACTTGTGCTCGGGGGATACTGAGTTTCCCATGTTCCCGTTCCCTGCCTCTTACCTCAGTCAGAGGTATCGGTTAATTGCTGCAGCCTTTTGGAGTTCGGCTGGGTGTCCTCACAGATCGCGGAGTCACCACTCTTCAGCAAGTCCCCGTTCGGGCGCCATTTGTGAGGATGGAAGGCAGGGACCCAGAGGTAGAGTACAAGCTGGATCGTTTATGACAAGGATTACACGATATTTATATGCTTCCAAGCAATTAGCCAAGCACATCTGTGTCTGCCTTGCGGTTACATTTACGACTTCGGGCAAAAGGTCTGTCTGATTTTTCTCATCAACATCCTCTATCAAGTTCTGACATCCTTATTCCTTGCCAGTTCCAACATCTTCCAAGTACCAGTCAGGGACGGGTCACTCTTACTTACCTGCTGTAGTTCCTCCTTCCCATGATCTCTGACAGTTGCGATGCATTCCAAGCCCCACAAGATAATGGTGAATTTTAATCACTGAAAGTGTCTCCATCCTCCTGTCTTTGTCACCCTTAAACGTTGCACCAGGGCAGTCTCTGCCTAATGCAGAAAGATGACTTAAATACCGCATCTGTGCTGTCAGGGTTTGCAGGTAACTACTTTGCGGGGGCTTGGCTTGGTGCTTCCTTGGTGCTGCCACTGACAAACTGAGATGTCTCTTGTAATTCTAAAACTTTCCTCAGATGCTGAGAAAAGGATTAAAAATCTTTTATGGCCTTAAAGACCACAAGGACGTTTCTGACATGCACTGCAAATTCCCTGACAGAAATCATTCAATCCCCTGCTTCATTACTCCGTAAGCAAAGGCAGCCTTCCCAAGCTAGGACCGGTGTTGCCATGTGCCAGGGATGATGTGTTGCCAGCCAGTTCTGTTTGTATACATTCATGTGTTTTCTTGCCTTCCTAATGCAGGCTCATTTGTCTTGGAAAACACATTGCTTTCATTTTTATTTCCAGTGTGTAGTAACAGCTATCAAAAATATTTTGATACTTCTGTTTAACACTTCCAAGGCTGCAGAAAAAGCAAACCAAACCCAACTTTTCAACTCAGGTACTGATTGCTTTTCAAGCTAAAGAAAGGAGCAGGTATGTTACCGGCATTGTACAAAGCTTGTCTTGCCAATATACACCATGTGAGCCCTGAGTGAGCTTCGGAACACACTGCTTATAAATTCACTGTGACAGTGAAATGATCAGCGGCCCTATGGGTCATCCTTTGCAGCTACCACCACGCTGATTTGTGTGCTGTCATGTTTGCTGCCTGAAAAAATAGCCTCTGTAGGTTTATTCTGAAAAGCTGTGCTCACATGTTTAGCTATGTTCTCGCATCTTGCATCTGAAAAGAGAGCTGTTTTCTTACGCAGGCACAGTTCCGTGCGTACACGTATTTCAGAACATATTCCCTGTCTTAATGCCATTTCTTGAGTGGGTGCGATCCATCACCAGGGTCTCTGCTGTGGCCAAGCCCCATGGAGGGGCCGGTGTAACTGCAGTGTTCAGGAATGCTGTAAAGCAGAGTTGTGACTTATGCACCTTCCCCTTCTACCAGATTACACTTAGAGAGCCAGCTTTTAGGTATCCAAGGGGTAAATCCAAGAGCAATCCTTGCTGTGCTTCTTCAAGGGGACTGGAGCTGCTCTGGAAGTGGCTTTCAAATGTGCCTGTATGGTTTTAGTATCATTCCCACATAAAATTCCTTTCAGAGGCATTGCATATATGCTGCTTGTTGTGTAATGAAACATGAAGCACATGGGAGAGGTGATGCAGCCTTGAGCAAAACCACGTTTGAGCCGTGGCCTGCCTGCATAGGGAGTCAGAGGTACCCGCAGTGTTTCTCTGCTCAGGTTCCCTGCCTCTCCAGCTGCCCTGATGCAGTCTTGTAAGCTTAGATGGCTCAGGAACGCTCTCTCCCTATGGATTTAAGTGATCGCTGAAGGTTTAAGTTTGTGCCTAAGCTCAGCCTGCCTCCACTCTTGGGACCTGGGAGGCTCCAGCAGCCTGGCAGTGCCCTGTCGGGGTCCCCATCTCTTGGAAACGCAGGCAGTCTACCTACAATCTCCAGAGCTCTGCTTTGTGTCCTCTGGATGCTTTCTCCTTAGAAAGCGCTGGCTGCTGCCGTGTCTTCTTCATCGACCTCCTGCCATGAAGGGTCTACATTACCCCCGAGGTGGGCATTTGCTGTAGGTCTGGCACGGATGAGCCTTCCCAGCACGCAGAGCTGAAGCCTTCCACAGGTACCCCGAGAGAGACCCTTCTCCTGTGGGGACACCCTCCGGCAGCGCCGGCGCCTCATCCCGCTCCGGACACCCCGCCCGGGAGAGCAGACAGAGCTTCAGGGGCTCTGGCAGCAGGTGACCCACCTGCGGGGGGAGGCCGCGCCGGTGTCCGAGCGCGGGGGGAGCTGCCCTCGGTGATATAAGGAAAGCAAGTGCCTGGAAAACATAGGGTTAAAATACTTTTAACTTAATTTAGGTCTCAGATAGAGAACAACGTTTGTGTTGTAAGCCTGTGGTGTCATAACAGAATTTAATAGTCTTACTAACAAGAGTGAATTATTTCTTACCATCCTTCTAATTATCAGATTGGAGACAGTGACTCCCAAACATCTGCTAGCTTAGGATACTCCTTGTCTGCCCATCCTGTTCTGCTTGCAGTAGATTTTGTACGAAGGCCACACTGGTCTAAATCTTTGCCAGCAATCAGAAACTTACAGATAGGGCTGGTTTCAGCTGGTTTTGTGATTACTGGGGCATCCCACTGTGCCAAAGGTGAAAAGTGAGGAAGACTGCTTACTTCATCTTGAAGAGCCCTGCCCACAACCATCGGAGGGCAGTGTGCAAGCACCAAAAGGGAGGAGACTTATGATAATGAGTACCTAAAGTAATTGTAATATCACCGCCTGCTCTCTCTGGGGAACCTAATGAATATGCATGTTTGTGTGTAATAAATATCTGCTTGCTTAACCCCTCGGTGTGCAAGTTAGGAGGAGCGGTCCCCCTTTCACCCGGTGCCCTAATAAACATACCTGCTTTATAACTCTCTTTGAGTTGTAGAGTCTGATTCTGTGCTTCTATTTGGCACCCCAGATGGGACAATCTCTGCCCGGCTGCGGGACCTACTGAGGACGGGACTCCTCTGGGCACCCCCGAGATTTCTTGGGAGGACTCCCCCACTCACTCAGATCACCGCAGGGGCAGACAAGGACCATCACCAGTGAATCATCAGGTATGTTTAAACCAGGTAAAGGGGATACCCGTAAGTCATACTGAGACGTCCTACGTGAGGTAAAGAGCACGGGTGCTCGCCCCATGGGTTAGTTTGGTTTGATAGGTTATCGATCCAAGGGTAACTGTACTAACGGCTTTATGAGCCTTTGGCAAGTAAACACTGGCTTAAGGTTTCTGTCTTACAATTATTGGCTTAGACGACATTCTGTGTGAAGTGGGTGACTGAGAGACGGGCCCTTGTGTGAATGAGTGTTTTGTGTGAGTGAGACGTGGCATAGCTACGAAGCGAGTGTGGAGTCCTGATCCGCGGTTCCATGTTCTCTGTGAGGAGAGCGGCCGGAGACAGACAAAGTGTGTATGTCTCATGAAATTGAACCTATTGTTGAGTTTTGGTGTCCTATCCACCGTGATATTGTGTGTGAACCAGTTTTCGTCTTTGAATGGTTTGTTTGTGAGGATAAAGTGTCAGTGAAATTTGGTTGGGATTTTTCGTGTGTTAATTGCCCGGGAAATTGGTCCGACTGGGACCGGATTGAACGTTCGTGTGAATTAGTACGAGCAGTTTGTGGAAATCTGGGAGAACTAAAGAGCCAGTAGAGCAATATGGGGGTTAATTGTCAGAGTAGTGTTCAAGCTCGCTGGCGCGGGGCTGGAACTAGCCCTTGCCCTATCTGTCATCACTGTTGTTTGTATATCCAAGCTAAGTGTCGTGCTTGTTCAAAATATATTATCCCTTTTGGTGGGAGACAAGCAGTTTCTATACAGAACTGTTTGGAATTTGGGTGTATCCGTTGTGGGTGCCGCACTCCGTTACACCTTTTCCTCTGGGTAAGATGTTATTGTTGTAGGCTAACCGTGTCGTATATCTTTAAAGGACTACAATGGGAGGACAACAGGACAACAGAGTGGGGGAATTCTCAGAAAGAGCCCGTTAGGTTGCATTTTAGCTCATTAGAAAGATATAGGGGTGCCACCGGGAGGAATTGTGAGTAAGAAAACCCTGATCAAATGTTGTAATCAGTGGTGGCCTTTATGTAAATTGGAAGATGGGGAAAAGTGTCCCTTTAATGGAACTTTGAATTATACTACCTTATTACAATTAATGTTATTTTTGAGACGACAAGGAAAATGGGATGAAGTTTCATATGCTGATATGTTCTTTACCCTTCGGAATCATCCTGAATGGCAGACAGAATGTGGGCTGGGGCCAAAACAAGCCCAAACGATGTTGTTCATCATGCGATATTGGTCAAAGGTGCACTAAACAGGATAAAATTCACCACGATACAGAGCAGGAATTAGTAGATATAGTCAAACCCCCACCAAAAAGACGGGAGAGTATGGATTCGGATGATGCTGTTACTTCTCCAGGCAGTCCGGTCTCCTCGCGAACCCGGCAGAAGCCTGTCCTGCAGGCACCTCTTAGAGAGGCAATAGGACCTGAAGGAACCACAATGCTAATTAGAGTACCCTTTTCTACCCTGGATCTAGAAGCATGGAAAAAGGTTGCAAAAGATTACCGTAATGACCCTGTCGGTGTTACAAGGCATTTGCAATTTCTAGTGAAACAACACAATCCAGATTGGAATGACATACAGTTGCTGCTAGAAGCAATGACAGAAACGGAGAAACAATTAATATTAATATAATTAATATTAAAAACACTTTGGAAAGGACACTGATCAGGTTTTCTGACTAGTCTGCTACAGATAGCTGCAAGAGACACAGGCACTCCAGACCCACCGAGTGGGCATGCAGCCAGGCACCATGAAACTGGCTCAAGTCAAAGAGAAGTCAACCAGCACGGAATACCTAGGTATTCTGGGAGGCACCCTGCTCACTCTTCCCAAGTCTGAAGCCTCGACTTTCAGAGCATGTGTGTGAATTTGTTGTTTAACCTAACCTCCAAGACAATAGTCCTGCCTAAACCGGTGGGCATTCTTCAAAGGCAAGAGAGGCATAGAGCATAGTTCACCTCTAGGGTCATCTTTCCAAACAAGAAGCTGCTATCACATGAGTCTGCCCAGCAAACCATGGAAAACTGCCTCGCCTTGGCCAGGAAGGCACAAACACAACTGCCAAATGGTCAAAGCATTTCTGAAGTGCAAGGTGATAGTAAAGGCAAAAAACCCCAACTGCTTGCTGCCAGCTTTAGCCACACTGCTCCTTCCCATCCCTGCTGGTACACTTTGATTTAAACAGATTTACGGCACATACACATTTGATTAATCAGCTATTGGAGTCCCCCACCCCTTTTCAGATGAGGAGAAAGATCACCCTTTAACCTGGAAGGTCTCCTGCCTTACCCAATACTGTCTGTGCCACATTGTGAGACAGGACTCACCTGACATTATCATCTTCTGTTTCCTCATAGCACAACATTTCCCCTTCTCCCCTCTCTGCGCTCTCCATTGCAGGTGGCATTGCTGGTTAGCGCTGGAGATTAGACAACCTGAAAGGCAAAATCAGAGAGGGGTTTTAGAGGGAAGCTGCCTTCACGAAGGGATGGGTCTGAAATGCTGAGCCATACAGCAAGCAGCCTCTGAGCTGCTCCACCAAGCAGGGTGGTGAGGAACAGCCACTGGCCATTTCCATGGCACAGCAGGCTCTTTCAAGGAAGCAATCTTGCTTGTTCAGTTCAATTACCCCAGTGAACCTCAACACTACCACCACCCAGCTCACCAAATGTTGGCCTCAGAGGAGACCTACAACACAGCACGCTGCATTTGGTTTCCCACTTCAGGATAGCTCCTGGCTGAAAATGATCAGAGACCTCCACACTAGCTAGCTGCACTGAGACTGTGAGCAAGCTGCTTGCCACTGGTGCTATCAAACATTTCATCCAATGCCAGACTCTGAGCTGGGCAGAAGCAAAGGGAAACACCTCTCCTTCAATCGCGATGGAGAACAATGAGCTACTTCATTTTCACAGTGATACGGAGCTTTCCCTAGAGGAAAGCAGTGGTGAATTGGGGCAGGAGTCAGGCAGCTCACAGGGAGACAAACACCTTCCCTGCAACGGAGTATATGCAGAGGAACTTCCAAAGCAGGGACAGAGTTCACTGCTCTGCCTTTTCTGGGCTGTACTGCATGGGAAGAGTCAAAACGGCTGCTGCAGATGGTTCCTGCTACCACTCACACTCTCCCCTCATGCATAGCAGGGTTTACTTCAACCCCCAGAAGTAACTGAGTTCTCCCTCCTCTTCTGCAAAAGGAAACAAACAGAAAAATCTCCAGAGATGTAGCAGGACACCCAAAGACCTACCCAGAAGCAGGAGTGAGACACCTGGCTTATAGCTGAGTTTCCTCTTAAGCAGAAATCCAGGCACCTCATTTACAAAATGGACCTGTAATCAGCTTTGTGCAGAGCAGCACCATCACCCTACAGGCAGCCTTGCCAGATGAACAAGGAACTAAGCTGCTTCCTGGCTCTTGGAAAGCACTCACTGAAAGAGAGCCATCCCTCACACTCTCCCATTCGACGTCAGCCTCCTCAGGGCTAGAAGAGCAGGCAGGCAGCTGCAGGTTCACCAAGCTCAGCACAGGGCCAGCACCAGCACAGCAGCTGCTGGCTCCCAGCTCACATGGAGCACCCCAGCTATAAATTAACTGCCCTCTGGCTCCTCAGCCCGACTTTCTGAAGCCCTGTTCTACAGCCACTTTCACTGCCCTTCCACACTCCAGCACAGGACCCGGCCAGGAGCGCTGGGAGCTGGGTCTGAGCACCCAGTTTGGAGGACACATCACCAGGGTGAAGGTTTCCCCTGTGATCACACAGTCCTGGGGTCCACTGGGACAGAGCCTTTCCCAGGGCAAAGACTGACCACAACACAGTACTTTGTCATGCCAGCCAGCCCACTGCAGTAACAGAAGTCACAGGGGAAGCAGCCCCACATCCCCAGGGCCCTGCACCACAGGATAGGACACAGCACAGCCTCCCCAACCAGAGGGTAGGGGAAGCCAGGTTCAAGGGCGCTATTTTCATTTTGATCACTCACTGGACAGCAGCACCACACCAGCTCAGCAAACTTGTCACAGCTCCAAACACCCACCATGGGGAAGGGAAACTGAAGCAAAGGGGCAGAACCTGCCCAGCCTGAGCCAGCACCTGGTCACGGGCCCAGGGGAACAGCCTGTCTGCCTCACAGCACAGCCAGCCTCCTGCCAGCACAGCTGCACAAGTCCTGATGGCATCCTGGCTTCCTGCGCAGCTGGCTTCAAGTCAGGCACTCCTCAAGAAATGCAGATTCCAAAACTAAACTGGAGAAACTGGTTCCAATTTATCTTATACTTCCAGACAGTACTGATGACAGTACATACACAGGACAACATGGAAACTGAGATCTTTCCCAATACCATCCAGCATAGACAGGATGAGCCGTGAATTCAGGAGACAAGTCAGCACAAATCAAACCCCTGTCCTTTTCAGTACTAGGGTATCGCATGAGAACTCGGAGGAAGGGAAGTAAGAATCATTGTATCTCTTACCATTACACATCCCTTTTACTCCAAATCTGGTAGCTGAAAACCCACCACACGGTCACTGGTCAGGGCCCTCATTTCTCACGGTTTTGCTCCCCTGGAAGAGGCAGTGTCCTACTCACCAAGCAGGCAGCTCGAGCAGCTGCCCACTTCCACTGCAGAGGCTGCAATGTCATTTCATTTGCTTCATGAGCTCTGCTCATCAAGACCTGGCTGATGTTCAGCGTAAACACATACCTTCCCAGGGCCCTACCAGCAGCCTCCTGGGAGAATCCAACAGCTACACGAGGCAGGTAGTGAGGCGGGAAATAGGAGACAAGGCTTAGTACAAAACACCTCAGCACTCCAAACATTTCTTTCCCAATAACAGCGTTCAAACCCTCTGAGAAAACATCCCTATCTCATCTAGCCAGCACTTAGTTTGCCCCAGACACATTTCCACAGCAAGTTTCACACTCAAGATGCACAGCCATTCTTCTCAGGGTAGGAAGACACTTAATCCCAACAATCCAATGGAGCCTCACAGAATAATTTTTACACTGCCTGATCCCAGGTGGGGTCAAGACTTCACCTGGACGTTGCCTACATCTAGGAAATAATTCAAGTCTAAGGCACTTTTAGAGGTGCCCACGTAAACCCTACCTCTGTCCCCCAGAGCCACTGTCCAGCACCTCAACAAAGTGACCAAGGAGGGAAACTCCTGGTAAGTTCACAGATCTTGTCCAGTTCTGCACTTCGGTAATCAGCCCTTGTGCCAGGCAGTGCATCCAGAATCTGTTTTCTCAGTCTGCCTGGGAGAACAGCACAAGAGGCACATCAGTCAACCAGCTTTACACCTGGGGAGAGCAGAAAAGGAGTATGACAGGCACACATGAACTTGGTGAACAGCCTTTGCTCTGGGGAGAGCCACTACTTGCCCTGCCCATCCCAGCATGCAGTCAGCTGTGCCTAGGACACCCCAAGCAGGGCCAGTGACAGGCACTTATAGCTGATGTATGTAAAGCAGTGCTGGGCTAGGCTCTATGAGGCTTGAATAAGATATCTGTGTCACCCAACAAAGGAAGAGCTGGGACAGCAATAGGCTTCATAGGCCTTCATCCTTCCAGCTCTTTATTGAGCTCAGCAGCATCAAGAGTTACAGAACCATAGAATGGCTGGGGTTGGAAGGGACCTTAAAGCTCATCCAGTTCCCAGACCCTGGCACGGGCAGGGACGCCTTCCACTAGCAGAGGTTGCTCCAAGGCGCATCCAACCTGGCCTTGAACACCGCCAAGGACAGAGAAGAGCCAAGTGCCCCCAGGGCACCAGCAGAACCGGGTGCAGCTCCTGTCCTGAAACACTCAGACATCCTCCTGGAGGAGCTGTGTGCAGGAACCACTGCAGGGTGTGAGGCAGCCACTCTGGCACCAGCTGCTGTGCGGACGCTCGCCCGCAGGAGCCGAGGGAAGAGATGTGGGAGGCCTGACAAGCACTGGCCCAGCACAGCCGCACACAGCCCCGCTGCTCCCGAGCACACGGCTGGCAGACGGCAGCACCTGACCCAGAACAGCTTGAGGCCCAGGCCAGAGCCACGGGCTGGAGGCTGCTCCCGGGACCGACGGCCCAGGCCTCGAGAGGCAAAGGCACACGGACGCGGCCCTCATACGGCCTACACGGCTTTGCCGGTTGAGCGCCGTAGGTCCCGGGCCTACATGTCCGCGGGAACGGGAAGAGGCGGCGGGCCCAGCGGAGCAGAGCCCCCCGGGAGGTGAGGGGTTAATCCGGGGGTAACCCCGAGGGCCTCAGCCCGGGGCCGGACCCGCCGCGTTGCCATGGACACGCGCCGCGAACACTCACCCTCCGCCTCTGCCGCAGACCCCGAGACCCGCCCTCAGACCCGCGACGTGACACAAAGGCCCGGCCCGGCCGCCCCGAATTTATCACCCAGGGTGGGGACCGCGCAGCCAATCAGGAACCGCCCGCGGCACGAGCCCGAGCCGCCGATTGCTGGAGGAGGCCGAGACGCCACACAGCGGCCCTAAGTCCCCGCCCCCTCCAACGGCTACCACCGAGATCCCGGCGGGCGGGCGGCCGGCGCGAGTCCCCGCGCAGCCGCAGTCCGGAGAAGGCAACCCGGCGGTGTTCAACGAACGTTTATTGCGCGGGGTCAGTGCGAGCGGCACGAGCCGTGGGAGCCGACCCCGGGGTCACCCGGTCCCAGCCCTGCCGGGGCAGGGACACCCGAACGTGTCCAGCCGGGGCTTGGATGTGCCCAGAGACGGAGCCTCCACATCCCCCTGCGCAGCCGGTTCAGTGCTCTGCCACTGCAACGGAACAAGTTCTTCCTCCTGTCGAGGTGAAACCTCTGGTGTTTCAGTTCATGGCCACTGCTGCTCATCCTGGGGTGGCCACCACTGAAAAGAGTCTGGCACCTTCCTCCTGGCACTTGCCCCAAACCTCCAATCAGCTCCCTCCACCGGCCCCCCCCCTTCTTCCTCTCTGAGGGCTCATTCCTAGGGGAAGAAACTTCTTTCACCCTCCACAAGCAGGGTGGTCAATGGGAGGGGGAGACACCGGGCTTTGCTCACAGGGCATCAGACCTCACTGCTCCCCACACTCACCCCACCTGGGGCTCTCCACCCCTGTGGGTCTGCTGGTGCCGGAAGAGCGCTGAGCACATGGGGAAGCCCTTCCCACACTCAGCACAGACGTATGGACGCTCCCCAGTGTGGATGCGTAGGTGCTGGACGAGGTGGGAACTCCGCCGAAAGCTGTTCCCGCAGTAGGCACAGGCATAGGGCCTCTCCCCCGTATGGACCCGCTGGTGCTGTAGCAGGGCTGACCTCACCCTGAATCTCTTCTCACACTCAGAGCACTTGTATGGCTTCTCCCCTGTGTGGATCCGCTGGTGCCGGATGAGCTGCAAGTTGTCAGAGAAGCTCTTCCCGCAATCTGCACACTTGTAGGGCTTCTCCCCAGTGTGGATCCGCAGGTGTCGTTTCAGGCCTGTGCTGACGCTGAAGCTCTTCCCGCAGGTCCTGCACTCGTAAGGTTTCTCCCCAGTGTGCACCCGCTTGTGCTGGATGAGATGCGACTTCCCGGTGAAGCTCCTCCCGCACTCGGCACACTTGAAGGGCTTCTCCCTGGTGTGGGTTACCTGGTGCCGGATCAGCTGTGAGCTCACGCTGAAGCTCTTCCCACACACGGAGCACTTGTAGGGTTTCTCCCCGGTGTGCATCTGCTGGTGCAGGATGAGGTGTGCATTCCTGGAGAAGCTCTTCCCGCACTTAGAACACCTGTAGGGCTTCTCCCTAGTGTGGATCCGCTGGTGTTTCATGAGTGTGGAGCTCCGGCCAAAGATCTTCCCACAATCCGTGCACTCATAGCGGTTCTCCCCAGTGTGCACGCGCTGGTGCCGGACAAGCTGCAAGTTCTCGCAGAAGCTCTTCCCGCACTCGGCACACTTGTAGGGCTTCTCCCCGGTGTGGGTTACCTGGTGCCGGATCAGCTTCGAGCTCACGCTGAAGCTCTTCCCACACTCGGAGCACTCGTAGGGTTTCTCCCCAGTGTGGACCCGCTGGTGTTGTGTCAGGGAGGAGCTCGCGGTGAAGCACTTCCCGCACTCGGCACAACTGTAGGGCTTCTCCCCGGTGTGGACCCGCTGGTGACGTATCAGGGCAGTGCTCAAGCTGAAGCTCTTCCCGCAGGTCCCGCACTCGTAGGGTTTCTCCCCAGTGTGCACGCGCTGGTGCAAGAGGAGCTTCGAGTTCTCAGAGAAGCTCTTCCCACACTCAGCACATTTGTAGGGCTTCTCCCCTGTGTGGATCCACTCGTGTCGTGTCAGGGACACTCTCACGCTGAAGCTCTTCCCGCAGGTCCTGCACTCGCAGGGCTTCTCCCCAGTGTGCACCCGCTGGTGTCGTCTCAGCTCTGAACTCACGCTGAAGCTCCTCCCACACTCTGTACACTCATAGGGTTTCTCCCCGGTGTGCACGCGCTGGTGCAGGACGAGCTTCGAGTTCTTGGAGAAGCTCTTCCCGCACTCAGCACACTTGTAGGGCTTCTCCCCCGTGTGGATTACCTGGTGTAGGATCAGCTTCGAGCTCACGCTGAAGCTCTTCCCACACTCAGAGCACTTGTAGGGCCGCTCCCCTGTGTGGATCCCCTGGTGCTGGATGAGACGTGACCGCTGCCAGAAACTCTCCCCACATTCGGTGCAGGTCAAGGGTTTTTCTCCGGTGTGGATTCTCCGATGCTGGATGAGGTTGGAGCTCACCTGGAAGCTCTTGGATCTCTCAATCCTTTCTGACCTGCGTGGGAGAACAGGGTCCTGCGCAGGACCCTGGGAACTGTTCTCCTCAGAGAGTCCTGAGCATAAACCCTTGGGCTCCACTGGCCTGGAGATGCCTTGATGGGCATTGTCTTCATTCTTGCTCACAATCCCATCTTCACCTGCAATAAAATGAGAATCCAGACAAGTCACAGGCAGGACTGGAAGCTTTGGACAGGGCAAATCCCAAGGGGACAAATTCTAAAAATTCAGCAGACAGATTGACTTTAAGTATAAAACATTCTGCTATATCCTGCCTTCAGGACATGGTATTTCCCTCCAAACTACACAGTGGATTTTTCAGAGTGTTCACAGGAGCAAATGCTGTAAATTGCCCTGCATGCTTCACCAGAACCTCAGTCTCCTGGAATCACTGGCATATTAGAGGCAAAGGTTTACTGCTTGAATGGGAAAGATGCTTGCTCTTCCAGGATGTTGTATCTGAAAATCACAGAACCACAGGACGGTTTTAGCTGGAATGGACCTTACAGATCACACCCAGTTCCAGCCTCCTGCCATGTGCACAGGCACCTTGCACTAGACCAGGTTGCTGCAAGCCCCATCCAACCTGGCCTTGAACACTGCCCGGAATGGGACAGCCACAGCTCCTCTGGGCAACCTGTGCCAGCGCCTCAGCATCCTCACAGGGAAGAACTTCTTTCACCTTGCCTAAATCTCCCCTCTCTCAGTTTAAAGCCATTCCGCCTTGTCCTGTCCCTACCTGCTCCTGTCAAAAGCCCCTCTCCACATTTCTTGTTGGGCCCTTTAGGTGCTGGAAGCTGCTCTATGATCTCCCCAGAGCCTTCTCTTCTCCAGGCTCAACAAGCCCAGCTCTCTCTGCTTGTCTCCACAGGATGTTACTAAAAGTTGAACTGGGAGCCAGAGTTAGGCCATAAAGAACTGCTTTGTTCAGCAGAACATTACTTGGGTTGCAACAGTAATCTCCGTGCTCTTGTGCTGCTGGTACTGCAGAGAAAGAGAAGATGCACGAGGCATGAGACACGGAGACCGCCTGGAGCCTGGCTTATGCCAGTCTTGGAGCAGAAGCAAATTAACCTTATGCTTTCACTGGTGCAGAACAAATCCGTTGTGCAACGTGGTGGGTGAACTGAAGATCCCCCATGGCTGGTTCCAGATTATGCACTGAGGAAATCTAACACAGGTAGAAGATGAAGGTAGGTGCAAGTCAAATTAACGCTAGCTGAACAGTTATGAGGCTCCTGGGACACAGGCAATGAACAAATCCCTGCCCTCTTATGTATATAAAGTCTTGCAGAAGCGTTACTGCTATGAATGTTCGCTGCGCAGACCCAAGCTCACCTGAAAGCCTGTTCAAGACAAGGGGCTTGTGCTGGTTTCTAGGGTGTTCACAGAGAGCAGCGACTCCTTCCAGCCCACTGCTCTGAATGTGGTTTGATGAGCATGTAGCAGGTCCAGAACCATGTGCCCCCAACAATGCTGTGCCTTTTGCTGTCCACAGGAAACACAGCTCTTTGCAGGCTGAATGAGCAAGACAGCACCTGCGTGACATGCACACAAAGCACATCTCCAGATCTGCTTAAAGATTCAACAGATATCTTGTGGGTCTCTGAACACTCTTATGAAATAAACCAGTACCATATCGGTCACATGGGATTGCTGTACAAACCACAGGCACCTCCTGTGGTCTGGCAGAGCTGTGATAAGGAAGTGCAGGCCATGGAAGACGTGAGTTGCTACTGAACCATAAGTGTGCAATAAAGGAAGGAGAGTCTAGGAGTTCAACCCCAGACTGATATATGTACATATTTCATCTTCCTCTTTCTGGGAAGCACAAGAAAACATCACAATATGATTTCACAGTGAACTCCTAAGATACCTTCTCCGGCAGCTTGCTGTGGCAGTGATGCCACTTCTTCCCTCACACAGTTTTCATTAAAACCATCCCTTGAGAGGAACAGAAAATGCAATTTTGCTAGTTACCACAAAGGCATTTCCATTTCTCTGCAGCTACTCCAGCCAGGACTCGAGGAAAAGAGAAAGGTGATATCCACAGACAGGATGGAAAGAAGATGTTCCTGGCAGGCCAGCATGAAGCTCTTGACAAGTTCGTCAGACGTACTGAGTAGACAGTGGAGCTAGCAAAGTTGTTCTGTTGCCGTTGTGCCCAAAGAGATGCTAACTTTGGCACTCAAACAGAATTTTGGTTCTTTACATAGACCTTGAAAAAGCCTTCAGAAGTACGTGACAATTAAGTTTTCTATGGTGTTCTATACTTTTGGGGGAAGATGAGGAGTGTCAAGCTTCTTTTTACAATTATTGTCACGGCTCTAGTGCTTCTACAATCATTTCTGTTACTTCTGAGCTACTAGGTACCTTCACTGGCAACTAGGACACGCTGTCTGTAAAGGGTTTGAACTAAACCAAGACACGAACTCACTGGAAGTATTTCAAGTGGAAGGAGAGCAAGTTCACAATGAGGAGGAATTAATACTAGAAGCATAAGGCTGAACTGGCAAAAATGAATAAGCAAGAGAGACATGAAGAATGTGGTTGTTCCTCAGCACATGCCAATTTGAGTTGATGGCAAGACCTCTGATATTCCCAAGAGTGCCAGTGCTATAGCTACAAGGCAAGCTCCAGGTAAGCAGAGTAAGCTGCTGGACTTCTGACTCCGGTACCTCACTGTTGGGACTGGAGGTGGCTGATGTGATGCCACAGAAAGGGGTGGAGGGGAGATCTGGGGCCCAACATTCTGAGCAAACAAACAGAAATCTGAGTAAAAGACTTAATGGACAGATGGCGAGAGGACAGCCTGGGGAAGACCTGGCACGGCCTTTGGAAAGAGATGTCTCACTTCACAAACCACTCGGAGTTCTTCAGAGATGGCCCCAGTTTTATCAAAAGGGACATGTGGGGTCCAAAGGCATCCCAAAAGACATTCGTTCTTCACCACAACTGGTAAAGAAACTAAGCTGCTGTAGGATGAATGAAGCTCACAGGGCAGTAAGGAAGGGAAAAGGGAGGTGGAAACATTTGCTGATGATTTTGTGTTCCTCAGGGTTAAAGACACAAAGGCTGACTACAAACTGTGGCAGAGCCTTAAGATACTGACCAACCAGGTGACAGGGATGTTCACTGCAGGCAAACAAAGACCTTCAGAGGAGAACAGCCTCTACAGCTTGCACTTACACCACGATGGGCCTAGAATGTTCTTCATATCATCCAGCATTAGCACCTTGGAGTCTGAGCAGCTGGGTGAAAACTGCAGCTCCTAGGCACACAACACAGCCAGTCAAGCATCAATGAGTGCCGGGGGGAAAAAATAGGGAAGAAAAGAGAACGTAATTCTGCCTTGCTGCTCAAAACCCACATTCTGACTGTGTGCAAGGGGGAGGACGGATCCCCCATGTCAGAGACACTCTGATAGAGCTGAGGAAGATAGAGGCATGACAGGAACCATCAGAGGCACAGAACAGCTTCTGTATAGGAGATGAGTGAACTGCCCATTCTGCTGGGAAAAGGTACAGCTGATAGGGGGTATCACAGAGGACTATAAAAACACAAGTGGCCTGTGGGGTGGTTTGGCATCTATCCTGCACCATCTCTTCTAAATTAAGAACTCCTGGCAGCAGTAAAAGGCACTTTCAAAGCAAACTGAAGGAGGCAGCAATTCATCAAGCACCTAAATAAGCTGTGAAACTCCTTGCTGCAAGCTGCCACGGATGCTACAATGGGCGCAGCTTGAGAAGGCAAGAAGACAGATCTTGAGACATTACGTGTCTAGTTCAGGAGCTTCTGAAGCCACAGACGGCGCAGGCCTGTGAAAGGATACAGGGACACATCACTGCTTGTCTGCCCTTCTCTGGGTCTTGATCAAAGGCTGGGCAGCCTGCTGTATGAGGAAAGGCTGAGAGAGCTGGGCTTGTTCTGCCTACAGAAAAGAAGGCTCAGGGGAGACCTGACCACCACAGTCCAGTATTTAAGGGTGGCTATGAAGAAGACGGAGGCTCCTTTTCCACAAGGAGTCACATGCAAAAGACAAGGGGCACAAGTTACTCCTGGGGAGATTCTGGTTGGACACAAGAGGAAAATTTCTCCCAGTGAGAACAACCAGCCATTGGAATAATCTCCCCAGGGAAGCGGTGCACTCCCCAGTGCTGGACACTTTAAAGACTCAGCTGGGCAGGGCACTGCGACATCCAGTCCAGGGCATGCTCTGCCTGGAAAAGTTGCACCGGATGATCCTTGAGATCCCTCCCAGCCTGGTGGCCTGTGGCGCTATGAATACCCTCGTCACAGGCAGCAGGTGAAGCTGCACGGGCCCTGCTCCAACCCAGCACCGCCGCCCTTGTACATCCTGTGGGCGCTGGTGCTCCTGGAGCACCGTTTCTCATGACGGGTTCACGCTGATGGCCCTTACCTGAGCTGCCGCTCACAGCAGTCTTCCCTTCGCAGGAGCGGAGACGGCACAACCGCAGTTCCTCCTTCTGATCCATGTGGATGATCATCTCCGGCTCCAGCTCCGGGGAAACAAACCAAGAGGGTCAGGCGAGCTGGGCTTTCACCGCCCGCTACCAGCGGCGCGGCTCGGGAGCCACCGGCTCCGCGCCGAGCAGGGACCCCGGCTCCAGGGCGCGTGCAGCGGAGAGCACCGGGCCCCGCAGCACTCCCCTGCCACGGAAGCTCACGCGGCCGCGGGGGGCGGGCTTCCGGGCCAAGCCCTACCGGGTCAGGCCCCCGTCCCTGCGGCCCGGCCAGGCCCGCCCTCAGCGGCTGGACCGGCGCACCAGGGGGCGCTGCCACGTGACGGCAGCGACCAGCGGCGGGCGGTGCCTTCGCGTCCGAGAAGGGAGGAAGATGGCGGCGCTGGGCTGCCGGTGGCTACGGTGCCGTCCTACGGCGGGGCCCCGCTGGCCTGTCGGTACCGAGTGCTATAAGGAAAGCAAGTGCCTGGAAAACATAGGGTTAAAATACTTTTAACGTAGGTCTAAGCTAGAGAACAATGTTTGCATTGTAAGCCTGTGGTGTCATAACACAATTTAGTAGTCTTACTAACATGAGTGAATTATTTCTTACCATCCTTCTAATTATCAGTTAGTTTGGAGACACTGGCTCCCGAACATCTGCTAGCTTAGGATATTCGTTGTCTGCCCATCCTGTTCTGCTTGCAGTATTTCCTGCCCTTGCCTTCCTCGGGTATGAGAGGATACTGGACTGCCTGGAGGGATGTCTGATTCGGAATCCCCACCTTCCTCTTGTGGTGGTTCCTGTCTCACGGGTGCTTTGTAATGTTCTGGTAAATCCCCAGCTCCAGGGTCCCCTGCCTCTTCCAGTCTGGTACAGCTCTGCCCTATACTACATGCCGAACAACATCTCTTTAACTTCCATTTCTATTACCCTTCTCCAGAGCCAACACCATCGGGTCTTGCGGATATACATATTACAATTACTTTAGGTACTCATTATCATAAGTCTCCTCCCTTTTGGCGCTTGCACACTGCCCTCCGATGGTTGTGGGCAGGGCTCTTCAAGATGAAGTAAGCAGGCTTCCTCACTTTTCACCTTTGGCACAGTGGGATGCCCCAGTAATCACAAAACCAGCTGAAACCAGCCCTATCTGTAAGTTTCTGATTGCTGGCAAAGATTCAGACCAGTGTGGCCTTCGTACAAAATCTACTGCAAGCAGAACAGGATGGGCAGACAAGGAGTATCCTAAGCTAGCAGATGTTTGGGAGTCACTGTCTCCAATCTGATAATTAGAAGGATGGTAAGAAATAATTCACTCTTGTTAGTAAGACTATTAAATTCTGTTATGACACCACAGGCTTACAACACAAACGTTGTTCTCTATCTGAGACCTAAATTAAGTTAAAAGTATTTTAACCCTATGTTTTCCAGGCACTTGCTTTCCTTATATCACCGAGGGCAGCTCCCCCCGCGCTCGGACACCGGCGCGGCCTCCCCCCGCAGGTGGGTCACCTGCTGCCAGAGCCCCTGAAGCTCTGTCTGCTCTCCCGGGCGGGGTGTCCGGAGCGGGATGAGGCGCCGGCGCTGCCGGAGGGTGTCCCCACAGGAGAAGGGTCTCTCTCGGGGTACCTGTGGAAGGCTTCAGCTCTGCGTGCTGGGAAGGCTCATCCGTGCCAGGCCTACAGCAAATGCCCACCTCGGGGGTGATTCGGAGAAAACTCCAGGAACAAACTCTCGAGCAAAGTTTTCAAGTTGACAAGCAGGTATTCTTTATTGCGGCGCCGGGAGACACGTGTGTCTCGGGTGTGTTCCCGTATTGCTACACAGTCCGTCCTTATATAGCCACTGGGCAGTCATACATATTCATGAGGCTACGTATAGATTACAGCATTTTCCAGAGTTCCCCGCCTGCGTACAAAATTGTGGTTGTGGTCTCTGAGGGTCGCTTACTTCTTCCAGTAATCCATCACTTCTGGCAGACTTTGCAGCATGCGCAGTAGATGCTTATACCAGCTTAATTGGTTCCTTAACACCACAGACATAACAGTCCTCCTGTCATACTTATCAGTTAGTTTAACTGCAGCCCATCCTGGACACCTGCCATTCCCAGATACTCCTTATCCTTGCATCCTGTTCTTCTAGCCTATTTTTCTTACATTCATTTTGTACTAAGGTCATAGGGCCTAAAACTACATTAACAGTTTATCTTATGCAAGAATTCTCAGTATGTTCTCTAGCTGTACTCTACTTTTTCTTTCCTCTATGTATCATGCACCTCAGTAATTTTCCAGTGCTACTGTTACAAAGCCGTCAAACTTAACATTACTGAAAACTGATTGTAAAAGTTTATATATTCCATTTTGTAATTTTGTGCACCCCTTGTCTCAAATCCCCCCTTTTTCTGTCCTTTTGCAAATTCTTTTGCAACATTTTATATACTACCATTACTGTCTAAAGTCTTTTTGAAATACTTTCCCGTTTCTACTGGATGCTTGATTTCATTTCTCTTCCAATCTTCATAATTTATCATAGATTGTTTACAATACCAAAAGGAACATTGTATCATACCACAAGTAATCAATATTAAAACCATTAATATCAATATTCCTGCAACCAGTTGCCTCAATCACGAGAGATTAGGTAACCATGAAGTTAACTTTTTCCGTATTTCTTCAAAACCCCAGGAGGTATCATCCATGGCCATTTCATGAAATACTTTAGTTTGTTTCCAAATATCCTCCAGATCTGTTTCAATTCTGCCACTTTGATCTATATAGGAACAACAATGTTCATTGATTATGGAACAAACCCCTCCTTGTGAAGCCAGTAACATGCCCTAGAGCCATTCGGTTTTGTAATACCACTTTAGATAGGCTAGTTATCTCTTTTTGTTCCGCCTGGATTATATCAATGGTTTTACTTCTTATTTCCTCTATGGCTGCTGTGATATTTACAATTGCCTTCTCTAATTCACTTACTCACAAAGATAGAATTAGCCATCTCACAAAACTATGAAATGCGGTGTTCCACTCAGCAATAGGGTTAAACCCTTGCTTAATCCATTTAGCAAAACTTCTAACCCAGGTTCCAGAAGAATACATGTCAATAACGGTAAGATTGGGTATCACAGCACCTAAGGTGCATGCCCCCTTCCAATTGAGGGGTAGAGTCTTATAAGCATTTTCTCCACATAATCAATACCATACTTTCCCTTTAGGAACGGGCCACCACTGAACTATGATACCATCTATATTAATAGCATAATTATAATTTGAATAGTGATCTACACCTGTGGCATTTAAACAAGCATACATCAGGAACCAGAGTATGAGAGTAATACATATTTGTGCGCAGGTATAATATTTATTACCTGGATTAGGATTAACTATCCCAAATTTTAACCTTTCCCTTGGATGTAGATTGCTAGTGTTCACCCAAAAATTTGTCCATGAGATAGTATTAGGAACTGGAACTCCAATTAACGGAAGGTGCAGATTTCCTCCTGATTTAGGCAACTGTGCACATACAGTCACTATGATTAAAAATGTTAGTAACATTCTGCACTAATTTCAGGTATAAGTTTTGGTCCCAAGCTTGTATGCCAGTTATCATATAAGTCCAAATTATGACCGATGCAATTTCATACGTAAGGGTCCTGAAGGTTCCATCTGCCATGTCTTCTCTGGCTCGGGGGCTTTCTTTATTCTTGAATAATGTATCCAAGCAGCTTGTTCTTTTATCTTAGCTGCTGTAAAGGTGATCAATAATATCTGGTACGGTCTGCTCCACTTCTCCTGTAGAGGATCTCCCGAAAAATTCTTAACATAAACCCAGTCTCCAGATCTGACAGGGTGAGGCAGATAATCCAAATATATTGCTCTTGTCCCTAATGTTCTCTTATTTATTTCCGCTAATTGTTTTCCCAGATTGATCAGAAACTGTCGGAGATAGCCTTCCCTCACTTCCTGAAGACTTTCTCCTTTAAACTGGGACTGATATGGTCTTCCATATAAAATTTCAAATGGGCTAACCCCTTCTTTCGACCAAGGTTTAGTTCAAATTCTTAATAGAGCCAGTGGTAAAGCTTGGTACCAATATAAATTCATTTCCTGACATATTTTACTAATCTGTTGTTTGATCAAATGGTTCACCTTTTCTACTTGCCCACTGGCCTGAGGCCTGTATAGAACATGTAGTTGCCAATCAATTTCTAATTTTTTGCTATTTTCTTGTAACAATTTTGCACTAAAATGCGAGGCCCGGTCAGAAGAAATTGCCTCTGGTACCCCAAAACGAGGTATTATCTCATTAAATAATGTTTTAATCACTTGTGTTGCATTATTTATCCTACAAGGGAATGCTTTTGGCCAGCCTGAAAAAGTGTCCGTTAACACCAACAAATATCGATAACCTCCTTTTCCCGGTAATTCAGAAAAATCTATTTGCCACTGCTGTCCCGGATAACTTCCTCTCCCAATTGTCCCAATTTGATTTCTATTTTCAGTTTTAGGATTATTCTTAAGACATAGCTGACACTGTTTTGTAACTAATTGAACTATAGTATATAGATTTGTTCCTACAATTTGTTTGTTTAAGTATTTATACAAAGAGTTACTACCCCAATGAGTTTTATTATGTTCCTCTTGAACTAACTTCCAGAGTTGGTTATAGGGGATTACAATTCGCCCATCAGGTATCTGAACCACACCCTCTTTGTTTTCCTGTCCTTTTAGATCTTCAATTAATTTTCTATCCTCTTTTGAATACCTAGGTTTAGAGTTCTCAATTGTTAGTTTGCCATCAGGGATTAAGGACATGATTTTAGATTGTTCAGCTGCTTGTTTGGCTTCAAAATCCGCCAAATTGTTTCCAATTTCCTGATCAGAGTCACCTTGCTGATGCCCTCTACAGTAGGGGGCAGTAGCTGAACAGCTTCCAGTAGCTGTAGAATTTCTGTAGCATGCTTAATCTTTTTCCTTGTGTGTTCAAAAGTCCTCGTTCTTTCCAGATAGCACCATGTGCGTGGACCACACCAAATGCATATTTAGAATCAGTCCAAATATTTATCCTGTTTTGTTTACCCAATTCCAGGGCTCTCGTTAATGCTATTATTTCTGCCTTCTGGGCAGAGGTGTTCGCGGGTAAAGGTTTAGCTTCTACTGCCTGTGAAGTGGTGCTAACGGCATATCCTGCCTTTCATTCACCATTTTTCATGAAGATACTACCATCAGTAAACCAAGAATCAGCATCTTCCAGAGGTTTTTCTTCCAAGTCTGGTCGGCTTGAATAGACAGTCTCTATGGTGGTCAAGCAGTCGTGTGTTAGTGGTTCTGTTGGTTGTTCCTGCAAAAAGGATGCTGGATTCACAACATTAGTGACCGCAATTTCTATATCATCGTGTTCCACAAGGGTGGCCTGGTATTTTAACAAACGTGGGCTCCTTTCTGCTCCAGAATCTGTATTCTGCTGATACAACATGGAACACTAGTACAGTAATCTTTTGTCCCAAGGTGAATTTGCGAGCCTCTTCAGTATTCGTGATAATCGCCGCCACAGCCCTTAGGCATTCGGGCCATCCTTTGCTCGCTTCATCCAGCTGTTTTGAAAAATACACCACTGCCCTTCTGTAGGGTCCTAGTTTCTGAGCAAGGACCCCCAAAGCTATTCCTTGTTCTTCATAGGAATATAGCCCAAAGGGTTTGTTTATATCCGGAAGTCCCAGAGCTGCAGCTCTCATTAGCTCTGTTTTTAAATTTCTAAAAGCCACCTCTGCTGAATCAGTCCATTCTCAAGAGGGAGGGTTTCTCTTCAACAGTTCATATAGTGGTCTTACCAGAACACCATAATCATGGATCGAAAGTCTGCGACATACAGTCATTCCGAGGAACATCCAGAGCTCCTTGACAGTTGATGGTCGTGGAGTTTGGCAAATGGCTTCTTTTCTAGCAGCTCCATGTTCTCTCTGTCCTCCTGTTATTTCATATCCTAGGCAGGAAACTCAGGTTTGAATTAGTTGGGCCTTTTGTCTGGATACCTGATAACCAGTCAGTCCCAGGAAATTCAATAATGCCACCATCCACTGGACACATTCTTCCTTTGTTTCTGTGGCAGTTAATAGGTCATCCACATATTGTAACAGAGTCCCTGTCTGAGTGGGTGGGTTCCGTGATTCTACTTCCAGTGCTGATATCCAAAAATCGTTGGACTGTTTTTAAACCCTTGAGGTAATACCATCCAAGTTAATTGAGTTTTCCTTCCCGTGTCAGGATTGTCCCATTCAAAGGCAAATAAATTCTGGCTTTCTTTGGCCAATGATAAGCAAAAGAGAGAGTCCTTTAAATACAAGATGGCAAACTATTTCTGATTATTATTCAATTTAGTCAATCAGGTATACAGATTAGTTACTAGTGGATGAATATCCTCTTCAATTTTGCTGATTACTCTAAGATCTTGAACCAATCTGCAACTTCTCCCATCATATTTCTTTACTGGCAAGATAGAAGTATTTATATTCCAATTCACATTCAATTAATAATCCATATTTTAAAATTTATCAATGATTTCTTTGATTCCCTTTGACCTTCTAATTTTAAGGGATATTGTTGTATTCTAATTGGGCAGGCCCCGCTCTTTTATTTCCACTTCAGATGGAACTTCAGATGCCCATATTCCCAGATATACCTGATTAAGGACTTATTCTATTTCAGGGAGGTCCTCCTGTTTGCTTTTCTGTTGAATTAAACTCAAAACTGTAATTAATTGATTGGTTTTAACTCTTAATTCCATTTTGCCTTCTTTAAATGTTGCTTCTCGCCCTAATAAAGATTTTGGAGAATTTGGCATGCATAAGAATTTATGCATTCCTATTTGTTTTCCCTTTTTGTACTCTAAAGGTTTCAGAAAGAATGCCCTTTTTTTTTTTTCCTTGGCAGCGAGTAGCGGCCACAACTGTAACAAATTCTTCTCCCTCTGGTTTAACACTGAATAAGTTGCTCCTGTATCCACTAAAATTCCACTTTATTTCCTCTAGTCCCTAGTTTTAATTTAACCAGTGGATCTGCTGGGGTAGATTCCCCAGGTCCCTGTCAGTCTAGTTCCAATTCAGTCACCGGGGCCACCCCATGGCACTTCCCCCCGGGCAGCCTCACTTCCAATGTTCAAACTCCCTATAGCACACACACCGACCCAGTCCCACAGGAGGAGAACCCACTCCCCCACCTCTGCCTGACATTCCTCCTCCACCAGTTTCAAAGCAACCATGGTAGCCATGGCTATAGCATGATTCAGCTTTTTCTTTTCTACCTGTTCCCGACTCTTATGCGCCCTCCATGCTTCCTCCTTCACTTCTGTCCACATTTATCCAACAACCCCTCAGTCCCATCTGTCAACATGTCTGTTCCCACTTGTCTGCCTGCCCCAGCACCCATCCTGTGCTCAAACACAGGAGCTGCTCGAGCTCCCCTCCTTTCCCCCTTGGTTTTCCCTCTTTTTTTCTCTCACAGTTGCTCACCCTGCTCTGCAGGGGCTCCAGATGCCTGCCTCTGCAACAGCACTTCTGCTTTAACCCTTTCTTAACTCTGAATGTGAATCTGCTGCTTGTTGCCAGTGACAGCAACCTCTTCCTTCTTATCAATATCAGATAGGACAGATGCAGAGGGTGCTTCCCTCAGAGGTACCTGTGATACAGAATTTTCCAACCTATCTTCCTGATTGCTCTGTTTTTTTTCCTAACTTTAAACATCATTCCCCCAATATCACAGGCTGGACAACATCTCTCCACCTTAGCTTTCTGGTTTTCCCTGTCCTTTTCTAAAGCCAAAATTAAGGGATCTGATGGAGCTATATTAATTTCTTATTCCACCTGTCACACCAGGTGATTTCTTAAAGTGAAAACCATATCTGCATACATTACTTCATCTCATTTTCCTTGCCTCCTCAAAACATTAATTGCAACAATGTATTATAGTTCAGAATTCCATTTTTAGGCAATTTTTCCTGATCTTCCAAAGTATACAAAGGCCACCATTGGTTACAATATTTTACCAATGTTTTCTTGTTTACTGAGCCCCCAGGAGTCCCTCCCAGTTCTTTCCAATGTGCCCAAATGCACCCTAAAGGACTCTTTTTCAAGATCTCTCCACTCTGCTGATTTCCCATTATCAGTCTCACATTCACACACACACAGGATCCCACAGACACACTCCACACATTTACAACCCTTGAGACAGAGACTAAAATTCAATCAAACAACAATTAATAACACACTTATAACATCCTGTCACCAATACCAAAGTCACAAGACCAAAATCATTACTGTAACAAGCCACAAAATAAGTCGAAAACCAGTAAGACCCAAAACCATTTCCACAAGACACCCTCTGTGTGTTGTAGGACCCAAACCACAAGATGCTCCCTGCTTCTTGCGGGTGTACACCAGCAGCCAGGTATATGCCTTTAGCTACCACCTGCATATCGATACACCAAACCCTTGGGGCTAGCACCCGCGCTCTTTACCTCACGTAGGACGTCTCCTTACGACTTATAGGTATCCCCTTTACCTGGTGCAGACATACCTGATGATTCACTGGTGATGGTCCTTGTCTGCCCCTGCGGTGATCTGAGTGAGTGGGGGAGTCCTCCCAAGAAATCTCGGGGGTGCCCAGAGGAGTCCCGTCCTCAGTAGGTCCCGCAGCCGGGCAGAGATTGTCCCATCTGGGGTGCCAAATAGAAGCACAGAATCAGACTCTACAACTCAAAGAGAGTTATAAAGCAGGTATGTTTATTAGGGCACCGGGTGAAAGGGGGACCGCTCCTCCTAACTTGCACACCGAGGGGTTAAGCAAGCAGCTATTTATTACACACAAACATGCATATTCATTAGGTTCCCCAGAGAGAGCAGGCGGTGATATTACAATTACTTTAGGTACTCATTATCATAAGTCTCCTCCCTTTTGGTGCTTGCACACTGCCCTCCGATGGTTGTGGGCAGGGCTCTTCAAGATCAAGTAAGCAGTCTTCCTCACTTTTCACCTTTGGCACAGTGGGATGCCCCAGTAATCACAAAACCAGCTGAAACCAGCCCTGTCTGTAAGTTTCTGATTGTTGGCAAAGATTTAGACCAATGTGACCTTTGTACAAAATTCATTGCAAGCAGAACAGTGTCCTGGGTTCAGCAGTAGCAGTCATTTTTTTCTCCTTCTTGGTAGCTGGTGCAGTGCTGTGGTTTTGACTTTCGGCCTGGGAACAGCGCTGATAACACCGATGTTTTTAGTTACCGCTCAAATGTTTAGCCTGACCAAGGACTTTCTGAGTCTCATGCTCTGCCAGGGAGGAGGGGAAGCCGGGAGGAAGCAGGGACAGGACACCTGACCCAAACTAGCCAAAGAGGTATTCCATACCACAGCACGTCATGCCTGGGATGTAACTGGGAGTTATCCGGAAGGGCACTCTCTGCTCAGTCAGGCTCGTTTCTTCAGGTGGTATCATATACTCTTCCCTTGTTATTTCTCTGTCATTATTATTATTGGTGGTAGCAGTAGTGATTTGTGTTGTATCTTAGTTACTGGACTGTTCTTATCTCAACCCATGGGAGTTACATTCTTTCGATTCTCCTCCCCATCCCTTCGGGAGGGGGGGCGGATAGAAACTGCGTGGCTGACTTGCCGACTGGCTTAAACCACGACAAACAGGATGGGCAGACAAGGAGTATTCTAAGCTAGCAGATGTTCGGGAGTCACTGTCGCCAACCTAACTAATAATTAGAAGGATGGTAAGAAATAATTCACTCATTAGAAGGATGGTAAGAAATAATTCATGACCCAAAGTTGTAAATGTAACCACAAGGCAGACATAGATGTGCTTGGTTAATTGCTTGGAAGCATATAAATATCGTGTGATCCTTGTAGTAAATGATCCAGCTTGTACTGTACCACAGGGTCCGTGCCTTCCATCCTCACATTTTTTCGTAACATACTAAACAGTATTTATGACACAGTGTTATTTGAATGACTGTAATTTACATGCACTGAACTGTGACGCCGCATTAACTGAAGACGTAATAATTGAGTACAAATGCTTTGATTGTAACTGCAAGTCGTACCTAAAAGAGAATAAAAAAGCAGGGAAGGGATCTTACTTATTTTCCCATATTAAGACTGGTGAGTAGGACTGAAGATTTTTCAGGGATAAAGTGTGTACTTGAGAGAGAAATACACGGTACGCTGAGGGTAACAACATCTACTAGAATGCCACTTGAGGCAAGCCTGGTCCTTTTCACATAACGAAGTCGGCTCATGTACAAAAAGGTGGGTGAGGAAAAGTGATGTGAAAGCCAGGGAAGAAAACTATCCCAAATTCCTGACAATTCACCACATGTGGCAGAAGGCTTTCCTAAGAGGTCCCCCCACACACCCTATACCTGCCATAGACCTGACAGACAAGAGGTTCATCACTGGCCACCCCTTTCCCCTCCACCAGGAGCCCTCCCTCTGAGGCCAGACCAGATCCTTCCCACAGCCCATCCTCCCAGTAGACACCCCCCCTTTTCCCCAGGTCTCTCTTACCTTGGGGCTGCACAGCCTACATGAACTGGGCTCTCTCCCTGGCTGATCTCTCCCACCTCTCCTTCCTGCAGGGTGCCCATGTCAGCTCCTCTTCCTCCAGTTCTCTGCCTGGGGTTTCAGTTAGTACAGGCACAGACTCTACTGCTCTCCACTAGACCCAGTGCGGATGCTTAGAATGCACCCCCGACCTGTCATAAGACATTACTTACAATTTATCATTGGTACCTTTCAAATTGTTTATTGTATGTTATATAAATCAAATAGACTCAAAGATATATGGTATAAAAATAAAAATATTGACATGTTCCAAATATATAAATACTTTTAGAAATCCGGCTTCATATTTTGAAGTGTTGAGTCCATTTTGTTCAGTAACACTCTGCAGACTCAGAACTGCCAGAACGACAAAAGTCAGAAGATGCTGTGAAAATAAATACGTAAAAGATGACAGTTTAGGGTCCAAGACTTCCCCGAGAGTCCCAGACAGTTTACAGCCTAACATCAGTCCACTTTGGAAAGGACACTGATCAGGTTTTCTGACTAGTCTGCTACAGATAGCTGCAAGAGACACAGGCACTCCAGACCCACCGAGTGGGCATGCAGCCAGGCACGATGAAACTGGCTCAAGTCAAAGAGAAGTCAACCAGCACGGAATACCTAGGTATTCTGGGAAGCACCCTGCTCACTCTTCCCAAGTCTGAAGCCTCGACTTTCAGAGCATGTGTGTGAATTTGTTGTTTAACCTAACCTCCAAGACAATAGTCTTGCCTAAACCGGTGGGCATTCTTCAAAGGCAAGAGAGGCATAGAGCATAGTTCACCTCTAGGGTCATCTTTCCAAACAAGAAGCTGCTATCACATGAGTCTGCCCAGCAAACCATGGAAAACTGCCTCGCCTTGGCCAGGAAGGCACAAACACAACTGCCAAATGGTCAAAGCATTTCTGAAGTGCAAGTGATAGTAGAGACTAAAAAACCCCAACTGCTTGCTGCCAGCTTTAGCCACACTGCTCCTTCCCATCCCTGCTGGTACACTTTGATTTAAACAGATTTACCGCACATACACATTTGATTAATCAGCTATTGGAGTCCCCCACCCCTTTTCAGATGAGGAGAAAGATCACCCTTTAACCTGGAAGGTCTCCTGCCTTACCCAATACTGTCTGTGCCACATTGTGAGACAGGACTCACCTGACATTATCATCTTCTGTTTCCTCATAGCACAACATTTCCCCTTCTCCCCTCTCTGCGCTCTCCATTGCAGGTGGTATTGCTGGTTAGCACTGGAGATTAGACAACCTGAAAGGCAAAATCAGAGAGGGGTTTTAGAGGGAAGCTGCCTTCACGAAGGGATGGGTCTGAAATGCTGAGCCATACAGCAAGCAGCCTCTGAGCTGCTCCACCAGGCACGGTGGTGAGGAGCAGGCACTGGCCATTTCCACGGCACAGCAGGCTCTTTCAAGGAAGTAATCTTGCTTGTTCAGTTCAATTACCCCAGTGAACATCAACACTAACACCACCCAGCTCTCCAAATGTTAGCCTCAGAGGAGACCTACAACACAGCACGCTGCATTTGGTTTCCCACTTCAGGATAGCTCCTGGCTGAAAATGATCAGAGACCTCCACACTAGCTAGCTGCACTGAGACTGTGAGCAAGCTGCTTGCCACTGGTGCTATCAAACATTTCATCCAATGCCAGACTCTGAGCAGGGCAGAAGCAAAGGGAAACACCTCTCCTTCAATTGCGATGGAGAACAATGAGCTACTTCATTTTCACAGTGATACAGAGCTTTCCCTAGAGGAAAGCAGTGGTGAATTGGGGCAGGAGTCAGGCAGCTCACAGGGAGACAAACACCTTCCCTGCAACGGACTATATGCAGAGGAACTTCCAAAGCAGGGACAGAGTTCACTGCTCTGCCTTTTCTGGGCTGTACTGCATGGGAAGAGTCAAAACGGCTGCTGCAGATGGCTCCTGCTACCTCTAACACTCCTCTCCTGCCTAGCAGGGTTTACTTCAACCCCCAGAAGTAACTGAGTTCTCCCTCCTCTTCTGCAAAAGGAAACAAACAGAAAAATCTCCAGGGATGTAGCAGGACACCCAAAGACCTACCCAGAAGCAGGAGTGAGACACCTGGCTTATAGCTGAGTTTCCTCTTAAGCAGAAATCCAGGCACCTCATTTACAAAATGGACCTGTAATCAGCTTTGTGCAGAGCAGCACCATCACCTTACAGGCAGCCTTGCCAGATGAACAAGGAACTAAGCTGCTTCCTGGCTCTTGGAAAGCACTCACTGAAAGAGAGCCATCCCTCACACTCTCCCATTCGACGTCAGCCTCCTCAGGGCTAGAAGAGCAGGCAGGCAGCTGCAGGTTCACCAAGCTCAGCACAGGGCCAGCACCAGCACAGCAGCTGCTGGCTCCCAGCTCACATGGAGCACCCCAGCTATAAATTAACTGCCCTCTGGCTCCTCAGCCCGACTTTCTGAAGCCCTGTTCTACAGCTACTTCCACTGCCCTCCACACTCCAGCACAGGACCCGGCCAGGAGCGCTGGGAGCTGGGTCTGAGCACCCAGTTTGGAGGACACATCACCAGGGTGAAGGTTTCCCCTGTGACCACACAGTCCTCGGGCTCACTGGGACAGAGCCTTTCCCAAGGCAAGGACTGACCACAACACAGTACTTTGTCATGCCAGCCAGCCCACTGCAGTAACAGAAGTCACAGGGGAAGCAGCCCCACATCCCCAGGGCCCTGCACCACAGGATAGGACACAGCACAGCCTCCCCAACCAGAGGGCAGGGGAAGCCAGGTTCAAGGGCGCTATTTTCATTTTGATCACTCACTGGACAGCAGCAACACACCAGCTCAGCAAACTTGTCACAGCTCCAAACACCCACCATGGGGAAGGGAAACTGAAGCAAAGGGGCAGAACCTGGCCAGCCTGAGCCAGCACCTGGTCACGGGCCCAGGGGAACAGCCTGCCTGCCTCACAGCATAGCCAGCCTCCGGCCAGCACAGCTGCACAAGTCCTGATGGCATCCTGGCTTCCTGCGCAGCTGGCTTCAAGTCAGGCACTCCTCAAGAAATGCAGATTCCAAAACTAAACTGGAGAAACTGGTTCCAATTTATCTTATACTTCCAGACAGTACTGATGACAGGACATACACAGGACAACATGGAAACTGAGATCTTTCCCAATACCATCCAGCATAGACAGGATGAGCCGTGAATTCAGGAGACAAGTCAGCACAAATCAAACCCCTGTCCTTTTCAGTACTAGGGTATCGCATGAGAACTCGGAGGAAGGGAAGTAAGAATCATTGCATCTCTTACCATTACACATCCCTTTTACTCCAAATCTGGTAGCTGAAAGCCCACCACACGGTCACTGGTCAGGGCCCTCATTTCTCACGGTTTTGCTCCCCTGGAAGAGGCAGTGTCCTACTCACCAAGCAGGCAGCTCGAGCAGCTGCCCACTTCCACTGCAGAGGCTGCAATGTCATTTCATTTGCTTCATGAGCTCTGCTCATCAAGACCTGGCTGATGTTCAGCGTAAGCACATACCTTCCCAGGGCCCTACCAGCAGCCTCCTGGGAGAATCCAACAGCTACACGAGGCAGGTAGTGAGGCGGGAAATAGGAGACAAGGCTTAGTACAAAACACCTCAGCACTCCAAACATTTCTTTCCCAATAACAGCGTTCAAACCCTCTGAGAAAACATCCCTATCTCATCTAGCCAGCACTTAGTTTGCCCCAGACACATTTCCACAGCAAGTTTCACACTCAAGATGCACAGCCATTCTTCTCAGGGTAGGAAGACACTTAATCCCAACAATCCAATGGAGCCTCACAGATTAATTTTTACACTGCCTGATCCCAGGTGGGGTCAAGACTTCACCTGGACGTTGCCTACATCTAGGAAATAATTCAAGTCTAAGGCACTTTTAGAGGTGCCCACGTAAACCCTACCTCTGTCCCCCAGAGCCACTGTCCAGCACCTCAACAAAGTGACCAAGGAGGGAAACTCCTGGTAAGTTCACAGATCTCGTCCAGTTCTGCACTTTGGTAATCAGCCCTTGTGCCAGGCAGTGCATCCAGAATCTGTTTTCTCAGTCTGCCTGGGAGAACAGCACAAGAGGCACATCAGTCAACCAGCTTTACAACTGGGGAGAGCAGAAAAGAAGTATGACAGGCACACATGAACTTGGTGAACAGCCTTTGCTCTGGGGAGAGCCACTACTTGCCCTGCCCATCCCAGCATGCAGTCAGCTGTGCCTAGGACACCCCAAGCAGGGCCAGTGACAGGCACTTATAGCTGATGTATGTAAAGCAGTGCTGGGCTAGGCTCTATGAGGCTTGAATAAGATATCTGTGTCACCCAACAAAGGAAGAGCTGGGACAGCAATAGGCTTCATAGGCCTTCATCCTTCCAGCTCTTTATTGAGCTCAGCAGCATCAAGAGTTACAGAACCATAGAATGGCTGGGGTTGGAAGGGACCTTAAAGCTCATCCAGTTCCCAGACCCTGGCACGGGCAGGGACGCCTTCCACTAGCAGAGGTTGCTCCAAGGCCCATCCAACCTGGCCTTGAACACCGCCAAGGACAGAGAAGAGCCAAGTGCCCCCAGGGCACCAGCAGAACCGGGTGCAGCTCCTGTCCTGAAACACTCAGACATCCTCCTGGAGGAGCTGTGTGCAGGAACCACTGCAGGGTGTGAGGCAGCCACTCTGGCACCAGCTGCTGTGCGGACGCTCGCCCGCAGGAGCCGAGGGAAGAGATGTGGGAGGCCTGACAAGCACTGGCCCAGCACAGCCGCACACAGCCCCGCTGCTCCCGAGCACACGGCTGGCAGACGGCAGCACCTGACCCAGAACAGCTTGAGGCCCAGGCCAGAGCCACGGGCTGGAGGCTGCTCCCGGGACCGACGGCCCAGGCCTCGAGAGGCAAAGGCACACGGACGCGGCCCTCATACGGCCTACACGGCTTTGCCGGTTGAGCGCCGTAGGTCCCGGGCCTACATGTCCGCGGGAACGGGAAGAGGCGGCGGGCCCAGCGGAGCAGAGCCCCCCGGGAGGTGGGGGGTTAATCCGGGGCCAACCCCGAGGGCCTCAGCCCGGGGCCGGACCCGCCGCGTTGCCATGGACACGCGCCGCGAACACTCACCCTCCGCCTCTGCCGCAGACCCCGAGACCCGCCCTCAGACCCGCGACGTGACACAAAGGCCCGGCCCGGCCGCCCCGAATTTATCACCCAGGGTGGGGACCGCGCAGCCAATCAGGAACCGCCCGCGGCACGAGCCCGAGCCGCCGAGTGCTGGAGGAGGCCCGGACGCCACACAGCGGCCCTAAGTCCCCGCCCCCTCCAACGGCTACCACCGAGATCCCGGCGGGCGGGCGGCCGGCGCGAGTCCCCGCGCAGCCGCAGTCCGGAGAAGGCAACCCGGCGGCGTTCAACGAACGTTTATTGCGCGGGGTCAGTGCGAGCGGCACGAGCCGTGGGAGCCGACCCCGGGGTCACCCGGTCCCAGCCCTGCCGGGGCAGGGACACCCGAACGTGTCCAGCCGGGGCTTGGATGTGCCCAGAGACGGAGCCTCCGCATCCCCCTGCGCAGCCGGTTCAGTGCTCTGCCACTGCAACGGAACAAGTTCTTCCTCCTGTCGAGGTGAAACCTCTGGTGTTTCAGTTCATGGCCACTGCTGCTCATCCTGGGGTGGCCACCACTGAAAAGAGTCTGGCACCTTCCTCCTGGCACCTGCCCCAAACCTCCAATCAGCTCCCTCCACCGGCCCCCCCCCTTCTTCCTCTCTGAGGGCTCATTCCTAGGGGAAGAAACTTCTTTCACCCTCCACAAGCAGGGTGGTCAATGGGAGGGGGAGACACCGGGATTTGCTCACAGGGCATCAGACCTCACTGCTCCCCACACTCACCCCACCTGGGGCTCTCCACCCCTGTGGGTCTGCTGGTGCCGGAAGAGCGCTGAGAACATGGGGAAGCCCTTCCCACACTCAGCACAGACGTATGGACGCTCCCCAGTGTGGATGCGTAGGTGCTGGACGAGGTGGGAACTCCGCCGAAAGCTGTTCCCGCAGTAGGCACAGGCATAGGGCCTCTCCCCCGTATGGACCCGCTGGTGCTGTAGCAGGGCTGACCTCACCCTGAATCTCTTCTCACACTCAGAGCACTTGTACGGCTTCTCCCCTGTGTGGATCCGCTGGTGCCGGATGAGCTGCAAGTTGTCAGAGAAGCTCTTCCCGCAATCTGCACACTTGTAGGGCTTCTCCCCAGTGTGGATCCGCAGGTGTCGTTTCAGGCCTGTGCTGACGCTGAAGCTCTTCCCGCAGGTCCTGCACTCGTAAGGTTTCTCCCCAGTGTGCACCCGCTGGTGCTGGATGAGATGCGACTTCCCGGTGAAGCTCCTCCCGCACTCGGCACACTTGAAGGGCTTCTCCCTGGTGTGGGTTACCTGGTGCCGGATCAGCTGCGAGCTCACGCTGAAGCTCTTCCCACACACGGAGCACTTGTAGGGTTTCTCCCCGGTGTGCATCCGCTGGTGCAGGATGAGGTGTGCATTCCTGGAGAAGCTCTTCCCGCACTTAGAACACCTGTAGGGCTTCTCCCCAGTGTGGATCCTCTGGTGTTTCATGAGTGCAGAGCTCCGGCCAAAGATCTTCCCACAATCCGTGCACTCATAGCGGTTCTCCCCAGTGTGCACGCGCTGGTGCCGGACAAGCTGCAAGTTCTCGCAGAAGCTCTTCCCGCACTCGGCACACTTGTAGGGCTTCTCCCTGGTGTGGGTTACCTGGTGCCGGATCAGCTTCGAGCTCACGCTGAAGCTCTTCCCACACTCGGAGCACTCGTAGGGTTTCTCCCCAGTGTGGACCCGCTGGTGTTGTGTCAGGGAGGAGCTCGCGGTGAAGCACTTCCCGCACTCGGCACAACTGTAGGGTTTCTCCCCGGTGTGGACCCGCTGGTGCAGGATGAGGTGTGCATTCCTGGAGAAGCTCTTCCCGCACTTAGAACACCTGTAGGGCTTCTCCCCAGTGTGGATCCGCTGGTGTTTCATGAGTGCGGAGCTCCGGCCAAAGATCTTCCCACAATCCGTGCACTCATAGCGGTTCTCCCCAGTGTGCACGCGCTGGTGCCGGACGAGCTGCGAGTTATCGCAGAAGCTCTTCCCACACTCAGCACACTTGTAGGGCTTCTCCCCGGTGTGGGTTACCTGGTGCCGGATCAGCTGTGAGCTCACGCTGAAGCTCTTCCCACACTCGGAGCACTCATAGGGTTTCTCCCCAGTGTGGACCCGCTGGTGTCGTATCAGGGCAGTGCTAAAGCTGAAGCTCTTCCCGCAGGTCCCGCACTCGTAGGGTTCTCCCCAGTGTGCACGCGCTGGTGCAGGAGGAGCTTCGAGTTCTCAGAGAAGCTCTTCCCGCACTCGGCACATTTGTAGGGTTTCTCCCCAGTGTGCACCCGCTGGTGTTGTGTCAGGGCGGAGCTCACGCTGAAGCCCTTCCCGCAGGTCCTGCACTCATAGGGCTTCTCCCCAGTGTTCACCCGCTGGTGTTGTGTCAGGGCGGAGCTCACGCTGAAGCCCTTCCCGCAGGTCCTGCACTCATAGGGCTTCTCCCCAGTGTGGACCCGCTGGTGTCGTGTCAGGGCTGAGCTCAAGCTGAAGCTCTTCCCGCAGGTCCTGCACTCGTACGATTTCTCCCCAGTGTGCACCCACTGGTGTCGTCTCAGCTCTGAACTCACGCTGAAGCTCCTCCCACACTCTGTACACTCATAGGGTTTCTCCCCGGTGTGCACGCGCTGGTGCAGGACGAGCTTCGAGTTCTTGGAGAAGCTCTTCCCGCACTCAGCACACTTGTAGGGCTTCTCCCCCGTGTGGATTACCTGGTGTCGGATCAGCTTCAACCTCACGCTGAAGCTCTTCCCACACTCAGAGCACTTGTAGGGCCGCTCCCCTGTCTGGATCCTCTGGTGCTGGATGAGACGTGACCGCTGCCAGAAACTCTCCCCACATTCGGTGCAGGTCAAGGGTTTTTCTCCGGTGTGGATTCTCCGATGCTGGATGAGGTTGGAGCTCACCTGGAAGCTCTTGGATCTCTCAATCCTTTCTGACCTGCGTGGGAGAACAGGGTCCTGCGCAGGACCCTGGGAACTGTTCTCCTCAGAGAGTCCTGAGCATAAACCCTTGGGCTCCACTGGCCTGGGGATGCCTTGATGGGCATTGTCTTCATTCTTGCTCACAATCCCATCTTCACCTGCAACAAAATGAGAATCCAGACAAGTCACAGGCAGGACTGGAAGCTTTGGACAGGGCAAATCCCAAGGGGACAAATTCTAAAAATTCAGCAGACAGATTGACTTTAAGTATAAAACATTCTGCTATATCCTGCCTTCAGGACATGGTATTTCCCTCCAAACTACACAGTGGATTTTTCAGAGTGTTCACAGGAGCAAATGCTGTAAATTGCCCTGCATGCTTCACCAGAACCTCAGTCTCCTGGAATCACTGGCATATTAGAGGCAAAGGTTTACTGCTTGAATGGGAAAGATGCTTGCTCTTCCAGGATGTTGTATCTGAAAATCACAGAACCACAGGACGGTTTTAGCTGGAATGGACCTTACAGATCACATCCAGTTCCAGCCTCCTGCCATGTGCACAGGCACCTTGCACTAGACCAGGTTGCTGCAAGCCCCATCCAACCTGGCCTTGAACACTGCCCGGAATGGGACAGCCACAGCTCCTCTGGGCAACCTGTGCCGGCGCCTCAGCATCCTCACAGGGAAGAACTTCTTTCACCTTGCCTAAATCTCCCCTCTCTCAGTTTAAAGCCATTCCGCCTTGTCCTGTCCCTACCTGCTCCTGTCAAAAGCCCCTCTCCACATTCCTTGTTGGGCCCTTTAGGTGCTGGAAGCTGCTCTATGATCTCCCCAGAGCCTTCTCTTCTCCAGGCTCAACAAGCCCAGCTCTCTCTGCTTGTCTCCACAGGATGTTACTAAAAGTTGAACTGGGAGCCAGAGTTAGGTCATAAAGAACTGCCTTGTTCAGCAGAACATTACTTGGGTTGCAACAGTAATCTCCGTGCTCTTGTGCTGCTGGTACTGCAGAGAAAGAGAAGATGCACGAGGCATGAGACACGGAGACCGCCTGGAGCCTGGCTTATGCCAGTCTTGGAGCAGAAGCAAATTAACCTTATGCTTTCACTGGTGCAGAACAAATCCGTTGTGCAACGTGGTGGGTGAACTGAAGATCCCCCATGGCTGGTTCCCGATTATGCACTGAGGAAATCCAATACATGAAGAAGATGAAGGTAGGTGCAAGTCAAATTAACACTAGCTGAACAGTTATGAGGCTCCTGGGACACAGGCAATGAACAAATCCCTGCCCTCTTATGTATATAAAGTCTTGCAGAAGCGTTACTGCTATGAATGTTCGCTGCGCAGACCCAAGCTCACCTGACTGAAGAAGAGTAATAGAAATGGAAGTTAAAGAGATGTTGTTCGGCATGTAGTATAGGGCAGAGCTGTACCAGACTGGGAGAGGTAGGGGACCCTGGAGCTGGGGATTTACCAGAATATTATAAAACACCCGTGAGACAGGAACCACCACAAGAGGAAGGTGGGGATTCCGAATCAGACATCCCTCCAGGCAGTCCAGTATCCTCTCATATCCGAGGAAGGCAAGGGCAGGAAATACTGCAAGCAGAACAGGATGGGCAGACAAGGAGTATCCTAAGCTAGCAGATGTTCGGGAGCCAGTGTCTCCAAACTAACTGATAATTAGAAGGATGGTAAGAAATAATTCACTCATGTTAGTAAGACTACTAAATTGTGTTATTGATACAGGGGGCTTGATATAAGAAACGCTAGCGCCTGGAAGTCTGTGGAATTTAGGGGTCCCACTAAACATGAATTGTCTTCTACATCCTCCTTATCAGTTAACCATTCTTCTCCTTCTCCTCACCACATCTACATATCAGTTGCTCATTCTTCTCTACTTATCAGTTAATCCAAAGACAGACAGATATGGCTGTGTCTTACGAAACTCTGGCGGGGGGGGGGGAAATTATAGTCTCCCAATCGGTTATTCTTTGGGACCAGAAATAAAACGATTACTTTGTGGAGTAAGCCACAAAGTCCTGGAGGACCTCCGGGAAGTTAGAAAGGGAAAACTGGGAAAGGATTTGTAAAAAAAAAAGTATCAGAGAAATTTGAGGAGGCGTGGTTAAAAAGAAGAAGATAAAATGGGAACAAACCAAAGTAAGGAAATATTAAGAAAAAGCCCCTTAGGGTGTATTTTGGTACATTGGAAAGAAATTACAGGACCTGGGGGCACGGAAAACAAGAGAACCCTAATTAAGTACTGTAATCAATGGTGGCCTCTCTATAAATTAGAAGATGGGGCGAAGTGGCCACTTAATGGGACATTGGACTATAATACTATGTTACAACTAATGTTATTTTTAAGGAGGGAAGGGAAGTGGGATGAAGTATCATATGCAGATATGTTCTTCACTCTCCGAAACCACACAGAAT
This sequence comes from Psittacula echo, assembly GCF_963264785.1. Taxonomy (NCBI): domain Eukaryota; kingdom Metazoa; phylum Chordata; class Aves; order Psittaciformes; family Psittacidae; genus Psittacula; species Psittacula echo. The sequence continues at coordinate 11,276,933 of NC_137739.1, forward strand.
GGCAAAGAGCCTGTGGAATGATACCGCCCCAGGATCCCTTGGTGATGGCCCTGGAAAGGGATGGGAGAGGAAATAGAAACAAGCCCAAACGATGTTGTTCATCATGCGATATTGGTCAAAGGTGCACTAAACAGGATAAAATTCACCACGATACAGAGCAGGAATTAGTAGATATAGTCAAACCCCCACCAAAAAGACGGGAGAGTATGGATTCGGATGATGCTGTTACTTCTCCAGGCAGTCCGGTCTCCTCGCGAACCCGGCAGAAGCCTGTCCTGCAGGCACCTCTTAGAGAGGCAATAGGACCTGAAGGAACCACAATGCTAATTAGAGTACCCTTTTCTACCCTGGATCTAGAAGCATGGAAAAAGGTTGCAAAAGATTACCGTAATGACCCTGTCGGTGTTACAAGGCATTTGCAATTTCTAGTGAAACAACACAATCCAGATTGGAATGACATACAGTTGCTGCTAGAAGCAATGACAGAAACGGAGAAACAATTAATATTAAAAACAGCAGGGGATCTAGCTGAGGACTACTATCGAGCGAAACGACAGGATGTAAAGGAATTTTTTCCGCTCCAAGATCCTAAGTGGGACCCAAATCGATCAGCAGAGCGGGAAAAACTGCAGGCATACCAAGAATGGATTGTTAAAGGGGTAGAAAGGGCCATCCCGAAAACTATAAATTGGTCAGTCTTGTATGAGGTAAAACAGGGCCCTTCAGAATCGCCATCCGAATTCCTAGATCGCTTAAGGGAAACAATGCGCCGTAATACACCACTAGATCCGGGCTCAGAGGTGGGAATACAGCAATTAGTGTCTCTCTTTTTGGGACAATCTACGGGGGATATTAGGAAAAAACTTCCAAAACTACGACCAACGGAGGGAAGAAATTTAGAAGTTCCCTTGGATGAAGCATGGCGAGTATTTAGTAATCGAGAGGAAAGTTACAAACAAGGAATGCGGAGATTAGTGGCAGTGGTGGAAGAAGGGGGAAGAAGGGAACAAAAACAAGGGCCTCGACTAGGCAAAGATCAGTGTGCATTGTGCAAGAAATTTGGACATTGGAAAAGTGAGTGTCCGGAAAATAAAAGAAACTGCCGTACAAACAAAATCAGAAAGGGGAGAATGATTGCACATGTGAAAGAAGAATGACGGGAACCGGGGGAATCTTCCCTAGCAGATCCACTGGTTATAATGAAGCTAGGGGATGAAGAGGAAGTGGAATTTTTGATTGACACGGGCGCAACATATTCGGTTTTAAATAAAGCCCTGATACCTTTAGGGAATGAATATATTACTGTAAAAGGGGCAACTGGCCAAAGTGAAAAGGCGTATTTTTGTAAACCATTAAAATACCAATTAGGGAAACAATGGGGCATTCACAAATTTTTATATATGCCCAACTCCCCAAAAGCCCTCTTGGGAAGGGATTTATTAGAACAATTGGGGGCAGTTATCACCTTCAATGAAGGTGAGATCACCTTAAAGGTAAATGACCAGCAATACATAGAAGTACTAAGTTTAACTTTAGTTACACACCAAACAGAGGAAAAGATTAGAGAGGATGTATTAGACCAAGTATTTCCAGGTGTATGGGCTACAGATATACCTGGAAAAGCCAAAAACGCACCCCCGATACAGGTCAAGCTCAAGAAAGGGAAACAGGCAGTTAGGATCAAACAATACCCTTTGAAAAAGGAAGACAGGGAAGGAATCTGCCCGATAATTGAAAACTTCTTGCAGATAGGGCTATTAAAGGAGTGCCAGTCTGATTTTAACACCCCTATTTTACCAGTCCGTAAACCTGACGGGACATACCGGATAGTACAGGACTTAAGAGCTGTCAACAAAGTAACCGAAGATCTTTACCCTGTGGTAGCAAATCCATATACCTTGTTAACATACCTAGCACCAGAGCTAACTTGGTTTACTGTTTTAGATTTGAAAGATGCCTTCTTTTGCCTCCCTCTCCACGAAGCCAGCCAGAAAATCTTTGCATTTGAATGGGAAAACCCTGGGAGTGGACGCAGAACTCACCTCACATGGACGGTGCTGCCTCAGGGATTCAAAAACAGCCCCACTCTGTTTGGAGAACAACTGGCAAAAGATCTAGAATCCTGGGAGGCCCCACCTGAAGAAGGAAAACTATTGCAGTACGTAGATGACATCTTAATCGCTACCCAAACAGAAAAAGCCTGTGTGGCCTGGACGGTAAGCCTTTTAAACTTTTTGGGACTTCAGGGATACAGAGTATCCAAGAAAAAGGCCCAAATAGTGAAACAAAAGGTAATTTATTTGGGCTATGAGATAAGTGCTGGACAGCGAACTTTGGGACGGAGCCGTAAAGAGGCAATATGCCAGACCCCAAAACCTCAGACAATAAAAGAACTACGAACCTTCCTGGGAATGACAGGATGGTGTAGGCTGTGGATTTACAACTATGGGTTACATGTAAAGCCTCTATATGCACTCATTGCTGATGGTAACAGAGATCTTCAATGGACAAAAGAGGCTACTCAAGCCTTCAACCAACTAAAGAATGCCCTCATGTCAGCTCCGGCCCTAGGACTTCCAGACGTGAGTAAACCATTCTTTTTGTTTTCTCACGAGAAACAGGGAATTGCCTTGGGAACACTAGCTCAGGACTTGGGCCCATATCGGCGAGCAGTTGCTTATTTTTCTAAGCAATTGGACTCTACGGCTAAAGGGTGGCCTGGGTGCCTTAGAGCAGTGGCGGCAGTCGTGCTGAATGTCCAAGAAGCACGCAAATTCACCCTGGGCCAGAAAATAACAGTGTTAGTGTCCCATACAGTGTCTGCAGTACTGGAAGTAAAAGGCGGACATTGGCTCTCCCATCAGAGGTTCCTGAGATATCAAGCCATCCTGGTGGAACAAGATGATATAGAAATAGTAACAACTAACATTGTCAATCCAGCTTCTTTTCTCAGCAGAAACGAAGGAGAACCTATACATCATGACTGTCTGAAAACCATTGAGGACACATACTCCAGCCGTCCAGACCTGAAAGATACCCCTTTGGACAACGCAGAAACCTGGTTTACTGATGGAAGCAGCTATGTCATCAGTGGGAAACGACACGCTGGATATGCGATCACCACTTGCAGAGAAGTAATAGAATCTGGACCACTACCAATGAACACTTCCGCACAAAAGGCAGAACTGATCGCACTAATTAGAGCTTTAGAACTAGCAAAAGGAAAGGATATAAACGTCTATACAGACTCAAGATACGCATTTGGAGTTGTGCATGCACATGGAGCCATCTGGAAAGAAAGAGGACTGTTGAATTCGCACGGAAAAAACATCAAACATGCATAAGAGGTAGTGAGATTGTTGGAAGCAGTCCAACTACCTGAGAAGGTAGCAATTATGCACATTAAGGCACACCAGAAGGTGAGTTCGAAGCAGGAAGAAGGAAATGAGCTGGCGGACAGAGAGGCAAAGGCAGCAAAAGGAGAGGTAATTATTGAAGGGGCCCTAATTTCTGATGGGAAAATTCCTTTGGAAGGTAAGCCAAATTACAGTAAGGAGGATCAGAAACTAATTACAGATCAGGATGGAATACTAAATAAGGAGGGGTGGGCTCGCACACCGGAAGGGAAAATAGTTGTCCCCTCTTCTTTGTTATGGGCATTAGTAAGAAATGAGCATCAGAAAACACACTGGGGAGTGGATGCCTTACATAAGTATCTACTAAACAAAATCATGGCTAGAAATTTGTATGCTACCATTCAACAAGTAACTCAACAATGTGACCTTTGCCTTCAAACAAACCCCCAAAATACCCCCAAACTTAAAATAGGTCAAATTGGAAGAGGTAATGGACCAGGTCAACAATGGCAGATCGGCTTCACAGAACTGCCACGAAAAGGGGGGTATAGACATTTGTTAGTCCTAACAGACACCTTTTCAGGTTGGCCAGAAGCCTTTCCAACAAGAAGTGCAAAGGCTCGGGAGGTAACTAAGATATTGTTACAGGAGATAATACCACGATACGGAGTTCCAGCCACTATATCTTCAGACAGAGGACCACATTTTATTTCAAATGTGGTACAACAAATTAACAAACATTTAGGTATCGATTGGCAACTTCATACTCCCTACCACCCTCAGTCAAGTGGTCAGGTGGAGAAAATGAACCATTTAATTAAACAACAAATTGTGAAATTGGGTCAGGAGGCCAGTCTACCTTGGCCCAGGCACTTCCATTAGCTCTGCTGAGAATTCAAACTAAACCAAGAACTCGAGAAGGATTAAGTCCTTTCGAAATTCTGTATGGAAGACCATATGGGGTTCAACAGGGAACGTCTCCCCAAGTGGGAGAAGAAACTATGAATAACTATGTAATAGAGCTAGGAAAACAACTCAGAAAAATTGAAAAACATGTGGCTGGAACTCGAAGCAGAGGACTGGATAGTCCCGTACATAACATACAACCTGGAGACTATGTGTATATAAAATCTTTCAGACCCACGGGGGAAGAAGATCTCGAGCCAAGGTGGAAAGGGCCATTCCAAGTACTACTCACAGCTTTCACAGCTATCAAAATTAAAGAACAAAACGCCTGGATTCATCATACTCGAGTCAAGAAGGCTCCAAAGGCTCCTTGGAAAATTACATCAAGTGGTAATAACGGACTGAAACTAAAACTAACTCGTGAAAAATAGAGTGTTCTATGGATGTTAGTATAATGTTATGATTGTAATCAGAATATACGCCTGGGTATCACTTACTACCTGGATAAGCTTGCATAGCTAGTTAAAATGAAATTGCTATTTATATTAACCCCTTATATCCATACCATGGTCCAAGCCATAGAAAAAGAAACATCAATACTGGGGTCAAACACAAATATTTGGCTCACATGAGCAAACAAAATGGGGGTTACTGATTTCTGTTTGACCTTGGCACGGGTGGGAAATCCTTTTCAAACATGCTTAATTGGTGTACCATACCTGAGTCCCTTTGATTTTCGGGGATGGGTAAGGGATGACTCGATTCTAAATTTTACCAAGGTGACCGAAACGGTCAAAAGGGCTCGAGGAACCAGTTGGACAGTTGCGTCAGCCCAAACGGGTGGAATAATAAAATACTTAAACCATTCCACTATCCCGATGCAAGAACTCCAACTCCTGGGATCTGACAGAACCAATCAGAGCTGCATAACTTTTAGTACATGGTCAAACGAAGTCCCTGAGACTAAGGTAACTACCGGGAAGACATGGTATCATAATATAACCGCTTACTGCTCAGGATCATCTCCAGTGTTACGATACAATGATGAAATACCCAAAGCTCTACCCCAGGATATTTCTTGATATGTGGAGGCCGTGCATGGCCAGGAATTCCTTCCAAACCTTTTGGGGGACTATGTTATCTAGGTAAATTGTCCCTGTTTGCAGCCTCCAAAAGACATTTAGTCCAAGACATAAAAAACAGCCTCCGTAGAGACAAACGATCCATTGAGCAATTAGGCCCGAATTGTGATTCTACTTTAAACCTTTGGAACCACACAGCAAGATTTTTGGCAGCGTTATTTGTACCAAATTTAGCTGCCGGAAAAGCAGTGGCAGACATACATCACTTAGCATGCTGGGCAGCTAAACAGTTAAATATAACTTCAGACGTGATATCCTCACTTGCCACAGACCTAGATAGCGTGAGACACGCATCTTTACAAAATCGAGCAGCAATTGATTTCTTATTATTAGCCCATGGACATGGGTGTGAGGATTTCGAAGGTATGTGCTGCATGAACTTATCTGATCATTCTGAATCAATTCATGCTAAGCTACGAAAATTACAGGAAAATATGCAAGAGCTTAGAATTGTTGGAGGCGGACTGGATAAATGGCTAAATAGCCTAGGAATTACTGGATGGTTCAAGGACATACTTAAACAAGGTCTTCTAATCTTAGTGATAGTATTATTCATTTTAATGATTGTACCGTGTGTAATACAATATATATTGAAGTTATTCCATAAATCAATAGAAGGAACATGGATAGCTCTGTTGTAAATAATAATCATTAAATAGTAAAAGAATTTACTCACTTTATAGAAAAGGGGGGACTGATACAGGGGGCTTGATATAAGAAACGCTAGCGCCTGGAAGTCTGTGGAATTTAGGGGTCCCACTAAACATGAATTGTCTTCTACATCCTCCTTATCAGTTAACCATTCTTCTCCTTCTCCTCACCACATCTACATATCAGTTGCTCATTCTTCTCTACTTATCAGTTAATCCAAAGACAGACAGATATGGCTGGTTTCAGCTACTTGTGTAATCACTGGGGCATCCAGATGTGACAAAGGTGAAAAGTTTAAGAAGAGGAAGACTCGTTTACTTCATCCTGAAGACCCCTGCCCACAAGAGGAAGACTCATTTACTTCATCCTGAGACCCTCACCCATGACCATGGGGAGGCACTGCGCATGTGCAAAGGACTTTTTAGCTCATTATAATACGAAGCGGGGATAGATCATGAATATGTATAGGCGTGTAACTTTGGAGGATAAATGTAGCGGGAAAACGACACTGAGGTGTGCATACTTTGAAGGAGCGATCCCGATGCACCTCAGCGCTGAATAAAAGCATACCTACTTTACAAGTTTTACGAGTTGTCGAGTCTCTCCGCGTATCATTATGACACCACAGGCTTACAATGCAAACATTGTTCTCTAGCTTAGACCTAAGTTAAAAGTATTTTAACCCTATGTTTTCCAAGCACTTGCTTTCCTTACAGCACTCGGTACCGACAGGCCCGCGGGGCCCCGCCGTAGGACGGCACCATCGCCACCGGCAGCCCAGCGCCGCCATCTTCCTCCCTTCTCGGACGCGAAGGCACCGCCCGCCGCTGGTCGCTGCCGTCACGTGGCAGCGCCCCCTGGTGCGCCGGTCCAGCCGCTGAGGGCGGGCCTGGCCGGGCCGCAGGGACCGGGGCCTGACCCGGTAGGGCTTGGCCCGGAAGCCCGCCCCCCGCGGCCGCGTGAGCTTCCGTGGCAGGGGAGTGCTGCGGGGCCCGGTGCTCTCCGCTGCACGCGCCCTGGAGCCGGGGTCCTTGCTCGGCGCGGAGCCGGTGGCTCCCGAGCCGCGCCGCTGGTAGCGGGCGGTGAAAGCCCAGCTCGCCTGACCCTCTTGGTTTGTTTCCCCGGAGCTGGAGCCGGAGATGATCATCCACATGGATCAGAAGGAGGAACTGCGGTTGTGCCGTCTCCGCTCCTGCGAAGGGAAGACTGCTGTGAGCGGCAGCTCAGGTAAGGGCCATCAGCGTGAACCCGTCATGAGAAACGGTGCTCCAGGAGCACCAGCGCCCACAGGATGTACAAGGGCGGCGGTGCTGGGTTGGAGCAGGGCCCGTGCAGCTTCACCTGCTGCCTGTGACGAGGGTATTCATAGCGCCACAGGCCACCAGGCTGGGAGGGATCTCAAGGATCATCCGGTGCAACTTTTCCAGGCAGAGCATGCCCTGGACTGGATGTCGCAGTGCCCTGCCCAGCTGAGTCTTTAAAGTGTCCAGCACTGGGGAGTGCACCGCTTCCCTGGGGAGATTATTCCAATGGCTGGTTGTTCTCATTGGGAGAAATTTTCCTCTTGTGTCCAACCAGAATCTCCCCAGGAGTAAGTTGTGCCCCTCGTCTTTTCCATGTGACTCCTTGTGGAAAGGGAGCCTCCGTCTTCTTCATAGCCACCCTTAAATACTGGACTGTGGTGGTCAGGTCTCCCCTGAGCCTTCTTTTCTGTAGGCAGAACAAGCCCAGCTCTCTCAGCCTTTCCTCATACAGCAGGCTGCCCAGCCTTTGATCAAGACCCAGAGAAGGGCAGACAAGCAGTGATGTGTCCCTGTATCCTTTCACAGGCCTGCGCCGTCTGTGGCTTCAGAAGCTCCTGAACTAGACACGTAATGTCTCAAGATCTGTCTTCTTGCCTTCTCAAGCTGTGCCCATTGTAGCATCCGTGGCAGCTTGCAGCAAGGAGTTCCACAGCTTATTTAGGTGCTTGATGAATTGCTGCCTCCTTTAGTTTGCTTTGAAAGTGCCTTTTACTGCTGCCAGGAGTTCTTAATTTAGAAGAGATGGTGCAGGATAGATGCCAAACCACCCCACAGGCCACTTGTGTTTTTATAGTCCTCTGTGATACCCCCTATCAGCTGTACCTTTTCCCAGCAGAATGGGCAGTTCACTCATCTCCTATACAGAAGCTGTTCTGTGCCTCTGATGGTTCCTGTCATGCCTCTATCTTCCTCAGCTCTATCAGAGTGTCTCTGACATGGGGGATCCGTCCTCCCCCTTGCACACAGTCAGAATGTGGGTTTTGAGCAGCAAGGCAGAATTACGTTCTCTTTTCTTCCCTATTTTTTCCCCCCAGCACTCATTGATGCTTGACTGGCTGTGTTGTGTGCCTAGGAGCTGCAGTTTTCACCCAGCTGCTCAGACTCCAAGGTGCTAATGCTGGATGATATGAAGAACATTCTAGGCCCATCGTGGTGTAAGTGCAAGCTGTAGAGGCTGTTCTCCTCTGAAGGTCTTTGTTTGCCTGCTGTGAACATCCCCGTCACCTGGTTGGTCAGTATCTTAAGGCTCTGCCACAGTTTGTAGTCAGCCTTTCTGTCTTTAACCCTGAGGAACACAAAATCATCAGCAAATGTTTCCACCTCCCTTTTCCCTTCCTTACTGCCCTGTGAGCTTCATTCATCCTACAGCGGCTTAGTTTCTTTACCAGTTTTGGTGAAGAACGAATGTCTTTTGGGAATGCCTTTGGACCCCACATGTCCCTTTTGATAAAACTGGGGCCATCTCTGAAGAACTCCGAGTGGTTTGTGAAGTGAGACATCTCTTTCCAAAGGCCGTGCCAGGTCTTCCCCAGGCTGTCCTCTCGCCATCTGTCCATTAAGTCTTTTACTCAGATTTCTGTTTGTTTGCTCAGAATGTTGGGCCCCAGATCTCCCCTCCACCCCTTTCTGTGGCATCACATCAGCCACCTCCAGTCCCAACAGTGAGGTACCGGAGTCAGAAGTCCAGCAGCTTACTCTGCTTACCTGGAGCTTGCCTTGTAGCTATAGCACTGGCACTCTTGGGAATATCAGAGGTCTTGCCATCAACTCAAATTGGCATGTGCTGAGGAACAACCACATTCTTCATGTCTCTCTTGCTTATTCATTTTTGCCAGTTCAGCCTTATGCTTCTAGTATTAATTCCTCCTCATTGTGAACTTGCTCTCCTTCCACTTGAAATACTTCTAGTGAGTTCGTGTCTTGGTTTAGTTCAAACCCTTTACAGACAGCGTGTCCTAGTTGCCAGTGAAGGTACCTAGTAGCTCAGAAGTAACAGAAATGATTGTAGAAGCACTAGAGCCGTGACAATAATTGTAAAAAGAAGCTTGACACTCCTCATCTTCCCCCAAAAGTATAGAACACCATAGAAAACTTAATTGTCACGTACTTCAGAAGACTTTTTCAAGGTCTATGTAAAGAACAAAATTCTGTGTGAGTGCCAAAGTTAGCATCTCTTTGGGCACAACGGCAACAGAACAACTTTGCTAGCTCCACTGTCTACTCAGTACGTCTGACGAACTTGTCAAGAGCTTCATGCTGGCCTGCCAGGAACATCCTCTTTCCATCCTGTCTGTGGATATCACCTTTCTCTTTTCCTCGAGTCCTGGCTGGAGTAGCTGCAGAGAAATGGAAATGCCTTTGTGGTAACTAGCAAAATTGCATTTTCTGTTCCTCTCAAGGGATGGTTTTAATGAAAACTGTGTGAGGGAAGAAGTGGCATCACTGCCACAGCAAGCTGCCGGAGAAGGTATCTTAGGAGTTCACTGTGAAATCATATTGTGATGTTTTCTTGTGCTTCCCAGAAAGAGGAAGATGAAATATGTACATATATCAGTCTGGGGTTGAACTTCTAGACTCTCCTTCCTTTATTGCACACTTATGGTTCAGTAGCAACTCACGTCTTCCATGGCCTGCACTTCCTTATCTCAGCTCTGCCAGACCACAGGAGGTGCCTGTGGTTTGTACAGCAATCCCATGTGACCGATATGGTACTGGTTTATTTCATAAGAGTGTTCAGAGACCCACAAGATATCTGTTGAATCTTTAAGCAGATCTGGAGATGTGCTTTGTGTGCATGTCACGCAGGTGCTGTCTTGCTCATTCAGCCTGCAAAGAGCTGTGTTTCCTGTGGACAGCAAAAGGCACAGCATTGTTGGGGGCACGTGATTCTGGACCTGCTACATGCTCATCAAACCACATTCAGAGCAGTGGGCTGGAAGGAGTCGCTGCTCTCTGTGAACACCGTAGAAACCAGCACAAGCCCCTTGTCTTGAACAGGCTTTCAGGTGAGCTTGGGTCTGCGCAGCGAACATTCATAGCAGTAACGCTTCTGCAAGACTTTATATACATAAGAGGGCAGGGATTTGTTCATTGCCTGTGTCCCAGGAGCCTCATAACTGTTCAGCTAGCGTTAATTTGACTTGCACCTACCTTCATCTTCTACCTGTGTTAGATTTCCTCAGTGCATAATCTGGAACCAGCCATGGGGGATCTTCAGTTCACCCACCACGTTGCACAACGGATTTGTTCTGCACCAGTGAAAGCATAAGGTTAATTTGCTTCTGCTCCAAGACTGGCATAAGCCAGGCTCCAGGCGGTCTCCGTGTCTCATGCCTCATGCATCTTCTCTTTCTCTGCAGTACCAGCAGCACAAGAGCACGGAGATTACTGTTGCAACCCAAGTAATGTTCTGCTGAACAAGGCAGTTCTTTATGACCTAACTCTGGCTCCCAGTTCAACTTTTAGTAACATCCTGTGGAGACAAGCAGAGAGAGCTGGGCTTGTTGAGCCTGGAGAAGAGAAGGCTCTGGGGAGATCATAGAGCAGCTTCCAGCACCTAAAGGGCCCAACAAGGAATGTGGAGAGGGGCTTTTGACAGGAGCAGGTAGGGACAGGACAAGGCGGAATGGCTTTAAACTGAGAGAGGGGAGATTTAGGCAAGGTGAAAGAAGTTCTTCCCTGTGAGGATGCTGAGGCGCTGGCACAGGTTGCCCAGAGGAGCTGTGGCTGTCCCATTCCGGGCAGTGTTCAAGGCCAGGTTGGATGGGGCTTGCAGCAACCTGGTCTAGTGCAAGGTGCCTGTGCACATGGCAGGAGGCTGGAACTGGATGTGATCTGAAAGGTCCATTCCAGCTAAAACCGTCCTGTGGTTCTGTGATTTTCAGATACAACATCCTGGAAGAGCAAGCATCTTTCCCATTCAAGCAGTAAACCTTTGCCTCTAATATGCCAGTGATTCCAGGAGACTGAGGTTCTGGTGAAGCATGCAGGGCAATTTACAGCATTTGCTCCTGTGAACACTCTGAAAAATCCACTGTGTAGTTTGGAGGGAAATACCATGTCCTGAAGGCAGGATATAGCAGAATGTTTTATACTTAAAGTCAATCTGTCTGCTGAATTTTTAGAATTTGTCCCCTTGGGATTTGCCCTGTCCAAAGCTTCCAGTCCTGCCTGTGACTTGTCTGGATTCTCATTTTATTGCAGGTGAAGATGGGATTGTGAGCAAGAATGAAGACAATGCCCATCAAGGCATCCCCAGGCCAGTGGAGCCCAAGGGTTTATGCTCAGGACTCTCTGAGGAGAACAGTTCCCAGGGTCCTGCACAGGACCCTGTTCTTCCACGCAGGTCAGAAAGGATTGAGAGATCCAAGAGCTTCCAGGTGAGCTCCAACCTCATCCAGCATTGGAGAATCCACACCGGAGAAAAACCCTTGACCTGCACCGAATGTGGGGAGAGTTTCTGGCAGCGGTCACGTCTCATCCAGCACCAGAGGATCCACACAGGGGAGGGGCCCTATGAATGCTCTGAGTGCGGGAAGAGCTTCTCCAAGAACTCGAAGCTTGTCCTGCACCAGCGGGTGCACACCGGGGAGAAACCCTATGAGTGTACAGAGTGTGGGAAGAGCTTCAGCGTGAGTTCAGCCCTGACACGACACCAGCGCGTGCACACTGGGGAGAAACCGTACGAGTGCAGGACCTGCGGGAAGAGCTTCAGCTTGAGCTCAGCCCTGACACGACACCAGCGGGTCCACACAGGAGAGAAGCCCTACAAATGTGCCGAGTGCGGGAAGAGCTTCTCGGAGAACTCGAAGCTCATCCTGCACCAGCGCGTGCACACTGGGGAGAAACCCTACGAGTGCGGGACCTGCGGGAAGAGCTTCCGCTTGAGCACTGCCCTGATACGACACCAGCGAGTCCACACCGGGGAGAAGCCCTACAGTTGTGCCGAGTGCGGGAAGACCTTCTGCGTGAGCTCCGCCCTGACACAACACCAGCGCATGCACACTGGGGAGAAACCCTATGAGTGCTCCGAGTGTGGGAAGACCTTCAGCGTTAGCTCGAAGCTGATCCGGCACCAGGTAACCCACACCGGGGAGAAGCCCTACAAGTGTGCCGAGTGCGGGAAGAGCTTCTACGAGAACTCGCAGCTTGTCCGGCACCAGCGCGTGCACACTGGGGAGAAGCCCTACAAGTGTACAGATTGTGGGAAGAGCTTCCGTGTGAGCTCAGCCCGGACACACCATCAGCGGGTCCACACTGGGGAGAAACCCTACAAGTGCTCCGAGTGTGGGAAGAGCTTCAGCGTGAGCTCGCAGCTGATCCGGCACCAGGTAACCCACACCGGGGAGAAGCCCTTCAAGTGTGCCGAGTGCGGGAGGAGCTTCACCGGGAAGTCGCATCTCATCCAGCACCAGCGGGTGCACACTGGGGAGAAACCTTACGAGTGCAGGACCTGCGGGAAGAGCTTCAGCGTCAGCACAGGCCTGAAACGACACTTGCGGATCCACACTGGGGAGAAGCCCTACAAGTGTGCAGATTGCGGGAAGAGCTTCTCTGACAACTTGCAGCTCATCCGGCACCAGCGGATCCACACAGGGGAGAAGCCGTACAAGTGCTCTGAGTGTGGGAAGAAATTCAGGGTGAGGTCAGCCCTGCTACAGCACCAGCGGGTCCATACGGGGGAGAGGCCCTATGCCTGTGCCTACTGCGGGAACAGCTTTCGGCGGAGTTCCCACCTCGTCCAGCACCTACGCATCCACACTGGGGAGCGTCCATACGTCTGTGCTGAGTGTGGGAAGGGCTTCCCCATGTGCTCAGCGCTCTTCCGGCACCAGCAGACCCACAGGGGTGGAGAGCCCCAGGTGGGGTGAGTGTGGGGAGCAGTGAGGTCTGATGCCCTGTGAGCAAAGCCCGGTGTCTCCCCCTCCCATTGACCACCCTGCTTGTGGAGGGTGAAAGAAGTTTCTTCCTAGGAGAATGAGCCCTCAGGGAGGAAGAAGGGGGGGGGCCGGTGGAGGGAGCTGATTGGAGGTTTGGGGCAGGTGCCAGGAGGAAGGTGCCAGACTCTTTTCAGTGGTGGCCAGCCCCAGGATGAGCAGCAGTGGCCATGAACTGAAACACCAGAGGTTTCACCTCGACATGAGGAAGAACTTGTTCCGTTGCAGTGGCAGAGCACTGAACCGGCTGCGCAGGGGGATGCGGAGGCTCCGTCTCTGGGCACATCCAAGCCCCGGCTGGACACGTTCGGGTGTCCCTGCCCCGGCAGGGCTGGGACCGGGTGACCCCGGGGTCGGCTCCCACGGCTCGTGCCGCTCGCACTGACCCCGCGCAATAAACGTTCGTTGAACGCCGCCGGGTTGCCTTCTCCGGACTGCGGCTGCGCGGGGACTCGCGCCGGCCGCCCGCCCGCCGGGATCTCGGTGGTAGCCGTTGGAGGGGGCGGGGACTTAGGGCCGCTGTGTGGCGTCCGGGCCTCCTCCGGCACTCGGCGGCTCGGGCTCGTGCCGCGGGCGGTTCCTGATTGGCTGCGCGGTCCCCACCCTGGGTGATAAATTCGGGGCGGCCGGGCCGGGCCTTTGTGTCACGTCGCGGGTCTGAGGGCGGGTCTCGGGGTCTGCGGCAGAGGCGGAGGGTGAGTGTTCGCGGCGCGTGTCCATGGCAACGCGGCGGGTCCGGCCCCGGGCTGAGGCCCTCGGGGTTGGCCCCGGATTAACCCCCCACCTCCCGGGGGGCTCTGCTCCGCTGGGCCCGCCGCCTCTTCCCGTTCCCGCGGACGTGTAGGCCCGGGACCTACGGCGCTCAACCGGCAAAGCCGTGTAGGCCGTATGAGGGCCGCGTCCGTGTGCCTTTGCCTCTCGAGGCCTGGGCCGTCGGTCCCGGGAGCAGCCTCCAGCCCGTGGCTCTGGCCTGGGCCTCAAGCTGTTCTGGGTCAGGTGCTGCCGTCTGCCAGCCGTGTGCTCGGGAGCAGCGGGGCTGTGTGCGGCTGTGCTGGGCCAGTGCTTGTCAGGCCTCCCACATCTCTTCCCTCGGCTCCTGCGGGCGAGCGTCCGCACAGCAGCTGGTGCCAGAGTGGCTGCCTCACACCCTGCAGTGGTTCCTGCACACAGCTCCTCCAGGAGGATGTCTGAGTGTTTCAGGACAGGAACTGCACCCGGTTCTGCTGGTGCCCTGGGGGCACTTGGCTCTTCTCTGTCCTTGGCGGTGTTCAAGGCCAGGTTGGATGGGCCTTGGAGCAACCTCTGCTAGTGGAAGGTGTCCCTGCCCGTGCCAGGGTCTGGGAACTGGATGAGCTTTAAGGTCCCTTCCAACCCCAGCCATTCTATGGTTCTGTAACTCTTGATGCTGCTGAGCTCAATAAAGAGCTGGAAGGATGAAGGCCTATGAAGCCTATTGCTGTCCCAGCTCTTCCTTTGTTGGGTGACACAGATATCTTATTCAAGCCTCATAGAGCCTAGCCCAGCACTGCTTTACATACATCAGCTATAAGTGCCTATCACTGGCCCTGCTTGGGGTGTCCTAGGCACAGCTGACTGCATGCTGGGATGGGCAGGGCAAGTAGTGGCTCTCCCCAGAGCAAAGGCTGTTCACCAAGTTCATGTGTGCCTGTCACACTCCTTTTCTGCTCTCCCCAGGTGTAAAGCTGGTTGACTGATGTGCCCCTTGTGATGTTCTCCCAGGCAGACTGAGAAAACAGATTCTGGATGCACTGCCTGGCACAAGGGCTGATTACCGAAGTGCAGAACTGGACAAGATCTGTGAACTTACCAGGAGTTTCCCTCCTTGGTCACTTTGTTGAGGTGCTGGACAGTGGCTCTGGGGGACAGAGGTAGGGTTTACGTGGGCACCTCTAAAAGTGCCTTAGACTTGAATTATTTCCTAGATGTAGGCAACGTCCAGGTGAAGTCTTGACCCCACCTGGGATCAGGCAGTGTAAAAATTATTCTGTGAGGCTCCATTGGATTGTTGGGATTAAGTGTCTTCCTACCCTGAGAAGAATGGCTGTGCATCTTGAGTGTGAAACTTGCTGTGGAAATGTGTCTGGGGCAAACTAAGTGCTGGCTAGATGAGATAGGGATGTTTTCTCAGAGGGTTTGAACACTGTTATTGGGAAAGAAATGTTTGGAGTGCTGAGGTGTTTTGTACTAAGCTTTGTCTTCTATCTCCCGCCTCACTACCTGCCTCTTGTAGCTGTTGGATTCTCCCAGGAGGCTGCTGATAGGGCCCTGGGAAGGTATGTGTTTACGCTGAACATCAGCCAGGTCTTGATGAGCAGAGCTCATGAAGCAAATGAAATGACATTGCAGCCTCTGCAGTGGAAGTGGGCAGCTGCTTGAGCCGGCTGCTTGGTGAGTAGGACACTGCCTCTTCCAGGGGAGCAAAACCGTGAGAAATGAGGGCCCTGACCAGTGACCGTGTGGTGGGCTTTCAGCTACCAGATTTGGAGTAAAAGGGATGTGTAATGGTAAGAGATGCAATGATTCTTACTTCCCTTCCTCCGAGTTCTCATGCGATACCCTAGTACTGAAAAGGACAGGGGTTTGATTTGTGCTGACTTGTCTCCTGAATTCACGGCTCACCCTGTCTATGCTGGATGGTATTGGGAAAGATCTCAGTTTCCATGTTGTCCTGTGTATGTACTGTCATCAGTACTGTCTGGAAGTATAAGATAAATTGGAACCAGTTTCTCCAGTTTAGTTTTGGAATCTGCATTTCTTGAGGAGTGCCTGACTTGAAGCCAGCTGCGCAGGAAGCCAGGATGCCATCAGGACTTGTGCAGCTGTGCTGGCAGGAGGCTGTCTGTGCTGTGAGGCAGGCAGGCTGTTCCCCTGGGCCCGTGACCAGGTGCTGGCTCAGGCTGGGCAGGTTCTGCCCCTTTGCTTCAGTTTCCCTTCCCCATGGTGGGTGTTTGGAGCTGTGACAAGTTTGCTGAGCTGGTGTGTTGCTGCTGTCCAGTGAGTGATCAAAATGAAAATAGCGCCCTTGAACCTGGCTTCCCCTACCCTCTGGTTGGGGAGGCTGTGCTGTGTCCTATCCTGTGGTGCAGGGCCCTGGGGATGTGGGGCTGCTTCCCCTGTGACTTCTGTTACTGCAGTGGGCTGGCTGGCATGACAAAGTACTGTGTTGTGGTCAGTCCTCGCCTTGGGAAAGGCTCTGTCCCAGTGAGCCCGAGGACTGTGTGATCACAGGGGAAACCTTCACCCTGGTGATGTGTCCTCCAAACTGGGTGCTCAGACCCAGCTCCCAGCGCTCCTGGCCGGGTCCTGTGCTGGAGTGTGGAAGGGCAGTGGAAGTGGCTGTAGAACAGGGCTTCAGAAAGTCGGGCTGAGGAGCCAGAGGGCAGTTAATTTATAGCTGGGGTGCTCCATGTGAGCTGGGAGCCAGCAGCTGCTGTGCTGGTGCTGGCCCTGTGCTGAGCTTGGTGAACCTGCAGCTGCCTGCCTGCTCTTCTAGCCCTGAGGAGGCTGACGTCGAATGGGAGAGTGTGAGGGATGGCTCTCTTTCAGTGAGTGCTTTCCAAGAGCCAGGAAGCAGCTTAGTTCCTTGTTCATCTGGCAAGGCTGCCTGTAAGGTGATGGTGCTGCTCTGCACAAAGCTGATTACAGGTCCATTTTGTAAATGAGGTGCCTGGATTTCTGCTTAAGAGGAAACTCAGCTATAAGCCAGGTGTCTCACTCCTGCTTCTGGGTAGGTCTTTGGGTGTCCTGCTACATCCCTGGAGATTTTTCTGTTTGTTTCCTTTTGCAGAAGAGGAGGGAGAACTCAGTTACTTCTGGGGGTTGAAGTAAACCCTGCTAGGCAGGAGAGGAGTGTTAGAGGTAGCAGGAGCCATCTGCAGCAGCCGTTTTGACTCTTCCCATGCAGTACAGCCCAGAAAAGGCAGAGCAGTGAACTCTGTCCCTGCTTTGGAAGTTCCTCTGCATATACTCCGTTGCAGGGAAGGTGTTTGTCTCCCTGTGAGCTGCCTGACTCCTGCCCCAATTCACCACTGCTTTCCTCTAGGGAAAGCTCCGTATCACTGTGAAAATGAAGTAGCTCGTTGTTCTCCATCCGATTGAAGGAGAGGTGTTTCCCTTTGCTTCTGCCCTGCTCAGAGTCTGGCATTGGATGAAATGTTTGATAGCACCAGTGGCAAGCAGCTTGCTCACAGTCTCAGTGCAGCTAGCTAGTGTGGAGGTCTCTGATCATTTTCAGCCAGGAGCTATCCTGAAGTGGGAAACCAAATGCAGCGTGCTGTGTTGTAGGTCTCCTCAGAGGCTAACATTTGGAGAGCTGGGTGGTGTTAGTGTTGAGGTTCACTGGGGTAATTGAACTGAACAAGGAAGATTGCTTCCTTGAAAGAGCCTGCTGTGCCATGGTAATGGCCAGTGCCTGCTCCTCACCACCCTGCCTGGTGGAGCAGCTCAGAGGCTGCTTGCTGTATGGCTCAGCATTTCAGACCCATCCCTTCGTGAAGGCAGCTTCCCTCTAAAACCCCTCTCTGATTTTGCCTTTCAGGTTGTCTAATCTCCAGCGCTAACCAGCAATGCCACCTGCAATGGAGAGCGCAGAGAGGGGAGAAGGGGAAATGTTGTGCTATGAGGAAACAGAAGATGATAATGTCAGGTGAGTCCTGTCTCACAATGTGGCACAGACAGTATTGGGTAAGGCAGGAGACCTTCCAGGTTAAAGGGTGATCTTTCTTCTCATCTGAAAAAGGGTGGGGGACTCCAATAGCTGATTAATCAAATGTGTATGTGCGGTAAATCTGTTTAAATCAAAGTGTACCAGCAGGGATGGGAAGGAGCAATGTGGCTAAAGCTGGCAGCAAGCAGTTGGGGTTTTTTGCCTTTACTATCACCTTGCACTTCAGAAATGCTTTGACCATTTGGCAGTTGTGTTTGTGCCTTCCTGGCCAAGGCGAGGCAGTTTTCCATGGTTTGCTGGGCAGACTCATGTGATAGCAGCTTCTTGTTTGGAAAGATGACCCTAGAGGTGAACTATGCTCTATGCCTCTCTTGCCTTTGAAGAATGCCCACCGGTTTAGGCAGGACTATTGTCTTGGAGGTTAGGTTAAACAACAAATTCACACACATGCTCTGAAAGTCGAGGCTTCAGACTTGGGAAGAGTGAGCAGGGTGCCTCCCAGAATACCTAGGTATTCCGTGCTGGTTGACTTCTCTTTGACTTGAGCCAGTTTCATGGTGCCTGGCTGCATGCCCACTCGGTGGGTCTGGAGTGCCTGTGTCTCTTGCAGCTATCTGTAGCAGACTAGTCAGAAAACCTGATCAGTGTCCTTTCCAAAGTGGACTGATGTTAGGCTGTAAACTGTCTGGGACTCTCGGGGAAGTCTTGGACCCTAAACTGTCGTCTTTTACGTATTTATTTTCACAGCATCTTCTGACTTTTGTCGTTCTGGCAGTTCTGAGTCTGCAGAGTGTTACTGAACAAAATGGACTCAACACTCCAAAATAAGAAGCTGGATTTCTAAAAGTATTTATATATTTGGAACATGTCAATATTTTTATTTTTATACCATATATCTTTGAGTTTATTTGATTTATATAACATACAATAAACAATTTGAAAGGTACCAATGATAAATTATAAGTAATGTCTTATGACAGGTCGGGGGTGCATTCTAAGCATCCCCACTGGGTCTAGTGGAGAGCAGTAGAGTCTGTGCCTGTACTAACTGAAACCCCAGGCAGAGAACTGGAGGAAGAGGAGCTGACATGGGCACCCTGCAGGAAGGAGAGGTGGGAGAGATCAGTCAGGGAGAGAGCCCAGTTCATGTAGGCTGTGCAGCCCCAAGGTAAGAGAGACCTGGGGAAAAGGGGGGTGTCTGCTGGGAGGATGGGCTGTGGGAAGTGTCTGGTCTGGCCTCAGAGGGAGGGCTCCTGGTGGAGGGGAAAGGGGTGGCCAGTGATGAACCTCTTGTCTGTCAGGTCTATGGCAGGTATAGTGTGTGTGGGGGGACCTCTTAGGAAAGCCTTCTGCCACATGTGGTGAATTGTCAGGAATTTGGGATAGTTTTCTTCCCTGGCTTTCACATCACTTTTCCTCACCCACCTTTTTGTACATGAGCCGACTTTGTTATGTGAAAAGGACAAGGCTTGCCTCAAGTGGCATTCTAGCAGATGTTGTTACCCTCAGCGTACCGTGTATTTCTCTCTCAAGTACACACTTTATCCCTGAAAAATCTTCAGTCCTACTCACCAGTCTTAATATGGGAAAATAAGTAAGATCCCTTCCCAGCTTTTTTATTCTCTTAGGTACGCCTTGTATTTACAATCAAAGCTTTTGTACTCAATTATTACATCTTGACTTAATGTGGTGTCACAGTTCAGTGCATGTAAATTACAGTCATTCAAATAACACTGTGTCATAAAGAATTGTATAGTATGTTATGAAAAAATGTGAGGATGGAAGGCACGGACCCTGAGGTACAGTACAAGCTGGATCGTTTATGACAAGGATTACACGATATTTATATGCTTCCAAGCTATTAACCAAGCACATCTGTGTCTGCATTGCGGGTACATTTACGACTTTGGGCAAAAGGTCTGTCTGATTTTTCTCATCAACATCCTCTATCCTGCCGGCGAATATCTTCCCACCGATCAGTACGCGTGGGAGGGTGCATGAGCACTGGCAAAGCTTGTGTCTCACAACAGCTAATGCCAGGATCAGGCGGGAATAGATCTGGCTCAATTTCTGGGTCTACTGGCCCTGGGTCGAGAGGGTCCGGAGTGGCGTTTGTTGGGACAGGAGGGACTGATGGTGCCGATGCCTCCTGTGCTGCCCTGTGAAGTGTCTCATAGACTGAGTGCCATACGGCCAGCAGTTTGGGAGCTGCCGCGTCATCCCTTGTGGCTGCATCCCAGAGGCAGACCCCAATCTTGTCCCATATTGCCTTCTGCTAAATATTAGTTGATGTCGCCTCAATGGCATGGCTCGAGACCCATATTAACAAGTCTTTCAGTCTGTCTTCATTCACAGTAACCCCCTTCTTCGCTAGGAATTTTACTAGTATTCTGTACACTGACTTGTGCTCGGGGGATACTGAGTTTCCCATGTTCCCGTTCCCTGCCTCTTACCTCAGTCAGAGGTATCGGTTAATTGCTGCAGCCTTTTGGAGTTCGGCTGGGTGTCCTCACAGATCGCGGAGTCACCACTCTTCAGCAAGTCCCCGTTCGGGTGCCATTTGGGAGGATGGAAGGCAGGGACCCAGAGGTAGAGTACAAGCTGGATCGTTTATGACAAGGATTACACTATATTTATATGCTTCCAAGCAATTAGCCAAGCACATCTGTGTCTGCCTTGCGGTTACATTTACGACTTCGGGCAAAAGGTCTGTCTGATTTTTCTCATCAACATCCTCTATCAAGTTCTGACATCCTTATTCCTTGCCAGTTCCAACATCTTCCAAGTACCAGTCAGGGACGGGTCACTCTTACTTACCTGCTGTAGTTCCTCCTTCCCATGATCTCTGACAGTTGCGATGCATTCCAAGCCCCACAAGATAATGGTGAATTTTAATCACTGAAAGTGTCTCCATCCTCCTGTCTTTGTCACCCTTAAACGTTGCACCAGGGCAGTCTCTGCCTAATGCAGAAAGATGACTTAAATACCGCATCTGTGCTGTCAGGGTTTGCAGGTAACTACTTTGCGGGGGCTTGGCTTGGTGCTTCCTTGGTGCTGCCACTGACAAACTGAGATGTCTCTTGTAATTCTAAAACTTTCCTCAGATGCTGAGAAAAGGATTAAAAATCTTTTATGGCCTTAAAGACCACAAGGACGTTTCTGACATGCACTGCAAATTCCCTGACAGAAATCATTCAATCCCCTGCTTCATTACTCCGTAAGCAAAGGCAGCCTTCCCAAGCTAGGACCGGTGTTGCCATGTGCCAGGGATGATGTGTTGCCAGCCAGTTCTGTTTGTATACATTCATGTGTTTTCTTGCCTTCCTAATGCAGGCTCATTTGTCTTGGAAAACACATTGCTTTCATTTTTATTTCCAGTGGGTAGTAACAGCTATCAAAAATATTTTGATACTTCTGTTTAACACTTCCAAGGCTGCAGAAAAAGCAAACCAAACCCAACTTTTCAACTCAGGTACTGATTGCTTTTCAAGCTAAAGAAAGGAGCAGGTATGTTACCGGCATTGTACAAAGCTTGTCTTGCCAATATACACCATGTGAGCCCTGAGTGAGCTTCGGAACACACTGCTTATAAATTCACTGTGACAGTGAAATGATCAGCGGCCCTATGGGTCATCCTTTGCAGCTACCACCACGCTGATTTGTGTGCTGTCATGTTTGCTGCCTGAAAAAATAGCCTCTGTAGGTTTATTCTGAAAAGCTGTGCTCACATGTTTAGCTATGTTCTCGCATCTTGCATCTGAAAAGAGAGCTGTTTTCTTACACAGGCACAGTTCCGTGCGTACACGTATTTCAGAACATATTCCCTGTCTTAATGCCATTTCTTGAGTGGGTGCGATCCATCACCAGGGTCTCTGCTGTGGCCAAGCCCCATGGAGGGGCCGGTGTAACTGCAGTGTTCAGGAATGCTGTAAAGCAGAGTTGTGACTTATGCACCTTCCCCTTCTACCAGATTACACTTAGAGAGCCAGCTTTTAGGTATCCAAGGGGTAAATCCAAGAGCAATCCTTGCTGTGCTTCTTCAAGGGGACTGGAGCTGCTCTGGAAGTGGCTTTCAAATGTGCCTGTATGGTTTTAGTATCATTCCCACATAAAATTCCTTTCAGAGGCATTGCATATATGCTGCTTGTTGTGTAATGAAACATGAAGCACATGGGAGAGGTGATGCAGCCTTGAGCAAAACCACGTTTGAGCCGTGGCCTGCCTGCATAGGGAGTCAGAGGTACCCGCAGTGTTTCTCTGCTCAGGTTCCCTGCCTCTCCAGCTGCCCTGATGCAGTCTTGTAAGCTTAGATGGCTCAGGAACGCTCTCTCCCTATGGATTTAAGTGATCGCTGAAGGTTTAAGTTTGTGCCTAAGCTCAGCCTGCCTCCACTCTTGGGACCTGGGAGGCTCCAGCAGCCTGGCAGTGCCCTGTCGGGGTCCCCATCTCTTGGAAACGCAGGCAGTCTACCTACAATCTCCAGAGCTCTGCTTTGTGTCCTCTGGATGCTTTCTCCTTAGAAAGCGCTGGCTGCTGCCGTGTCTTCTTCATCGACCTCCTGCCATGAAGGGTCTACATTACCCCCGAGGTGGGCATTTGCTGTAGGTCTGGCACGGATGAGCCTTCCCAGCACGCAGAGCTGAAGCCTTCCACAGGTACCCCGCGAGAGACCCTTCTCCTGTGGGGACACCCTCCGGCAGCGCCGGCGCCTCATCCCGCTCCGGACACCCCGCCCGGGAGAGCAGACAGAGCTTCAGGGGCTCTGGCAGCAGGTGACCCACCTGCGGGGGGAGGCCGCGCCGGTGTCCGAGCGCGGGGGGAGCTGCCCTCGGTGATATAAGGAAAGCAAGTGCCTGGAAAACATAGGGTTAAAATACTTTTAACTTAATTTAGGTCTCAGATAGAGAACAACGTTTGTGTTGTAAGCCTGTGGTGTCATAACAGAATTTAATAGTCTTACTAACAAGAGTGAATTATTTCTTACCATCCTTCTAATTATCAGATTGGAGACAGTGACTCCCAAACATCTGCTAGCTTAGGATACTCCTTGTCTGCCCATCCTGTTCTGCTTGCAGTAGATTTTGTACGAAGGCCACACTGGTCTAAATCTTTGCCAGCAATCAGAAACTTACAGATAGGGCTGGTTTCAGCTGGTTTTGTGATTACTGGGGCATCCCACTGTGCCAAAGGTGAAAAGTGAGGAAGACTGCTTACTTCATCTTGAAGAGCCCTGCCCACAACCATCGGAGGGCAGTGTGCAAGCACCAAAAGGGAGGAGACTTATGATAATGAGTACCTAAAGTAATTGTAATATCACCGCCTGCTCTCTCTGGGGAACCTAATGAATATGCATGTTTGTGTGTAATAAATATCTGCTTGCTTAACCCCTCGGTGTGCAAGTTAGGAGGAGCGGTCCCCCTTTCACCCGGTGCCCTAATAAACATACCTGCTTTATAACTCTCTTTGAGTTGTAGAGTCTGATTCTGTGCTTCTATTTGGCACCCCAGATGGGACAATCTCTGCCCGGCTGCGGGACCTACTGAGGACGGGACTCCTCTGGGCACCCCCGAGATTTCTTGGGAGGACTCCCCCACTCACTCAGATCACCGCAGGGGCAGACAAGGACCATCACCAGTGAATCATCAGGTATGTTTAAACCAGGTAAAGGGGATACCCGTAAGTCATACTGAGACGTCCTACGTGAGGTAAAGAGCACGGGTGCTCGCCCCATGGGTTAGTTTGGTTTGATAGGTTATCGATCCAAGGGTAACTGTACTAACGGCTTTATGAGCCTTTGGCAAGTAAACACTGGCTTAAGGTTTCTGTCTTACAATTATTGGCTTAGACGACATTCTGTGTGAAGTGGGTGACTGAGAGACGGGCCCTTGTGTGAATGAGTGTTTTGTGTGAGTGAGACGTGGCATAGCTACGAAGCGAGTGTGGAGTCCTGATCCGCGGTTCCATGTTCTCTGTGAGGAGAGCGGCCGGAGACAGACAAAGTGTGTATGTCTCATGAAATTGAACCTATTGTTGAGTTTTGGTGTCCTATCCACCGTGATATTGTGTGTGAACCAGTTTTCGTCTTTGAATGGTTTGTTTGTGAGGATAAAGTGTCAGTGAAATTTGGTTGGGATTTTTCGCGTGTTAATTGCCCGGGAAATTGGTCCGACTGGGACCGGATTGAACGTTCGTGTGAATTAGTACGAGCAGTTTGTGGAAATCTGGGAGAACTAAAGAGCCAGTAGAGCAATATGGGGGTTAATTGTCAGAGTAGTGTTCAAGCTCGCTGGCGCGGGGCTGGAACTAGCCCTTGCCCTATCTGTCATCACTGTTGTTTGTATATCCAAGCTAAGTGTCGTGCTTGTTCAAAATATATTATCCCTTTTGGTGGGAGACAAGCGGTTTCTATACAGAACTGTTTGGAATTTGGGTGTATCCGTTGTGGGTGCCGCACTCCGTTACACCTTTTCCTCTGGGTAAGATGTTATTGTTGTAGGCTAACCGTGTCGTATATCTTTAAAGGACTACAATGGGAGGACAACAGGACAACAGAGTGGGGGAATTCTCAGAAAGAGCCCGTTAGGTTGCATTTTAGCTCATTAGAAAGATATAGGGGTGCCACCGGGAGGAATTGTGAGTAAGAAAACCCTGATCAAATGTTGTAATCAGTGGTGGCCTTTATGTAAATTGGAAGATGGGGAAAAGTGTCCCTTCAATGGAACTTTGAATTATACTACCTTATTACAATTAATGTTATTTTTGAGACGACAAGGAAAATGGGATGAAGTTTCATATGCTGATATGTTCTTTACCCTTCGGAATCATCCTGAATGGCAGACAGAATGTGGGCTGGGGCCTCCGCAAGACCCGATGGTGTTGGCTCTGGAGAAGGGTAATAGAAATGGAAGTTAAAGAGATGTTGTTCGGCATGTAGTATAGGGCAGAGCTGTACCAGACTGGGAGAGGTAGGGGACCCTGGAGCTGGGGATTTACCAGAATATTATAAAACACCCGTGAGACAGGAACCACCACAAGAGGAAGGTGGGGATTCCGAATCAGACATCCCTCCAGGCAGTCCAGTATCCTCTCATACCCGAGGAAGGCAAGGGCAGGAAATACTGCAAGCAGAACAGGATGGGCAGACAAGGAGTATCCTAAGCTAGCAGATGTTCGGGAGCCAGTGTCTCCAAACTAACTGATAATTAGAAGGATGGTAAGAAATAATTCACTCATGTTAGTAAGACTACTAAATTGTGTTATTGATACAGGGGGCTTGATATAAGAAACGCTAGCGCCTGGAAGTCTGTGGAATTTAGGGGTCCCACTAAACATGAATTGTCTTCTACATCCTCCTTATCAGTTAACCATTCTTCTCCTTCTCCTCACCACATCTACATATCAGTTGCTCATTCTTCTCTACTTATCAGTTAATCCAAAGACAGACAGATATGGCTGTGTCTTACGAAACTCTGGCGGGGGGGGGGGGGGGGAATTATAGTCTCCCAATCGGTTATTCTTTGGGACCAGAAATAAAACGATTACTTTGTGGAGTAAGCCACAAAGTCCCGGAGGACCTCCGGGAAGTTAGAAAGGGAAAACTGGGAAAGGATTTGTAAAAAAAAAAGTATCAGAGAAATTTGAGGAGGCGTGGTTAAAAAGAAGAAGATAAAATGGGAACAAACCAAAGTAAGGAAATATTAAGAAAAAGCCCCTTAGGGTGTATTTTGGTACATTGGAAAGAAATTACAGGACCTGGGGGCACGGAAAACAAGAGAACCCTAATTAAGTACTGTAATCAATGGTGGCCTCTCTATAAATTAGAAGATGGGGCGAAGTGGCCACTTAATGGGACATTGGACTATAATACTATGTTACAACTAATGTTATTTTTAAGGAGGGAAGGGAAGTGGGATGAAGTATCATATGCAGATATGTTCTTCACTCTCCGAAACCACACAGAATGGCAAAGAGCCTGTGGAATGATACCGCCCCAGGATCCCTTGGTGATGGCCCTGGAAAGGGATGGGAGAGGAAATAGAAACAAGCCCAAACGATGTTGTTCATCATGCGATATTGGTCAAAGGTGCACTAAACAGGATAAAATTCACCACGATACAGAGCAGGAATTAGTAGATATAGTCAAACCCCCACCAAAAAGACGGGAGAGTATGGATTCGGATGATGCTGTTACTTCTCCAGGCAGTCCGGTCTCCTCGCGAACCCGGCAGAAGCCTGTCCTGCAGGCACCTCTTAGAGAGGCAATAGGACCTGAAGGAACCACAATGCTAATTAGAGTACCCTTTTCTACCCTGGATCTAGAAGCATGGAAAAAGGTTGCAAAAGATTACCGTAATGACCCTGTCGGTGTTACAAGGCATTTGCAATTTCTAGTGAAACAACACAATCCAGATTGGAATGACATACAGTTGCTGCTAGAAGCAATGACAGAAACGGAGAAACAATTAATATTAAAAACAGCAGGGGATCTAGCTGAGGACTACTATCGAGCGAAACGACAGGATGTAAAGGAATTTTTTCCGCTCCAAGATCCTAAGTGGGACCCAAATCGATCAGCAGAGCGGGAAAAACTGCAGGCATACCAAGAATGGATTGTTAAAGGG
Source organism: Psittacula echo (assembly GCF_963264785.1). Classification (NCBI taxonomy): domain Eukaryota; kingdom Metazoa; phylum Chordata; class Aves; order Psittaciformes; family Psittacidae; genus Psittacula; species Psittacula echo. The sequence goes on from NC_137739.1 coordinate 11,303,536, forward strand.
GTAGAAAGGGCCATCCCGAAAACTATAAATTGGTCAGTCTTGTATGAGGTAAAACAGGGCCCTTCAGAATCGCCATCCGAATTCCTAGATCGCTTAAGGGAAACAATGCGCCGTAATACACCACTAGATCCGGGCTCAGAGGTGGGAATACAGCAATTAGTGTCTCTCTTTTTGGGACAATCTACGGGGGATATTAGGAAAAAACTTCCAAAACTACGACCAACGGAGGGAAGAAATTTAGAAGTTCCCTTGGATGAAGCATGGCGAGTATTTAGTAATCGAGAGGAAAGTTACAAACAAGGAATGCGGAGATTAGTGGCAGTGGTGGAAGAAGGGGGAAGAAGGGAACAAAAACAAGGGCCTCGACTAGGCAAAGATCAGTGTGCATTGTGCAAGAAATTTGGACATTGGAAAAGTGAGTGTCCGGAAAATAAAAGAAACTGCCGTACAAACAAAATCAGAAAGGGGAGAATGATTGCACATGTGAAAGAAGAATGACGGGAACCGGGGGAATCTTCCCTAGCAGATCCACTGGTTATAATGAAGCTAGGGGATGAAGAGGAAGTGGAATTTTTGATTGACACGGGCGCAACATATTCGGTTTTAAATAAAGCCCTGATACCTTTAGGGAATGAATATATTACTGTAAAAGGGGCAACTGGCCAAAGTGAAAAGGCGTATTTTTGTAAACCATTAAAATACCAATTAGGGAAACAATGGGGCATTCACAAATTTTTATATATGCCCAACTCCCCAAAAGCCCTCTTGGGAAGGGATTTATTAGAACAATTGGGGGCAGTTATCACCTTCAATGAAGGTGAGATCACCTTAAAGGTAAATGACCAGCAATACATAGAAGTACTAAGTTTAACTTTAGTTACACACCAAACAGAGGAAAAGATTAGAGAGGATGTATTAGACCAAGTATTTCCAGGTGTATGGGCTACAGATATACCTGGAAAAGCCAAAAACGCACCCCCGATACAGGTCAAGCTCAAGAAAGGGAAACAGGCAGTTAGGATCAAACAATACCCTTTGAAAAAGGAAGACAGGGAAGGAATCTGCCCGATAATTGAAAACTTCTTGCAGATAGGGCTATTAAAGGAGTGCCAGTCTGATTTTAACACCCCTATTTTACCAGTCCGTAAACCTGACGGGACATACCGGATAGTACAGGACTTAAGAGCTGTCAACAAAGTAACCGAAGATCTTTACCCTGTGGTAGCAAATCCATATACCTTGTTAACATGCCTAGCACCAGAGCTAACTTGGTTTACTGTTTTAGATTTGAAAGATGCCTTCTTTTGCCTCCCTCTCCACGAAGCCAGCCAGAAAATCTTTGCATTTGAATGGGAAAACCCTAGGAGTGGACGCAGAACTCACCTCACATGGACGGTGCTGCCTCAGGGATTCAAAAACAGCCCCACTCTGTTTGGAGAACAACTGGCAAAAGATCTAGAATCCTGGGAGGCCCCACCTGAAGAAGGAAAACTATTGCAGTACGTAGATGACATCTTAATCGCTACCCAAACAGAAAAAGCCTGTGTGGCCTGGACGGTAAGCCTTTTAAACTTTTTGGGACTTCAGGGATACAGAGTATCCAAGAAAAAGGCCCAAATAGTGAAACAAAAGGTAATTTATTTGGGCTATGAGATAAGTGCTGGACAGCGAACTTTGGGACGGAGCCGTAAAGAGGCAATATGCCAGACCCCAAAACCTCAGACAATAAAAGAACTACGAACCTTCCTGGGAATGACAGGATGGTGTAGGCTGTGGATTTACAACTATGGGTTACATGTAAAGCCTCTATATGCACTCATTGCTGATGGTAACAGAGATCTTCAATGGACAAAAGAGGCTACTCAAGCCTTCAACCAACTAAAGAATGCTCTCATGTCAGCTCCGGCCCTAGGACTTCCAGACGTGAGTAAACCATTCTTTTTGTTTTCTCACGAGAAACAGGGAATTGCCTTGGGAACACTAGCTCAGGACTTGGGCCCATATCGGCGAGCAGTTGCTTATTTTTCTAAGCAATTGGACTCTACGGCTAAAGGGTGGCCTGGGTGCCTTAGAGCAGTGGCGGCAGTCGTGCTGAATGTCCAAGAAGCACGCAAATTCACCCTGGGCCAGAAAATAACAGTGTTAGTGTCCCATACAGTGTCTGCAGTACTGGAAGTAAAAGGCGGACATTGGCTCTCCCATCAGAGGTTCCTGAGATATCAAGCCATCCTGGTGGAACAAGATGATATAGAAATAGTAACAACTAACATTGTCAATCCAGCTTCTTTTCTCAGCAGAAACGAAGGAGAACCTATACATCATGACTGTCTGAAAACCATTGAGGACACATACTCCAGCCGTCCAGACCTGAAAGATACCCCTTTGGACAACGCAGAAACCTGGTTTACTGATGGAAGCAGCTATGTCATCAGTGGGAAACGACACGCTGGATATGCGATCACCACTTGCAGAGAAGTAATAGAATCTGGACCACTACCAATGAACACTTCCGCACAAAAGGCAGAACTGATCGCACTAATTAGAGCTTTAGAACTAGCAAAAGGAAAGGATATAAACGTCTATACAGACTCAAGATACGCATTTGGAGTTGTGCATGCACATGGAGCCATCTGGAAAGAAAGAGGACTGTTGAATTCGCACGGAAAAAACATCAAACATGCATAAGAGGTAGTGAGATTGTTGGAAGCAGTCCAACTACCTGAGAAGGTAGCAATTATGCACATTAAGGCACACCAGAAGGTGAGTTCGAAGCAGGAAGAAGGAAATGAGCTGGCGGACAGAGAGGCAAAGGCAGCAAAAGGAGAGGTAATTATTGAAGGAGCCCTAATTTCTGATGGGAAAATTCCTTTGGAAGGTAAGCCAAATTACAGTAAGGAGGATCAGAAACTAATTACAGATCAGGATGGAATACTAAATAAGGAGGGGTGGGCTCGCACACCGGAAGGGAAAATAGTTGTCCCCTCTTCTTTGTTATGGGCATTAGTAAGAAATGAGCATCAGAAAACACACTGGGGAGTGGATGCCTTACATAAGTATCTACTAAACAAAATCATGGCTAGAAATTTGTATGCTACCATTCAACAAGTAACTCAACAATGTGACCTTTGCCTTCAAACAAACCCCCAAAATACCCCCAAACTTAAAATAGGTCAAATTGGAAGAGGTAATGGACCAGGTCAACAATGGCAGATCGGCTTCACAGAACTGCCACGAAAAGGGGGGTATAGACATTTGTTAGTCCTAACAGACACCTTTTCAGGTTGGCCAGAAGCCTTTCCAACAAGAAGTGCAAAGGCTCGGGAGGTAACTAAGATATTGTTACAGGAGATAATACCACGATACGGAGTTCCAGCCACTATATCTTCAGACAGAGGACCACATTTTATTTCAAATGTGGTACAACAAATTAACAAACATTTAGGTATCGATTGGCAACTTCATACTCCCTACCACCCTCAGTCAAGTGGTCAGGTGGAGAAAATGAACCATTTAATTAAACAACAAATTGTGAAATTGGGTCAGGAGGCCAGTCTACCTTGGCCCAGGCACTTCCATTAGCTCTGCTGAGAATTCAAACTAAACCAAGAACTCGAGAAGGATTAAGTCCTTTCGAAATTCTGTATGGAAGACCATATGGGGTTCAACAGGGAACGTCTCCCCAAGTGGGAGAAGAAACTATGAATAACTATGTAATAGAGCTAGGAAAACAACTCAGAAAAATTGAAAAACATGTGGCTGGAACTCGAAGCAGAGGACTGGATAGTCCCGTACATAACATACAACCTGGAGACTATGTGTATATAAAATCTTTCAGACCCACAGGGGAAGAAGATCTCGAGCCAAGGTGGAAAGGGCCATTCCAAGTACTACTCACAGCTTTCACAGCTATCAAAATTAAAGAACAAAACGCCTGGATTCATCATACTCGAGTCAAGAAGGCTCCAAAGGCTCCTTGGAAAATTACATCAAGTGGTAATAACGGACTGAAACTAAAACTAACTCGTGAAAAATAGAGTGTTCTATGGATGTTAGTATAATGTTATGATTGTAATCAGAATATACGCCTGGGTATCACTTACTACCTGGATAAGCTTGCATAGCTAGTTAAAATGAAATTGCTATTTATATTAACCCCTTATATCCATACCATGGTCCAAGCCATAGAAAAAGAAACATCAATACTGGGGTCAAACACAAATATTTGGCTCACATGCGCAAACAAAATGGGGGTTACTGATTTCTGTTTGACCTTGGCACGGGTGGGAAATCCTTTTCAAACATGCTTAATTGGTGTACCATACCTGAGTCCCTTTGATTTTCGGGGATGGGTAAGGGATGACTCGATTCTAAATTTTACCAAGGTGACCGAAACGGTCAAAAGGGCTCGAGGAACCAGTTGGACAGTTGCGTCAGCCCAAACGGGTGGAATAATAAAATACTTAAACCATTCCACTATCCCGATGCAAGAACTCCAACTCCTGGGATCTGACAGAACCAATCAGAGCTGCATAACTTTTAGTACATGGTCAAACGAAGTCCCTGAGACTAAGGTAACTACCGGGAAGACATGGTATCATAATATAACCGCTTACTGCTCAGGATCATCTCCAGTGTTACGATACAATGATGAAATACCCAAAGCTCTACCCCAGGATATTTCTTGATATGTGGAGGCCGTGCATGGCCAGGAATTCCTTCCAAACCTTTTGGGGGACTATGTTATCTAGGTAAATTGTCCCTGTTTGCAGCCTCCAAAAGACATTTAGTCCAAGACATAAAAAACAGCCTCCGTAGAGACAAACGATCCATTGAGCAATTAGGCCCGAATTGTGATTCTACTTTAAACCTTTGGAACCACACAGCAAGATTTTTGGCAGCGTTATTTGTACCAAATTTAGCTGCCGGAAAAGCACTGGCAGACATACATCACTTAGCATGCTGGGCAGCTAAACAGTTAAATATAACTTCAGACGTGATATCCTCACTTGCCACAGACCTAGATAGCGTGAGACACGCATCTTTACAAAATCGAGCAGCAATTGATTTCTTATTATTAGCCCATGGACATGGGTGTGAGGATTTCGAAGGTATGTGCTGCATGAACTTATCTGATCATTCTGAATCAATTCATGCTAAGCTACGAAAATTACAGGAAAATATGCAAGAGCTTAGAATTGTTGGAGGCGGACTGGATAAATGGCTAAATAGCCTAGGAATTACTGGATGGTTCAAGGACATACTTAAACAAGGTCTTCTAATCTTAGTGATAGTATTATTCATTTTAATGATTGTACCGTGTGTAATACAATATATATTGAAGTTATTCCATAAATCAATAGAAGGAACATGGATAGCTCTGTTGTAAATAATAATCATTAAATAGTAAAAGAATTTACTCACTTTATAGAAAAGGGGGGACTGATACAGGGGGCTTGATATAAGAAACGCTAGCGCCTGGAAGTCTGTGGAATTTAGGGGTCCCACTAAACATGAATTGTCTTCTACATCCTCCTTATCAGTTAACCATTCTTCTCCTTCTCCTCACCACATCTACATATCAGTTGCTCATTCTTCTCTACTTATCAGTTAATCCAAAGACAGACAGATATGGCTGGTTTCAGCTACTTGTGTAATCACTGGGGCATCCAGATGTGACAAAGGTGAAAAGTTTAAGAAGAGGAAGACTCGTTTACTTCATCCTGAAGACCCCTGCCCACAAGAGGAAGACTCATTTACTTCATCCTGAGACCCTCACCCATGACCATGGGGAGGCACTGCGCATGTGCAAAGGACTTTTTAGCTCATTATAATACGAAGCGGGGATAGATCATGAATATGTATAGGCGTGTAACTTTGGAGGATAAATGTAGCGGGAAAACGACACTGAGGTGTGCATACTTTGAAGGAGCGATCCCGATGCACCTCAGCGCTGAATAAAAGCATACCTACTTTACAAGTTTTACGAGTTGTCGAGTCTCTCCGCGTATCATTATGACACCACAGGCTTACAATGCAAACATTGTTCTCTAGCTTAGACCTAAGTTAAAAGTATTTTAACCCTATGTTTTCCAGGCACTTGCTTTCCTTACAGTACTCGGTACCGACAGGCCCGCGGGGCCCCGCCGTAGGACGGCACCATCGCCACCGGCAGCCCAGCGCCGCCATCTTCCTCCCTTCTCGGACGCGAAGGCACCGCCCGCCGCTGGTCGCTGCCGTCACGTGGCAGCGCCCCCTGGTGCGCCGGTCCAGCCGCTGAGGGCGGGCCTGGCCGGGCCGCAGGGACCGGGGCCTGACCCGGTAGGGCTTGGCCCGGAAGCCCGCCCGCCGCGGCCGCGTGAGCTTCCGTGGCAGGGGAGTGCTGCGGGGCCCGGTGCTCTCCGCTGCACGCGCCCTGGAGCCGGGGTCCCTGCTCGGCGCGGAGCCGGTGGCTCCCGAGCCGCGCCGCTGGTAGCGGGCGGTGAAAGCCCAGCTCGCCTGACCCTCTTGGTTTGTTTCCCCGGAGCTGGAGCCGGAGATGATCATCCACATGGATCAGAAGGAGGAACTGCGGTTGTGCCGTCTCCGCTCCTGCGAAGGGAAGACTGCTGTGAGCGGCAGCTCAGGTAAGGGCCATCAGCGTGAACCCGTCATGAGAAACGGTGCTCCAGGAGCACCAGCGCCCACAGGATGTACAAGGGCGGCGGTGCTGGGTTGGAGCAGGGCCCGTGCAGCTTCACCTGCTGCCTGTGACGAGGGTATTCATAGCGCCACAGGCCACCAGGCTGGGAGGGATCTCAAGGATCATCCGGTGCAACTTTTCCAGGCAGAGCATGCCCTGGACTGGATGTCGCAGTGCCCTGCCCAGCTGAGTCTTTAAAGTGTCCAGCACTGGGGAGTGCACCGCTTCCCTGGGGAGATTATTCCAATGGCTGGTTGTTCTCACTGGGAGAAATTTTCCTCTTGTGTCCAACCAGAATCTCCCCAGGAGTAAGTTGTGCCCCTCGTCTTTTCCATGTGACTCCTTGTGGAAAGGGAGCCTCCGTCTTCTTCATAGCCACCCTTAAATACTGGACTGTGGTGGTCAGGTCTCCCCTGAGCCTTCTTTTCTGTAGGCAGAACAAGCCCAGCTCTCTCAGCCTTTCCTCGTACAGCAGGCTGCCCAGCCTTTGATCAAGACCCAGAGAAGGGCAGACAAGCAGTGATGTGTCCCTGTATCCTTTCACAGGCCTGCGCCGTCTGTGGCTTCAGAAGCTCCTGAACTAGACACGTAATGTCTCAAGATCTGTCTTCTTGCCTTCTCAAGCTGCGCCCATTGTAGCATCCGTGGCAGCTTGCAGCAAGGAGTTTCACAGCTTATTTAGGTGCTTGATGAATTGCTGCCTCCTTCAGTTTGCTTTGAAAGTGCCTTTTACTGCTGCCAGGAGTTCTTAATTTAGAAGAGATGGTGCAGGATAGATGCCAAACCACCCCACAGGCCACTTGTGTTTTTATAGTCCTCTGTGATACCCCCTATCAGCTGTACCTTTTCCCAGCAGAATGGGCAGTTCACTCATCTCCTATACAGAAGCTGTTCTGTGCCTCTGATGGTTCCTGTCATGCCTCTATCTTCCTCAGCTCTATCAGAGTGTCTCTGACATGGGGGATCCGTCCTCCCCCTTGCACACAGTCAGAATGTGGGTTTTGAGCAGCAAGGCAGAATTACGTTCTCTTTTCTTCCCTATTTTTTCCCCCCGGCACTCATTGATGCTTGACTGGCTGTGTTGTGTGCCTAGGAGCTGCAGTTTTCACCCAGCTGCTCAGACTCCAAGGTGCTAATGCTGGATGATATGAAGAACATTCTAGGCCCATCGTGGTGTAAGTGCAAGCTGTAGAGGCTGTTCTCCTCTGAAGGTCTTTGTTTACCTGCAGTGAACATCCCTGTCACCTGGTTGGTCAGTATCTTAAGGCTCTGCCACAGTTTGTAGTCAGCCTTTGTGTCTTTAACCCTGAGGAACACAAAATCATCAGCAAATGTTTCCACCTCCCTTTTCCCTTCCTTACTGCCCTGTGAGCTTCATTCATCCTACAGCAGCTTAGTTTCTTTACCAGTTTTGGTGAAGAACGAATGTCTTTTGGGAATGCCTTTGGACCCCACATGTCCCTTTTGATAAAACTGGGGCCATCTCTGAAGAACTCCGAGTGGTTTGTGAAGTGAGACATCTCTTTCCAAAGGCCGTGCCAGGTCTTCCCCAGGCTGTCCTCTCGCCATCTGTCCATTAAGTCTTTTACTCAGATTTCTGTTTGTTTGCTCAGAATGTTGGGCCCCAGATCTCCCCTCCACCCCTTTCTGTGGCATCACATCAGCCACCTCCAGTCCCAACAGTGAGGTACCGGAGCCAGAAGTCCAGCAGCTTACTCTGCTTACCTGGAGCTTGCCTTGTAGCTATAGCACTGGCACTCTTGGGAATATCAGAGGTCTTGCCATCAACTCAAATTGGCATGTGCTGAGGAACAACCACATTCTTCATGTCTCTCTTGCTTATTCATTTTTGCCAGTTCAGCCTTATGCTTCTAGTATTAATTCCTCCTCATTGTGAACTTGCTCTCCTTCCACTTGAAATACTTCCAGTGAGTTCCTGTCTTGGTTTAGATCAAACCCTTTACAGACAGCGTGTCCTAGTTGCCAGTGAAGGTACCTGGTAGCTCAGAAGTAACAGAAATGATTGTAGAAGCACTAGAGCCGTGACAATAATTGTAAAAAGAAGCTTGACACTCCTCATCTTCCCCCAAAAGTATAGAACACCATAGAAAACTTAATTGTCACGTACTTCAGAAGGCTTTTTCAAGGTCTATGTAAAGAACCAAAATTCTGTGTGAGTGCCAAAGTTAGCATCTCTTTGGGCACAACGGCAACAGAACAACTTTGCTAGCTCCACTGTCTACTCAGTACGTCTGACGAACTTGTCAAGAGCTTCATGCTGGCCTGCCAGGAACATCCTCTTTCCATCCTGTCTGTGGATATCACCTTTCTCTTTTCCTCGAGTCCTGGCTGGAGTAGCTGCAGAGAAATGGAAATGCCTTTGTGGTAACTAGCAAAATTGCATTTTCTGTTCCTCTCAAGGGATGGTTTTAATGAAAACTGTGTGAGGGAAGAAGTGGCATCACTGCCACAGCAAGCTGCCGGAGAAGGTATCTTAGGAGTTCACTGTGAAATCATATTGTGATGTTTTCTTGTGCTTCCCAGAAAGAGGAAGATGAAATATGTACATATATCAGTCTGGGGTTGAACTTCTAGACTCTCCTTCCTTTATTGCACACTTATGGTTCAGTAGCAACTCACGTCTTCCATGGCCTGCACTTCCTTATCTCAGCTCTGCCAGACCACAGGAGGTGCCTGTGGTTTGTACAGCAATCCCATGTGACCGATATGGTACTGGTTTATTTCATAAGAGTGTTCAGAGACCCACAAGATATCTGTTGAATCTTTAAGCAGATCTGGAGATGTGCTTTGTGTGCATGTCACGCAGGTGCTGTCTTGCTCATTCAGCCTGCAAAGAGCTGTGTTTCCTGTGGACAGCAAAAGGCACAGCATTGTTGGGGGCATGTGGTTCTGGACCTGCTACATGCTCATCAAACCACATTCAGAGCAGTGGGCTGGAAGGAGTCGCTGCTGTCTGTGAACACCGTAGAAACCAGCACAAGCCCCTTGTCTTAAACAGGCTTTCAGGTGAGCTTGGGTCTGCGCAGCGAACATTCATAGCAGTAACGCTTCTGCAAGACTTTATATACATAAGAGGGCAGGGATTTGTTCATTGCCTGTGTCCCAGGAGCCTCATAACTGTTCAGCTAGCGTTAATTTGACTTGCACCTACCTTCATCTTCTACCTGTGTTAGATTTCCTCAGTGCATAATCGGGAACCAGCCATGGGGGATCTTCAGTTCACCCACCACGTTGCACAACGGATTTGTTCTGCACCAGTGAAAGCATAAGGTTAATTTGCTTCTGCTCCAAGACTGGCATAAGCCAGGCTCCAGGCGGTCTCCGTGTCTCATGCCTCGTGCATCTTCTCTTTCTCTGCAGTACCAGCAGCACAAGAGCACGGAGATTACTGTTGCAACCCAAGTAATGTTCTGCTGAACAAGGCAGTTCTTTATGGCCTAACTCTGGCTCCCAGTTCAACTTTTAGTAACATCCCGTGGAGACAAGCAGAGAGAGCTGGGCTTGTTGAGCCTGGAGAAGAGAAGGCTCTGGGGAGATCATAGAGCAGCTTCCAGCACCTAAAGGGCCCAACAAGGAATGTGGAGAGGGGCTTTTGACAGGAGCAGGTAGGGACAGGACAAGGCGGAATGGCTTTAAACTGAGAGAGGGGAGATTTAGGCAAGGTGAAAGAAGTTCTTCCCTGTGAGGATGCTGAGGCGCTGGCACAGGTTGCCCAGAGGAGCTGTGGCTGTCCCATTCCGGGCAGTGTTCAAGGCCAGGTTGGATGGGGCTTGCAGCAACCTGGTCTAGTGCAAGGTGCCTGTGCACATGGCAGGAGGCTGGAACTGGATGTGATCTGAAAGGTCCATTCCAGCTAAAACCGTCCTGTGGTTCTGTGATTTTCAGATACAACATCCTGGAAGAGCAAGCATCTTTCCCATTCAAGCAGTAAACCTTTGCCTCTAATATGCCAGTGATTCCAGGAGACTGAGGTTCTGGTGAAGCATGCAGGGCAATTTACAGCATTTGCTCCTGTGAACACTCTGAAAAATCCACTGTGTAGTTTGGAGGGAAATACCATGTCCTGAAGGCGGGATATAGCAGAATGTTTTATACTTAAAGTCAATCTGTCTGCTGAATTTTTAGAATTTGTCCCCTTGGGATTTGCCCTGTCCAAAGCTTCCAGTCCTGCCTGTGACTTGTCTGGATTCTCATTTTGTTGCAGGTGAAGATGGGATTGTGAGCAAGAATGAAGACAATGCCCATCAAGGCATCCCCAGGCCAGTGGAGCCCAAGGGTTTATGCTCAGGACTCTCTGAGGAGAACAGTTCCCAGGGTCCTGCGCAGGACCCTGTTCTCCCACGCAGGTCAGAAAGGATTGAGAGATCCAAGAGCTTCCAGGTGAGCTCCAACCTCATCCAGCATCGGAAAATCCACACCGGAGAAAAACCCTTGACCTGCACCGAATGTGGGGAGAGTTTCTGGCAGCGGTCACGTCTCATCCAGCACCAGAGGATCCACACAGGGGAGCGGCCCTACAAGTGCTCCGAGTGTGGGAAGAGCTTCAGCGTGAGCTTGAAGCTGATCCGACACCAGGTAATCCACACTGGGGAGAAGCCCTACAAGTGTGCTGAGTGCGGGAAGAGCTTCTCCAAGAACTCGAAGCTCGTCCTGCACCAGCGCGTGCACACCGGGGAGAAACCCTATGAGTGTACAGAGTGTGGGAGGAGCTTCAGCGTGAGTTCAGAGCTGAGACGACACCAGCGGGTGCACACTGGAGAGAAACCGTACGAGTGCAGGACCTGCGGGAAGAGCTTCAGCTTGAGCTCAGCCCTGACACGACACCAGCGGGTGCACACTGGGGAGAAGCCCTATGAGTGCAGGACCTGCGGGAAGGGCTTCAGCGTGAGCTCCGCCCTGACACAACACCAGCGGGTGCACACTGGGGAGAAGCCCTACGAGTGCAGGACCTGCGGGAAGAGCTTCAGCGTGAGCTCCGCCCTGACACAACACCAGCGAGTGCACACTGGGGAGAAACCCTACGAGTGCAGGACCTGCGGGAAGAGCTTCAGCGTGAGCTCCGCCCTGACACAACACCAGCGGGTGCACACTGGGGAGAAGCCCTACGAGTGCAGGACCTGCGGGAAGAGCTTCAGCGTGAGCTCCGCCCTGACACAACACCAGCGGGTGCACACTGGGGAGAAGCCCTACGAGTGCAGGACCTGCGGGAAGAGCTTCAGCGTGAGCTCCTCCCTGACACAACACCAGCGGGTGCACACTGGGGAGAAACCCTACGAGTGCGGGACCTGCGGGAAGAGCTTCAGCTTTAGCACTGCCCTGATACGACACCAGCGGGTCCACACTGGGGAGAAACCCTATGAGTGCTCCGAGTGTGGGAAGAGCTTCAGCGTGAGCTCGAAGCTGATCCGGCACCAGGTAACCCACACCGGGGAGAAGCCCTACAAGTGTGCCGAGTGTGGGAAGAGCTTCTGCGATAACTCGCAGCTCGTCCGGCACCAGCGCGTGCACAGAGGGGAGAACCGCTATGAGTGCACGGATTGTGGGAAGATCTTTGGCCGGAGCTCTGCACTCATGAAACACCAGCGGATCCACACTGGGGAGAAGCCCTACAGGTGTTCTAAGTGCGGGAAGAGCTTCTCCAGGAATGCACACCTCATCCTGCACCAGCGGGTCCACACCGGGGAGAAGCCCTACAGTTGTGCCGAGTGCGGGAAGAGCTTCACCGCGAGCTCCTCCCTGACACAACACCAGCGGGTCCACACTGGGGAGAAACCCTACGAGTGCTCCGAGTGTGGGAAGAGCTTCAGCGTGAGCTCGAAGCTGATCAAGCACCAGGTAACCCACACCAGGGAGAAGCCCTACAAGTGTGCCGAGTGCGGGAAGAGCTTCTGCGAGAACTCGCAGCTTGTCCGGCACCAGCGCGTGCACAGTGGGTAGAACCGCTATGAGTGCACGGATTGTGGGAAGATCTTTGGCCGGAGCTCCGCACTCATGAAACACCAGCGGATCCACACTAGGGAGAAGCCCTACAGGTGTTCTAAGTGCGGGAAGAGCTTCTCCAGGAATGCACACCTCATCCTGCACCAGCGGATGCACACCGGGGAGAAACCCTAGAAGTGCTCCGAGTGTGGGAAGAGCTTCAGCGTGAGCTCGCAGCTGATCCGGCACCAGGTAACCCACACTGGGGACAAGCCCTACAAGTGTGCTGAGTGCGGCAAGAGCTTCACCAGGAAGTCGCATCTCGTCCAGCACCAGCGGGTGCACACTGGGGAGAAACCCTACAAGTGCAGGACCTGCGGGAAGAGCTTCAGCGTGAGCGCAGCCCTGAAACGACACCTGCGGATCCACACTGGGGAGAAGCCCTACAAGTGTGCAGATTGCGGGAAGAGCTTCTCTGACAACTTGCAGCTCATCCGGCACCAGCGGATCCACACAGGGGAGAAGCCGTACAAGTGCTCTGAGTGTGGGAAGAGATTCAGGGTGAGGTCAGCCCTGCTACAGCACCAGCGGGTCCATACGGGGGAGAGGCCCTATGCCTGTGCCTTCTGCGGGAACAGCTTTCAGCGGAGTTCCCACCTCGTCCAGCACCTACGCATCCACACTGGGGAGCGTCCATACGTCTGTGCTGAGTGTGGGAAGGGCTTCCCCATGTGCTCAGCGCTCTTCCGGCACCAGCAGACCCACAGGGGTGGAGAGCCCCAGGTGGGGTGAGTGTGGGGAGCAGTGAGGTCTGATGCCCTGTGAGCAAAGCCCGGTGTCTCCCCCTCCCATTGACCACCCTGCTTGTGGAGGGTGAAAGAAGTTTCTTCCTAGGAGAATGAGCCCTCAGGGAGGAAGAAGGGGGGGGGCCGGTGGAGGGAGCTGATTGGAGGTTTGGGGCAGGTGCCAGGAGGAAGGTGCCAGACTCTTTTCAGTGGTGGCCAGCCCCAGGATGAGCAGCAGTGGCCATGAACTGAAACACCAGAGGTTTCACCTCGACAGGAGGAAGAACTTGTTCCGTTGCAGTGGCAGAGCACTGAACCGGCTGCGCAGGGGGATGCGGAGGCTCCGTCTCTGGGCACATCCAAGCCCCGCCTGGACACGTTCGGGTGTCCCTGCCCCGGCAGGGCTGGGACCGGGTGACCCCGGGGTCGGCTCCCACGGCTCGTGCCGCTCGCACTGACCCCGCGCAATAAACGTTCGTTGAACGCCGCCGGGTTGCCTTCTCCGGACTGCGGCTGCGCGGGGACTCGCGCCGGCCGCCCGCCCGCCGGGATCTCGGTGGTAGCCGTTGGAGGGGGCGGGGACTTAGGGCCGCTGTGTGGCGTCCGGGCCTCCTCCAGCACTCGGCGGCTCGGGCTCGTGCCGCGGGCGGTTCCTGATTGGCTGCGCGGTCCCCACCCTGGGTGATAAATTCGGGGCGGCCGGGCCGGGCCTTTGTGTCACGTCGCGGGTCTGAGGGCGGGTCTCGGGGTCTGCGGCAGAGGCGGAGGGTGAGTGTTCGCGGCGCGTGTCCATGGCAACGCGGCGGGTCCGGCCCCGGGCTGAGGCCCTCGGGGTTGGCCCCGGATTAACCCCCCACCTCCCGGGGGGCTCTGCTCCGCTGGGCCCGCCGCCTCTTCCCGTTCCCGCGGACGTGTAGGCCCGGGACCTACGGCGCTCAACCGGCAAAGCCGTGTAGGCCGTATGAGGGCCGCGTCCGTGTGCCTTTGCCTCTCGAGGCCTGGGCCGTCGGTCCCGGGAGCAGCCTCCAGCCCGTGGCTCTGGCCTGGGCCTCAAGCTGTTCTGGGTCAGGTGCTGCCGTCTGCCAGCCGTGTGCTCGGGAGCAGCGGGGCTGTGTGCGGCTGTGCTGGGCCAGTGCTTGTCAGGCCTCCCACATCTCTTCCCTCGGCTCCTGCGGGCGAGCGTCCGCACAGCAGCTGGTGCCAGAGTGGCTGCCTCATACCCTGCAGTGGTTCCTGCACACAGCTCCTCCAGGAGGATGTCTGAGTGTTTCAGGACAGGAACTGCACCCGGTTCTGCTGGTGCCCTGGGGGCACTTGACTCTTCTCTGTCCCTGGCGGTGTTCAAGGCCAGGTTGGATGGGCCTTGGAGCAACCTCTGCTAGTGGAAGGTGTCCCTGCCCGTGCCAGGGTCTGGGAACTGGATGAGCTTTAAGGTCCCTTCCAACCCCAGCCATTCTATGGTTCTGTAACTCTTGATGCTGCTGAGCTCAATAAAGAGCTGGAAGGATGAAGGCCTGTGAAGCCTATTGCTGTCCCAGCCCTTCCTTTGTTGGGTGACACAGATATCTTATTCAAGCCTCATGGAGCCTAGCCCAGCACTGCTTTACATACATCAGCTATAAGTGCCTGTCACTGGCCCTGCTTGGGGTGTCCTAGGCACAGCTGACTGCATGCTGGGATGGGCAGGGCAAGTAGTGGCTCTCCCCAGAGCAAAGGCTGTTCACCAAGTTCATGTGTGCCTGTCACACTCCTTTCCTGCTCTCCCCAGGTGTAAAGCTGGTTGACTGATGTGCCTCTTGTGCTGTTCTCCCAGGCAGACTGAGAAAACAGATTCTGGATGCACTGCCTGGCACAAGGGCTGATTACCAAAGTGCAGAACTGGACGAGATCTGTGAACTTACCAGGAGTTTCCCTCCTTGGTCACTTTGTTGAGGTGCTGGACAGTGGCTCTGGGGGACAGAGGTAGGGTTTACGTGGGCACCTCTAAAAGTGCCTTAGACTTGAATTATTTCCCAGATGTAGGCAACGTCCAGGTGAAGTCTTGACCCCACCTGGGATCAGGCAGTGTAAAAATTATTCTGTGAGGCGCCATTGGATTGTTGGGATTAAGTGTCTTCCTACCCTGAGAAGAATGGCTGTGCATCTTGAGTGTGAAACTTGCTGTGGAAATGTGTCTGGGGCAAACTAAGCGCTGGCTAGATGAGATAGGGATGTTTTCTCAGAGGGTTTGAACGCTGTTATTGGGAAAGAAATGTTTGGAGTGCTGAGGTGTTTTGTACTAAGCCTTGTCTCCTATTTCCCGCCTCACTACCTGCCTCGTGTAGCTGTTGGATTCTCCCAGGAGGCTGCTGGTAGGGCCCTGGGAAGGTATGTGTTTACGCTGAACATCAGCCAGGTCTTGATGAGCAGAGCTCATGAAGCAAATGAAATGACATTGCAGCCTCTGCAGTGGAAGTGGGCAGCTGCTCGAGCTGCCTGCTTGGTGAGTAGGACACTGCCTCTTCCAGGGGAGCAAAACCGTGAGAAATGAGGGCCCTGACCAGTGACCGTGTGGTGGGTTTTCAGCTACCAGATTTGGAGTAAAAGGGATGTGTAATGGTAAGAGATACAATGATTCTTACTTCCCTTCCTCCGAGTTCTCATGCGATACCCTAGTACTGAAAAGGACAGGGGTTTGATTTGTGCTGACTTGTCTCCTGAATTCACGGCTCATCCTGTCTATGCTGGATGGTATTGGGAAAAATCTCAGTTTCCATGTTGTCCTGTGTATGTACTGTCATCAGTACTGTCTGGAAGTATAAGATAAATTGGAACCAGTTTCTCCAGTTTAGTTTTGGAATCTGCATTTCTTGAGGAGTGCCTGACTTGAAGCCAGCTGCGCAGGAAGCCAGGATGCCATCAGGACTTGTGCAGCTGTGCTGGCAGGAGGCTGGCTATGCTGTGAGGCAGGCAGGCTGTTCCCCTGGGCCCGTGACCAGGTGCTGGCTCAGGCTGGGCAGGTTCTGCCCCTTTGCTTCAGTTTCCCTTCCCCATGGTGGGTGTTTGGAGCTGTGACAAGTTTGCTGAGCTGGTGTGGTGCTGCTGTCCAGTGAGTGATCAAAATGAAAATAGCGCCCTTGAACCTGGCTTCCCCTGCCCTCTGGTTGGGGAGGCTGTGCTGTGTCCTATCCTGTGGTGCAGGGCCCTGGGGATGTGGGGCTGCTTCCCCTGTGACTTCTGTTACTGCAGTGGGCTGGCTGGCATGACAAAGTACTGTGTTGTGGTCAGTCCTTGCCTTGAGAAAGGCTCTGTCCCAGTGAGCCCAAGGACTGTGTGATCACAGGGGAAACCTTCACTCTGGTGATGTGTCCTCCAAACTGGGTGCTCAGACCCAGCTCCCAGCGCTCCTGGCGGAGTCCTGTGCTGGAGTGTGGAGGGCAGTGGAAGTGGCTGTAGAACAGGGCTTCAGAAAGTCGGGCTGAGGAGCCAGAGGGCAGTTAATTTATAGCTGGGGTGCTCCATGTGAGCTGGGAGCCAGCAGCTGCTGTGCTGGTGCTGGCCCTGTGCTGAGCTTGGTGAACCTGCAGCTGCCTGCCTGCTCTTCTAGCCCTGAGGAGGCTGACGTCGAATGGGAGAGTGTGAGGGATGGCTCTCTTTCAGTGAGTGCTTTCCAAGAGCCAGGAAGCAGCTTAGTTCCTTGTTCATCTGGCAAGGCTGCCTGTAAGGTGATGGTGCTGCTCTGCACAAAGCTGATTACAGGTCCATTTTGTAAATGAGGTGCCTGGATTTCTGCTTAAGAGGAAACTCAGCTATAAGCCAGGTGTCTCACTCCTGCTTCTGGGTAGGTCTTTGGGTGTCCTGCTACATCCCTGGAGATTTTTCTGTTTGTTTCCTTTTGCAGAAGAGGAGGGAGAACTCAGTTACTTCTGGGGGTTGAAGTAAACCCTGCTAGGCAGGAGAGGAGTGTTAGAGGTAGCAGGAGCCATCTGCAGCAGCTGTTTTGACTCTTCCCATGCAGTACAGCCCAGAAAAGGCAGAGCAGTGAACTCTGTCCCTGCTTTGGAAGTTCCTCTGCATATAGTCCGTTGCAGGGAAGGTGTTTGTCTCCCTGTGAGCTGCCTGACTCCTGCCCCAATTCACCACTGCTTTCCTCTAGGGAAAGCTCCGTATCACTGTGAAAATGAAGTAGCTCGTTGTTCTCCATCCGATTGAAGGAGAGGTGTTTCCCTTTGCTTCTGCCCTGCTCAGAGTCTGGCATTGCATGAAATGTTTGATAGCACCAGTGGCAAGCAGCTTGCTCACAGTCTCAGTGCAGCTAGCTAGTGTGGAGGTCTCTGATCATTTTCAGCCAGGAGCTATCCTGAAGTGGGAAACCAAATGCAGCGTGCTGTGTTGTAGGTCTCCTCAGAGGCTAACATTTGGTGAGCTGGGTGGTGTTAGTGTTGAGGTTCACTGGGGTAATTGAACTGAACAAGCAAGATTGCTTCCTTGAAAGAGCCTGCTGTGCCATGGTAATGGCCAGTGCCTGCTCCTCACCACCGTGCCTGGTGGAGCAGCTCAGAGGCTGCTTGCTGTATGGCTCAGCATTTCAGACCCATCCCTTCGTGAAGGCAGCTTCCCTCTAAAACCCCTCTCTGATTTTGCCTTTCAGGTTGTCTAATCTCCAGCGCTAACCAGCAATGCCACCTGCAATGGAGAGCGCAGAGAGGGGAGAAGGGGAAATGTTGTGCTATGAGGAAACAGAAGATGATAATGTCAGGTGAGTCCTGTCTCACAATGTGGCACAGACAGTATTGGGTAAGGCAGGAGACCTTCCAGGTTAAAGGGTGATCTTTCTCCTCATCTGAAAAGGGGTGGGGGACTCCAATAGCTGATTAATCAAATGTGTATGTGCGGTAAATCTGTTTAAATCAAAGTGTACCAGCAGGGATGGGAAGGAGCAGTGTGGCTAAAGCTGGCAGCAAGCAGTTGGGGTTTTTTGCCTTTACTATCACCTTGCACTTCAGAAATGCTTTGACCATTTGGCAGTTGTGTTTGTGCCTTCCTGGCCAAGGCGAGGCAGTTTTCCATGGTTTGCTGGGCAGACTCATGTAATAGCAGCTTCTTGTTTGGAAAGATGACCCTAGAGGTGAACTATGCTCTATGCCTCTCTTGCCTTTGAAGAATGCCCACCGGTTTAGGCAGGACTATTGTCTTGGAGGTTAGGTTAAACAACAAATTCACACACATGCTCTGAAAGTCGAGGCTTCAGACTTGGGAAGAGTGAGCAGGGTGCCTCCCAGAATACCTAGGTATTCCGTGCTGGTTGACTTCTCTTTGACTTGAGCCAGTTTCATGGTGCCTGGCTGCATGCCCACTCGGTGGGTCTGGAGTGCCTGTGTCTCTTGCAGCTATCTGTAGCAGACTAGTCAGAAAACCTGATCAGTGTCCTTTCCAAAGTGGACTGATGTTAGGCTGTAAACTGTCTGGGACTCTCGGGGAAGTCTTGGACCCTAAACTGTCGTCTTTTACGTATTTATTTTCACAGCATCTTCTGACTTTTGTCGTTCTGGCAGTTCTGAGTCTGCAGAGTGTTACTGAACAAAATGGACTCAACACTTCAAAATAAGAAGCCAGATTTCTAAAAGTATTTATATATTTGGAACATGTCAATATTTTTATTTTTATACCATATATCTTTGAGTTTATTTGATTTATATAACATACAATAAACAATTTGAAAGGTACCAATGATAAATTATAAGTAATGTCTTATGACAGGTCGGGGGTGCATTCTAAGCATCCCCACTGGGTCTAGTGGAGAGCAGTAGAGTCTGTGCCTGTACTAACTGAAACCCCAGGCAGAGAACTGGAGGAAGAGGAGCTGACATGGGCACCCTGCAGGAAGGAGAGGTGGGAGAGATCAGTCAGGGAGAGAGCCCAGTTCATGTAGGCTGTGCAGCCCCAAGGTAAGAGAGACCTGGGGAAAAGGGGGGTGTCTGCTGGGAGGATGGGCTGTGGGAAGGGTCTGGTCTGGCCTCAGAGGGAGGGCTCCTGGTGGAGGGGAAAGGGGTGGCCAGTGATGAACCTCTTGTCTGTCAGGTCTATGGCAGGTATAGTGTGTGTGGGGGGACCTCTTAGGAAAGCCTTCTGCCACATGTGGTGAATTGTCAGGAATTTGGGATAGTTTTCTTCCCTGGCTTTCACATCACTTTTCCTCACCCACCTTTTTGTACATGAGCAGACTTTGTTATGTGAAAAGGACAAGGCTTGCCTCAAGTGGCATTCTAGCAGATGTTGTTACCCTCAGCGTACCGTGTATTTCTCTCTCAAGTACACACTTTATCCCTGAAAAATCTTCAGTCCTACTCACCAGTCTTAATATGGGAAAATAAGTAAGATCCCTTCCCAGCTTTTTTATTCTCTTAGGTACGCCTTGTATTTACAATCAAAGCTTTTGTACTCAATTATTACATCTTGACTTAATGTGGTGTCACAGTTCAGTGCATGTAAATTACAGTCATTCAAATAACACTGTGTCATAAAGAAGTGTTTAGTATGTTATGAAAAAATGTGAGGATGGAAGGCACGGACCCTGAGGTACAGTACAAGCTGGATCGTTTATGACAAGGATTACACGATATTTATATGCTTCCAAGCTATTAACCAAGCACATCTGTGTCTGCATTGCGGGTACATTTACGACTTCGGGCAAAAGGTCTATCTGATTTTTCTCATCAACATCCTCTATCCTGCCGGCGAATATCTTCCCACCGATCAGTACGCGTGGGAGGGTGCATGAGCACTGGCAAAGCTTGTGTCTCACAACAGCTAATGCCAGGATCAGGCGGGAATAGATCTGGCTCAATTTCTGGGTCTACTGGCCCTGGGTCGAGAGGGTCCGGAGTGGCGTTTGTTGGGACAGGAGGGACTGATGGTGCCGATGCCTCCTGTGCTGCCCTGTGAAGTGTCTCATAGACTGAGTGCCATACGGCCAGCAGTTTGGGGGCTGCCGCGTCATCCCCTGTGGCTGCATCCCAGAGGCAGACCCCAATCTTGTCCCATATTGCCTTCTGCTAAATATTAGTTGATATCGCCTCAATGGCATGGCTCGAGACCCATATTAACAAGTCTTTCAGTCTGTCTTCATTCACAGTAACCCCCTTCTTCGCTAGGAATTTTACTAGTATTCTGTACACTGACTTGTGCTCGGGGGATACTGAGTTTCCCATGTTCCCGTTCCCTGCCTCTTACCTCAGTCAGAGGTATCGGTTAATTGCTGCAGCCTTTTGGAGTTCGGCCGGGTGTCCTCACAGATCGCGGAGTCACCACTCTTCAGCAAGTCCCCGTTCGGGCGCCATTTGTGAGGATGGAAGGCAGGGACCCAGAGGTAGAGTACAAGCTGGATCGTTTATGACAAGGATTACACGATATTTATATGCTTCCAAGCAATTAGCCAAGCACATCTGTGTCTGCCTTGCGGTTACATTTACGACTTCGGGCAAAAGGTCTGTCTGATTTTTCTCATCAACATCCTCTATCAAGTTCTGACATCCTTATTCCTTGCCAGTTCCAACATCTTCCAAGTACCAGTCAGGGACGGGTCACTCTTACTTACCTGCTGTAGTTCCTCCTTCCCATGATCTCTGACAGTTGCGATGCATTCCAAGCCCCACAAGATAATGGTGAATTTTAATCACTGAAAGTGTCTCCATCCTCCTGTCTTTGTCACCCTTAAACGTTGCACCAGGGCAGTCTCTGCCTAATGCAGAAAGATGACTTAAATACCGCATCTGTGCTGTCAGGGTTTGCAGGTAACTGCTTTGCGGGGGCTTGGCTTGGTGCTTCCTTGGTGCTGCCACTGACAAACTGAGATGTCTCTTGTAATTCTAAAACTTTCCTCAGATGCTGAGAAAAGGATTAAAAATCTTTTATGGCCTTAAAGACCACAAGGACGTTTCTGACATGCACTGCAAATTCCCTGACAGAAATCATTCAATCCCCTGCTTCATTACTCCGTAAGCAAAGGCAGCCTTCCCAAGCTAGGACCGGTGTTGCCATGTGCCAGGGATGATGTGTTGCCAGCCAGTTCTGTTTGTATACATTCATGTGTTTTCTTGCCTTCCTAATGCAGGCTCATTTGTCTTGGAAAACACATTGCTTTCATTTTTATTTCCAGTGTGTAGTAACAGCTATCAAAAATATTTTGATACTTCTGTTTAACACTTCCAAGGCTGCAGAAAAAGCAAACCAAACCCAACTTTTCAACTCAGGTACTGATTGCTTTTCAAGCTAAAGAAAGGAGCAGGTATGTTACCGGCATTGTACAAAGCTTGTCTTGCCAATATACACCATGTGAGCCCTGAGTGAGCTTCGGAACACACTGCTTATAAATTCACTGTGACAGTGAAATGATCAGCGGCCCTATGGGTCATCCTTTGCAGCTACCACCACGCTGATTTGTGTGCTGTCATGTTTGCTGCTTGAAAAAATAGCCTCTGTAGGTTTATTCTGAAAAGCTGTGCTCACATGTTTAGCTATGTTCTCGCATCTTGCATCTGAAAAGAGAGCTGTTTTCTTACACAGGCACAGTTCCGTGCGTACACGTATTTCAGAACATATTCCCTGTCTTAATGCCATTTCTTGAGTGGGTGCGATCCATCACCAGGGTCTCTGCTGTGGCCAAGCCCCATGGAGGGGCCGGTGTAACTGCAGTGTTCAGGAATGCTGTAAAGCAGAGTTGTGACTTATGCACCTTCCCCTTCTACCAGATTACACTTAGAGAGCCAGCTTTTAGGTATCCAAGGGGTAAATCCAAGAGCAATCCTTGCTGTGCTTCTTCAAGGGGACTGGAGCTGCTCTGGAAGTGGCTTTCAAATGTGCCTGTATGGTTTTAGTATCATTCCCACATAAAATTCCTTTCAGAGGCATTGCATATATGCTGCTTGTTGTGTAATGAAACATGAAGCACATGGGAGAGGTGATGCAGCCTTGAGCAAAACCACGTTTGAGCCGTGGCCTGCCTGCATAGGGAGTCAGAGGTACCCGCAGTGTTTCTCTGCTCAGGTTCCCTGCCTCTCCAGCTGCCCTGATGCAGTCTTGTAAGCTTAGATGGCTCAGGAACGCTCTCTCCCTATGGATTTAAGTGATCGCTGAAGGTTTAAGTTTGTGCCTAAGCTCAGCCTGCCTCCACTCTTGGGACCTGGGAGGCTCCAGCAGCCTGGCAGTGCCCTGTCGGGGTCCCCATCTCTTGGAAACGCAGGCAGTCTACCTACAATCTCCAGAGCTCTGCTTTGTGTCCTCTGGATGCTTTCTCCTTAGAAAGCGCTGGCTGCTGCCGTGTCTTCTTCATCGACCTCCTGCCATGAAGGGTCTACATTACCCCCGAGGTGGGCATTTGCTGTAGGTCTGGCACGGATGAGCCTTCCCAGCACGCAGAGCTGAAGCCTTCCACAGGTACCCCGCGAGAGACCCTTCTCCTGTGGGGACACCCTCCGGCAGCGCCGGCGCCTCATCCCGCTCCGGACACCCCGCCCGGGAGAGCAGACAGAGCTTCAGGGGCTCTGGCAGCAGGTGACCCACCTGCGGGGGGAGGCCGCGCCGGTGTCCGAGCGCGGGGGGAGCTGCCCTCGGTGATATAAGGAAAGCAAGTGCCTGGAAAACATAGGGTTAAAATACTTTTAACTTAATTTAGGTCTCAGATAGAGAACAACGTTTGTGTTGTAAGCCTGTGGTGTCATAACAGAATTTAATAGTCTTACTAACAAGAGTGAATTATTTCTTACCATCCTTCTAATTATCAGATTGGAGACAGTGACTCCCAAACATCTGCTAGCTTAGGATACTCCTTGTCTGCCCATCCTGTTCTGCTTGCAGTAGATTTTGTACGAAGGCCACACTGGTCTAAATCTTTGCCAGCAATCAGAAACTTACAGATAGGGCTGGTTTCAGCTGGTTTTGTGATTACTGGGGCATCCCACTGTGCCAAAGGTGAAAAGTGAGGAAGACTGCTTACTTCATCTTGAAGAGCCCTGCCCACAACCATCGGAGGGCAGTGTGCAAGCACCAAAAGGGAGGAGACTTATGATAATGAGTACCTAAAGTAATTGTAATATCACCGCCTGCTCTCTCTGGGGAACCTAATGAATATGCATGTTTGTGTGTAATAAATATCTGCTTGCTTAACCCCTCGGTGTGCAAGTTAGGAGGAGCGGTCCCCCTTTCACCCGGTGCCCTAATAAACATACCTGCTTTATAACTCTCTTTGAGTTGTAGAGTCTGATTCTGTGCTTCTATTTGGCACCCCAGATGGGACAATCTCTGCCCGGCTGCGGGACCTACTGAGGACGGGACTCCTCTGGGCACCCCCGAGATTTCTTGGGAGGACTCCCCCACTCACTCAGATCACCGCAGGGGCAGACAAGGACCATCACCAGTGAATCATCAGGTATGTTTAAACCAGGTAAAGGGGATACCCGTAAGTCATACTGAGACGTCCTACGTGAGGTAAAGAGCACGGGTGCTCGCCCCATGGGTTAGTTTGGTTTGATAGGTTATCGATCCAAGGGTAACTGTACTAACGGCTTTATGAGCCTTTGGCAAGTAAACACTGGCTTAAGGTTTCTGTCTTACAATTATTGGCTTAGACGACATTCTGTGTGAAGTGGGTGACTGAGAGACGGGCCCTTGTGTGAATGAGTGTTTTGTGTGAGTGAGACGTGGCATAGCTACGAAGCGAGTGTGGAGTCCTGATCCGCGGTTCCATGTTCTCTGTGAGGAGAGCGGCCGGAGACAGACAAAGTGTGTATGTCTCATGAAATTGAACCTATTGTTGAGTTTTGGTGTCCTATCCACCGTGATATTGTGTGTGAACCAGTTTTCGTCTTTGAATGGTTTGTTTGTGAGGATAAAGTGTCAGTGAAATTTGGTTGGGATTTTTCGTGTGTTAATTGCCCGGGAAATTGGTCCGACTGGGACCGGATTGAACGTTCGTGTGAATTAGTACGAGCAGTTTGTGGAAATCTGGGAGAACTAAAGAGCCAGTAGAGCAATATGGGGGTTAATTGTCAGAGTAGTGTTCAAGCTCGCTGGCGCGGGGCTGGAACTAGCCCTTGCCCTATCTGTCATCACTGTTGTTTGTATATCCAAGCTAAGTGTCGTGCTTGTTCAAAATATATTATCCCTTTTGGTGGGAGACAAGCAGTTTCTATACAGAACTGTTTGGAATTTGGGTGTATCCGTTGTGGGTGCCGCACTCCGTTACACCTTTTCCTCTGGGTAAGATGTTATTGTTGTAGGCTAACCGTGTCGTATATCTTTAAAGGACTACAATGGGAGGACAACAGGACAACAGAGTGGGGGAATTCTCAGAAAGAGCCCGTTAGGTTGCATTTTAGCTCATTAGAAAGATATAGGGGTGCCACCGGGAGGAATTGTGAGTAAGAAAACCCTGATCAAATGTTGTAATCAGTGGTGGCCTTTATGTAAATTGGAAGATGGGGAAAAGTGTCCCTTTAATGGAACTTTGAATTATACTACCTTATTACAATTAATGTTATTTTTGAGACGACAAGGAAAATGGGATGAAGTTTCATATGCTGATATGTTCTTTACCCTTCGGAATCATCCTGAATGGCAGACAGAATGTGGGCTGGGGCCAAAACAAGCCCAAACGATGTTGTTCATCATGCGATATTGGTCAAAGGTGCACTAAACAGGATAAAATTCACCACGATACAGAGCAGGAATTAGTAGATATAGTCAAACCCCCACCAAAAAGACGGGAGAGTATGGATTCGGATGATGCTGTTACTTCTCCAGGCAGTCCGGTCTCCTCGCGAACCCGGCAGAAGCCTGTCCTGCAGGCACCTCTTAGAGAGGCAATAGGACCTGAAGGAACCACAATGCTAATTAGAGTACCCTTTTCTACCCTGGATCTAGAAGCATGGAAAAAGGTTGCAAAAGATTACCGTAATGACCCTGTCGGTGTTACAAGGCATTTGCAATTTCTAGTGAAACAACACAATCCAGATTGGAATGACATACAGTTGCTGCTAGAAGCAATGACAGAAACGGAGAAACAATTAATATTAAAAACAGCAGGGGATCTAGCTGAGGACTACTATCGAGCGAAACGACAGGATGTAAAGGAATTTTTTCCGCTCCAAGATCCTAAGTGGGACCCAAATCGATCAGCAGAGCGGGAAAAACTGCAGGCATACCAAGAATGGATTGTTAAAGGGGTAGAAAGGGCCATCCCGAAAACTATAAATTGGTCAGTCTTGTATGAGGTAAAACAGGGCCCTTCAGAATCGCCATCCGAATTCCTAGATCGCTTAAGGGAAACAATGCGCCGTAATACACCACTAGATCCGGGCTCAGAGGTGGGAATACAGCAATTAGTGTCTCTCTTTTTGGGACAATCTACGGGGGATATTAGGAAAAAACTTCCAAAACTACGACCAACGGAGGGAAGAAATTTAGAAGTTCCCTTGGATGAAGCATGGCGAGTATTTAGTAATCGAGAGGAAAGTTACAAACAAGGAATGCGGAGATTAGTGGCAGTGGTGGAAGAAGGGGGAAGAAGGGAACAAAAACAAGGGCCTCGACTAGGCAAAGATCAGTGTGCATTGTGCAAGAAATTTGGACATTGGAAAAGTGAGTGTCCGGAAAATAAAAGAAACTGCCGTACAAACAAAATCAGAAAGGGGAGAATGATTGCACATGTGAAAGAAGAATGACGGGAACCGGGGGAATCTTCCCTAGCAGATCCACTGGTTATAATGAAGCTAGGGGATGAAGAGGAAGTGGAATTTTTGATTGACACGGGCGCAACATATTCGGTTTTAAATAAAGCCCTGATACCTTTAGGGAATGAATATATTACTGTAAAAGGGGCAACTGGCCAAAGTGAAAAGGCGTATTTTTGTAAACCATTAAAATACCAATTAGGGAAACAATGGGGCATTCACAAATTTTTATATATGCCCAACTCCCCAAAAGCCCTCTTGGGAAGGGATTTATTAGAACAATTGGGGGCAGTTATCACCTTCAATGAAGGTGAGATCACCTTAAAGGTAAATGACCAGCAATACATAGAAGTACTAAGTTTAACTTTAGTTACACACCAAACAGAGGAAAAGATTAGAGAGGATGTATTAGACCAAGTATTTCCAGGTGTATGGGCTACAGATATACCTGGAAAAGCCAAAAACGCACCCCCGATACAGGTCAAGCTCAAGAAAGGGAAACAGGCAGTTAGGATCAAACAATACCCTTTGAAAAAGGAAGACAGGGAAGGAATCTGCCCGATAATTGAAAACTTCTTGCAGATAGGGCTATTAAAGGAGTGCCAGTCTGATTTTAACACCCCTATTTTACCAGTCCGTAAACCTGACGGGACATACCGGATAGTACAGGACTTAAGAGCTGTCAACAAAGTAACCGAAGATCTTTACCCTGTGGTAGCAAATCCATATACCTTGTTAACATGCCTAGCACCAGAGCTAACTTGGTTTACTGTTTTAGATTTGAAAGATGCCTTCTTTTGCCTCCCTCTCCACGAAGCCAGCCAGAAAATCTTTGCATTTGAATGGGAAAACCCTAGGAGTGGACGCAGAACTCACCTCACATGGACGGTGCTGCCTCAGGGATTCAAAAACAGCCCCACTCTGTTTGGAGAACAACTGGCAAAAGATCTAGAATCCTGGGAGGCCCCACCTGAAGAAGGAAAACTATTGCAGTACGTAGATGACATCTTAATCGCTACCCAAACAGAAAAAGCCTGTGTGGCCTGGACGGTAAGCCTTTTAAACTTTTTGGGACTTCAGGGATACAGAGTATCCAAGAAAAAGGCCCAAATAGTGAAACAAAAGGTAATTTATTTGGGCTATGAGATAAGTGCTGGACAGCGAACTTTGGGACGGAGCCGTAAAGAGGCAATATGCCAGACCCCAAAACCTCAGACAATAAAAGAACTACGAACCTTCCTGGGAATGACAGGATGGTGTAGGCTGTGGATTTACAACTATGGGTTACATGTAAAGCCTCTATATGCACTCATTGCTGATGGTAACAGAGATCTTCAATGGACAAAAGAGGCTACTCAAGCCTTCAACCAACTAAAGAATGCTCTCATGTCAGCTCCGGCCCTAGGACTTCCAGACGTGAGTAAACCATTCTTTTTGTTTTCTCACGAGAAACAGGGAATTGCCTTGGGAACACTAGCTCAGGACTTGGGCCCATATCGGCGAGCAGTTGCTTATTTTTCTAAGCAATTGGACTCTACGGCTAAAGGGTGGCCTGGGTGCCTTAGAGCAGTGGCGGCAGTCGTGCTGAATGTCCAAGAAGCACGCAAATTCACCCTGGGCCAGAAAATAACAGTGTTAGTGTCCCATACAGTGTCTGCAGTACTGGAAGTAAAAGGCGGACATTGGCTCTCCCATCAGAGGTTCCTGAGATATCAAGCCATCCTGGTGGAACAAGATGATATAGAAATAGTAACAACTAACATTGTCAATCCAGCTTCTTTTCTCAGCAGAAACGAAGGAGAACCTATACATCATGACTGTCTGAAAACCATTGAGGACACATACTCCAGCCGTCCAGACCTGAAAGATACCCCTTTGGACAACGCAGAAACCTGGTTTACTGATGGAAGCAGCTATGTCATCAGTGGGAAACGACACGCTGGATATGCGATCACCACTTGCAGAGAAGTAATAGAATCTGGACCACTACCAATGAACACTTCCGCACAAAAGGCAGAACTGATCGCACTAATTAGAGCTTTAGAACTAGCAAAAGGAAAGGATATAAACGTCTATACAGACTCAAGATACGCATTTGGAGTTGTGCATGCACATGGAGCCATCTGGAAAGAAAGAGGACTGTTGAATTCGCACGGAAAAAACATCAAACATGCATAAGAGGTAGTGAGATTGTTGGAAGCAGTCCAACTACCTGAGAAGGTAGCAATTATGCACATTAAGGCACACCAGAAGGTGAGTTCGAAGCAGGAAGAAGGAAATGAGCTGGCGGACAGAGAGGCAAAAGCAGCAAAAGGAGAGGTAATTATTGAAGGAGCCCTAATTTCTGATGGGAAAATTCCTTTGGAAGGTAAGCCAAATTACAGTAAGGAGGATCAGAAACTAATTACAGATCAGGATGGAATACTAAATAAGGAGGGGTGGGCTCACACACCGGAAGGGAAAATAGTTGTCCCCTCTTCTTTGTTATGGGCATTAGTAAGAAATGAGCATCAGAAAACACACTGGGGAGTGGATGCCTTACATAAGTATCTACTAAACAAAATCATGGCTAGAAATTTGTATGCTACCATTCAACAAGTAACTCAACAATGTGACCTTTGCCTTCAAACAAACCCCCAAAATACCCCCAAACTTAAAATAGGTCAAATTGGAAGAGGTAATGGACCAGGTCAACAATGGCAGATCGGCTTCACAGAACTGCCACGAAAAGGGGGGTATAGACATTTGTTAGTCCTAACAGACACCTTTTCAGGTTGGCCAGAAGCCTTTCCAACAAGAAGTGCAAAGGCTCGGGAGGTAACTAAGATATTGTTACAGGAGATAATACCACGATACGGAGTTCCAGCCACTATATCTTCAGACAGAGGACCACATTTTATTTCAAATGTGGTACAACAAATTAACAAACATTTAGGTATCGATTGGCAACTTCATACTCCCTACCACCCTCAGTCAAGTGGTCAGGTGGAGAAAATGAACCATTTAATTAAACAACAAATTGTGAAATTGGGTCAGGAGGCCAGTCTACCTTGGCCCAGGCACTTCCATTAGCTCTGCTGAGAATTCAAACTAAACCAAGAACTCGAGAAGGATTAAGTCCTTTCGAAATTCTGTATGGAAGACCATATGGGGTTCAACAGGGAACGTCTCCCCAAGTGGGAGAAGAAACTATGAATAACTATGTAATAGAGCTAGGAAAACAACTCAGAAAAATTGAAAAACGTGGCTGGAACTCGAAGCAGAGGACTGGATAGTCCCGTACATAACATACAACCTGGAGACTATGTGTATATAAAATCTTTCAGACCCACGGGGGAAGAAGATCTCGAGCCAAGGTGGAAAGGGCCATTCCAAGTACTACTCACAGCTTTCACAGCTATCAAAATTAAAGAACAAAACGCCTGGATTCATCATACTCGAGTCAAGAAGGCTCCAAAGGCTCCTTGGAAAATTACATCAAGTGGTAATAACGGACTGAAACTAAAACTAACTCGTGAAAAATAGAGTGTTCTATGGATGTTAGTATAATGTTATGATTGTAATCAGAATATACGCCTGGGTATCACTTACTACCTGGATAAGCTTGCATAGCTAGTTAAAATGAAATTGCTATTTATATTAACCCCTTATATCCATACCATGGTCCAAGCCATAGAAAAAGAAACATCAATACTGGGGTCAAACACAAATATTTGGCTCACATGCGCAAACAAAATGGGGGTTACTGATTTCTGTTTGACCTTGGCACGGGTGGGAAATCCTTTTCAAACATGCTTAATTGGTGTACCATACCTGAGTCCCTTTGATTTTCGGGGATGGGTAAGGGATGACTCGATTCTAAATTTTACCAAGGTGACCGAAACGGTCAAAAGGGCTCGAGGAACCAGTTGGACAGTTGCGTCAGCCCAAACGGGTGGAATAATAAAATACTTAAACCATTCCACTATCCCGATGCAAGAACTCCAACTCCTGGGATCTGACAGAACCAATCAGAGCTGCATAACTTTTAGTACATGGTCAAACGAAGTCCCTGAGACTAAGGTAACTACCGGGAAGACATGGTATCATAATATAACCGCTTACTGCTCAGGATCATCTCCAGTGTTACGATACAATGATGAAATACCCAAAGCTCTACCCCAGGATATTTCTTGATATGTGGAGGCCGTGCATGGCCAGGAATTCCTTCCAAACCTTTTGGGGGACTATGTTATCTAGGTAAATTGTCCCTGTTTGCAGCCTCCAAAAGACATTTAGTCCAAGACATAAAAAACAGCCTCCGTAGAGACAAACGATCCATTGAGCAATTAGGCCCGAATTGTGATTCTACTTTAAACCTTTGGAACCACACAGCAAGATTTTTGGCAGCGTTATTTGTACCAAATTTAGCTGCCGGAAAAGCACTGGCAGACATACATCACTTAGCATGCTGGGCAGCTAAACAGTTAAATATAACTTCAGACGTGATATCCTCACTTGCCACAGACCTAGATAGCGTGAGACACGCATCTTTACAAAATCGAGCAGCAATTGATTTCTTATTATTAGCCCATGGACATGGGTGTGAGGATTTCGAAGGTATGTGCTGCATGAACTTATCTGATCATTCTGAATCAATTCATGCTAAGCTACGAAAATTACAGGAAAATATGCAAGAGCTTAGAATTGTTGGAGGCGGACTGGATAAATGGCTAAATAGCCTAGGAATTACTGGATGGTTCAAGGACATACTTAAACAAGGTCTTCTAATCTTAGTGATAGTATTATTCATTTTAATGATTGTACCGTGTGTAATACAATAT
Organism: Psittacula echo; assembly: GCF_963264785.1. NCBI lineage: Eukaryota > Metazoa > Chordata > Aves > Psittaciformes > Psittacidae > Psittacula > Psittacula echo. Next base: position 11,334,470 of record NC_137739.1, read on the forward strand.
ATATTGAAGTTATTCCATAAATCAATAGAAGGAACATGGATAGCTCTGTTGTAAATAATAATCATTAAATAGTAAAAGAATTTACTCACTTTATAGAAAAGGGGGGACTGATACAGGGGGCTTGATATAAGAAACGCTAGCGCCTGGAAGTCTGTGGAATTTAGGGGTCCCACTAAACATGAATTGTCTTCTACATCCTCCTTATCAGTTAACCATTCTTCTCCTTCTCCTCACCACATCTACATATCAGTTGCTCATTCTTCTCTACTTATCAGTTAATCCAAAGACAGACAGATATGGCTGGTTTCAGCTACTTGTGTAATCACTGGGGCATCCAGATGTGACAAAGGTGAAAAGTTTAAGAAGAGGAAGACTCGTTTACTTCATCCTGAAGACCCCTGCCCACAAGAGGAAGACTCATTTACTTCATCCTGAGACCCTCACCCATGACCATGGGGAGGCACTGCGCATGTGCAAAGGACTTTTTAGCTCATTATAATACGAAGCGGGGATAGATCATGAATATGTATAGGCGTGTAACTTTGGAGGATAAATGTAGCGGGAAAACGACACTGAGGTGTGCATACTTTGAAGGAGCGATCCCGATGCACCTCAGCGCTGAATAAAAGCATACCTACTTTACAAGTTTTACGAGTTGTCGAGTCTCTCCGCGTATCATTATGACACCACAGGCTTACAATGCAAACATTGTTCTCTAGCTTAGACCTAAGTTAAAAGTATTTTAACCCTATGTTTTCCAGGCACTTGCTTTCCTTACAGCACTCGGTACCGACAGGCCCGCGGGGCCCCGCCGTAGGACGCCACCATCGCCACCGGCAGCCCAGCGCCGCCATCTTCCTCCCTTCTCGGACGCGAAGGCACCGCCCGCCGCTGGTCGCTGCCGTCACGTGGCAGCGCCCCCTGGTGCGCCGGTCCAGCCGCTGAGGGCGGGCCTGGCCGGGCCGCAGGGACCGGGGCCTGACCCGGTAGGGCTTGGCCCGGAAGCCCGCCCGCCGCGGCCGCGTGAGCTTCCGTGGCAGGGGAGTGCTGCGGGGCCCGGTGCTCTCCGCTGCACGCGCCCTGGAGCCGGGGTCCCTGCTCGGCGCGGAGCCGGTGGCTCCCGAGCCGCGCCGCTGGTAGCGGGCGGTGAAAGCCCAGCTCGCCTGACCCTCTTGGTTTGTTTCCCCGGAGCTGGAGCCGGAGATGATCATCCACATGGATCAGAAGGAGGAACTGCGGTTGTGCCGTCTCCGCTCCTGCGAAGGGAAGACTGCTGTGAGCGGCAGCTCAGGTAAGGGCCATCAGCGTGAACCCGTCATGAGAAACAGTGCTCCAGGAGCACCAGCGCCCACAGGATGTACAAGGGCGGCGGTGCTGGGTTGGAGCAGGGCCCGTGCAGCTTCACCTGCTGCCTGTGACGAGGGTATTCATAGCGCCACAGGCCACCAGGCTGGGAGGGATCTCAAGGATCATCCGGTGCAACTTTTCCAGGCAGAGCATGCCCTGGACTGGATGTCGCAGTGCCCTGCCCAGCTGAGTCTTTAAAGTGTCCAGCACTGGGGAGTGCACCGCTTCCCTGGGGAGATTATTCCAATGGCTGGTTGTTCTCATTGGGAGAAATTTTCCTCTTGTGTCCAACCAGAATCTCCCCAGGAGTAAGTTGTGCCCCTCGTCTTTTCCATGTGACTCCTTGTGGAAAGGGAGCCTCCGTCTTCTTCATAGCCACCCTTAAATACTGGACTGTGGTGGTCAGGTCTCCCCTGAGCCTTCTTTTCTGTAGGCAGAACAAGCCCAGCTCTCTCAGCCTTTCCTCATACAGCAGGCTGCCCAGCCTTTGATCAAGACCCAGAGAAGGGCAGACAAGCAGTGATGTGTCCCTGTATCCTTTCACAGGCCTGTGCCGTCTGTGGCTTCAGAAGCTCCTGAACTAGACACGTAATGTCTCAAGATCTGTCTTCTTGCCTTCTCAAGCTGCGCCCATTGTAGCATCCGTGGCAGCTTGCAGCAAGGAGTTTCACAGCTTATTTAGGTGCTTGATGAATTGCTGCCTCCTTCAGTTTGCTTTGAAAGTGCCTTTTACTGCTGCCAGGAGTTCTTAATTTAGAAGAGATGGTGCAGGATAGATGCCAAACCACCCCACAGGCCACTTGTGTTTTTATAGTCCTCTGTGATACCCCCTATCAGCTGTACCTTTTCCCAGCAGAATGGGCAGTTCACTCATCTCCTATACAGAAGCTGTTCTGTGCCTCTGATGGTTCCTGTCATGCCTCTATCTTCCTCAGCTCTGTCAGAGTGTCTCTGACATGGGGGATCCGTCCTCCCCCTTGCACACAGTCAGAATGTGGGGTTTGAGCAGCAAGGCAGAATTACGTTCTCTTTTCTTCCCTATTTTTTCCCCCCGGCACTCATTGATGCTTGACTGGCTGTGTTGTGTGCCTAGGAGCTGCAGTTTTCACCCAGCTGCTCAGACTCCAAGGTGCTAATGCTGGATGATATGAAGAACATTCTAGGCCCATCGTGGTGTAAGTGCAAGCTGTAGAGGCTGTTCTCCTCTGAAGGTCTTTGTTTACCTGCAGTGAACATCCCTGTCACCTGGTTGGTCAGTATCTTAAGGCTCTGCCACAGTTTGTAGTCAGCCTTTGTGTCTTTAACCCTGAGGAACACAAAATCATCAGCAAATGTTTCCACCTCCCTTTTCCCTTCCTTACTGCCCTGTGAGCTTCATTCATCCTACAGCAGCTTAGTTTCTTTACCAGTTTTGGTGAAGAACGAATGTCTTTTGGGAATGCCTTTGGACCCCACATGTCCCTTTTGATAAAACTGGGGCCATCTCTGAAGAACTCCGAGTGGTTTGTGAAGTGAGACATCTCTTTCCAAAGGCCGTGCCAGGTCTTCCCCAGGCTGTCCTCTCGCCATCTGTCCATTAAGTCTTTTACTCAGATTTCTGTTTGTTTGCTCAGAATGTTGGGCCCCAGATCTCCCCTCCACCCCTTTCTGTGGCATCACATCAGCCACCTCCAGTCCCAACAGTGAGGTACCAGAGCCAGAAGTCCAGCAGCTTACTCTGCTTACCTGGAGCTTGCCTTGTAGCTATAGCACTGGCACTCTTGGGAATATCAGAGGTCTTGCCATCAACTCAAATTGGCATGTGCTGAGGAACAACCACATTCTTCATGTCTCTCTTGCTTATTCATTTTTGCCAGTTCAGCCTTATGCTTCTAGTATTAATTCCTCCTCATTGTGAACTTGCTCTCCTTCCACTTGAAATACTTCCAGTGAGTTCGTGTCTTGGTTTAGTTCAAACCCTTTACAGACAGCGTGTCCTAGTTGCCAGTGAAGGTACCTAGTAGCTCAGAAGTAACAGAAATGATTGTAGAAGCACTAGAGCCGTGACAATAATTGTAAAAAGAAGCTTGACACTCCTCATCTTCCCCCAAAAGTATAGAACACCATAGAAAACTTAATTGTCACGTACTTCAGAAGGCTTTTTCAAGGTCTATGTAAAGAACCAAAATTCTGTGTGAGTGCCAAAGTTAGCATCTCTTTGGGCACAACGGCAACAGAACAACTTTGCTAGCTCCACTGTCTACTCAGTACGTCTGACGAACTTGTCAAGAGCTTCATGCTGGCCTGCCAGGAACATCCTCTTTCCATCCTGTCTGTGGATATCACCTTTCTCTTTTCCTCGAGTCCTGGCTGGAGTAGCTGCAGAGAAATGGAAATGCCTTTGTGGTAACTAGCAAAATTGCATTTTCTGTTCCTCTCAAGGGATGGTTTTAATGAAAACTGTGTGAGGGAAGAAGTGGCATCACTGCCACAGCAAGCTGCCGGAGAAGGTATCTTAGGAGTTCACTGTGAAATCATATTGTGATGTTTTCTTGTGCTTCCCAGAAAGAGGAAGATGAAATATGTACATATATCAGTCTGGGGTTGAACTTCTAGACTCTCCTTCCTTTATTGCACACTTATGGTTCAGTAGCAACTCACGTCTTCCATGGCCTGCACTTCCTTATCTCAGCTCTGCCAGACCACAGGAGGTGCCTGTGGTTTGTACAGCAATCCCATGTGACCGATATGGTACTGGTTTATTTCATAAGAGTGTTCAGAGACCCACAAGATATCTGTTGAATCTTTAAGCAGATCTGGAGATGTGCTTTGTGTGCATGTCACGCAGGTGCTGTCTTGCTCATTCAGCCTGCAAAGAGCTGTGTTTCCTGTGGACAGCAAAAGGCACAGCATTGTTGGGGGCATGTGGTTCTGGACCTGCTACATGCTCATCAAACCACATTCAGAGCAGTGGGCTGGAAGGAGTCGCTGCTCTCTGTGAACACCCTAGAAACCAGCACAAGCCCCTTGTCTTGAACAGGCTTTCAGGTGAGCTTGGGTCTGCGCAGCGAACATTCATAGCAGTAATGCTTCTGCAAGACTTTATATACATAAGAGGGCAGGGATTTGTTCATTGCCTGTGTCCCAGGAGCCTCATAACTGTTCAGCTAGCGTTAATTTGACTTGCACCTACCTTCATCTTCTACCTGTGTTAGATTTCCTCAGTGCATAATCTGGAACCAGCCATGGGGGATCTTCAGTTCACCCACCACGTTGCACAACGGATTTGTTCTGCACCAGTGAAAGCATAAGGTTAATTTGCTTCTGCTCCAAGACTGGCATAAGCCAGGCTCCAGGCGGTCTCCGTGTCTCATGCCTCGTGCATCTTCTCTTTCTCTGCAGTACCAGCAGCACAAGAGCACGGAGATTACTGTTGCAACCCAAGTAATGTTCTGCTGAACAAGGCAGTTCTTTATGGCCTAACTCTGGCTCCCAGTTCAACTTTTAGTAACATCCTGTGGAGACAAGCAGAGAGAGCTGGGCTTGTTGAGCCTGGAGAAGAGAAGGCTCTGGGGAGATCATAGAGCAGCTTCCAGCACCTAAAGGGCCCAACAAGGAATGTGGAGAGGGGCTTTTGACAGGAGCAGGTAGGGACAGGACAAGGCGGAATGGCTTTAAACTGAGAGAGGGGAGATTTAGGCAAGGTGAAAGAAGTTCTTCCCTGTGAGGATGCTGAGGCGCTGGCACAGGTTGCCCAGAGGAGCTGTGGCTGTCCCATTCCGGGCAGTGTTCAAGGCCAGGTTGGATGGGGCTTGCAGCAACCTGGTCTAGTGCAAGGTGCCTGTGCACATGGCAGGAGGCTGGAACTGGATGTGATCTGTAAGGTCCATTCCAGCTAAAACCGTCCTGTGGTTCTGTGATTTTCAGATACAACATCCTGGAAGAGCAAGCATCTTTCCCATTCAAGCAGTAAACCTTTGCCTCTAATATGCCAGTGATTCCAGGAGACTGAGGTTCTGGTGAAGCATGCAGGGCAATTTACAGCATTTGCTCCTGTGAACACTCTGAAAAATCCACTGTGTAGTTTGGAGGGAAATACCATGTCCTGAAGGCAGGATATAGCAGAATGTTTTATACTTAAAGTCAATCTGTCTGCTGAATTTTTAGAATTTGTCCCCTTGGGATTTGCCCTGTCCAAAGCTTCCAGTCCTGCCTGTGACTTGTCTGGATTCTCATTTTATTGCAGGTGAAGATGGGATTGTGAGCAAGAATGAAGACAATGCCCATCAAGGCATCCCCAGGCCAGTGGAGCCCAAGGGTTTATGCTCAGGACTCTCCGAGGAGAACAGTTCCCAGGGTCCTGCGCAGGACCCTGTTCTCCCACGCAGGTCAGAAAGGATTGAGAGATCCAAGAGCTTCCAGGTGAGCTCCAACCTCATCCAGCATCGGAAAATCCACACCGGAGAAAAACCCTTCACCTGCACCGAATGTGGGGAGAGTTTCTGGCAGCGGTCACGTCTCATCCAGCACCAGGGGATCCACACAGGGGAGCAGCCCTACAAGTGCTCTGAGTGTGGGAAGAGCTTCAGCGTGAGCTTGAAGCTGATCCGACACCAGGTAATCCACACGGGGGAGAAGCCCTACAAGTGTGCTGAGTGCGGGAAGAGCTTCTCCAAGAACTCGAAGCTCGTCCTGCACCAGCGGGTGCACACCGGGGAGAAACCCTATGAGTGTACAGAGTGTGGGAGGAGCTTCAGCGTGAGTTCAGAGCTGAGACGACACCAGCGGGTGCACACTGGGGAGAAACCGTACGAGTGCAGGACCTGCGGGAAGGGCTTCAGCTTGAGCTCAGCCCTGACACGACACCAGCGGGTGCACACTGGGGAGAAGCCCTATGAGTGCAGGACCTGCGGGAAGGGCTTCAGCGTGAGCTCCGCCCTGACACAACACCAGCGGGTGCACACTGGGGAGAAACCCTACGAGTGCAGGACCTGCGGGAAGAGCTTCAGCGTGAGCTCCGCCCTGACACAACACCAGCGGGTGCACACTGGGGAGAAGCCCTACGAGTGCAGGACCTGCGGGAAGAGCTTCAGCGTGAGCTCCGCCCTGACACAACACCAGCGGGTGCACACTGGGGAGAAGCCCTACGAGTGCAGGACCTGCGGGAAGAGCTTCAGCGTGAGCTCCTCCCTGACACAACACCAGCGGGTGCACACTGGGGAGAAACCCTACGAGTGCGGGACCTGCGGGAAGAGCTTCAGCTTTAGCACTGCCCTGATACGACACCAGCGGGTCCACACTGGGGAGAAACCCTATGAGTGCTCCGAGTGTGGGAAGAGCTTCAGCGTGAGCTCGAAGCTGATCCGGCACCAGGTAACCCACACCGGGGAGAAGCCCTACAAGTGTGCCGAGTGTGGGAAGAGCTTCTGCGATAACTCGCAGCTCGTCCGGCACCAGCGCGTGCACAGAGGGGAGAACCGCTATGAGTGCACGGATTGTGGGAAGATCTTTGGCCGGAGCTCTGCACTCATGAAACACCAGCGGATCCACACTGGGGAGAAGCCCTACAGGTGTTCTAAGTGCGGGAAGAGCTTCTCCAGGAATGCACACCTCATCCTGCACCAGCGGGTCCACACCGGGGAGAAGCCCTACAGTTGTGCCGAGTGCGGGAAGAGCTTCACCGCGAGCTCCTCCCTGACACAACACCAGCGGGTCCACACTGGGGAGAAACCCTACGAGTGCTCCGAGTGTGGGAAGAGCTTCAGCGTGAGCTCGAAGCTGATCAAGCACCAGGTAACCCACACCAGGGAGAAGCCCTACAAGTGTGCCGAGTGCGGGAAGAGCTTCTGCGAGAACTCGCAGCTTGTCCGGCACCAGCGCGTGCACAGTGGGTAGAACCGCTATGAGTGCACGGATTGTGGGAAGATCTTTGGCCGGAGCTCCGCACTCATGAAACACCAGCGGATCCACACTAGGGAGAAGCCCTACAGGTGTTCTAAGTGCGGGAAGAGCTTCTCCAGGAATGCACACCTCATCCTGCACCAGCGGATGCACACCGGGGAGAAACCCTAGAAGTGCTCCGAGTGTGGGAAGAGCTTCAGCGTGAGCTCGCAGCTGATCCGGCACCAGGTAACCCACACTGGGGACAAGCCCTACAAGTGTGCTGAGTGCGGCAAGAGCTTCACCAGGAAGTCGCATCTCGTCCAGCACCAGCGGGTGCACACTGGGGAGAAACCCTACAAGTGCAGGACCTGCGGGAAGAGCTTCAGCGTGAGCGCAGCCCTGAAACGACACCTGCGGATCCACACTGGGGAGAAGCCCTACAAGTGTGCAGATTGCGGGAAGAGCTTCTCTGACAACTTGCAGCTCATCCGGCACCAGCGGATCCACACAGGGGAGAAGCCGTACAAGTGCTCTGAGTGTGGGAAGAGATTCAGGGTGAGGTCAGCCCTGCTACAGCACCAGCGGGTCCATACGGGGGAGAGGCCCTATGCCTGTGCCTACTGCGGGAACAGCTTTCGGCGGAGTTCCCACCTCGTCCAGCACCTACGCATCCACACTGGGGAGCGTCCATACGTCTGTGCTGAGTGTGGGAAGGGCTTCACCATGTGCTCAGCGCTCTTCCGGCACCAGCAGACCCACAGGGGTGGAGAGCCCCAGGTGGGGTGAGTGTGGGGAGCAGTGAGGTCTGATGCCCTGTGAGCAAAGCCCGGTGTCTCCCCCTCCCATTGACCACCCTGCTTGTGGAGGGTGAAAGAAGTTTCTTCCTAGGAGAATGAGCCCTCAGGGAGGAAGAAGGGGGGGAGCCGGTGGAGGGAGCTGATTGGAGGTTTGGGGCAGGTGCCAGGAGGAAGGTGCCAGACTCTTTTCAGTGGTGGCCAGCCCCAGGATGAGCAGCAGTGGCCATGAACTGAAACACCAGAGGTTTCACCTCGACAGGAGGAAGAACTTGTTCCGTTGCAGTGGCAGAGCACTGAACCGGCTGCGCAGGGGGATGCGGAGGCTCCGTCTCTGGGCACATCCAAGCCCCGCCTGGACACGTTCGGGTGTCCCTGCCCCGGCAGGGCTGGGACCGGGTGACCCCGGGGTCGGCTCCCACGGCTCGTGCCGCTCGCACTGACCCCGCGCAATAAACGTTCGTTGAACGCCGCCGGGTTGCCTTCTCCGGACTGCGGCTGCGCGGGGACTCGCGCCGGCCGCCCGCCCGCCGGGATCTCGGTGGTAGCCGTTGGAGGGGGCGGGGACTTAGGGCCGCTGTGTGGCGTCCGTGCCTCCTCCAGCACTCGGCGGCTCGGGCTCGTGCCGCGGGCGGTTCCTGATTGGCTGCGCGGTCCCCACCCTGGGTGATAAATTCGGGGCGGCCGGGCCGGGCCTTTGTGTCACGTCGCGGGTCTGAGGGCGGGTCTCGGGGTCTGCGGCAGAGGCGGAGGGTGAGTGTTCGCGGCGCGTGTCCATGGCAACGCGGCGGGTCCGGCCCCGGGCTGAGGCCCTCGGGGTTGGCCCCGGATTAACCCCCCACCTCCCGGGGGGCTCTGCTCCGCTGGGCCCGCCGCCTCTTCCCGTTCCCGCGGACGTGTAGGCCCGGGACCTACGGCGCTCAACCGGCAAAGCCGTGTAGGCCGTATGAGGGCCGCGTCCGTGTGCCTTTGCCTCTCGAGGCCTGGGCCGTCGGTCCCGGGAGCAGCCTCCAGCCCGTGGCTCTGGCCTGGGCCTCAAGCTGTTCTGGGTCAGGTGCTGCCGTCTGCCAGCCGTGTGCTCGGGAGCAGCGGGGCTGTGTGCGGCTGTGCTGGGCCAGTGCTTGTCAGGCCTCCCACATCTCTTCCCTCGGCTCCTGCGGGCGAGCGTCCGCACAGCAGCTGGTGCCAGAGTGGCTGCCTCATACCCTGCAGTGGTTCCTGCACACAGCTCCTCCAGGAGGATGTCTGAGTGTTTCAGGACAGGAGCTGCACCCGGTTCTGCTGGTGCCCTGGGGGCACTTGGCTCTTCTCTGTCCCTGTCGGTGTTCAAGGCCAGGTTGGATGGGCCTTGGAGCAACCTCTGCTAGTGGAAGGTGTCCCTGCCCGTGCCAGGGTCTGGGAACTGGATGAGCTTTAAGGTCCCTTCCAACCCCAGCCATTCTATGGTTCTGTAACTCTTGATGCTGCTGAGCTCAATAAAGAGCTGGAAGGATGAAGGCCTGTGAAGCCTATTGCTGTCCCAGCCCTTCCTTTGTTGGGTGACACAGATATCTTATTCAAGCCTCATGGAGCCTAGCCCAGCACTGCTTTACATACATCAGCTATAAGTGCCTGTCACTGGCCCTGCTTGGGGTGTCCTAGGCACAGCTGACTGCATGCTGGGATGGGCAGGGCAAGTAGTGGCTCTCCCCAGAGCAAAGGCTGTTCACCAAGTTCATGTGTGCCTGTCATACTCCTTTCCTACTCTCCCCAGGTGTAAAGCTGGTTGACTGATGTGCCTCTTGTGCTGTTCTCCCAGGCAGACTGAGAAAACAGATTCTGGATGCACTGCCTGGCACAAGGGCTGATTACCAAAGTGCAGAACTGGACGAGATCTGTGAACTTACCAGGAGTTTCCCTCCTTGGTCACTTTGTTGAGGTGCTGGACAGTGGCTCTGGGGGACAGAGGTAGGGTTTATGTGGGCACCTCTAAAAGTGCCTTAGACTTGAATTATTTCCCAGATGTAGGCAACGTCCAGGTGAAGTCTTGACCCCACCTGGGATCAGGCAGTGTAAAAATTATTCTGTGAGGCGCCATTGGATTGTTGGGATTAAGTGTCTTCCTACCCTGAGAAGAATGGCTGTGCATCTTGAGTGTGAAACTTGCTGTGGAAATGTGTCTGGGGCAAACTAAGCGCTGGCTAGATGAGATAGGGATGTTTTCTCAGAGGGTTTGAACGCTGTTATTGGGAAAGAAATGTTTGGAGTGCTGAGGTGTTTTGTACTAAGCCTTGTCTCCTATTTCCCGCCTCACTACCTGCCTCGTGTAGCTGTTGGATTCTCCCAGGAGGCTGCTGGTAGGGCCCTGGGAAGGTATGTGTTTACGCTGAACATCAGCCAGGTCTTGATGAGCAGAGCTCATGAAGCAAATGAAATGACATTGCAGCCTCTGCAGTGGAAGTGGGCAGCTGCTCGAGCTGCCTGCTTGGTGAGTAGGACACTGCCTCTTCCAGGGGAGCAAAACCGTGAGAAATGAGGGCCCTGACCAGTGACCGTGTGGTGGGTTTTCAGCTACCAGATTTGAAGTAAAAGGGCTGTGTAATGGTAAGAGATACAATGATTCTTACTTCCCTTCCTCCGAGTTCTCATGCGATACCCTAGTACTGAAAAGGACAGGGGTTTGATTTGTGCTGACTTGTCTCCTGAATTCACGGCTCATCCTGTCTATGCTGGATGGTATTGGGAAAAATCTCAGTTTCCATGTTGTCCTGTGTATGTACTGTCATCAGTACTGTCTGGAAGTATAAGATAAATTGGAACCAGTTTCTCCAGTTTAGTTTTGGAATCTGCATTTCTTGAGGAGTGCCTGACTTGAAGCCAGCTGCGCAGGAAGCCAGGATGCCATCAGGACTTGTGCAGCTGTGCTGGCAGGAGGCTGGCTATGCTGTGAGGCAGGCAGGCTGTTCCCCTGGGCCCGTGACCAGGTGCTGGCTCAGGCTGGGCAGGTTCTGCCCCTTTGCTTCAGTTTCCCTTCCCCATGGTGGGTGTTTGGAGCTGTGACAAGTTTGCTGAGCTGGTGTGGTGCTGCTGTCCAGTGAGTGATCAAAATGAAAATAGCGCCCTTGAACCTGGCTTCCCCTGCCCTCTGGTTGGGGAGGCTGTGCTGTGTCCTATCCTGTGGTGCAGGGCCCTGGGGATGTGGGGCTGCTTCCCCTGTGACTTCTGTTACTGCAGTGGGCTGGCTGGCATGACAAAGTACTGTGTTGTGGTCAGTCCTCGCCTTGGGAAAGGCTCTGTCCCAGTGAGCCCGAGGACTGTGTGATCACAGGGGAAACCTTCACCCTGGTGATGTGTCCTCCAAACTGGGTGCTCAGACCCAGCTCCCAGCGCTCCTGGCGGAGTCCTGTGCTGGAGTGTGGAGGGCAGTGGAAGTGGCTGTAGAACAGGGCTTCAGAAAGTCGGGCTGAGGAGCCAGAGGGCAGTTAATTTATAGCTGGGGTGCTCCATGTGAGCTGGGAGCCAGCAGCTGCTGTGCTGGTGCTGGCCCTGTGCTGAGCTTGGTGAACCTGCAGCTGCCTGCCTGCTCTTCTAGCCCTGAGGAGGCTGACGTCGAATGGGAGAGTGTGAGGGATGGCTCTCTTTCAGTGAGTGCTTTCCAAGAGCCAGGAAGCAGCTTAGTTCCTTGTTCATCTGGCAAGGCTGCCTGTAAGGTGATGGTGCTGCTCTGCACAAAGCTGATTACAGGTCCATTTTGTAAATGAGGTGCCTGGATTTCTGCTTAAGAGGAAACTCAGCTATAAGCCAGGTGTCTCACTCCTGCTTCTGGGTAGGTCTTTGGGTGTCCTGCTACATCCCTGGAGATTTTTCTGTTTGTTTCCTTTTGCAGAAGAGGAGGGAGAACTCAGTTACTTCTGGGGGTTGAAGTAAACCCTGCTAGGCAGGAGAGGAGTGTTAGAGGTAGCAGGAGCCATCTGCAGCAGCTGTTTTGACTCTTCCCATGCAGTACAGCCCAGAAAAGGCAGAGCAGTGAACTCTGTCCCTGCTTTGGAAGTTCCTCTGCATATACTCCGTTGCAGGGAAGGTGTTTGTCTCCCTGTGAGCTGCCTGACTCCTGCCCCAATTCACCACTGCTTTCCTCTAGGGAAAGCTCCGTATCACTGTGAAAATGAAGTAGCTCATTGTTCTCCATCGCAATTGAAGGAGAGGTGTTTCCCTTTGCTTCTGCCCTGCTCAGAGTCTGGCATTGGATGAAATGTTTGATAGCACCAGTGGCAAGCAGCTTGCTCACAGTCTCAGTGCAGCTAGCTAGTGTGGAGGTCTCTGATCATTTTCAGCCAGGAGCTATCCTGAAGTGGGAAACCAAATGCAGCGTGCTGTGTTGTAGGTCTCCTCAGAGGCTAACATTTGGTGAGCTGGGTGGTGTTAGTGTTGAGGTTCACTGGGGTAATTGAACTGAACAAGGAAGATTGCTTCCTTGAAAGAGCCTGCTGTGCCATGGTAATGGCCAGTGCCTGCTCCTCACCACCCTGCCTGGTGGAGCAGCTCAGAGGCTGCTTGCTGTATGGCTCAGCATTTCAGACCCATCCCTTCGTGAAGGCAGCTTCCCTCTAAAACCCCTCTCTGATTTTGCCTTTCAGGTTGTCTAATCTCCAGCGCTAACCAGCAATGCCACCTGCAATGGAGAGCGCAGAGAGGGGAGAAGGGGAAATGTTGTGCTATGAGGAAACAGAAGATGATAATGTCAGGTGAGTCCTGTCTCACAATGTGGCACAGACAGTATTGGGTAAGGCAGGAGACCTTCCAGGTTAAAGGGTGATCTTTCTTCTCATCTGAAAAGGGGTGGGGGACTCCAATAGCTGATTAATCAAATGTGTATGTGCGGTAAATCTGTTTAAATCAAAGTGTACCAGCAGGGATGGGAAGGAGCAGTGTGGCTAAAGCTGGCAGCAAGCAGTTGGGGTTTTTTGCCTTTACTATCACCTTGCACTTCAGAAATGCTTTGACCATTTGGCAGTTGTGTTTGTGCCTTCCTGGCCAAGGCGAGGCAGTTTTCCATGGTTTGCTGGGCAGACTCATGTGATAGCAGCTTCTTGTTTGGAAAGATGACCCTAGAGGTGAACTATGCTCTATGCCTCTCTTGCCTTTGAAGAATGCCCACCGGTTTAGGCAGGACTATTGTCTTGGAGGTTAGGTTAAACAACAAATTCACACACATGCTCTGAAAGTCGAGGCTTCAGACTTGGGAAGAGTGAGCAGGGTGCCTCCCAGAATACCTAGGTATTCCGTGCTGGTTGACTTCTCTTTGACTTGAGCCAGTTTCATGGTGCCTGGCTGCATGCCCACTCGGTGGGTCTGGAGTGCCTGTGTCTCTTGCAGCTATCTGTAGCAGACTAGTCAGAAAACCTGATCAGTGTCCTTTCCAAAGTGGACTGATGTTAGGCTGTAAACTGTCTGGGACTCTCGGGGAAGTCTTGGACCCTAAACTGTCGTCTTTTACGTATTTATTTTCACAGCATCTTCTGACTTTTGTCGTTCTGGCAGTTCTGAGTCTGCAGAGTGTTACTGAACAAAATGGACTCAACACTTCAAAATAAGAAGCCGGATTTCTAAAAGTATTTATATATTTGGAACATGTCAATATTTTTATTTTTATACCATATATCTTTGAGTTTATTTGATTTATATAACATACAATAAACAATTTGAAAGGTACCAATGATAAATTATAAGTAATGTCTTATGACAGGTCGGGGGTGCATTCTAAGCATCCCCACTGGGTCTAGTGGAGAGCAGTAGAGTCTGTGCCTGTACTAACTGAAACCCCAGGCAGAGAACTGGAGGAAGAGGAGCTGACATGGGCACCCTGCAGGAAGGAGAGGTGGGAGAGATCAGTCAGGGAGAGAGCCCAGTTCATGTAGGCTGTGCAGCCCCAAGGTAAGAGAGACCTGGGGAAAAGGGGGGTGTCAGCTGGGAGGATGGGCTGTGGGAAGGGTCTGGTCTGGCCTCAGAGGGAGGGCTCCTGGTGGAGGGGAAAGGGGTGGCCAGTGATGAACCTCTTGTCTGTCAGGTCTATGGCAGGTATAGGGTGTGTGGGGGGACCTCTTAGGAAAGCCTTCTGCCACATGTGGTGAATTGTCAGGAATTTGGGATAGTTTTCTTCCCTGGCTTTCACATCACTTTTCCTCACCCACCTTTTTGTACATGAGCAGACTTTGTTATGTGAAAAGGACAAGGCTTGCCTCAAGTGGCATTCTAGCAGATGTTGTTACCCTCAGCGTACCGTGTATTTCTCTCTCAAGTACACACTTTATCCCTGAAAAATCTTCAGTCCTACTCACCAGTCTTAATATGGGAAAATAAGTAAGATCCCTTCCCAGCTTTTTTATTCTCTTAGGTACGCCTTGTATTTACAATCAAAGCTTTTGTACTCAATTATTACATCTTGACTTAATGTGGTGTCACAGTTCAGTGCATGTAAATTACAGTCATTCAAATAACACTGTGTCATAAAGAAGTGTTTAGTATGTTATGAAAAAATGTGAGGATGGAAGGCACGGACCCTGAGGTACAGTACAAGCTGGATCGTTTATGACTAGGATTACACCATATTTATATGCTTCCAAGCTATTAACCAAGCACATCTGTGTCTGCATTGCGGGTACATTTACGACTTCGGGCAAAAGGTCTATCTGATTTTTCTCATCAACATCCTCTATCCTGCCGGCGAATATCTTCCCACCGATCAGTACGCGTGGGAGGGTGCATGAGCACTGGCAAAGCTTGTGTCTCACAACAGCTAATGCCAGGATCAGGCGGGAATAGATCTGGCTCAATTTCTGGGTCTACTGGCCCTGGGTCGAGAGGGTCCGGAGTGGCGTTTGTTGGGACAGGAGGGACTGATGGTGCCGATGCCTCCTGTGCTGCCCTGTGAAGTGTCTCATAGACTGAGTGCCATACGGCCAGCAGTTTGGGGGCTGCCGCGTCATCCCCTGTGGCTGCATCCCAGAGGCAGACCCCAATCTTGTCCCATATTGCCTTCTGCTAAATATTAGTTGATATCGCCTCAATGGCATGGCTCGAGACCCATATTAACAAGTCTTTCAGTCTGTCTTCATTCACAGTAACCCCCTTCTTCGCTAGGAATTTTACTAGTATTCTGTACACTGACTTGTGCTCGGGGGATACTGAGTTTCCCATGTTCCCGTTCCCTGCCTCTTACCTCAGTCAGAGGTATCGGTTAATTGCTGCAGCCTTTTGGAGTTCGGCTGGGTGTCCTCACAGATCGCGGAGTCACCACTCTTCAGCAAGTCCCCGTTCGGGCGCCATTTGTGAGGATGGAAGGCAGGGACCCAGAGGTAGAGTACAAGCTGGATCGTTTATGACAAGGATTACACGATATTTATATGCTTCCAAGCAATTAGCCAAGCACATCTGTGTCTGCCTTGCGGTTACATTTACGACTTCGGGCAAAAGGTCTGTCTGATTTTTCTCATCAACATCCTCTATCAAGTTCTGACATCCTTATTCCTTGCCAGTTCCAACATCTTCCAAGTACCAGTCAGGGACGGGTCACTCTTACTTACCTGCTGTAGTTCCTCCTTCCCATGATCTCTGACAGTTGCGATGCATTCCAAGCCCCACAAGATAATGGTGAATTTTAATCACTGAAAGTGTCTCCATCCTCCTGTCTTTGTCACCCTTAAACGTTGCACCAGGGCAGTCTCTGCCTAATGCAGAAAGATGACTTAAATACCGCATCTGTGCTGTCAGGGTTTGCAGGTAACTGCTTTGCGGGGGCTTGGCTTGGTGCTTCCTTGGTGCTGCCACTGACAAACTGAGATGTCTCTTGTAATTCTAAAACTTTCCTCAGATGCTGAGAAAAGGATTAAAAATCTTTTATGGCCTTAAAGACCACAAGGACGTTTCTGACATGCACTGCAAATTCCCTGACAGAAATCATTCAATCCCCTGCTTCATTACTCTGTAAGCAAAGGCAGCCTTCCCAAGCTAGGACCGGTGTTGCCATGTGCCAGGGATGATGTGTTGCCAGCCAGTTCTGTTTGTATACATTCATGTGTTTTCTTGCCTTCCTAATGCAGGCTCATTTGTCTTGGAAAACACATTGCTTTCATTTTTATTTCCAGTGTGTAGTAACAGCTATCAAAAATATTTTGATACTTCTGTTTAACACTTCCAAGGCTGCAGAAAAAGCAAACCAAACCCAACTTTTCAACTCAGGTACTGATTGCTTTTCAAGCTAAAGAAAGGAGCAGGTATGTTACCGGCATTGTACAAAGCTTGTCTTGCCAATATACACCATGTGAGCCCTGAGTGAGCTTCGGAACACACTGCTTATAAATTCACTGTGACAGTGAAATGATCAGCGGCACTATGGGTCATCCTTTGCAGCTACCACCATGCTGATTTGTGTGCTGTCATGTTTGCTGCTTGAAAAAATAGCCTCTGTAGGTTTATTCTGAAAAGCTGTGCTCACATGTTTAGCTATGTTCTCGCATCTTGCATCTGAAAAGAGAGCTGTTTTCTTACACAAGGCACAGTTCCGTGCGTACACGTATTTCAGAACATATTCCCTGTCTTAATGCCATTTCTTGAGTGGGTGCGATCCATCACCAGGGTCTCTGCTGTGGCCAAGCCCCATGGAGGGGCCGGTGTAACTGCAGTGTTCAGGAATGCTGTAAAGCAGAGTTGTGACTTATGCACCTTCCCCTTCTACCAGATTACACTTAGAGAGCCAGCTTTTAGGTATCCAAGGGGTAAATCCAAGAGCAATCCTTGCTGTGCTTCTTCAAGGGGACTGGAGCTGCTCTGGAAGTGGCTTTCAAATGTGCCTGTATGGTTTTAGTATCATTCCCACATAAAATTCCTTTCAGAGGCATTGCATATATGCTGCTTGTTGTGTAATGAAACATGAAGCACATGGGAGAGGTGATGCAGCCTTGAGCAAAACCACGTTTGAGCCGTGGCCTGCCTGCATAGGGAGTCAGAGGTACCCGCAGTGTTTCTCTGCTCAGGTTCCCTGCCTCTCCAGCTGCCCTGATGCAGTCTTGTAAGCTTAGATGGCTCAGGAACGCTCTCTCCCTATGGATTTAAGTGATCGCTGAAGGTTTAAGTTTGTGCCTAAGCTCAGCCTGCCTCCACTCTTGGGACCTGGGAGGCTCCAGCAGCCTGGCAGTGCCCTGTCGGGGTCCCCATCTCTTGGAAACGCAGGCAGTCTACCTACAATCTCCAGAGCTCTGCTTTGTGTCCTCTGGATGCTTTCTCCTTAGAAAGCGCTGGCTGCTGCCGTGTCTTCTTCATCGACCTCCTGCCATGAAGGGTCTACATTACCCCCGAGGTGGGCATTTGCTGTAGGTCTGGCACGGATGAGCCTTCCCAGCACGCAGAGCTGAAGCCTTCCACAGGTACCCCGCGAGAGACCCTTCTCCTGTGGGGACACCCTCCGGCAGCGCCGGCGCCTCATCCCGCTCCGGACACCCCGCCCGGGAGAGCAGACAGAGCTTCAGGGGCTCTGGCAGCAGGTGACCCACCTGCGGGGGGAGGCCGCGCCGGTGTCCGAGCGCGGGGGGAGCTGCCCTCGGTGATATAAGGAAAGCAAGTGCCTGGAAAACATAGGGTTAAAATACTTTTAACTTAATTTAGGTCTCAGATAGAGAACAACGTTTGTGTTGTAAGCCTGTGGTGTCATAACAGAATTTAATAGTCTTACTAACAAGAGTGAATTATTTCTTACCATCCTTCTAATTATCAGATTGGAGACAGTGACTCCCAAACATCTGCTAGCTTAGGATACTCCTTGTCTGCCCATCCTGTTCTGCTTGCAGTAGATTTTGTACGAAGGCCACACTGGTCTAAATCTTTGCCAGCAATCAGAAACTTACAGATAGGGCTGGTTTCAGCTGGTTTTGTGATTACTGGGGCATCCCACTGTGCCAAAGGTGAAAAGTGAGGAAGACTGCTTACTTCATCTTGAAGAGCCCTGCCCACAACCATCGGAGGGCAGTGTGCAAGCACCAAAAGGGAGGAGACTTATGATAATGAGTACCTAAAGTAATTGTAATATCACCGCCTGCTCTCTCTGGGGAACCTAATGAATATGCATGTTTGTGTGTAATAAATATCTGCTTGCTTAACCCCTCGGTGTGCAAGTTAGGAGGAGCGGTCCCCCTTTCACCCGGTGCCCTAATAAACATACCTGCTTTATAACTCTCTTTGAGTTGTAGAGTCTGATTCTGTGCTTCTATTTGGCACCCCAGATGGGACAATCTCTGCCCGGCTGCGGGACCTACTGAGGACGGGACTCCTCTGGGCACCCCCGAGATTTCTTGGGAGGACTCCCCCACTCACTCAGATCACCGCAGGGGCAGACAAGGACCATCACCAGTGAATCATCAGGTATGTTTAAACCAGGTAAAGGGGATACCCGTAAGTCATACTGAGACGTCCTACGTGAGGTAAAGAGCACGGGTGCTCGCCCCATGGGTTAGTTTGGTTTGATAGGTTATCGATCCAAGGGTAACTGTACTAACGGCTTTATGAGCCTTTGGCAAGTAAACACTGGCTTAAGGTTTCTGTCTTACAATTATTGGCTTAGACGACATTCTGTGTGAAGTGGGTGACTGAGAGACGGGCCCTTGTGTGAATGAGTGTTTTGTGTGAGTGAGACGTGGCATAGCTACGAAGCGAGTGTGGAGTCCTGATCCGCGGTTCCATGTTCTCTGTGAGGAGAGCGGCCGGAGACAGACAAAGTGTGTATGTCTCATGAAATTGAACCTATTGTTGAGTTTTGGTGTCCTATCCACCGTGATATTGTGTGTGAACCAGTTTTCGTCTTTGAATGGTTTGTTTGTGAGGATAAAGTGTCAGTGAAATTTGGTTGGGATTTTTCGTGTGTTAATTGCCCGGGAAATTGGTCCGACTGGGACCGGATTGAACGTTCGTGTGAATTAGTACGAGCAGTTTGTGGAAATCTGGGAGAACTAAAGAGCCAGTAGAGCAATATGGGGGTTAATTGTCAGAGTAGTGTTCAAGCTCGCTGGCGCGGGGCTGGAACTAGCCCTTGCCCTATCTGTCATCACTGTTGTTTGTATATCCAAGCTAAGTGTCGTGCTTGTTCAAAATATATTATCCCTTTTGGTGGGAGACAAGCGGTTTCTATACAGAACTGTTTGGAATTTGGGTGTATCCGTTGTGGGTGCCGCACTCCGTTACACCTTTTCCTCTGGGTAAGATGTTATTGTTGTAGGCTAACCGTGTCGTATATCTTTAAAGGACTACAATGGGAGGACAACAGGACAACAGAGTGGGGGAATTCTCAGAAAGAGCCCGTTAGGTTGCATTTTAGCTCATTAGAAAGATATAGGGGTGCCACCGGGAGGAATTGTGAGTAAGAAAACCCTGATCAAATGTTGTAATCAGTGGTGGCCTTTATGTAAATTGGAAGATGGGGAAAAGTGTCCCTTCAATGGAACTTTGAATTATACTACCTTATTACAATTAATGTTATTTTTGAGACGACAAGGAAAATGGGATGAAGTTTCATATGCTGATATGTTCTTTACCCTTCGGAATCATCCTGAATGGCAGACAGAATGTGGGCTGGGGCCTCCGCAAGACCCGATGGTGTTGGCTCTGGAGAAGGGTAATAGAAATGGAAGTTAAAGAGATGTTGTTCGGCATGTAGTATAGGGCAGAGCTGTACCAGACTGGGAGAGGTAGGGGACCCTGGAGCTGGGGATTTACCAGAATATTATAAAACATCCGTGAGACAGGAACCACCACAAGAGGAAGGTGGGGATTCCGAATCAGACATCCCTCCAGGCAGTCCAGTATCCTCTCATACCCGAGGAAGGCAAGGGCAGGAAATACTGCAAGCAGAACAGGATGGGCAGACAAGGAGTATCCTAAGCTAGCAGATGTTCGGGAGCCAGTGTCTCCAAACTAACTGATAATTAGAAGGATGGTAAGAAATAATTCACTCATGTTAGTAAGACTACTAAATTGTGTTATTGATACAGGGGGCTTGATATAAGAAACGCTAGCGCCTGGAAGTCTGTGGAATTTAGGGGTCCCACTAAACATGAATTGTCTTCTACATCCTCCTTATCAGTTAACCATTCTTCTCCTTCTCCTCACCACATCTACATATCAGTTGCTCATTCTTCTCTACTTATCAGTTAATCCAAAGACAGACAGATATGGCTGTGTCTTACGAAACTCTGGCGGGGGGGGGGGGGGGGGAATTATAGTCTCCCAATCGGTTATTCTTTGGGACCAGAAATAAAACGATTACTTTGTGGAGTAAGCCACAAAGTCCCGGAGGACCTCCGGGAAGTTAGAAAGGGAAAACTGGGAAAGGATTTGTAAAAAAAAAAGTATCAGAGAAATTTGAGGAGGCGTGGTTAAAAAGAAGAAGATAAAATGGGAACAAACCAAAGTAAGGAAATATTAAGAAAAAGCCCCTTAGGGTGTATTTTGGTACATTGGAAAGAAATTACAGGACCTGGGGGCACGGAAAACAAGAGAACCCTAATTAAGTACTGTAATCAATGGTGGCCTCTCTATAAATTAGAAGATGGGGCGAAGTGGCCACTTAATGGGACATTGGACTATAATACTATGTTACAACTAATGTTATTTTTAAGGAGGGAAGGGAAGTGGGATGAAGTATCATATGCAGATATGTTCTTCACTCTCCGAAACCACACAGAATGGCAAAGAGCCTGTGGAATGATACCGCCCCAGGATCCCTTGGTGATGGCCCTGGAAAGGGATGGGAGAGGAAATAGAAACAAGCCCAAACGATGTTGTTCATCATGCGATATTGGTCAAAGGTGCACTAAACAGGATAAAATTCACCACGATACAGAGCAGGAATTAGTAGATATAGTCAAACCCCCACCAAAAAGACGGGAGAGTATGGATTCGGATGATGCTGTTACTTCTCCAGGCAGTCCGGTCTCCTCGCGAACCCGGCAGAAGCCTGTCCTGCAGGCACCTCTTAGAGAGGCAATAGGACCTGAAGGAACCACAATGCTAATTAGAGTACCCTTTTCTACCCTGGATCTAGAAGCATGGAAAAAGGTTGCAAAAGATTACCGTAATGACCCTGTCGGTGTTACAAGGCATTTGCAATTTCTAGTGAAACAACACAATCCAGATTGGAATGACATACAGTTGCTGCTAGAAGCAATGACAGAAACGGAGAAACAATTAATATTAAAAACAGCAGGGGATCTAGCTGAGGACTACTATCGAGCGAAACGACAGGATGTAAAGGAATTTTTTCCGCTCCAAGATCCTAAGTGGGACCCAAATCGATCAGCAGAGCGGGAAAAACTGCAGGCATACCAAGAATGGATTGTTAAAGGGGTAGAAAGGGCCATCCCGAAAACTATAAATTGGTCAGTCTTGTATGAGGTAAAACAGGGCCCTTCAGAATCGCCATCCGAATTCCTAGATCGCTTAAGGGAAACAATGCGCCGTAATACACCACTAGATCCGGGCTCAGAGGTGGGAATACAGCAATTAGTGTCTCTCTTTTTGGGACAATCTACGGGGGATATTAGGAAAAAACTTCCAAAACTACGACCAACGGAGGGAAGAAATTTAGAAGTTCCCTTGGATGAAGCATGGCGAGTATTTAGTAATCGAGAGGAAAGTTACAAACAAGGAATGCGGAGATTAGTGGCAGTGGTGGAAGAAGGGGGAAGAAGGGAACAAAAACAAGGGCCTCGACTAGGCAAAGATCAGTGTGCATTGTGCAAGAAATTTGGACATTGGAAAAGTGAGTGTCCGGAAAATAAAAGAAACTGCCGTACAAACAAAATCAGAAAGGGGAGAATGATTGCACATGTGAAAGAAGAATGACGGGAACCGGGGGAATCTTCCCTAGCAGATCCACTGGTTATAATGAAGCTAGGGGATGAAGAGGAAGTGGAATTTTTGATTGACACGGGCGCAACATATTCGGTTTTAAATAAAGCCCTGATACCTTTAGGGAATGAATATATTACTGTAAAAGGGGCAACTGGCCAAAGTGAAAAGGCGTATTTTTGTAAACCATTAAAATACCAATTAGGGAAACAATGGGGCATTCACAAATTTTTATATATGCCCAACTCCCCAAAAGCCCTCTTGGGAAGGGATTTATTAGAACAATTGGGGGCAGTTATCACCTTCAATGAAGGTGAGATCACCTTAAAGGTAAATGACCAGCAATACATAGAAGTACTAAGTTTAACTTTAGTTACACACCAAACAGAGGAAAAGATTAGAGAGGATGTATTAGACCAAGTATTTCCAGGTGTATGGGCTACAGATATACCTGGAAAAGCCAAAAACGCACCCCCGATACAGGTCAAGCTCAAGAAAGGGAAACAGGCAGTTAGGATCAAACAATACCCTTTGAAAAAGGAAGACAGGGAAGGAATCTGCCCGATAATTGAAAACTTCTTGCAGATAGGGCTATTAAAGGAGTGCCAGTCTGATTTTAACACCCCTATTTTACCAGTCCGTAAACCTGACGGGACATACCGGATAGTACAGGACTTAAGAGCTGTCAACAAAGTAACCGAAGATCTTTACCCTGTGGTAGCAAATCCATATACCTTGTTAACATGCCTAGCACCAGAGCTAACTTGGTTTACTGTTTTAGATTTGAAAGATGCCTTCTTTTGCCTCCCTCTCCACGAAGCCAGCCAGAAAATCTTTGCATTTGAATGGGAAAACCCTAGGAGTGGACGCAGAACTCACCTCACATGGACGGTGCTGCCTCAGGGATTCAAAAACAGCCCCACTCTGTTTGGAGAACAACTGGCAAAAGATCTAGAATCCTGGGAGGCCCCACCTGAAGAAGGAAAACTATTGCAGTACGTAGATGACATCTTAATCGCTACCCAAACAGAAAAAGCCTGTGTGGCCTGGACGGTAAGCCTTTTAAACTTTTTGGGACTTCAGGGATACAGAGTATCCAAGAAAAAGGCCCAAATAGTGAAACAAAAGGTAATTTATTTGGGCTATGAGATAAGTGCTGGACAGCGAACTTTGGGACGGAGCCGTAAAGAGGCAATATGCCAGACCCCAAAACCTCAGACAATAAAAGAACTACGAACCTTCCTGGGAATGACAGGATGGTGTAGGCTGTGGATTTACAACTATGGGTTACATGTAAAGCCTCTATATGCACTCATTGCTGATGGTAACAGAGATCTTCAATGGACAAAAGAGGCTACTCAAGCCTTCAACCAACTAAAGAATGCTCTCATGTCAGCTCCGGCCCTAGGACTTCCAGACGTGAGTAAACCATTCTTTTTGTTTTCTCACGAGAAACAGGGAATTGCCTTGGGAACACTAGCTCAGGACTTGGGCCCATATCGGCGAGCAGTTGCTTATTTTTCTAAGCAATTGGACTCTACGGCTAAAGGGTGGCCTGGGTGCCTTAGAGCAGTGGCGGCAGTCGTGCTGAATGTCCAAGAAGCACGCAAATTCACCCTGGGCCAGAAAATAACAGTGTTAGTGTCCCATACAGTGTCTGCAGTACTGGAAGTAAAAGGCGGACATTGGCTCTCCCATCAGAGGTTCCTGAGATATCAAGCCATCCTGGTGGAACAAGATGATATAGAAATAGTAACAACTAACATTGTCAATCCAGCTTCTTTTCTCAGCAGAAACGAAGGAGAACCTATACATCATGACTGTCTGAAAACCATTGAGGACACATACTCCAGCCGTCCAGACCTGAAAGATACCCCTTTGGACAACGCAGAAACCTGGTTTACTGATGGAAGCAGCTATGTCATCAGTGGGAAACGACACGCTGGATATGCGATCACCACTTGCAGAGAAGTAATAGAATCTGGACCACTACCAATGAACACTTCCGCACAAAAGGCAGAACTGATCGCACTAATTAGAGCTTTAGAACTAGCAAAAGGAAAGGATATAAACGTCTATACAGACTCAAGATACGCATTTGGAGTTGTGCATGCACATGGAGCCATCTGGAAAGAAAGAGGACTGTTGAATTCGCACGGAAAAAACATCAAACATGCATAAGAGGTAGTGAGATTGTTGGAAGCAGTCCAACTACCTGAGAAGGTAGCAATTATGCACATTAAGGCACACCAGAAGGTGAGTTCGAAGCAGGAAGAAGGAAATGAGCTGGCGGACAGAGAGGCAAAAGCAGCAAAAGGAGAGGTAATTATTGAAGGAGCCCTAATTTCTGATGGGAAAATTCCTTTGGAAGGTAAGCCAAATTACAGTAAGGAGGATCAGAAACTAATTACAGATCAGGATGGAATACTAAATAAGGAGGGGTGGGCTCACACACCGGAAGGGAAAATAGTTGTCCCCTCTTCTTTGTTATGGGCATTAGTAAGAAATGAGCATCAGAAAACACACTGGGGAGTGGATGCCTTACATAAGTATCTACTAAACAAAATCATGGCTAGAAATTTGTATGCTACCATTCAACAAGTAACTCAACAATGTGACCTTTGCCTTCAAACAAACCCCCAAAATACCCCCAAACTTAAAATAGGTCAAATTGGAAGAGGTAATGGACCAGGTCAACAATGGCAGATCGGCTTCACAGAACTGCCACGAAAAGGGGGGTATAGACATTTGTTAGTCCTAACAGACACCTTTTCAGGTTGGCCAGAAGCCTTTCCAACAAGAAGTGCAAAGGCTCGGGAGGTAACTAAGATATTGTTACAGGAGATAATACCACGATACGGAGTTCCAGCCACTATATCTTCAGACAGAGGACCACATTTTATTTCAAATGTGGTACAACAAATTAACAAACATTTAGGTATCGATTGGCAACTTCATACTCCCTACCACCCTCAGTCAAGTGGTCAGGTGGAGAAAATGAACCATTTAATTAAACAACAAATTGTGAAATTGGGTCAGGAGGCCAGTCTACCTTGGCCCAGGCACTTCCATTAGCTCTGCTGAGAATTCAAACTAAACCAAGAACTCGAGAAGGATTAAGTCCTTTCGAAATTCTGTATGGAAGACCATATGGGGTTCAACAGGGAACGTCTCCCCAAGTGGGAGAAGAAACTATGAATAACTATGTAATAGAGCTAGGAAAACAACTCAGAAAAATTGAAAAACGTGGCTGGAACTCGAAGCAGAGGACTGGATAGTCCCGTACATAACATACAACCTGGAGACTATGTGTATATAAAATCTTTCAGACCCACGGGGGAAGAAGATCTCGAGCCAAGGTGGAAAGGGCCATTCCAAGTACTACTCACAGCTTTCACAGCTATCAAAATTAAAGAACAAAACGCCTGGATTCATCATACTCGAGTCAAGAAGGCTCCAAAGGCTCCTTGGAAAATTACATCAAGTGGTAATAACGGACTGAAACTAAAACTAACTCGTGAAAAATAGAGTGTTCTATGGATGTTAGTATAATGTTATGATTGTAATCAGAATATACGCCTGGGTATCACTTACTACCTGGATAAGCTTGCATAGCTAGTTAAAATGAAATTGCTATTTATATTAACCCCTTATATCCATACCATGGTCCAAGCCATAGAAAAAGAAACATCAATACTGGGGTCAAACACAAATATTTGGCTCACATGCGCAAACAAAATGGGGGTTACTGATTTCTGTTTGACCTTGGCACGGGTGGGAAATCCTTTTCAAACATGCTTAATTGGTGTACCATACCTGAGTCCCTTTGATTTTCGGGGATGGGTAAGGGATGACTCGATTCTAAATTTTACCAAGGTGACCGAAACGGTCAAAAGGGCTCGAGGAACCAGTTGGACAGTTGCGTCAGCCCAAACGGGTGGAATAATAAAATACTTAAACCATTCCACTATCCCGATGCAAGAACTCCAACTCCTGGGATCTGACAGAACCAATCAGAGCTGCATAACTTTTAGTACATGGTCAAACGAAGTCCCTGAGACTAAGGTAACTACCGGGAAGACATGGTATCATAATATAACCGCTTACTGCTCAGGATCATCTCCAGTGTTACGATACAATGATGAAATACCCAAAGCTCTACCCCAGGATATTTCTTGATATGTGGAGGCCGTGCATGGCCAGGAATTCCTTCCAAACCTTTTGGGGGACTATGTTATCTAGGTAAATTGTCCCTGTTTGCAGCCTCCAAAAGACATTTAGTCCAAGACATAAAAAACAGCCTCCGTAGAGACAAACGATCCATTGAGCAATTAGGCCCGAATTGTGATTCTACTTTAAACCTTTGGAACCACACAGCAAGATTTTTGGCAGCGTTATTTGTACCAAATTTAGCTGCCGGAAAAGCACTGGCAGACATACATCACTTAGCATGCTGGGCAGCTAAACAGTTAAATATAACTTCAGACGTGATATCCTCACTTGCCACAGACCTAGATAGCGTGAGACACGCATCTTTACAAAATCGAGCAGCAATTGATTTCTTATTATTAGCCCATGGACATGGGTGTGAGGATTTCGAAGGTATGTGCTGCATGAACTTATCTGATCATTCTGAATCAATTCATGCTAAGCTACGAAAATTACAGGAAAATATGCAAGAGCTTAGAATTGTTGGAGGCGGACTGGATAAATGGCTAAATAGCCTAGGAATTACTGGATGGTTCAAGGACATACTTAAACAAGGTCTTCTAATCTTAGTGATAGTATTATTCATTTTAATGATTGTACCGTGTGTAATACAATATATATTGAAGTTATTCCATAAATCAATAGAAGGAACATGGATAGCTCTGTTGTAAATAATAATCATTAAATAGTAAAAGAATTTACTCACTTTATAGAAAAGGGGGGACTGATACAGGGGGCTTGATATAAGAAACGCTAGCGCCTGGAAGTCTGTGGAATTTAGGGGTCCCACTAAACATGAATTGTCTTCTACATCCTCCTTATCAGTTAACCATTCTTCTCCTTCTCCTCACCACATCTACATATCAGTTGCTCATTCTTCTCTACTTATCAGTTAATCCAAAGACAGACAGATATGGCTGGTTTCAGCTACTTGTGTAATCACTGGGGCATCCAGATGTGACAAAGGTGAAAAGTTTAAGAGGAAGACTCGTTTACTTCATCCTGAAGACCCCTGCCCACAAGAGGAAGACTCATTTACTTCATCCTGAGACCCTCACCCATGACCATGGGGAGGCACTGCGCATGTGCAAAGGACTTTTTAGCTCATTATAATACGAAGCGGGGATAGATCATGAATATGTATAGGCGTGTAACTTTGGAGGATAAATGTAGCGGGAAAACGACACTGAGGTGTGCATACTTTGAAGGAGCGATCCCGATGCACCTCAGCGCTGAATAAAAGCATACCTACTTTACAAGTTTTACGAGTTGTCGAGTCTCTCCGCGTATCATTATGACACCACAGGCTTACAATGCAAACATTGTTCTCTAGCTTAGACCTAAGTTAAAAGTATTTTAACCCTATGTTTTCCAGGCACTTGCTTTCCTTACAGCACTCGGTACCGACAGGCCCGCGGGGCCCCGCCGTAGGACGCCACCATCGCCACCGGCAGCCCAGCGCCGCCATCTTCCTCCCTTCTCGGACGCGAAGGCACCGCCCGCCGCTGGTCGCTGCCGTCACGTGGCAGCGCCCCCTGGTGCGCCGGTCCAGCCGCTGAGGGCGGGCCTGGCCGGGCCGCAGGGACCGGGGCCTGACCCGGTAGGGCTTGGCCCGGAAGCCCGCCCCTCGCGGCCGCGTGAGCTTCCGTGGCAGGGGAGTGCTGCGGGGCCCGGTGCTCTCCGCTGCACGCGCCCTGGAGCCGGGGTCCCTGCTCGGCGCGGAGCCGGTGGCTCCCGAGCCGCGCCGCTGGTAGCGGGCGGTGAAAGCCCAGCTCGCCTGACCCTCTTGGTTTGTTTCCCCGGAGCTGGAGCCGGAGATGATCATCCACATGGATCAGAAGGAGGAACTGCGGTTGTGCCGTCTCCGCTCCTGCGAAGGGAAGACTGCTGTGAGCGGCAGCTCAGGTAAGGGCCATCAGCGTGAACCCGTCATGAGAAACAGTGCTCCAGGAGCACCAGCGCCCACAGGATGTACAAGGGCGGCGGTGCTGGGTTGGAGCAGGGCCCGTGCAGCTTCACCTGCTGCCTGTGACGAGGGTATTCATAGCGCCACAGGCCACCAGGCTGGGAGGGATCTCAAGGATCATCCGGTGCAACTTTTCCAGGCAGAGCATGCCCTGGACTGGATGTCGCAGTGCCCTGCCCAGCTGAGTCTTTAAAGTGTCCAGCACTGGGGAGTGCACCGCTTCCCTGGGGAGATTATTCCAATGGCTGGTTGTTCTCATTGGGAGAAATTTTCCTCTTGTGTCCAACCAGAATCTCCCCAGGAGTAAGTTGTGCCCCTCGTCTTTTCCATGTGACTCCTTGTGGAAAGGGAGCCTCCGTCTTCTTCATAGCCACCCTTAAATACTGGACTGTGGTGGTCAGGTCTCCCCTGAGCCTTCTTTTCTGTAGGCAGAACAAGCCCAGCTCTCTCAGCCTTTCCTCATACAGCAGGCTGCCCAGCCTTTGATCAAGACCCAGAGAAGGGCAGACAAGCAGTGATGTGTCCCTGTATCCTTTCACAGGCCTGCGCCGTCTGTGGCTTCAGAAGCTCCTGAACTAGACACGTAATGTCTCAAGATCTGTCTTCTTGCCTTCTCAAGCTGCGCCCATTGTAGCATCCGTGGCAGCTTGCAGCAAGGAGTTCCACAGCTTATTTAGGTGCTTGATGAATTGCTGCCTCCTTTAGTTTGCTTTGAAAGTGCCTTTTACTGCTGCCAGGAGTTCTTAATTTAGAAGAGATGGTGCAGGATAGATGCCAAACCACCCCACAGGCCACTTGTGTTTTTATAGTCCTCTGTGATACCCCCTATCAGCTGTACCTTTTCCCAGCAGAATGGGCAGTTCACTCATCTCCTATACAGAAGCTGTTCTGTGCCTCTGATGGTTCCTGTCATGCCTCTATCTTCCTCAGCTCTATCAGAGTGTCTCTGACATGGGGGATCCGTCCTCTCCCTTGCACACAGTCAGAATGTGGGTTTTGAGCAGCAAGGCAGAATTACGTTCTCTTTTCTTCCCTATTTTTTCCCCCCGGCACTCATTGATGCTTGACTGGCTGTGTTGTGTGCCTAGGAGCTGCAGTTTTCACCCAGCTGCTCAGACTCCAAGGTGCTAATGCTGGATGATATGAAGAACATTCTAGGCCCATCGTGGTGTAAGTGCAAGCTGTAGAGGCTGTTCTCCTCTGAAGGTCTTTGTTTACCTGCAGTGAACATCCCTGTCACCTGGTTGGTCAGTATCTTAAGGCTCTGCCACAGTTTGTAGTCAGCCTTTGTGTCTTTAACCCTGAGGAACACAAAATCATCAGCAAATGTTTCCACCTCCCTTTTCCCTTCCTTACTGCCCTGTGAGCTTCATTCATCCTACAGCAGCTTAGTTTCTTTACCAGTTTTGGTGAAGAACGAATGTCTTTTGGGAATGCCTTTGGACCCCACATGTCCCTTTTGATAAAACTGGGGCCATCTCTGAAGAACTCCGAGTGGTTTGTGAAGTGAGACATCTCTTTCCAAAGGCCGTGCCAGGTCTTCCCCAGGCTGTCCTCTCGCCATCTGTCCATTAAGTCTTTTACTCAGATTTCTGTTTGTTTGCTCAGAATGTTGGGCCCCAGATCTCCCCTCCACCCCTTTCTGTGGCATCACATCAGCCACCTCCAGTCCCAACAGTGAGGTACCGGAGCCAGAAGTCCAGCAGCTTACTCTGCTTACCTGGAGCTTGCCTTGTAGCTATAGCACTGGCACTCTTGGGAATATCAGAGGTCTTGCCATCAACTCAAATTGGCATGTGCTGAGGAACAACCACATTCTTCATGTCTCTCTTGCTTATTCATTTTTGCCAGTTCAGCCTTATGCTTCTAGTATTAATTCCTCCTCATTGTGAACTTGCTCTCCTTCCACTTGAAATACTTCCAGTGAGTTCCTGTCTTGGTTTAGATCAAACCCTTTACAGACAGCGTGTCCTAGTTGCCAGTGCAGGTACCTGGTAGCTCAGAAGTAACAGAAATGATTGTAGAAGCACTAGAGCCGTGACAATAATTGTAAAAAGAAGCTTGACACTCCTCATCTTCCCCCAAAAGTATAGAACACCATAGAAAACTTAATTGTCACGTACTTCTGAAGGCTTTTTCAAGGTCTATGTAAAGAACCAAAATTCTGTGTGAGTGCCAAAGTTAGC
The DNA here is from genome assembly GCF_963264785.1 of Psittacula echo. Taxonomy (NCBI): domain Eukaryota; kingdom Metazoa; phylum Chordata; class Aves; order Psittaciformes; family Psittacidae; genus Psittacula; species Psittacula echo. The sequence continues at coordinate 11,364,706 of NC_137739.1, forward strand.
ACCTCTTTGGGCACAACGGCAACAGAACAACTTTGCTAGCTCCACTGTCTACTCAGTACGTCTGACGAACTTGTCAAGAGCTTCATGCTGGCCTGCCAGGAACATCCTCTTTCCATCCTGTCTGTGGATATCACCTTTCTCTTTTCCTCGAGTCCTGGCTGGAGTAGCTGCAGAGAAATGGAAATGCCTTTGTGGTAACTAGCAAAATTGCATTTTCTGTTCCTCTCAAGGGATGGTTTTAATGAAAACTGTGTGAGGGAAGAAGTGGCATCACTGCCACAGCAAGCTGCCGGAGAAGGTATCTTAGGAGTTCACTGTGAAATCATATTGTGATGTTTTCTTGTGCTTCCCAGAAAGAGGAAGATGAAATATGTACATATATCAGTCTGGGGTTGAACTTCTAGACTCTCCTTCCTTTATTGCACACTTATGGTTCAGTAGCAACTCACGTCTTCCATGGCCTGCACTTCCTTATCTCAGCTCTGCCAGACCACAGGAGGTGCCTGTGGTTTGTACAGCAATCCCATGTGACCGATATGGTACTGGTTTATTTCATAAGAGTGTTCAGAGACCCACAAGATATCTGTTGAATCTTTAAGCAGATCTGGAGATGTGCTTTGTGTGCATGTCACGCAGGTGCTGTCTTGCTCATTCAGCCTGCAAAGAGCTGTGTTTCCTGTGGACAGCAAAAGGCACAGCATTGTTGGGGGCACGTGATTCTGGACCTGCTACATGCTCATCAAACCACATTCAGAGCAGTGGGCTGGAAGGAGTCGCTGCTCTCTGTGAACACCGTAGAAACCAGCACAAGCCCCTTGTCTTGAACAGGCTTTCAGGTGAGCTTGGGTCTGCGCAGCGAACATTCATAGCAGTAACGCTTCTGCAAGACTTTATATACATAAGAGGGCAGGGATTTGTTCATTGCCTGTGTCCCAGGAGCCTCATAACTGTTCAGCTAGCGTTAATTTGACTTGCACCTACCTTCATCTTCTACCTGTGTTAGATTTCCTCAGTGCATAATCTGGAACCAGCCATGGGGGATCTTCAGTTCACCCACCACGTTGCACAACGGATTTGTTCTGCACCAGTGAAAGCATAAGGTTAATTTGCTTCTGCTCCAAGACTGGCATAAGCCAGGCTCCAGGCGGTCTCCGTGTCTCATGCCTCGTGCATCTTCTCTTTCTCTGCAGTACCAGCAGCACAAGAGCACGGAGATTACTGTTGCAACCCAAGTAATGTTCTGCTGAACAAGGCAGTTCTTTATGGCCTAACTCTGGCTCCCAGTTCAACTTTTAGTAACATCCTGTGGAGACAAGCAGAGAGAGCTGGGCTTGTTGAGCCTGGAGAAGAGAAGGCTCTGGGGAGATCATAGAGCAGCTTCCAGCACCTAAAGGGCCCAACAAGGAATGTGGAGAGGGGCTTTTGACAGGAGCAGGTAGGGACAGGACAAGGCGGAATGGCTTTAAACTGAGAGAGGGGAGATTTAGGCAAGGTGAAAGAAGTTCTTCCCTGTGAGGATGCTGAGGCGCTGGCACAGGTTGCCCAGAGGAGCTGTGGCTGTCCCATTCCGGGCAGTGTTCAAGGCCAGGTTGGATGGGGCTTGCAGCAACCTGGTCTAGTGCAAGGTGCCTGTGCACATGGCAGGAGGCTGGAACTGGATGTGATCTGTAAGGTCCATTCCAGCTAAAACCGTCCTGTGGTTCTGTGATTTTCAGATACAACATCCTGGAAGAGCAAGCATCTTTCCCATTCAAGCAGTAAACCTTTGCCTCTAATATGCCAGTGATTCCAGGAGACTGAGGTTCTGGTGAAGCATGCAGGGCAATTTACAGCATTTGCTCCTGTGAACACTCTGAAAAATCCACTGTGTAGTTTGGAGGGAAATACCATGTCCTGAAGGCAGGATATAGCAGAATGTTTTATACTTAAAGTCAATCTGTCTGCTGAATTTTTAGAATTTGTCCCCTTGGGATTTGCCCTGTCCAAAGCTTCCAGTCCTGCCTGTGACTTGTCTGGATTCTCATTTTATTGCAGGTGAAGATGGGATTGTGAGCAAGAATGAAGACAATGCCCATCAAGGCATCCCCAGGCCAGTGGAGCCCAAGGGTTTATGCTCAGGACTCTCCGAGGAGAACAGTTCCCAGGGTCCTGCACAGGACCCTGTTCTCCCACGCAGGTCAGAAAGGATTCAGAGGCCTCTGGGGAAGAGGCAAAGCCAAGTGACACTGTGTGTTATCCAGCAGAGAAACCCTTCCATGGGGAGACTGATGATATATGGGGACTGCGGGAAGAGCTTCCAGGTGAGCTCCAACCTCATCCAGCATTGGACAATCCACACCGGAGAAAAACCCTTCACATGCACCGAATGTGGGAAGAGTTTTCGGCACCGGTCACATCTCATCCAGCACCAGAGGATCCACACAGGGGAGCGGCCCTATGAGTGCTCTGAGTGCGGGAAGAGCTTCAGCATTAGTTCGAAGCTGATCCGGCACCAGGTAACCCACACTGGGGAGAAGCCGTACAAGTGTGCTGAGTGCGGGAAGAGCTTCTCCAGGAGCTCACTGCTTGTCCTGCACCAGCGGGTGCACACTGGGGAGAAACCCTACGAGTGCAGGACCTGTGGGAAGAGCTTCAGCGTGAGCTCGAAGCTGATCAAGCACCAGGTAATTCACGCTGGGGAGAAGCCCTACAATTGTGCCGAGTGCGGGAAAAGCTTCTCCTGCAGCTCGCAGCTCATCCGGCACCAGCGTGTGCACACTGGGGAGAAACCCTATGAGTGCTCCGAGTGCGGGAAGAGCTTCAGCGTGAGCGCAGCCCTGACACGACACCAGCGGGTCCACACCGGGGAGAAGCCCTACAGTTGTGCCGAGTGCGGAAAGAGTTTCTCTGAGAACTCAAAGCTCGTCCAGCACCAGCGGGTGCACACTGGGGAGAAACCTTACGAGTGCAGGACCTGCAGGATGAGCTTCAGCTTGAGCTCCACCCTGACACAACACCAGCGGGTCCACACTGGTGAGAAACCCTACAAGTGTACCGAGTGTGGCAAGAGGTTCGGCCGGAGCTCTGCGCTCATGAAACACCAGCTGATCCACACTGGGGAGAGGCCCTATGCCTGTTCTTACTGTGGGGACAGATTTCGGCAGAGTTCCCACCTCGTCCAGCACCTGCGCATCCACACTGGGGAGCGTCCATACGTCTGTGCTGAGTGTGGGAAGGGCTTCAGAGTGAGCTCAGCACTCTTCCGGCACCAGCAGACCCACAGGGGTGGAGAGCCCCAGGTGGGGTGAGTGTGGGGAGCAGTGAGGTCTGATGCCCTGTGAGCAAATCCCGGTGTCTCCCCCTCCCATTGACCACCCTGCTTGTGGAGGGTGAAAGAAGTTTCTTCCCAGGAGAATGAGCCCTCAGAGAGGAAGAAGGGGGGGGCCGGTGGAGGGAGCTGATTGGAGGTTTGGGGCAGGTGCCAGGAGGAAGGTGCCAGACTCTTTTCAGTGGTGGCCACCCCAGGATGAGCAGCAGTGGCCATGAACTGAAACACCAGAGGTTTCACCTCGACAGAAGGAAGAACTTGTTCCGTTGCAGTGGCAGAGCACTGAACCGGCTGCGCAGGGGGATGCGGAGGCTCCGTCTCTGGGCACATCCAAGCCCCGGCTGGACACGTTCGGGTGTCCCTGCCCCGGCAGGGCTGGGACCGGGTGACCCCGGGGTCGGCTCCCACGGCTCGTGCCGCTCGCACTGACCCCGCGCAATAAACGTTCGTTGAACGCCGCCGGGTTGCCTTCCCTGGACTGCGGCTGCGCGGGGACTCGCGCCGGCCGCCCGCCCGCCGGGATCTCGGTGGTAGCCGTTGGAGGGGGCGGGGACTTAGGGCCGCTGTGTGGCGTCCGGGCCTCCTCCAGCACTCGGCGGCTCGGGCTCGTGCCGCGGGCGGTTCCTGATTGGCTGCGCGGTCCCCACCCTGGGTGATAAATTCGGGGCGGCCGGGCCGGGCCTTTGTGTCACGTCGCGGGTCTGAGGGCGGGTCTCGGGGTCTGCGGCAGAGGCGGAGGGTGAGTGTTCGCGGCGCGTGTCCATGGCAACGCGGCGGGTCCGGCCCCGGGCTGAGGCCCTCGGGGTTACCCCCGGATTAACCCCCCACCTCCCGGGGGGCTCTGCTCCGCTGGGCCCGCCGCCTCTTCCCGTTCCCGCGGACATGTAGGCCCGGGACCTACGGCGCTCCACTGGCAAAGCCGTGTAGGCCGTATGAGGGCCGCGTCCGTGTGCCTTTGCCCCGCGAGGCCTGGGCCGTCGGTCCCGGGAGCAGCCTCCAGCCCGTGGCTCTGGCCTGGGCCTCAAGCTGTTCTGGGTCAGGTGCTGCCGTCTGCCAGCCGTGTGCTCGGGAGCAGCGGGGCTGTGTGCGGCTGTGCTGGGCCAGTGCTTGTCAGGCCTCCCACATCTCTTCCCTCGGCTCCTGCGGGCGAGCGTCCGCACAGCAGCTGGTGCCAGAGTGGCTGCCTCATACCCTGCAGTGGTTCCTGCACACAGCTCCTCCAGGAGGATGTCTGAGTGTTTCAGGACAGGAGCTGCACCCGGTTCTGCTGGTGCCCTGGGGGCACTTGGCTCTTCTCTGTCCCTGTCGGTGTTCAAGGCCAGGTTGGATGGGCCTTGGAGCAACCTCTGCTAGTGGAAGGCGTCCCTGCCCGTGCCAGGGTCTGGGAACTGGATGAGCTTTAAGGTCCCTTCCAACCCCAGCCATTCTATGGTTCTGTAACTCTTGATGCTGCTGAGCTCAATAAAGAGCTGGAAGGATGAAGGCCTATGAAGCCTATTGCTGTCCCAGCTCTTCCTTTGTTGGGTGACACAGATATCTCATTCAGGCCTCATAGAGCCTAGCCCAGCACTGCTTTACATACATCAGCTATAAGTGCCTGTCACTGGCCCTGCTTGGGGTGTCCCAGGCACAGCTGACTGCATGCTGGGATGGGCAGGGCAAGTAGTGGCTCTCCCCAGAGCAAAGGCTGTTCACCAAGTTCATGTGTGCCTGTCATACTCCTTTCCTGCTCTCCCCAGGTGTAAAGCTGGTTGACTGATGTGTCCTTGTGCTGTTCTCCCAGGCAGACTGAGAAAACAGATTCTGGATGCACTGCCTGGCACAAGGGCTGATTACCGAAGTGTAGAACTGGACAAGATCTGTGAACTTACCAGGAGTTCCCTCCTTGGTCACTTTGTTGAGGTGCTGGACAGTGGCTCTGGGGGACAGAGGTAGGGTTTATGTGGGCACCTCTAAAAGCGCCTTAGACTTGAATTATTTCCTAGATGTAGGCAACGTCCAGGTGAAGTCTTGACCCCACCTGGGATCAGGCAGTGTAAAAATTATTCTGTGAGGCTCCATTTCCAGCACCAAAAATCTCCCCCGGGGGGGAGGAGAACATGTGAAGCTGTTCTGATGTGAGTGCCAGGTTACCTCTGTGATGGCTCTTGAAGCTGCTAGGCCTGGGGTTCTGAGGTTTGTCTGCACTGCAGTGATGCTCAAGTAGGTGCAGCAACGTTCTGCTGCTGCTTGTTAAAGCAAGGGTGCAAGTTCTGCATGTGGGGAAATAGCCTGAACTTGTAACTATCTGAACTGCAAACTTGAACTTTGAACTCTGGGTGTTCGCAAATTCCTGAGCTTCTCCCAAGGGTACCAAAGCAAAGCCAGGGCTTCAGTCCTGCTTCCCTGTAACAGCAGTGTCTACTGCCTTCAGAAGGCACTGGATTGTTGGGATTAAGTGTCTTCCTACCCTGAGAAGAATGGCTGTGCATCTTGAGTGTGAAACTTGCTGTGGCAATGTGTCTGGGGCAAACTAAGTGCTGGCTAGATGAGATAGGGATGTTTTCTCAGAGGGTTTGAACACTGTTATTGGGAAAGAAATGTTTGGAGTGCTGAGGTGTTTTGTACTAAGCCTTGTCTCCTATCTCCCGCCTCACTACCTGCCTCTTGTAGATGTACGTCTCTACAGCGTCCTCCCAGGAGGCTGCTGATAGGGCCCTGGGAAGGTATGTGTTTACCCTGAACATCAGCCAGGTCTTGATGAGCGGAGCTCATGAAGCAAATGAAATGACATCGCAGCCTCTGCAGTGGAAGTGGGCAGCTGCTCGAGCTGCCTGCTTGGTGAGTAGGACACTGCCTCTTCCAGGGGAGCAAAACCGTGAGAAATGAGGGCCCTGACCAGTGACTGTGTGGTGGGCTTTCAGCTACCAGATTTGGAGTAAAAGAGCTGTGTAATGGTAAGAGATACAATGATTCTTACTTCCCTTCCTCCGAGTTCTCATGAGATACCCTAGTACTGAAAAGGACAGGGGTTTGATTTGTGCTAACTTGTCTCCTGAATTCACGGCTCATCCTGTCTATGCTGGATGGTATTGGGAAAATCTCAGCTTCCATGTTGTCCTGTGTATGTACTGTCGTCACCTTGGCCTGAAGGGACTGGTGTTGTCACTGTCCTGCCTATCACTGTAGAGGTGATCATGTCAGATGGAGCATCTGCAAAAACAGTTGTGGGAGATACAAGTCTGACTGCACCGAAGTCCTTAAATGACTGTTTGTGTGCTAGCCCCTTCTTCCAGCAGCAGACACTGCTGCTCTGAGTTGTTTTTCTACAACAGTAGTTAGAGGTTTGGGTAAAGGCTTCTGAGACCCCAGCAGATGCTCTGTGGCCTGGAGAGCAAAGTCCCAGTGCTGGTGAGTGCTGCTAAACATGAGTGTGTTGCAAGACATGGGTGCAGAGGCTCTGTCAAGTGAGTTAGCAGATGTGTCTTGTAGAACGATGATCTCTGGAGTCACGCTGTGTATGTCTGGCCATTGGGAGCCTTGAGCCACTGCTGCTGCTGTTAACTACTCATGTCTGAGGCTTGATCTGGTTGGCTTCCTTTGGATTGGATGTAATGTCAAGCAACCTCCAGGCCTCTTCCTGTCTGCAGGGTGGTGCTGAAGTGCTCTTTGTAGCTCTGCTCTCACATGCTCCTCTGTTGCAGTGGCTGCAGGCCTGGCAGCATGCAGAGGCAGCACTCCCTACCTGCAGGACTCTGCCTGTCTGGAAGTATAAGATAAATTGGAACCAGTTTCTCCAGTTTAATTTTGGAATCTGCATTTCTTGAGGAGTGCCTGACTTGAAGCCAGCTGCGCAGGAAGCCAGGATGCCATCAGGACTTGTGCAGCTGTGCTGGCAGGAGGCTGGCTGTGCTGTGAGGCAGGCAGGCTGTTCCCCTGGGCCTGTGACCAGGTGCTGGCTCAGGCTGGGCAGGTTCTGCCCCTTTGCTTCAGTTTCCCTTCCCCATGGTGGGTGTTTGGAGCTGTGACAAGTTTGCTGAGCTGGTGTGGTGCTGCTGTCCAGTGAGTGATCAAAATGAAAATAGCGCCCTTGAACCTGGCTTCCCCTACCCTCTGGTTGGGGAGGCTGTGCTGTGTCCTATCCTGTGGTGCAGGGCCCTGGGGATGTGGGGCTGCTTCCCCTGTGACTTCTGTTACTGCAGTGGGCTGGCTGGCATGACAAAGTACTGTGTTGTGGTCAGTCCTCGCCTTGGGAAAGGCTCTGTCCCAGTGAGCCCAAGGACTGTGTGATCACAGGGGAAACCTTCACCCTGGTGATGTGTCCTCCAAACTGGGTGCTCAGACCCAGCTCCCAGCGCTCCTGGCGGAGTCCTGTGCTGGAGTGTGGAGGGCAGTGGAAGTGGCTGTAGAACAGGGCTTCAGAAAGTCGGGCTGAGGAGCCAGAGGGCAGTTAATTTATAGCTGGGGTGCTCCATGTGAGCTGGGAGCCAGCAGCTGCTGTGCTGGTGCTGGCCCTGTGCTGAGCTTGGTGAACCTGCAGCTGCCTGCCTGCTCTTCTAGCCCTGAGGAGGCTGACGTCGAATGGGAGAGTGTGAGGGATGGCTCTCTTTCAGTGAGTGCTTTCCAAGAGCCAGGAAGCAGCTTAGTTCCTTGTTCATCTGGCAAGGCTGCCTGTAAGGTGATGGTGCTGCTCTGCACAAAGCTGATTACAGGTCCATTTTGTAAATGAGGTGCCTGGATTTCTGCTTAAGAGGAAACTCAGCTATAAGCCAGGTGTCTCACTCCTGCTTCTGGGTAGGTCTTTGGGTGTCCTGCTACATCCCTGGAGATTTTTCTGTTTGCTTCCTTTTGCAGAAGAGGAGGGAGAACTCAGTTACTTCTGGGGGTTGAAGTAAACCCTGCTAGGCAGGAGAGGAGTGTTAGAGGTAGCAGGAGCCATCTGCAGCAGCTGTTTTGACTCTTCCCATGCAGTACAGCCCAGAAAAGGCAGAGCAGTGAACTCTGTCCCTGCTTTGGAAGTTCCTCTGCATATAGTCCGTTGCAGGGAAGGTGTTTGTCTCCCTGTGAGCTGCCTGACTCCTGCCCCAATTCACCACTGCTTTCCTCTAGGGAAAGCTCTGTATCACTGTGAAAATGAAGTAGCTCATTGTTCTCCATCGCGATTGAAGGAGAGGTGTTTCCCTTTGCTTCTGCCCTGCTCAGAGTCTGGCATTGGATGAAATGTTTGATAGCACCAGTGGCAAGCAGCTTGCTCACAGTCTCAGTGCAGCTAGCTAGTGTGGAGGTCTCTGATCATTTTCAGCCAGGAGCTATCCTGAAGTGGGAAACCAAATGCAGCGTGCTGTGTTGTAGGTCTCCTCTGAGGCCAACATTTGGAGAGCTGGGTGGTGTTAGTGTTGAGGTTCACTGGGGTAATTGAACTGAACAAGCAAGATTGCTTCCTTGAAAGAGCCTGCTGTGCCATGGAAATGGCCAGTGGCTGTTCCTCACCACCCTGCTTGGTGGAGCAGCTCAGAGGCTGCTTGCTGTATGGCTCAGCATTTCAGACCCATCCCTTCGTGAAGGCAGCTTCCCTCTAAAACCCCTCTCTGATTTTGCCTTTCAGGTTGTCTAATCTCCAGCGCTAACCAGCAATGCCACCTGCAATGGAGAGTGCAGAGAGGGGAGAAGGGGAAATGTTGTGCTATGAGGAAACAGAAGATGATAATGTCAGGTGAGTCCTGTCTCACAATGTGGCACAGACAGTATTGGGTAAGGCAGGAGACCTTCCAGGTTAAAGGGTGATCTTTCTCCTCATCTGAAAAGGGGTGGGGGACTCCAATAGCTGATTAATCAAATGTATATGTGCAGTAAATCTGTTTAAATCAAAGTGTACCAGCAGGGATGGGAAGGAGCAATGTGGCTAAAGCTGGCAGCAAGCAGTTGGGGTTTTTTAGTCTCTACTATCACTTGCACTTCAGAAATGCTTTGACCATTTGGCAGTTGTGTTTGTGCCTTCCTGGCCAAGGCGAGGCAGTTTTCCATGGTTTGCTGGGCAGACTCATGTGATAGCAGCTTCTTGTTTGTAAAGATGACCCTAGAGGTGAACTATGCTCTATGCCTCTCTTGCCTTTGCAGAATGCCCACCGGTTTAGGCAAGACTATTGTCTTGGAGGTTAGGTTAAACAACAAATTCACACACATGCTCTGAAAGTCGAGGCTTCAGACTTGGGAAGAGTGAGCAGGGTGCTTCCCAGAATACCTAGGTATTCCGTGCTGGTTGACTTCTCTTTGACTTGAGCCAGTTTCATGGTGCCTGGCTGCATGCCCACTCGGTGGGTCTGGAGTGCCTGTGTCTCTTGCAGCTATCTGTAGCAGACTAGTCAGAAAACCTGATCAGTGTCCTTTCCAAAGTGGACTGATGTTAGGCTGTAAACTGTCTGGGACTCTCAGGGAAGTCTTGGACCCTAAACTGTCATCTTTTACGTATTTATTTTCACAGCATCTTCTGACTTTTGTCGTTCTGGCAGTTCTGAGTCTGCAGAGTGTTACTGAACAAAATGGACTCAACACTTCAAAATAAGAAGCCGGATTTCTAAAAGTATTTATATATTTGGAACATGTCAATATTTTTATTTTTATACCATATATCTTTGAGTTTATTTGATTTATATAACATACAATAAACAATTTGAAAGGTACCAATGATAAATTATAAGTAATGTCTTATGACAGGTCGGGGGTGCATTCTAAGCATCCGCACTGGGTCTAGTGGAGAGCAGTAGAGTCTGTGCCTGTACTAACTGAAACCCCAGGCAGAGAACTGGAGGAAGAGGAGCTGACATGGGCACCCTGCAGGAAGGAGAGGTGGGAGAGATCAGTCAGGGAGAGAGCCCAGTTCATGTAGGCTGTGCAGCCCCAAGGTAAGAGAGACCTGGGGAAAAGGGGGGTGTCTGCTGGGAGGATGGGCTGTGGGAAGGGTCTGGTCTGGCCTCAGAGGGAGGGCTCCTGGTGGAGGGGAAAGGGGTGGCCAGTGATGAACCTCTTGTCTGTCAGGTCTATGGCAGGTATAGGGTGTGTGGGGGGACCTCTTAGGAAAGCCTTCTGCCACATGTGGTGAATTGTCAGGAATTTGGGATAGTTTTCTTCCCTGGCTTTCACATCACTTTTCCTCACCCACCTTTTTGTACATGAGCCGACTTTGTTATGTGAAAAGGACAAGGCTTGCCTCAAGTGGCATTCTAGCAGATGTTGTTACCCTCAGCGTACCGTGTATTTCTCTCTAAAAGTGCACACTTCATCCCTGAAAAAACTTCAGTCCTATTTGTAGTTTCTCGCTACTCGTGTGGTGAGGGACGGAAGCACTAGTTCCCTCCGAACTAGGGCTGAGACATAGAGCATTCACGGAATGCGGGTCATCAACGATTTATTGCGCAGTTAGAATTCCTTTTATTTGCCGCCCAAGCACCTCCCCAGGGTCAGCTGGTTCCTGTCCCTCCTGGGAACCTCCCGTCCGTGCACCAATCCCTACATCTCCCCCTCCTCAAGACTAGAAAACTCAGGGTTTTAACAGCTATTCCAGATAACAGCTTATAACTCTAATTAACTAAGTAAGAAAGGTTTGTGCCACTAAGTATTCACACACAGTGCGTATTACATAATCAAACAAGAAGGAAACAAACATCCAAATACTAATAAACACAGAGCGTCAGCCTAAAGGGACCTAGAGGCAGGTGTTTCCGGCCTGAGTGATGTCGTATTCAACGGCTGGCTACAACGTTCATAAGGCACGTCGTGACTGGATCCGTGAGTGAAGTCATCTGGACACATAAGGGCCAGGGATGTCATTTCACACCTCTTTCCATCACTCTCTCCCAGATACAGCCTAGCACCAATCACCACCTGTAAAACATAGCTCAAATGCAAACTTACAACTACAAATACGGTAATAATCATTTTGCCGGTACCCAGCGTAGCCCAGTTTCACCCTTTACACAGGCATAGCCCCGCCCCTGAGCACGTAGGGCAAATGGACCTATCTTACCCTTTTCCAGATCTTTCACCCATACCTGTGGATACGGGGGTTTGTCTAGAGGTGAGGCAAAGCGCGAGCTCATGGGGGATTGTTCACTTGATCCATGCGAGAATTGATTTAAACTAGAGCAGAAAGTAAAAGTCGGCGCACACGGACTGCGGGAGTTTCTCCGGGTACAGGCTCCCCCACCTCAAGACACACAAGGGGAGCTTTCAGAGTCCGGTGCGTGCGTTCGACGATAGCTTGGCCAGTGCTGTTATAACGACAACCGGTCTGATGTTCAATGCCCCACTGTCGTAAAATGAAGCCACCAGTTGACTTGAATATGCTGGACCGTTGTCTTGATCTTGATCTGGCTAGGGACTCCCAAAATCGCCATGACCTCGCGCCAATGCAAAATGGCCGCCTTAGCGTCTTGCTTGCATTGTGCCGTAGCCAAGATGACACTGCTACAGGTATCAACCATGACATATATATAATAGCACATAAAAACTGGAGAGCAACAGTCAGGGACTGGCAGACCTTGTGCAACACGGTCTGCACTATTGTTACCTTCAGTTAGGAGTCCAGGGATGTGCGAATGACTGTTACAGTGATTTGGGCAAATTTCAGCAGCTCACTCAGACAAAGCCTGAAAAAGGAGTTGCGCACACTCCATCGTAGCCTCAATGGCCAATGGGGTCCGCAGATCACTGTTGTAGCACAGTAGCTACAGTAGCTACAGTATATGCTTCCAGAAATTGAACTGCTATTGGCTAGACGTAACCAATATAGATTGTGATTGGCTCAGAAGTGCAGTCCACACATTTTGAAGCAGGTAACAAGCTCGCTAAAATTATCCATTCGCTACCTTTCTCACATAACTTGCAGTTTCACCATCCCGCTCCACATCTTGTTAGCCTTGAGCAAATGCCAAGTTCCTTATTCTACTGCACGTAACTGTCCTTTAGTAACCTAAGGCTAGGCCTTGCAGCCTGGGTAACTTGAGTTCAGGCCTTGCAACTTAACTCAGAGCTTGGCCAAGACCAAACAGCTGGGATTGCTCACATGTCGATTGTTCAGCTGTATTCTTCATAACCACCATCTCCTAAGGCTAAGACTTCTGGGTTGGTCACTGTCCTGGGTTCAGCAGGACCCGCTCACCCTTTAATAGCCCCATATGGCCAGTGCGAAAGTCTAATGGAGAGTGGAGACTAACAGTAGACTATCGTGGCCTGAATGAAGTCACACCACCATTGAGTGCTGCCGTACCGGACATGCTAGAACTTCAGTATGAACTGGAGTCAAAGGCAGCCAAGTGGTATGCCACGATTGATATTGCCAATGCATTCTTCTCAATTCCTTTGGCAGCAGAGTGCAGGCCACAGTTTGCTTTTACTTGGAGGGGCGTCCAGTACACTTGGAACCGACTGCCCCAGGGGTGGAAACACAGCCCTACCATCTGCCATGGACTGATCCAGAATGCACTGGAACAGGGGCAAGCTCCAGAACACCTGCAGTACATTGATGACATTATTGTGTGGGGTGATACAGAGGAAGAAGTCTTTGAGAAAGGGAGGAAAATAATCCAAATCCTGCTGAAAGCTGGTTTTGCCATAAAACGGAGTAAGGTCAAGGGACCTGCACAGGAGATTCAATTTTTGGGAATAAAATGGCAAGATGGACGTCGCCAGATCCCTACAGATGTGATCAACAAAATAATAGCAATGTCTCCACCAACTAATAAGAAAGAAACACAAGCTTTCTTGGGTGCTGTGGGGTTCTGGAGAATGCACATCCCAAATTACAGTTCGATTGTAAGCCCTCTCTATTATGTAACCCGGAAGAAGAATGATTTTAAATGGGGCCCTGAGCAACAACAAGCCTTTGAGCAAATTAAACGTGAGATAGTTCATGCAGTAGCCCTTGGACCAGTCTGGACTGGGCCAGATGTAAAAAATGTACTGTACACCGCAGCTGGGGAGAATGGTCCTACCTGGAGCCTCTGGCAGAAAGCTCCAGGGGAGACTCGAGGTTGACCCCTCGGCTTTTGGAGTCGGGGATACAAAGGATCTGAGGCCAGCTATACCCCAACTGAGAAAGAGATGCTGGCAGCCTATGAAGGGGTTCGAGCTGCTTCGGAGGTGATTGGCACTGAAGCACAGCTCCTCCTGGCACCCAGGTTGCCCGTTCTGGGCTGGATGTTCAAAGGCAGGGTCTCCTCTACACATCATGCAACCGATGCGACATGGAGTAAATGGACTGCACTAATTACACAACGAGCTCGAATAGGAAATCCCAGTCGTCCAGGTATTCTAGAAGTCATCATGGACTGGCCAGAGGGCAAAGATTTTGGAATGTCACCAGAGGAGGAGGTGATGCGTGCTGAAGAGGCCCCACCATATAATAAACTATCAGAAAGTGAAAAGCAGTATGCCTTGTTTACTGATGGGTCCTGCCGTATTGTGGGAAAACATCGGAGATGGAAGGCAGCCGTATGGAGTCCTCAACGACAAGTTGCAGAAACTGCTGAAGGAGAGGGTGAATCGAGTCAGTTTGCCGAGGTGAAAGCCATCCAGCTGGCCCTGGACATTGCTGAACGAGAAAAGTGGCCAGTACTTTATCTCTGTACTGACTCATGGATGGTGGCAAATGCCCTGTGGGGGTGGTTGCAGCAATGGAAGCAGAGCAACTGGCAGCGCAGAGGTAAACCCATCTGGGCTGCTGCACTGTGGCAAGATATCGCTGCCCGGGTGCAGAACCTGGTGGTGAAGGTACGCCATGTAGACACCCATGTACCTAAGAGTCGGGCCACTGAGGAACACCAGAACAACCAACAAGTGGACAAAGCTGCTAAGATTGAAGTGGCTCAGATGGACTTAGATTGGCAATATAAAGGTGAATTATTTTTGGCCCGGTGGGCCCATGACACTTCAGGTCATCAGGGCAGAGATGCAACATACAGATGGGCCCGTGATCGAGGGGTGGACTTAACAATGGACACTATTGCGCGGGTTATTCATGAGTGTGAAACATGTGCTGCAATTAAACAAGCCAAACGGTTAAAGCCTCTTTGGTATGGAGGACGATGGCTGAAGTATAAATATGGGGAGGCCTGGCAGATTGATTATATCACACTCCCACCAACCCGCCAAGGCAAGTGCCATGTGCTTACCATGGTGGAAGCAACCACCGGATGGCTGGAAACATACGCTGTGCCCCACGCCACTGCCAGGAACACTATCCTAGGCCTTGAGAACCAGATTTTGTGGCGACACGGCAACCCAGAGAGAATTGAATCAGACAATGGGACTCATTTCCGGAATAACCTTATAGACACCTGGGCCAAAGAGCATGGCATTGAGTAGGTATATCACATCCCCTACCATGCACCAGCCTCTGGGAAAATCGAATGGTATAATGGGCTGTTAAAAACTACACTGAGACCAATGGGTGGGGGAACTTTCAAGCATTGGGATACACACTTACCAAAGGCCACCTGGTTGGTCAACACCAGAGGATCTGCCAACAGGGCTGGCCCAGCACAGTCAGAACTTTTACATATTGTAGAGGGGGACAAAGTTCCTGTGGTGCACATGAAGAATTTGCTGGGGAAGACAGTTTGGGTTATTCCTGCTTCAGGTAAAGGCAAACCCACTCGTGGGATTGCTTTTGCTCAGGGACCTGGATATACTTGGTGGGTAATGCGGGAAGATGGGGAAGTCCGATGCGTACCTCAAGGGGATTTGATTTTAGGGGAAAACAGACAATGAACTCAATTGTACGCTGTTGCCTGCTATAGCCCATCAACTAGAAGTCTGCAGGGCACCAGCGACTGGCTCTGACTTCCCTCCGACCATCATCCCAACAGAGAATGAATTTTGATAGAAACGGACGAGTTTTACAGTAAAGGAATGATCAGCATCAGCAGGCAACGATCCAACACTGCACACAGCTTCTTCTGCCCTGAAAGACTGTTTCAAGAGATGGAGCCCAACATCATGAACCGAATGGACTCAGTAGCTTTATAGGAATTGGTCCGTGCACTAAGCTAACAGTGCACCGAGATGAGAGTGAGGGTATATGGAAAATGTGGGATCTGAGCATGACGTGAATGGTATGGAACAAGGGGTGGATACTGTCCTGGGTTCAGCAGTGGCAGTCAGGTTTTCTCCTTCTTAGTAGCTGTTGCAGCACTGTGTTTTTGACTTTTGGCTTGGGAACAAAAAAAAAACTGATAACACCGATGTTTAGACTGACCAAGGACTTTGTGAGTCTCATGCTCTGCCAGGGAGGAGGAGGGGCCGGGAGGAAGCGGGGACAGGACACCTGACCCAGACTGGCCAAGGAGGTGTTCCATACCACAGCACGTCATGCCAGGGGATGTAACTGGGAGCTACCCGGAAGGGCACGTCGCTTTTTCGGCCGGGCTGTCTTTTCCGGCGAGCGGTATCGTGTTCTCTTCCCTTGTTATTTCTCTTGTCGTTGTTATTGTTGGTGGCGGCAGTGGTGATTTGTGTTATACCTTAGTTATTAAACTGTTCTTATCTCAACCCGTGGGAGCTGCATTCTTTTGATTCTCCTCCCCGTCCCTCCAGAAGCGGAGGGAAGAAAGGTGGTTGGGGGGGGGGGGGCAGTAGACTGCGTGATTCTGATTTACAGCTTGGGCTTAAACCACAACAGTTCTATTTTGGCGCCCAACGTGGGGCTCGAAGGGTTGAGATAACGACAGATCTGACCGGAGTGTGTCTAATCGTATTTGTGATAAGCATTCAGTGTTTTGGATTGATAGTTACTTGTCACAATGCTGATTTATTGGCTCTCAAAGTTGTTGTTTTTGATCTCACAGTCTCAATATGCCGTAGGTTACTTAGAGCCAGTATTTGCTGTGTTAGTGTTTTTCAAGTGTGGGGCTTGGGCTAAGGTTATTGTCTCATTGTATTTTATGGTAATGACTTGTAATACAATAGAAAAATTGATCATGAAACTGGTCTGGCTTATGTTCCCAGTGTGGTCACCACCTTTATACTTTGGGAGGTATATAATACAAATGCTTAGCAACTATACATCTTTTTTCTCCTTCCTGCGTGGTCAACCTATGAAGGAGACATTCTTTTACCCTCCCAGTGCCCCTTCCAGACCGTTTACAGCATCGTTTGAGAGTTTTGAAGTTTTTGAGTGGCCTTTTAATATTGTTGAGACCTGTTTGCTGATTGTGATGGGGGTCACCATGTTGGCACGCATACAGAGTGTGTTTTGTCCACAACCATTACGTCTGATCTCAAGAGTTAAGCAGAGTCGGGTTTGGGCCTTGTCTGGGGTTAGACGACAAAATAGGGGGACCGAGAGATTTTCCCCGAGGCTGGACAGCCATGAGTGGCAGGGTGTGTGGGATAGTATGGGCAAGTATCTAGGTCAGTGGGCCCCTCCAGTGTTTTGGAACTTCACCACCGAACAAGTGCAAAATCCAGAAGAATTAGTAAAACACTTAAATGAGGTGTGCTGTCATCCTGGTCATACCAGAGAGGGACAAATCATGTCAACGTGCTGGGGCTTGGCCTATGCTTACAGGGCCTTGTTCAACGCTATCCAGCACCTTCAAAAGGAAAGAAATGTCCCTGGATCTGAGGGCGAAGCAACAGACAGCGCAGCTACTCCAGCTCCGAGCACAGCAGCTACACCACCCCTAGCGACAAGTACAGCCACTACTCAAACTTCAACTGCAACAGACAGTGCAGCTACCCCAGCGACAAGTACAGCCACTACTCAAACTTCAACTGCAACAGACAGCGAAGCTACCCCAGCTCCAACCACAGCAGCTACACCACCCCCCGCGACAAGTACTGTTGCTACTCAAAGCACAGTGATAATGACTGCAGCTAAACCAGAGGACCAATTCGTACCAATATCGATTGCCCCCATACGCAAGAGAAAAAGCAAAAAAGAGGCAAGAAGGGTGAAGCAAGATGAAGAAACAATGTATTCACCACTCAGGACAGCATCTGGTCAGGAGTCATCATCACATGACGAAGAAGAAGAAGAAGAGGTGACTTCTCGACCTCGGACCTCAACCGAGCTACGGAATATGTGAAAAGATTTTACCCGTCAACCAGGGGAGCACATCATCACCTGGTTGCTACGATGCTGGGACAATGGGGCCGATGGTCACGAACTAGGAGGTATGGAAGCCAAGCAGCTGGGATCACTTGCTAGAGAAGGGGGAATTGACAAAGCAATTGCAAGAGAGAAAAAGTCCCTCAGTCTTTGGAGGCGGCTCTTGGCAGCTGTGAAAGAAAGGTTTCCATACAAGGACGATGTTACGAGTCGTTCGGCCAAGTGGACTACTTTAGACAAAGGCATCCAGTCTCTGAGGGAATCAGCCATCGTAGAGATGATCTATCACACCAAACCGAATAACGGAGATATACCCATAGACCCAGATGAAGTCGAATGTACACGACCCATGTGGCGAAAACTTACACGGAATGCACCGTCATCATATGCCCATTCACTGGCAACAGTAACCTGGGGTGACATAGTAACACCAACAGTGGATGAAATGATTCATAAACTCCGAGAGTTCGAAGACAATCTCACCCCTTCCATCATCTCAGCTGTGGAAAAACTGTCCCAGGATGTCAAACAATTGAGGGACGATCTATCTGATTTATCCAGCTCCTCACGTGTACCAACATACGTCTCAGCTGTTAACAAAAGACGTCCTATTGTTCAAGACAGAAGATATAGAAGGCAAACACCACGGGCCACCCTATGGTTTTACCTGCGGGATCATGGAGAAGACATGACGAAGTGGGATGGAAAACCTACTTCAGCTTTGGAGGAACGGGTGCATGAATTGAAAATAGGAACAAGGGTCAAGACTAATCATCCCATGAGAGCTGCGGCTTCAGTCTCTGGTGAGCAGGTTCCCAGATGGAGCGGAAGAGCTGATTTTACTCCAGCTCCTGTGATAACGAAGAATAATCCCTTTCAACACGACTTAGGTGTCCAACGTTGTGATGACTGTTAGAGGGACCCTGCCTCCAGCCAGGTGGAGGTAGGGGACAATCGGATTTACTGGACTGTGTGGGTCAGATGCCTGGCACATCAGTCCCACAGAAGTATAAAGCTCTCGTAGATACCAGTGCACAGTGTACCCTGATGCCGTCAAGCTGTCAAGGGGTGGAACCCATCTATATCTCTGGAGTGACAGGAGGTTCCCAAGAGTTGACTGTACTGGAGGCTGAGATCAGCCTGACTGGAAGGAAATGGCAAAAGCACCCCATTGTGACTGGTCCAGAGGCTCCATGCATCCTCGGCATAGATTACCTCAGGAGAGGGTACTTCAAAGACCCAAAAGGGTACCGATGGGCTTTTGGTATTGCTGCTTTGGAGACTGAGGAAAATGAACAGCTGTCCACCTTGCCTGGTCTCTCAGAGGATCCCTCTGTTGTGGGGTTGCTGAAGGTCGAAGAACAACAAGTGCCAATCGCAACCACAACAGTGCACCGGCGGCAGTATCGCACCAACCGAGACTCCCTGATTCCCATCCATAAACTGATCCGTAGTCTGGAGAGTCAGGGAGTGATCAGCAGGACCCGCTCACCCTTTAATAGCCCCATATGGCCAGTGCGAAAGTCTAATGGAGAGTGGAGACTAACAGTAGACTATCGTGGCCTGAATGAAGTCACACCACCATTGAGTGCTGCCGTACCGGACATGCTAGAACTTCAGTATGAACTGGAGTCAAAGGCAGCCAAGTGGTATGCCACGATTGATATTGCCAATGCATTCTTCTCAATTCCTTTGGCAGCAGAGTGCAGGCCACAGTTTGCTTTTACTTGGAGGGGCGTCCAGTACACTTGGAACCGACTGCCCCAGGGGTGGAAACACAGCCCTACCATCTGCCATGGACTGATCCAGAATGCACTGGAACAGGGGCAAGCTCCAGAACACCTGCAGTACATTGATGACATTATTGTGTGGGGTGATACAGAGGAAGAAGTCTTTGAGAAAGGGAGGAAAATAATCCAAATCCTGCTGAAAGCTGGTTTTGCCATAAAACGGAGTAAGGTCAAGGGACCTGCACAGGAGATTCAATTTTTGGGAATAAAATGGCAAGATGGACGTCGCCAGATCCCTACAGATGTGATCAACAAAATAATAGCAATGTCTCCACCAACTAATAAGAAAGAAACACAAGCTTTCTTGGGTGCTGTGGGGTTCTGGAGAATGCACATCCCAAATTACAGTTCGATTGTAAGCCCTCTCTATTATGTAACCCGGAAGAAGAATGATTTTAAATGGGGCCCTGAGCAACAACAAGCCTTTGAGCAAATTAAACGTGAGATAGTTCATGCAGTAGCCCTTGGACCAGTCTGGACTGGGCCAGATGTAAAAAATGTACTGTACACCGCAGCTGGGGAGAATGGTCCTACCTGGAGCCTCTGGCAGAAAGCTCCAGGGGAGACTCGGGGTTGACCCCTCGGCTTTTGGAGTCGGGGATACAAAGGATCTGAGGCCAGCTATACCCCAACTGAGAAAGAGATGCTGGCAGCCTATGAAGGGGTTCGAGCTGCTTCGGAGGTGATTGGCACTGAAGCACAGCTCCTCCTGGCACCCAGGTTGCCCGTTCTGGGCTGGATGTTCAAAGGCAGGGTCTCCTCTACACATCATGCAACCGATGCGACATGGAGTAAATGGACTGCACTAATTACACAACGAGCTCGAATAGGAAATCCCAGTCGTCCAGGTATTCTAGAAGTCATCATGGACTGGCCAGAGGGCAAAGATTTTGGAATGTCACCAGAGGAGGAGGTGATGCGTGCTGAAGAGGCCCCACCATATAATAAACTATCAGAAAGTGAAAAGCAGTATGCCTTGTTTACTGATGGGTCCTGCCGTATTGTGGGAAAACATCGGAGATGGAAGGCAGCCGTATGGAGTCCTCAACGACAAGTTGCAGAAACTGCTGAAGGAGAGGGTGAATCGAGTCAGTTTGCCGAGGTGAAAGCCATCCAGCTGGCCCTGGACATTGCTGAACGAGAAAAGTGGCCAGTACTTTATCTCTGTACTGACTCATGGATGGTGGCAAATGCCCTGTGGGGGTGGTTGCAGCAATGGAAGCAGAGCAACTGGCAGCGCAGAGGTAAACCCATCTGGGCTGCTGCACTGTGGCAAGATATCGCTGCCCGGGTGCAGAACCTGGTGGTGAAGGTACGCCATGTAGACGCCCATGTACCTAAGAGTCGGGCCACTGAGGAACACCAGAACAACCAACAAGTGGACAAAGCTGCTAAGATTGAAGTGGCTCAGATGGACTTAGATTGGCAATATAAAGGTGAATTATTTTTGGCCCGGTGGGCCCATGACACTTCAGGTCATCAGGGCAGAGATGCAACATACAGATGGGCCCGTGATCGAGGGGTGGACTTAACAATGGACACTATTGCGCGGGTTATTCATGAGTGTGAAACATGTGCTGCAATTAAACAAGCCAAACGGTTAAAGCCTCTTTGGTATGGAGGACGATGGCTGAAGTATAAATATGGGGAGGCCTGGCAGATTGATTATATCACACTCCCACCAACCCGCCAAGGCAAGTGCCATGTGCTTACCATGGTGGAAGCAACCACCGGATGGCTGGAAACATACGCTGTGCCCCACGCCACTGCCAGGAACACTATCCTAGGCCTTGAGAACCAGATTTTGTGGCGACACGGCAACCCAGAGAGAATTGAATCAGACAATGGGACTCATTTCCGGAATAACCTTATAGACACCTGGGCCAAAGAGCATGGCATTGAGTAGGTATATCACATCCCCTACCATGCACCAGCCTCTGGGAAAATCGAATGGTATAATGGGCTGTTAAAAACTACACTGAGACCAATGGGTGGGGGAACTTTCAAGCATTGGGATACACACTTACCAAAGGCCACCTGGTTGGTCAACACCAGAGGATCTGCCAACAGGGCTGGCCCAGCACAGTCAGAACTTTTACATATTGTAGAGGGGGACAAAGTTCCTGTGGTGCACATGAAGAATTTGCTGGGGAAGACAGTTTGGGTTATTCCTGCTTCAGGTAAAGGCAAACCCACTCGTGGGATTGCTTTTGCTCAGGGACCTGGATATACTTGGTGGGTAATGCGGGAAGATGGGGAAGTCCGATGCGTACCTCAAGGGGATTTGATTTTAGGGGAAAACAGACAATGAACTCAATTGTACGCTGTTGCCTGCTATAGCCCATCAACTAGAAGTCTGCAGGGCACCAGCGACTGGCTCTGACTTCCCTCCGACCATCATCCCAACAGAGAATGAATTTTGATAGAAACGGACGAGTTTTACAGTAAAGGAATGATCAGCATCAGCAGGCAACGATCCAACACTGCACACAGCTTCTTCTGCCCTGAAAGACTGTTTCAAGAGATGGAGCCCAACATCATGAACCGAATGGACTCAGTAGCTTTATAGGAATTGGTCCGTGCACTAAGCTAACAGTGCACCGAGATGAGAGTGAGGGTATATGGAAAATGTGGGATCTGAGCATGACGTGAATGGTATGGAACAAGGGGTGGATACTGTCCTGGGTTCAGCAGTGGCAGTCAGGTTTTCTCCTTCTTAGTAGCTGTTGCAGCACTGTGTTTTTGACTTTTGGCTTGGGAACAAAAAAAAAACTGATAACACCGATGTTTAGACTGACCAAGGACTTTGTGAGTCTCATGCTCTGCCAGGGAGGAGGAGGGGCCGGGAGGAAGCGGGGACAGGACACCTGACCCAGACTGGCCAAGGAGGTGTTCCATACCACAGCACGTCATGCCAGGGGATGTAACTGGGAGCTACCCGGAAGGGCACGTCGCTTTTTCGGCCGGGCTGTCTTTTCTGGCGAGCGGTATCGTGTTCTCTTCCCTTGTTATTTCTCTTGTCGTTGTTATTGTTGGTGGCGGCAGTGGTGATTTGTGTTATACCTTAGTTATTAAACTGTTCTTATCTCAACCCGTGGGAGCTGCATTCTTTTGATTCTCCTCCCCGTCCCTCCAGAAGCGGAGGGAAGAAAGGTGGTTGGGGGGGGGGGGGCAGTAGACTGCGTGATTCTGATTTACAGCTTGGGCTTAAACCACAACAGTTCTATTTTGGCGCCCAACGTGGGGCTCGAAGGGTTGAGATAACGACAGATCTGACCGGAGTGTGTCTAATCGTATTTGTGATAAGCATTCAGTGTTTTGGATTGATAGTTACTTGTCACAATGCTGATTTATTGGCTCTCAAAGTTGTTGTTTTTGATCTCACAGTCTCAATATGCCGTAGGTTACTTAGAGCCAGTATTTGCTGTGTTAGTGTTTTTCAAGTGTGGGGCTTGGGCTAAGGTTATTGTCTCATTGTATTTTATGGTAATGACTTGTAATACAATAGAAAAATTGATCATGAAACTGGTCTGGCTTATGTTCCCAGTGTGGTCACCACCTTTATACTTTGGGAGGTATATAATACAAATGCTTAGCAACTATACATCTTTTTTCTCCTTCCTGCGTGGTCAACCTATGAAGGAGACATTCTTTTACCCTCCCAGTGCCCCTTCCAGACCGTTTACAGCATCGTTTGAGAGTTTTGAAGTTTTTGAGTGGCCTTTTAATATTGTTGAGACCTGTTTGCTGATTGTGATGGGGGTCACCATGTTGGCACGCATACAGAGTGTGTTTTGTCCACAACCATTACGTCTGATCTCAAGAGTTAAGCAGAGTCGGGTTTGGGCCTTGTCTGGGGTTAGACGACAAAATAGGGGGACCGAGAGATTTTCCCCGAGGCTGGACAGCCATGAGTGGCAGGGTGTGTGGGATAGTATGGGCAAGTATCTAGGTCAGTGGGCCCCTCCAGTGTTTTGGAACTTCACCACCGAACAAGTGCAAAATCCAGAAGAATTAGTAAAACACTTAAATGAGGTGTGCTGTCATCCTGGTCATACCAGAGAGGGACAAATCATGTCAACGTGCTGGGGCTTGGCCTATGCTTACAGGGCCTTGTTCAACGCTATCCAGCACCTTCAAAAGGAAAGAAATGTCCCTGGATCTGAGGGCGAAGCAACAGACAGCGCAGCTACTCCAGCTCCGAGCACAGCAGCTACACCACCCCTAGCGACAAGTACAGCCACTACTCAAACTTCAACTGCAACAGACAGTGCAGCTACCCCAGCGACAAGTACAGCCACTACTCAAACTTCAACTGCAACAGACAGCGAAGCTACCCCAGCTCCAACCACAGCAGCTACACCACCCCCCGCGACAAGTACTGTTGCTACTCAAAGCACAGTGATAATGACTGCAGCTAAACCAGAGGACCAATTCGTACCAATATCGATTGCCCCCATACGCAAGAGAAAAAGCAAAAAAGAGGCAAGAAGGGTGAAGCAAGATGAAGAAACAATGTATTCACCACTCAGGACAGCATCTGGTCAGGAGTCATCATCACATGACGAAGAAGAAGAAGAAGAGGTGACTTCTCGACCTCGGACCTCAACCGAGCTACGGAATATGCGAAAAGATTTTACCCGTCAACCAGGGGAGCACATCATCACCTGGTTGCTACGATGCTGGGACAATGGGGCCGATGGTCACGAACTAGGAGGTATGGAAGCCAAGCAGCTGGGATCACTTGCTAGAGAAGGGGGAATTGACAAAGCAATTGCAAGAGAGAAAAAGTCCCTCAGCCTTTGGAGGCGGCTCTTGGCAGCTGTGAAAGAAAGGTTTCCATACAAGGATGATGTTACTAGTCGTTCGGCCAAGTGGACTACTTTAGACAAAGGCATCCAGTCTCTGAGGGAATCAGCCATCGTAGAGATGATCTATCACACCAAACCGAATAACGGAGATATACCCATAGACCCAGATGAAGTCGAATGTACACGACCCATGTGGCGAAAACTTACACGGAATGCACCGTCATCATATGCCCATTCACTGGCAACAGTAACCTGGGGTGACATAGTAACACCAACAGTGGATGAAATGATTCATAAACTCCGAGAGTTCGAAGACAATCTCACCCCTTCCATCATCTCAGCTGTGGAAAAACTGTCCCAGGATGTCAAACAATTGAGGGACGATCTATCTGATTTATCCAGCTCCTCACATGTACCAACATACGTCTCAGCTGTTAACAAAAGACGTCCTATTGTTCAAGACAGAAGATATAGAAGGCAAACACCACGGGCCACCCTATGGTTTTACCTGCGGGATCATGGAGAAGACATGACGAAGTGGGATGGAAAACCTACTTCAGCTTTGGAGGAACGGGTGCATGAATTGAAAATAGGAACAAGGGTCAAGACTAATCATCCCATGAGAGCTGCGGCTTCAGTCTCTGGTGAGCAGGTTCCCAGATGGAGCGGAAGAGCTGATTTTACTCCAGCTCCTGTGATAACGAAGAATAATCCCTTTCAACACGACTTAGGTGTCCAACGTTGTGATGACTGTTAGAGGGACCCTGCCTCCAGCCAGGTGGAGGTAGGGGACAATCGGATTTACTGGACTGTGTGGGTCAGATGCCTGGCACATCAGTCCCACAGAAGTATAAAGCTCTCGTAGATACCAGTGCACAGTGTACCCTGATGCCGTCAAGCTGTCAAGGGGTGGAACCCATCTATATCTCTGGAGTGACAGGAGGTTCCCAAGAGTTGACTGTACTGGAGGCTGAGATCAGCCTGACTGGAAGGAAATGGCAAAAGCACCCCATTGTGACTGGTCCAGAGGCTCCATGCATCCTCGGCATAGATTACCTCAGGAGAGGGTACTTCAAAGACCCAAAAGGGTACCGATGGGCTTTTGGTATTGCTGCTTTGGAGACTGAGGAAAATGAACAGCTGTCCACCTTGCCTGGTCTCTCAGAGGATCCCTCTGTTGTGGGGTTGCTGAAGGTCGAAGAACAACAAGTGCCAATCGCAACCACAACAGTGCACCGGCGGCAGTATCGCACCAACCGAGACTCCCTGATTCCCATCCATAAACTGATCCGTAGTCTGGAGAGTCAGGGAGTGATCAGCAGGACCCGCTCACCCTTTAATAGCCCCATATGGCCAGTGCGAAAGTCTAATGGAGAGTGGAGACTAACAGTAGACTATCGTGGCCTGAATGAAGTCACACCACCATTGAGTGCTGCCGTACCGGACATGCTAGAACTTCAGTATGAACTGGAGTCAAAGGCAGCCAAGTGGTATGCCACGATTGATATTGCCAATGCATTCTTCTCAATTCCTTTGGCAGCAGAGTGCAGGCCACAGTTTGCTTTTACTTGGAGGGGCGTCCAGTACACTTGGAACCGACTGCCCCAGGGGTGGAAACACAGCCCTACCATCTGCCATGGACTGATCCAGAATGCACTGGAACAGGGGCAAGCTCCAGAACACCTGCAGTACATTGATGACATTATTGTGTGGGGTGATACAGAGGAAGAAGTCTTTGAGAAAGGGAGGAAAATAATCCAAATCCTGCTGAAAGCTGGTTTTGCCATAAAACGGAGTAAGGTCAAGGGACCTGCACAGGAGATTCAATTTTTGGGAATAAAATGGCAAGATGGACGTCGCCAGATCCCTACAGATGTGATCAACAAAATAATAGCAATGTCTCCACCAACTAATAAGAAAGAAACACAAGCTTTCTTGGGTGCTGTGGGGTTCTGGAGAATGCACATCCCAAATTACAGTTCGATTGTAAGCCCTCTCTATTATGTAACCCGGAAGAAGAATGATTTTAAATGGGGCCCTGAGCAACAACAAGCCTTTGAGCAAATTAAACGTGAGATAGTTCATGCAGTAGCCCTTGGAACAGTCTGGACTGGGCCAGATGTAAAAAATGTACTGTACACCGCAGCTGGGGAGAATGGTCCTACCTGGAGCCTCTGGCAGAAAGCTCCAGGGGAGACTCGAGGTTGACCCCTCGGCTTTTGGAGTCGGGGATACAAAGGATCTGAGGCCAGCTATACCCCAACTGAGAAAGAGATGCTGGCAGCCTATGAAGGGGTTCGAGCTGCTTCGGAGGTGATTGGCACTGAAGCACAGCTCCTCCTGGCACCCAGGTTGCCCGTTCTGGGCTGGATGTTCAAAGGCAGGGTCTCCTCTACACATCATGCAACCGATGCGACATGGAGTAAATGGACTGCACTAATTACACAACGAGCTCGAATAGGAAATCCCAGTCGTCCAGGTATTCTAGAAGTCATCATGGACTGGCCAGAGGGCAAAGATTTTGGAATGTCACCAGAGGAGGAGGTGATGCGTGCTGAAGAGGCCCCACCATATAATAAACTATCAGAAAGTGAAAAGCAGCATGCCTTGTTTACTGATGGGTCCTGCCGTATTGTGGGAAAACATCGGAGATGGAAGGCAGCCGTATGGAGTCCTCAACGACAAGTTGCAGAAACTGCTGAAGGAGAGGGTGAATCGAGTCAGTTTGCCGAGGTGAAAGCCATCCAGCTGGCCCTGGACATTGCTGAACGAGAAAAGTGGCCAGTACTTTATCTCTGTACTGACTCATGGATGGTGGCAAATGCCCTGTGGGGGTGGTTGCAGCAATGGAAGCAGAGCAACTGGCAGCGCAGAGGTAAACCCATCTGGGCTGCTGCACTGTGGCAAGATATCGCTGCCCGGGTGCAGAACCTGGTGGTGAAGGTACGCCATGTAGACGCCCATGTACCTAAGAGTCGGGCCACTGAGGAACACCAGAACAACCAACAAGTGGACAAAGCTGCTAAGATTGAAGTGGCTCAGATGGACTTAGATTGGCAATATAAAGGTGAATTATTTTTGGCCCGGTGGGCCCATGACACTTCAGGTCATCAGGGCAGAGATGCAACATACAGATGGGCCCGTGATCGAGGGGTGGACTTAACAATGGACACTATTGCGCGGGTTATTCATGAGTGTGAAACATGTGCTGCAATTAAACAAGCCAAACGGTTAAAGCCTCTTTGGTATGGAGGACGATGGCTGAAGTATAAATATGGGGAGGCCTGGCAGATTGATTATATCACACTCCCACCAACCCGCCAAGGCAAGTGCCATGTGCTTACCATGGTGGAAGCAACCACCGGATGGCTGGAAACATACGCTGTGCCCCACGCCACTGCCAGGAACACTATCCTAGGCCTTGAGAACCAGATTTTGTGGCGACACGGCAACCCAGAGAGAATTGAATCAGACAATGGGACTCATTTCCGGAATAACCTTATAGACACCTGGGCCAAAGAGCATGGCATTGAGTAGGTATATCACATCCCCTACCATGCACCAGCCTCTGGGAAAATCGAATGGTATAATGGGCTGTTAAAAACTACACTGAGACCAATGGGTGGGGGAACTTTCAAGCATTGGGATACACACTTACCAAAGGCCACCTGGTTGGTCAACACCAGAGGATCTGCCAACAGGGCTGGCCCAGCACAGTCAGAACTTTTACATATTGTAGAGGGGGACAAAGTTCCTGTGGTGCACACGAAGAATTTGCTGGGGAAGACAGTTTGGGTTATTCCTGCTTCAGGTAAAGGCAAACCCACTCGTGGGATTGCTTTTGCTCAGGGACCTGGATATACTTGGTGGGTAATGCGGGAAGATGGGGAAGTCCGATGCGTACCTCAAGGGGATTTGATTTTAGGGGAAAACAGACAATGAACTCAATTGTACACTGTTGCCTGCTATAGCCCATCAACTAGAAGTCTGCAGGGCACCAGCGACTGGCTCTGACTTCCCTCCGACCATCATCCCAACAGAGAATGAATTTTGATAGAAACGGACGAGTTTTACAGTAAAGGAATGATCAGCATCAGCAGGCAACGATCCAACACTGCACACAGCTTCTTCTGCCCTGAAAGACTGTTTCAAGAGATGGAGCCCAACATCATGAACCGAATGGACTCAGTAGCTTTATAGGAATTGGTCCGTGCACTAAGCTAACAGTGCACCGAGATGAGAGTGAGGGTATATGGAAAATGTGGGATCTGAGCATGACGTGAATGGTATGGAACAAGGGGTGGATACTGTCCTGGGTTCAGCAGTGGCAGTCAGGTTTTCTCCTTCTTAGTAGCTGTTGCAGCACTGTGTTTTTGACTTTTGGCTTGGGAACAAAAAAAAAACTGATAACACCGATGTTTAGACTGACCAAGGACTTTGTGAGTCTCATGCTCTGCCAGGGAGGAGGAGGGGCCGGGAGGAAGCGGGGACAGGACACCTGACCCAGACTGGCCAAGGAGGTGTTCCATACCACAGCACGTCATGCCAGGGGATGTAACTGGGAGCTACCCGGAAGGGCACGTCGCTTTTTCGGCCGGGCTGTCTTTTCCGGCGAGCGGTATCGTGTTCTCTTCCCTTGTTATTTCTCTTGTCGTTGTTATTGTTGGTGGCGGCAGTGGTGATTTGTGTTATACCTTAGTTATTAAACTGTTCTTATCTCAACCCGTGGGAGCTGCATTCTTTTGATTCTCCTCCCCGTCCCTCCAGAAGCGGAGGGAAGAAAGGTGGTTGGGGGGGGGGGGCAGTAGACTGCGTGATTCTGATTTACAGCTTGGGCTTAAACCACAACAGTTCTATTTTGGCGCCCAACGTGGGGCTCGAAGGGTTGAGATAACGACAGATCTGACCGGAGTGTGTCTAATCGTATTTGTGATAAGCATTCAGTGTTTTGGATTGATAGTTACTTGTCACAATGCTGATTTATTGGCTCTCAAAGTTGTTGTTTTTGATCTCACAGTCTCAATATGCCGTAGGTTACTTAGAGCCAGTATTTGCTGTGTTAGTGTTTTTCAAGTGTGGGGCTTGGGCTAAGGTTATTGTCTCATTGTATTTTATGGTAATGACTTGTAATACAATAGAAAAATTGATCATGAAACTGGTCTGGCTTATGTTCCCAGTGTGGTCACCACCTTTATACTTTGGGAGGTATATAATACAAATGCTTAGCAACTATACATCTTTTTTCTCCTTCCTGCGTGGTCAACCTATGAAGGAGACATTCTTTTACCCTCCCAGTGCCCCTTCCAGACCGTTTACAGCATCGTTTGAGAGTTTTGAAGTTTTTGAGTGGCCTTTTAATATTGTTGAGACCTGTTTGCTGATTGTGATGGGGGTCACCATGTTGGCACGCATACAGAGTGTGTTTTGTCCACAACCATTACGTCTGATCTCAAGAGTTAAGCAGAGTCGGGTTTGGGCCTTGTCTGGGGTTAGACGACAAAATAGGGGGACCGAGAGATTTTCCCCGAGGCTGGACAGCCATGAGTGGCAGGGTGTGTGGGATAGTATGGGCAAGTATCTAGGTCAGTGGGCCCCTCCAGTGTTTTGGAACTTCACCACCGAACAAGTGCAAAATCCAGAAGAATTAGTAAAACACTTAAATGAGGTGTGCTGTCATCCTGGTCATACCAGAGAGGGACAAATCATGTCAACGTGCTGGGGCTTGGCCTATGCTTACAGGGCCTTGTTCAACGCTATCCAGCACCTTCAAAAGGAAAGAAATGTCCCTGGATCTGAGGGCGAAGCAACAGACAGCGCAGCTACTCCAGCTCCGAGCACAGCAGCTACACCACCCCTAGCGACAAGTACAGCCACTACTCAAACTTCAACTGCAACAGACAGTGCAGCTACCCCAGCGACAAGTACAGCCACTACTCAAACTTCAACTGCAACAGACAGCGAAGCTACCCCAGCTCCAACCACAGCAGCTACACCACCCCCCGCGACAAGTACTGTTGCTACTCAAAGCACAGTGATAATGACTGCAGCTAAACCAGAGGACCAATTCGTACCAATATCGATTGCCCCCATACGCAAGAGAAAAAGCAAAAAAGAGGCAAGAAGGGTGAAGCAAGATGAAGAAACAATGTATTCACCACTCAGGACAGCATCTGGTCAGGAGTCATCATCACATGACGAAGAAGAAGAAGAAGAGGTGACTTCTCGACCTCGGACCTCAACCGAGCTACGGAATATGTGAAAAGATTTTACCCGTCAACCAGGGGAGCACATCATCACCTGGTTGCTACGATGCTGGGACAATGGGGCCGATGGTCACGAACTAGGAGGTATGGAAGCCAAGCAGCTGGGATCACTTGCTAGAGAAGGGGGAATTGACAAAGCAATTGCAAGAGAGAAAAAGTCCCTCAGCCTTTGGAGGCGGCTCTTGGCAGCTGTGAAAGAAAGGTTTCCATACAAGGATGATGTTACTAGTCGTTCGGCCAAGTGGACTACTTTAGACAAAGGCATCCAGTCTCTGAGGGAATCAGCCATCGTAGAGATGATCTATCACACCAAACCGAATAACGGAGATATACCCATAGACCCAGATGAAGTCGAATGTACACGACCCATGTGGCGAAAACTTACACGGAATGCACCGTCATCATATGCCCATTCACTGGCAACAGTAACCTGGGGTGACATAGTAACACCAACAGTGGATGAAATGATTCATAAACTCCGAGAGTTCGAAGACAATCTCACCCCTTCCATCATCTCAGCTGTGGAAAAACTGTCCCAGGATGTCAAACAATTGAGGGACGATCTATCTGATTTATCCAGCTCCTCACGTGTACCAACATACGTCTCAGCTGTTAACAAAAGACGTCCTATTGTTCAAGACAGAAGATATAGAAGGCAAACACCACGGGCCACCCTATGGTTTTACCTGCGGGATCATGGAGAAGACATGACGAAGTGGGATGGAAAACCTACTTCAGCTTTGGAGGAACGGGTGCATGAATTGAAAATAGGAACAAGGGTCAAGACTAATCATCCCATGAGAGCTGCGGCTTCAGTCTCTGGTGAGCAGGTTCCCAGATGGAGCGGAAGAGCTGATTTTACTCCAGCTCCTGTGATAACGAAGAATAATCCCTTTCAACACGACTTAGGTGTCCAACGTTGTGATGACTGTTAGAGGGACCCTGCCTCCAGCCAGGTGGAGGTAGGGGACAATCGGATTTACTGGACTGTGTGGGTCAGATGCCTGGCACATCAGTCCCACAGAAGTATAAAGCTCTCGTAGATACCAGTGCACAGTGTACCCTGATGCCGTCAAGCTGTCAAGGGGTGGAACCCATCTATATCTCTGGAGTGACAGGAGGTTCCCAAGAGTTGACTGTACTGGAGGCTGAGATCAGCCTGACTGGAAGGAAATGGCAAAAGCACCCCATTGTGACTGGTCCAGAGGCTCCATGCATCCTCGGCATAGATTACCTCAGGAGAGGGTACTTCAAAGACCCAAAAGGGTACCGATGGGCTTTTGGTATTGCTGCTTTGGAGACTGAGGAAAATGAACAGCTGTCCACCTTGCCTGGTCTCTCAGAGGATCCCTCTGTTGTGGGGTTGCTGAAGGTCGAAGAACAACAAGTGCCAATCGCAACCACAACAGTGCACCGGCGGCAGTATCGCACCAACCGAGACTCCCTGATTCCCATCCATAAACTGATCCGTAGTCTGGAGAGTCAGGGAGTGATCAGCAGGACCCGCTCACCCTTTAATAGCCCCATATGGCCAGTGCGAAAGTCTAATGGAGAGTGGAGACTAACAGTAGACTATCGTGGCCTGAATGAAGTCACACCACCATTGAGTGCTGCCGTACCGGACATGCTAGAACTTCAGTATGAACTGGAGTCAAAGGCAGCCAAGTGGTATGCCACGATTGATATTGCCAATGCATTCTTCTCAATTCCTTTGGCAGCAGAGTGCAGGCCACAGTTTGCTTTTACTTGGAGGGGCGTCCAGTACACTTGGAACCGACTGCCCCAGGGGTGGAAACACAGCCCTACCATCTGCCATGGACTGATCCAGAATGCACTGGAACAGGGGCAAGCTCCAGAACACCTGCAGTACATTGATGACATTATTGTGTGGGGTGATACAGAGGAAGAAGTCTTTGAGAAAGGGAGGAAAATAATCCAAATCCTGCTGAAAGCTGGTTTTGCCATAAAACGGAGTAAGGTCAAGGGACCTGCACAGGAGATTCAATTTTTGGGAATAAAATGGCAAGATGGACGTCGCCAGATCCCTACAGATGTGATCAACAAAATAATAGCAATGTCTCCACCAACTAATAAGAAAGAAACACAAGCTTTCTTGGGTGCTGTGGGGTTCTGGAGAATGCACATCCCAAATTACAGTTCGATTGTAAGCCCTCTCTATTATGTAACCCGGAAGAAGAATGATTTTAAATGGGGCCCTGAGCAACAACAAGCCTTTGAGCAAATTAAACGTGAGATAGTTCATGCAGTAGCCCTTGGACCAGTCTGGACTGGGCCAGATGTAAAAAATGTACTGTACACCGCAGCTGGGGAGAATGGTCCTACCTGGAGCCTCTGGCAGAAAGCTCCAGGGGAGACTCGGGGTTGACCCCTCGGCTTTTGGAGTCGGGGATACAAAGGATCTGAGGCCAGCTATACCCCAACTGAGAAAGAGATGCTGGCAGCCTATGAAGGGGTTCGAGCTGCTTCGGAGGTGATTGGCACTGAAGCACAGCTCCTCCTGGCACCCAGGTTGCCCGTTCTGGGCTGGATGTTCAAAGGCAGGGTCTCCTCTACACATCATGCAACCGATGCGACATGGAGTAAATGGACTGCACTAATTACACAACGAGCTCGAATAGGAAATCCCAGTCGTCCAGGTATTCTAGAAGTCATCATGGACTGGCCAGAGGGCAAAGATTTTGGAATGTCACCAGAGGAGGAGGTGATGCGTGCTGAAGAGGCCCCACCATATAATAAACTATCAGAAAGTGAAAAGCAGCATGCCTTGTTTACTGATGGGTCCTGCCGTATTGTGGGAAAACATCGGAGATGGAAGGCAGCCGTATGGAGTCCTCAACGACAAGTTGCAGAAACTGCTGAAGGAGAGGGTGAATCGAGTCAGTTTGCCGAGGTGAAAGCCATCCAGCTGGCCCTGGACATTGCTGAACGAGAAAAGTGGCCAGTACTTTATCTCTGTACTGACTCATGGATGGTGGCAAATGCCCTGTGGGGGTGGTTGCAGCAATGGAAGCAGAGCAACTGGCAGCGCAGAGGTAAACCCATCTGGGCTGCTGCACTGTGGCAAGATATCGCTGCCCGGGTGCAGAACCTGGTGGTGAAGGTACGCCATGTAGACGCCCATGTACCTAAGAGTCGGGCCACTGAGGAACACCAGAACAACCAACAAGTGGACAAAGCTGCTAAGATTGAAGTGGCTCAGATGGACTTAGATTGGCAATATAAAGGTGAATTATTTTTGGCCCGGTGGGCCCATGACACTTCAGGTCATCAGGGCAGAGATGCAACATACAGATGGGCCCGTGATCGAGGGGTGGACTTAACAATGGACACTATTGCGCGGGTTATTCATGAGTGTGAAACATGTGCTGCAATTAAACAAGCCAAACGGTTAAAGCCTCTTTGGTATGGAGGACGATGGCTGAAGTATAAATATGGGGAGGCCTGGCAGATTGATTATATCACACTCCCACCAACCCGCCAAGGCAAGTGCCATGTGCTTACCATGGTGGAAGCAACCACCGGATGGCTGGAAACATACGCTGTGCCCCACGCCACTGCCAGGAACACTATCCTAGGCCTTGAGAACCAGATTTTGTGGCGACACGGCAACCCAGAGAGAATTGAATCAGACAATGGGACTCATTTCCGGAATAACCTTATAGACACCTGGGCCAAAGAGCATGGCATTGAGTAGGTATATCACATCCCCTACCATGCACCAGCCTCTGGGAAAATCGAATGGTATAATGGGCTGTTAAAAACTACACTGAGACCAATGGGTGGGGGAACTTTCAAGCATTGGGATACACACTTACCAAAGGCCACCTGGTTGGTCAACACCAGAGGATCTGCCAACAGGGCTGGCCCAGCACAGTCAGAACTTTTACATATTGTAGAGGGGGACAAAGTTCCTGTGGTGCACATGAAGAATTTGCTGGGGAAGACAGTTTGGGTTATTCCTGCTTCAGGTAAAGGCAAACCCACTCGTGGGATTGCTTTTGCTCAGGGACCTGGATATACTTGGTGGGTAATGCGGGAAGATGGGGAAGTCCGATGCGTACCTCAAGGGGATTTGATTTTAGGGGAAAACAGACAATGAACTCAATTGTACGCTGTTGCCTGCTATAGCCCATCAACTAGAAGTCTGCAGGGCACCAGCGACTGGCTCTGACTTCCCTCCGACCATCATCCCAACAGAGAATGAATTTTGATAGAAACGGACGAGTTTTACAGTAAAGGAATGATCAGCATCAGCAGGCAACGATCCAACACTGCACACAGCTTCTTCTGCCCTGAAAGACTGTTTCAAGAGATGGAGCCCAACATCATGAACCGAATGGACTCAGTAGCTTTATAGGAATTGGTCCGTGCACTAAGCTAACAGTGCACCGAGATGAGAGTGAGGGTATATGGAAAATGTGGGATCTGAGCATGACGTGAATGGTATGGAACAAGGGGTGGATACTGTCCTGGGTTCAGCAGTGGCAGTCAGGTTTTCTCCTTCTTAGTAGCTGTTGCAGCACTGTGTTTTTGACTTTTGGCTTGGGAACAAAAAAAACTGATAACACCGATGTTTAGACTGACCAAGGACTTTGTGAGTCTCATGCTCTGCCAGGGAGGAGGAGGGGCCGGGAGGAAGCGGGGACAGGACACCTGACCCAGACTGGCCAAGGAGGTGTTCCATACCACAGCACGTCATGCCAGGGGATGTAACTGGGAGCTACCCGGAAGGGCACGTCGCTTTTTCGGCCGGGCTGTCTTTTCCGGCGAGCGGTATCGTGTTCTCTTCCCTTGTTATTTCTCTTGTTGTTGTTATTGTTGGTGGCGGCAGTGGTGATTTGTGTTATACCTTAGTTATTAAACTGTTCTTATCTCAACCCGTGGGAGCTGCATTCTTTTGATTCTCCTCCCCGTCCCTCCAGAAGCGGAGGGAAGAAAGGTGGTTGGGGGGGGGGGGGCAGTAGACTGCGTGATTCTGATTTACAGCTTGGGCTTAAACCACGACAGTCACGAAATGTCCACCGTCCCTCAGCCACTCCACAATTCCCTCTTTTTGTTTTTGAGCAAACCAGATGGATGTTACATTTTTCTTAACCATAGATATCACACACCGCAACATATAACTTCCTACTAATACAAATAAAACTGATACACATAATATAGTTACTCCATCCATCATCTTTTGTTAGCCATTTAACCTCCTCTTTCAATTGTTGCATACTCTTATAAATTGATTCCAAATGATCTGACAAATTCATGCAGCACATCCCCTTAAATTCAGCACAACCATGCCCCTGTGCCAACAATAAAAAGTCGATTGCTGCCCTATTTGTAAGGTGGCATGACGAACACTATCAACATCAGTCAAGAGCCCACTTAGTGCAAGCATAGTAGCATTTGTCAGTTCCTTCTTATCTTGCTGGGATTCCTTCAGCTTTTGTTGTCCCTTGGTTCATGTCCGACTCCACGTAGGCACTTGCTGATCTGGGTACATGGCTGTTCTTTGCCAGAAAGTCATCCACATCTCCACCTTTTTCTTTTTATACAAGCCAAACACGCTTTGTAGCACTCATAATCATTCGTTGGATACATTAAAAATACACAGCAACAAAATCAAAATCATTAAAATGACAATAAACACCATTAGTCCACCTTCCACTAGAGCAACCAGCCAACCTGTCAGTCCCCATTCACCTAACAAATTGTCCAGCCAAAAGGCTTGCCCATCCTCATACACCATGTATAAGATCTTAGCATGTTTCCATATTAGTTCAACATATGCCAATCACAGGCTGCTGGGTCTGCCCTTTTCTCCTGGATGGCTCTCTGATAACAGGGGAAGCCATCCCCTCCCATCAAGGTCTGGCATGGCATGTGTCCCCACCGCTCCACACCTGCTGGGTTGCAGCCAACAGCGGAGCTAAAGGTTCTTCTTGGTGGCAAACACAGAGGCCAACCCAGTCTTGCCCTTGACTGTGGCAGCAGGCATTTGGTCAACCTCAGTTCTTGTACCTCGTTGTCAATGCAGAGTTTCACCTGCTTCATCCAGTAACAAGTTGCTACTGTGGCAAAGCACATACAGATTTACATTACCAGAGTAACTATTACAGGTTACAGCAGCATGTTGAAGATGCTGATGGCAGCAAGAAACCAGCCAAAGAACTTTCTTACCAGTGGAGTTCTCCCACCCTCTTAATTTGTTCCATTACCTGCTTTATAACACTACCATCATATTAGAATCTTTCTAGCTTTTGCCTTAGCATTTTCTAGCAGCTGCTGCAAATTTGCATGCTCTAACATCTTTTACAAGTAACAAGTCCACACAATACAAGGTATAGTTTCTCATTAGCAACTGGCTAGTACATACAGGTGGTTTTATACACAAAATCACAGCCTCTAATAATAGCTACGTTACAAGCACACATATTCAAGTTGTTACTTTTCAGCTGCCCCCAAGTGATGTCCTGTAATCATTCATTTTTCTCTTCCTCTATCTCATTCTGCTCAGGGCATTCACTGTCAGCTCCTGTAGCTGAGGCATCGGGCTCCTCCACTTGTCTGTCCAGCTCATGGCAAGGCTTTGCAAACTTTGCAGGCAGCTGCCATGGACCTGTAGCTAGGAGGACACAAACATACCCCCTCTCCCACGTTATCAGCTCTTGAGA
Organism: Psittacula echo; assembly: GCF_963264785.1. Lineage (NCBI taxonomy): Eukaryota > Metazoa > Chordata > Aves > Psittaciformes > Psittacidae > Psittacula > Psittacula echo. Next base: position 11,401,649 of record NC_137739.1, read on the forward strand.
AGGAGGCAGGTTAAAGTGATTCAAAGGCATTCTGATGGGAAAGAAATGTGAAGCTACAGCTGCCTGCCTGCTTATCAGCAGCCATAAATACCTGCCAGCAACAGCACTTTGCATTAACCCTTTCTTGTCCAAAATGTTAATCTGCTACCCATTAAAACTTTTACACAAACCCAACAACAAGAAATATACAGAACACTGTCTGCCCTACACACACACACACACACACACACACACACACAGGATCCCCCAAGCAAATTCCATACAATTACAATATTTGAAACACAAACCCCAAACAATCATTACTCCCACTACACAGTCTCTCATATGGAACGTGGCATAAGGACCCTGTGAAGACAATCAAAAATCAGCTCCAAGCAGCATCGTCGCAGTGTGAGGCTGCAGGCTCAAGTTTAGCGGGCGTCCCTGCAGAGGCTCTGCCTCCCCCACATCGCATGAGTCTTGGGCTTTTACACTGACCAAAATGCACACTCATTCCGATGCAGGTGGCCAGCCTACATGGGAAGAATTGGTCAGCAATATCCATAAAAAGTCTCCAAGGGCTAATAGAAACATGGATATACATGGATATATATTTGCCAACTTCTAGTACATGTGGATCACAGAGTGACTATCAAATGAGTTGTATATGGGGTTTCAAGTCCACAGCCTGCCACAGTACTCATATAACGTGTTCAAAAGGCTATAAGGGTACATTAAATTGCTGTGGTGTTTTTTTTTCCTTTTTTTTTTTTTTTTTTTGTTTCCCTAGAAAATCAAAACCAAACTGAACACTCCAGCCTGGTAGCCAAGGATAAAGACAATGTCGTTAGTAGGGAGGATTCCCCCAGGGTAGGCTTTGAGGGTTGTTGCTCGTTGTGGGGAACCCCCCTGTCCCCTGCCCTGTCGCACAAAGGGGAGTGTTACCAGTGCTCACAACGCTCCACTTCCCGTTTTCCTGCTGCTGCCGTTGTTGCTGTTGCCGCGGCCGCGGTTTCTGGCAGTCGCGCTGCAGCTCCGGCGCTGCCCGCTCGGCCGCGCGGCCCGGGGGCTCCGGCCGCGCCTCCCGGGGCACCTTCCTCCACAGCTCCCGCACAAAGGTCTGCACCCGCGGCTCCTCCACTCGCAGCGCCTCCGTGTCCCGCGGCCGCTCCAGCAGCTCCTGTCCTGGAGACAACTTTTCTCGATGGCACCCCACGTCTCCCCTAGATCTCCTGCTTTCTTTTCCCCAGCCAAGACCACTTCCAAATCTCTTGGCGGATCCGTCCTCATCAGGAGGTATCTAATACGTCCACGGGGGCCTCCACTGCCCCCCGGCCCCGCATCCATTGGATGCAGCGGCCCGCTGGCCCCGAGTTTATCGCCATCGGCAACCCAGCTTGCTGCGCGAGGGCCTCCAGTACCTGTACCACGTGGCTCACATCCATCACTATCACATCGGGGTCACCACTTGTAGTTTCTCGCTACTCGTGTGGTGAGGGACGGAACCACTAGTTCCCTCCGAACTAGGGCTGAGACATAGAGCATTCACGGAATGCGGGTCACCAACGATTTATTGCGCAGTTAGAATTCCTTATATTTGCCGCCTAAGCACCTCCCCAGGGTCAGCTGGTTCCTGTCCCTCCTGGCAACCTCCCGTCCGTGCACCAATCCCTACACTACTCACCACTTTTAATATAGGAAAATAAGTAAGATCCCTTCCCTGCTTTTTTATTCTCTTTTAGGTATGACTTGCAGTTACAATCAAAGCATTTGTACTCAATTATTACGTCTTCAGTTAATGCGGCGTCACAGTTCAGTGCATGTAAATTACAGTCATTCAAATAACACTGTGTCATAAATACTGTTTAGTATGTTACGAAAAAATGTGAGGATGGAAGGCACGGACCCTGTGGTACAGTACAAGCTGGATCATTTACTACAAGGATTACACGATATTTATATGCTTCCAAGCAATTAACCAAGCACATCTATGTCTGCCTTGTGGTTACATTTACAACTTTGGGTCGTGAATTATTTCTTACCATCCTTCTAATTATTAGTTAGGTTGGCGACAGTGACTCCCGAACATCTGCTAGCTTAGAATACTCCTTGTCTGCCCATCCTGTTTGTCGTGGTTTAAGCCAGTCGGCAAGTCAGCCACGCAGTTTCTATCCGCCCCCCCTCCCGAAGGGATGGGGAGGAGAATCGAAAGAATGTAACTCCCATGGGTTGAGATAAGAACAGTCCAGTAACTAAGATACAACACAAATCACTACTGCTACCACCAATAATAATAATGACAGAGAAATAACAAGGGAAGAGTATATGATACCACCTGAAAAAAACGAGCCTGACTGAGCAGAGAGTGCCCTTCCGGATAACTCCCAGTTACATCCCAGGCATGACGTGCTGTGGTATGGAATACCCCTTTGGTTAGTTTGGGTCAGGTGTCCTGTCCCTGCTTCCTCCCGGCTTCCCCTCCTCCCTGGCAGAGCATGAGACTCAGAAAGTCCTTGGTCAGGCTAAACATTTGAGCGGTAACTAAAAACATCGGTGTTATCAGCGCTGTTCCCAGGCCGAAAGTCAAAACCACAGCACTGCACCAGCTACCAAGAAGGAGAAAAAAATGACTGCTACTGCTGAACCCAGGACACTGTTCTGCTTGCAATGAATTTTGTACAAAGGTCACATTGGTCTAAATCTTTGCCAACAATCAGAAACTTACAGACAGGGCTGGTTTCAGCTGGTTTTGTGATTACTGGGGCATCCCACTGTGCCAAAGGTGAAAAGTGAGGAAGCCTGCTTACTTCATCTTGAAGAGCCCTGCCCACAACCATCGGAGGGCAGTGTGCAAGCGCCAAAAGGGAGGAGACTTATGATAATGAGTACCTAAAGTAATTGTAATATCACCGCCTGCTCTCTCTGGGGAACCTAATGAATATGCATGTTTGTGTGTAATAAATATCTGCTTGCTTAACCCCTCGGTGTGCAAGTTAGGAGGAGCGGTCCCCCTTTCACCCGGTGCCCTAATAAACATACCTGCTTTATAACTCTCTTTGAGTTGTAGAGTCTGATTCTGTGCTTCTATTTGGCACCCCAGATGGGACAATCTCTGCCCGGCTGCGAGACCTACTGAGGACGGGACTCCTCTGGGCACCCCTGAGATTTCTTGGGAGGACTCCCCCACTCACTCAGATCACCGCAGGGGCAGACAAGGACCATCACCAGTGAATCATCAGGTATGTCTGCACCAGGTAAAGGGGATACCTATAAGTCGTAAGGAGACGTCCTACGTGAAGTAAAGAGCGCGGGTGCTAGCCCCAAGGGTTTGGTGTATCGATATGCAGGTGGTAGCTAAAGGCATATACCTGGCTGCTGGTGTACACCCGCAAGAAGCAGGGAGCATCTTGTGGTTTGGGTCCTACAACACACAGAGGGTGTCTTGTGGAAATGGTTTTGGGTCTTACTGGTTTTCGACTTATTTTGTGGCTTGTTACAGTAATGATTTTGGTCTTGTGACTTTGGTATTGGTGACAGGATGTTATAAGTGTGTTATTAATTGTTGTTTGATTGAATTTTAGTCTCTGTCTCAAGGGTTGTAAATGTGTGGAGTGTGTCTGTGGGATCCTGTGTGTGTGTGAATGTGAGACTGATAATGGGAAATCAGCAGAGTGGAGAGATCTTGAAAAAGAGTCCTTTAGGGTGCATTTGGGCACATTGGAAAGAACTGGGAGGGACTCCTGGGGGCTCAGTAAACAAGAAAACATTGGTAAAATATTGAATATAAAAATATTAAATATAAATATAAATATAAAATATTAAATATAAAAATATTAAAATAACCAATGGTGGCCTTTGTATACTTTGGAAGATCAGGAAAAATTGCCTAAAAATGGAATTCTGAACTATAATACATTGTTGCAATTAATGTTTTGAGGAGGCAAGGAAAATGAGATGAAGTAATGTATGCAGATATGGTTTTCACTTTAAGAAATCACCTGGTGTGACAGGTGGAATAAGAAATTAATATAGCTCCATCAGATCCCTTAATTTTGGCTTTAGAAAAGGACAGGGAAAACCAGAAAGCTAAGGTGGAGAGATGTTGTCCAGCCTGTGATATTGGGGGAATGATGTTTAAAGTTAGGAAAAAAAACAGAGCAATCAGGAAGATAGGTTGGAAAATTCTGTATCACAGGTACCTCTGAGGGAAGCACCCTCTGCATCTGTCCTATCTGATATTGATAAGGAGGAAGAGGTTGCTGTCACTGGCAACAAGCAGCAGATTCACATTCAGAGTTAAGAAAGGGTTAAAGCAGAAGTGCTGTTGCAGAGGCAGGCATCTGGAGCCCCTGCAGAGCAGGGTGAGCAACTGTGAGAGAAAAAAAGAGGGAAAACCAAGGGGGAAAGGAGGGGAGCTCGAGCAGCTCCTGTGTTTGAGCACAGGTGCTGGGGCAGGCAGACAAGTGGGAACAGACATGTTGACAGATGGGACTGAGGGGTTGTTGGATAAATGTGGACAGAAGTGAAGGAGGAAGCATGGAGGGCACATAAGAGTCGGGAACAGGTAGAAAAGAAAAAGCTGAATCGTGCTATAGCCATGGTTACCATGGTTGCTTTGAAACTGGTGGAGGAGGAATGTCAGGCAGAGGTGGGGGAGTGGGTTCTCCTCCTGTGGGACTGGGTCGGTGTGTGTGCTATAGGGAGTTTGAACATTGGAAGTGAGGCTGCCCGGGGGGAAGTGCCATGGGGTGGCCCCGGTGACTGAATTGGAACTAGACTGACAGGGACCTGGGGAATCTACCCCAGCAGATCCACTGGTTAAATTAAAACTAGGGACTAGAGGAAATAAAGTGGAATTTTAGTGGATACAGGAGCAACTTATTCAGTGTTAAACCAGAGGGAGAAGAATTTGTTACAGTTGTGGGCGCTACTCGCTGCCAAGGAAAAAAAAAAAAGGGCATTCTTTCTGAAACCTTTAGAGTACAAAAAGGGAAAACAAATAGGAATGCATAAATTCTTATGCATGCCAAATTCTCCAAAATCTTTATTAGGGCGAGAAGCAACATTTAAAGAAGGCAAAATGGAATTAAGAGTTAAAACCAATCAATTAATTACAGTTTTGAGTTTAATTCAACAGAAAAGCAAACAGGAGGACCTCCCTGAAATAGAATAAGTCCTTAATCAGGTATATCTGGGAATATGGGCATCTGAAGTTCCATCTGAAGTGGAAATAAAAGAGCGGGGCCTGCCCAATTAGAATACAACAATATCCCTTAAAATTAGAAGGTCAAAGGGAATCAAAGAAATCATTGATAAATTTTAAAATATGGATTATTAATTGAATGTGAATTGGAATATAAATACTTCTATCTTGCCAGTAAAGAAATATGATGGGAGAAGTTGCAGATTGGTTCAAGATCTTAGAGTAATCAGCAAAATTGAAGAGGATATTCATCCACTAGTAACTAATCTGTATACCTGATTGACTAAATTGAATAATAATCAGAAATAGTTTGCCATCTTGTATTTAAAGGACTCTCTCTTTTGCTTATCATTGGCCAAAGAAAGCCAGAATTTATTTGCCTTTGAATGGGACAATCCTGACACGGGAAGGAAAACTCAATTAACTTGGATGGTATTACCTCAAGGGTTTAAAAACAGTCCAACGATTTTTGGATATCAGCACTGGAAGTAGAATCACGGAACCCACCCACTCAGACAGGGACTCTGTTACAATATGTGGATGACCTATTAACTGTCACAGAAACAAAGGAAGAATGTGTCCAGTGGATGGTGGCATTATTGAATTTCCTGGGACTGACTGGTTATCAGGTATCCAGACAAAAGGCCCAACTAATTCAAACCTGAGTTTCCTGCCTAGGATATGAAATAACAGGAGGACAGAGAGAACATGGAGCTGCTAGAAAAGAAGCCATTTGCCAAACTCCACGACCATCAACTGTCAAGGAGCTCTGGATGTTCCTCGGAATGACTGTATGTCGCAGACTTTCGATCCATGATTATGGTGTTCTGGTAAGACCACTATATGAACTGTTGAAGAGAAACCCTCCCTCTTGAGAATGGACTGATTCAGCAGAGGTGGCTTTTAGAAATTTAAAAACAGAGCTAATGAGAGCTGCAGCTCTGGGACTTCCGGATATAAACAAACCCTTTGGGCTATATTCCTATGAAGAACAAGGAATAGCTTTGGGGGTCCTTGCTCAGAAACTAGGACCCTACAGAAGGGCAGTGGCGTATTTTTCAAAACAGCTGGATGAAGCGAGCAAAGGATGGCCCGAATGCCTAAGGGCTGTGGCGGCGATTATCACGAATACTGAAGAGGCTCGCAAATTCACCTTGGGACAAAAGATTACTGTACTAGTGTTCCATGTTGTATCAGCAGAATACAGATTCTGGAGCAGAAAGGAGCCCACGTTTGTTAAAATACCAGGCCACCCTTGTGGAACACGATGATATAGAAATTGCGGTCACTAATGTTGTGAATCCAGCATCCTTTTTGCAGGAACAACCAACAGAACCACTAACACACGACTGCTTGACCACCATAGAGACTGTCTATTCAAGCCGACCAGACTTGGAAGAAAAACCTCTGGAAGATGCTGATTCTTGGTTTACTGATGGTAGTATCTTCATGAAAAATGGTGAAAGAAAGGCAGGATATGCCGTTAGCACCACTTCACAGGCAGTAGAAGCTAAACCTTTACCCGTGAACACCTCTGCCCAGAAGGCAGAAATAATAGCATTAACGAGAGCCCTGGAATTGGGTAAACAAAACAGGATAAATATTTGGACTGATTCTAAATATGCATTTGGTGTGGTCCACGCACATGGTGCTATCTGGAAAGAACGAGGACTTTTGAACACACAAGGAAAAAGATTAAGCATGCTACAGAAATTCTACAGCTACTGGAAGCTGTTCAGCTACTGCCCCCTACTGTAGAGGGCATCAGCAAGGTGACTCTGATCAGGAAATTGGAAACAATTTGGCGGATTTTGAAGCCAAACAAGCAGCTGAACAATCTAAAATCATGTCCTTAATCCCTGATGGCAAACTAACAATTGAGAACTCTAAACCTAGGTATTCAAAAGAGGATAGAAAATTAATTGAAGATCTAAAAGGACAGGAAAACAAAGAGGGTGTGGTTCAGATACCTGATGGGCGAATTGTAATCCCCTATAACCAACTCTGGAAGTTAGTTCAAGAGGAACATAATAAAACTCATTGGGGTAGTAACTCTTTGTATAAATACTTAAACAAACAAATTGTAGGAACAAATCTATATACTATAGTTCAATTAGTTACAAAACAGTGTCAGCTATGTCTTAAGAATAATCCTAAAACTGAAAATAGAAATCAAATTGGGACAATTGGGAGAGGAAGTTATCCGGGACAGCAGTGGCAAATAGATTTTTCTGAATTACCGGGAAAAGGAGGTTATCGATATTTGTTGGTGTTAACGGACACTTTTTCAGGCTGGCTAAAAGCATTCCCTTGTAGGATAAATAATGCAACACAAGTGATTAAAACATTATTTAATGAGATAATACCTCGTTTTGGGGTACCAGAGGCAATTTCTTCTGACCGGGCCTCGCATTTTAGTGCAAAATTGTTACAAGAAAATAGCAAAAAATTAGAAATTGATTGGCAACTACATGTTCTATACAGGCCTCAGGCCAGTGGGCAAGTAGAAAAGGTGAACCATTTGATCAAACAACAGATTAGTAAAATATGTCAGGAAATGAATTTATATTGGTACCAAGCTTTACCACTGGCTCTATTAAGAATTTGAACTAAACCTTGGTCGAAAGAAGGGGTTAGCCCACTTGAAATTTTATATGGAAGACCATATCAGTCCCAGTTTAAAGGAGAAAGTCTTCAGGAAGTGAGGGAAGGCTATCTCCGACAGTTTCTGATCAATCTGGGAAAACAATTAGCGGAAATAAATAAGAGAACATTAGGGACAAGAGCAATATATTTGGATTATCTGCCTCACCCTGTCAGATCTGGAGACTGGGTTTATGTTAAGAATTTTTCGGGAGATCCTCTACAGGAGAAGTGGAGCAGACCGTACCAGATATTATTGATCACCTTTACAGCAGCTAAGATAAAAGAACAAGCTGCTTGGATACATTATTCAAGAATAAAGAAAGCCCCCGAGCCAGAGAAGACATGGCAGATGGAACCTTCAGGACCCTTACGTATGAAATTGCATCGGTCATAATTTGGACTTATATGATAACTGGCATACAAGCTTGGGACCAAAACTTATACCTGAAATTAGTGCAGAATGTTACTAACATTTTTAATCATAGTGACTGTATGTGCACAGTTGCCTAAATCAGGAGGAAATCTGCACCTTCCGTTAATTGGAGTTCCAGTTCCTAATACTATCTCATGGACAAATTTTTGGGTGAACACTAGCAATCTACATCCAAGGGAAAGGTTAAAATTTGGGATAGTTAATCCTAATCCAGGTAATAAATATTATACCTGCGCACAAATATGTATTACTCTCATACTCTGGTTCCTGATGTATGCTTGTTTAAATGCCACAGGTGTAGATCACTATTCAAATTATAATTATGCTATTAATATAGATGGTATCATAGTTCAGTGGTGGCCCGTTCCTAAAGGGAAAGTATGGTATTGATTATGTGGAGAAAATGCTTATAAGACTCTACCCCTCAATTGGAAGGGGGCATGCACCTTAGGTGCTGTGATACCCAATCTTACCATTATTGACATGTATTCTTCTGGAACCTGGGTTAGAAGTTTTGCTAAATGGATTAAGCAAGGGTTTAACCCTATTGCTGAGTGGAACACCGCATTTCATAGTTTTGTGAGATGGCTAATTCTATCTTTGTGAGTAAGTGAATTAGAGAAGGCAATTGTAAATATCACAGCAGCCATAGAGGAAATAAGAAGTAAAACCATTGATATAATCCAGGCGGAACAAAAAGAGATAACTAGCCTATCTAAAGTGGTATTACAAAACCGAATGGCTCTAGGGCATGTTACTGGCTTCACAAGGAGGGGTTTGTTCCATAATCAATGAACATTGTTGTTCCTATATAGATCAAAGTGGCAGAATTGAAACAGATCTGGAGGATATTTGGAAACAAACTAAAGTATTTCATGAAATGGCCATGGATGATACCTCCTGGGGTTTTGAAGAAATACGGAAAAAGTTAACTTCATGGTTACCTAATCTCTCGTGATTGAGGCAACTGGTTGCAGGAATATTGATGTTAATGGTTTTAATATTGATTACTTGTGGTATGATACAATGTTCCTTTTGGTATTGTAAACAATCTATGATAAATTATGAAGATTGGAAGAGAAATGAAATCAAGCATCCAGTAGAAACGGGAAAGTATTTCAAAAAGACTTTAGACAGTAATGGTAGTATATAAAATGTTGCAAAAGAATTTGCAAAAGGACAGAAAAAGGGGGGATTTGAGACAAGGGGTGCACAAAATTACAAAATGGAATATATAAACTTTTACAATCAGTTTTCAGTAATGTTAAGTTTGACGGCTTTGTAACAGTAGCACTGGAAAATTACTGAGGTGCATGATACATAGAGGAAAGAAAAAGTAGAGTACAGCTAGAGAACATACTGAGAATTCTTGCATAAGATAAACTGTTAATGTAGTTTTAGGCCCTATGACCTTAGTACAAAATGAATGTAAGAAAAATAGGCTAGAAGAACAGGATGCAAGGATAAGGAGTATCTGGGAATGGCAGGTGTCCAGGATGGGCTGCAGTTAAACTAACTGATAAGTATGACAGGAGGACTGTTATGTCTGTGGTGTTAACGAACCAATTAAGCTGGTATAAGCATCTACTGCGCGTGCTGCAAAGTCTGCCAGAAGTGATGGATTAGTGGAAGAAGTAAGCGACCCTCAGAGACCACAACCACAATTTTGTACGCAGGCGGGGAACTCTGGAAAATGCTGTAATCTATACGTAGCCTCATGAATATGTATGACTGCCCAGTGGCTATATAAGGACGGACTGTGTAGCAATACGGGAACACACCCGAGACACACGTGTCTCCCGGCGCCGCAATAAAGAATACCTGCTTGTCAACTTGAAAACTTTGCTCGAGAGTTTGTTCCTGGAGTTTTCTCCGAATCACCCCCGAGGTGGGCATTTGCTGTAGGCCTGGCACGGATGAGCCTTCCCAGCACGCAGAGCTGAAGCCTTCCACAGGTACCCCGAGAGAGACCCTTCTCCTGTGGGGACACCCTCCGGCAGCGCCGGCGCCTCATCCCGCTCCGGACACCCCGCCCGGGAGAGCAGACAGAGCTTCAGGGGCTCTGGCAGCAGGTGACCCACCTGCGGGGGGAGGCCGCGCCGGTGTCCGAGCGCGGGGGGAGCTGCCCTCGGTGATATAAGGAAAGCAAGTGCCTGGAAAACATAGGGTTAAAATACTTTTAACTTAATTTAGGTCTCAGATAGAGAACAACGTTTGTGTTGTAAGCCTGTGGTGTCATAACAGAATTTAATAGTCTTACTAACAAGAGTGAATTATTTCTTACCATCCTTCTAATTATCAGATTGGAGACAGTGACTCCCAAACATCTGCTAGCTTAGGATACTCCTTGTCTGCCCATCCTGTTCTGCTTGCAGTAGATTTTGTACGAAGGCCACACTGGTCTGAATCTTTGCCAGCAATCAGAAACTTACAGATAGGGCTGGTTTCAGCTGGTTTGTGATTACTGGGGCATCCCACTGTGCCAAAGGTGAAAAGTGAGGAAGCCTGCTTACTTCATCTTGAAGAGCCCTGCCCACAACCATCGGAGGGCAGTGTGCAAGCGCCAAAAGGGAGGAGACTTATGATAATGAGTACCTAAAGTAATTGTAATATGTATATCCGCAAGACCCGATGGTGTTGGCTCTGGAGAAGGGTAATAGAAATGGAAGTTAAAGAGATGTTGTTCGGCATGTAGTATAGGGCAGAGCTGTACCAGACTGGGAGAGGCAGGGGACCCTGGAGCTGGGGATTTACCAGAACATTACAAAGCACCCGTGAGACAGGAACCACCACAAGAGGAAGGTGGGGATTCCGAATCAGACATCCCTCCAGGCAGTCCAGTATCCTCTCATACCCGAGGAAGGCAAGGGCAGGAAATACTGCAAGCAGAACAGGATGGGCAGACAACGAATATCCTAAGCTAGCAGATGTTCGGGAGCCAGTGTCTCCAAACTAACTGATAATTAGAAGGATGGTAAGAAATAATTCACTCATGTTAGTAAGACTACTAAATTGTGTTATGACACCACAGGCTTACAATGCAAACATTGTTCTCTAGCTTAGACCTACGTTAAAAGTATTTTAACCCTATGTTTTCCAGGCACTTGCTTTCCTTACAGCACTCGGTACCGACAGGCCCGCGGGGCCCCGCCGTAGGACGGCACCATCGCCACCGGCAGCCCAGCGCCGCCATCTTCCTCCCTTCTCGGACGCGAAGGCACCGCCCGCCGCTGGTCGCTGCCGTCACGTGGCAGCGCCCCCTGGTGCGCCGGTCCAGCCGCTGAGGGCGGGCCTGGCCGGGCCGCAGGGACCGGGGCCTGACCCGGTAGGGCTTGGCCCGGAAGCCCGCCCCCCGCGGCCGCGTGAGCTTCCGTGGCAGGGGAGTGCTGCGGGGCCCGGAGCTCTCCGCTGCACGCGCCCTGGAGCCGGGGTCCCTGTTCGGCGCGGAGCCGGTGGCTCCCGAGCCGCGCCGCTGGTAGCGGGCGGTGAAAGCCCAGCTCGCCTGACCCTCTTGGTTTGTTTCCCCGGAGCTGGAGCCGGAGATGATCATCCACATGCATCAGAAGGAGGAACTGCGGTTGTGCCGTCTCCGCTCCTGCGAAGGGAAGACTGCTGTGAGCGGCAGCTCAGGTAAGGGCCATCAGCGTGAACCCGTCATGAGAAACAGTGCTCCAGGAGCACCAGCGCCCACAGGATGTACAAGGGCGGCGGTGCTGGGTTGGAGCAGGGCCCGTGCAGCTTCACCTGCTGCCTGTGACGAGGGTATTCATAGCGCCACAGGCCACCAGGCTGGGAGGGATCTCAAGGATCATCCGGTGCAACTTTTCCAGGCAGAGCATGCCCTGGACTGGATGTCGCAGTGCCCTGCCCAGCTGAGTCTTTAAAGTGTCCAGCACTGGGGAGTGCACCGCTTCCCTGGGGAGATTATTCCAATGGCTGGTTGTTCTCATTGGGAGAAATTTTCCTCTTGTGTCCAACCAGAATCTCCCCAGGAGTAAGTTGTGCCCCTCGTCTTTTCCATGTGACTCCTTGTGGAAAGGGAGCCTCCGTCTTCTTCATAGCCACCCTTAAATACTGGACTGTGGTGGTCAGGTCTCCCCTGAGCCTTCTTTTCTGTAGGCAGAACAAGCCCAGCTCTCTCAGCCTTTCCTCATACAGCAGGCTGCCCAGCCTTTGATCAAGACCCAGAGAAGGGCAGACAAGCAGTGATGTGTCCCTGTATCCTTTCACAGGCCTGTGCCGTCTGTGGCTTCAGAAGCTCCTGAACTAGACACGTAATGTCTCAAGATCTGTCTTCTTGCCTTCTCAAGCTGCGCCCATTGTAGCATCCGTGGCAGCTTGCAGCAAGGAATTTCACAGCTTATTTAGGTGCTTGATGAATTGCTGCCTCCTTCAGTTTGCTTTGAAAGTGCCTTTTACTGCTGCCAGGAGTTCTTAATTTAGAAGAGATGGTGCAGGATAGATGCCAAACCACCCCACAGGCCACTTGTGTTTTTATAGTCCTCTGTGATACCCCCTATCAGCTGTACCTTTTCCCAGCAGAATGGGCAGTTCACTCATCTCCTATACAGAAGCTGTTCTGTGCCTCTGATGGTTCCTGTCATGCCTCTATCTTCCTCAGCTCTGTCAGAGTGTCTCTGACATGGGGGATCCGTCCTCCCCCTTGCACACAGTCAGAATGTGGGTTTTGAGCAGCAAGGCAGAATTACGTTCTCTTTTCTTCCCTATTTTTTCCCCCCGGCACTCATTGATGCTTGACTGGCTGTGTTGTGTGCCTAGGAGCTGCAGTTTTCACCCAGCTGCTCAGACTCCAAGGTGCTAATGCTGGATGATATGAAGAACATTCTAGGCCCATCGTGGTGTAAGTGCAAGCTGTAGAGGCTGTTCTCCTCTGAAGGTCTTTGTTTACCTGCAGTGAACATCCCTGTCACCTGGTTGGTCAGTATCTTAAGGCTCTGCCACAGTTTGTAGTCAGCCTTTGTGTCTTTAACCCTGAGGAACACAAAATCATCAGCAAATGTTTCCACCTCCCTTTTCCCTTCCTTACTGCCCTGTGAGCTTCATTCATCCTACAGCAGCTTAGTTTCTTTACCAGTTGTGGTGAAGAACGAATGTCTTTTGGGATGCCTTTGGACCCCACATGTCCCTTTTGATAAAACTGGGGCCATCTCTGAAGAACTCCGAGTGGTTTATGAAGTGAGACATCTCTTTCCAAAGGCCGTGCCAGGTCTTCCCCAGGCTGCCCTCTCGCCATCTGTCCATTAAGTCTTTTACTCAGATTTCTGTTTGTTTGCTCAGAATGTTGGGCCCCAGATCTCCCCTCCACCCCTTTCTGTGGCATCACATCAGCCACCTCCAGTCCCAACAGTGAGGTACCGGAGTCAGAAGTCCAGCAGCTTACTCTGCTTACCTGGAGCTTGCCTTGTAGCTATAGCACTGGCACTCTTGGGAATATCAGAGGTCTTGCCATCAACTCAAATTGGCATGTGCTGAGGAACAACCACATTCTTCATGTCTCTCTTGCTTATTCATTTTTGCCAGTTCAGCCTTATGCTTCTAGTATTAATTCCTCCTCATTGTGAACTTGCTCTCCTTCCACTTGAAATACTTCCAGTGAGTTCCTGTCTTGGTTTAGATCAAACCCTTTACAGACAGCGTGTCCTAGTTGCCAGTGAAGGTACCTGGTAGCTCAGAAGTAACAGAAATGATTGTAGAAGCACTAGAGCCGTGACAATAATTGTAAAAAGAAGCTTGACACTCCTCATCTTCCCCCAAAAGTATAGAACACCATAGAAAACTTAATTGTCACGTACTTCAGAAGGCTTTTTCAAGGTCTATGTAAAGAACCAAAATTCTGTGTGAGTGCCAAAGTTAGCATCTCTTTGGGCACAACGGCAACAGAACAACTTTGCTAGCTCCACTGTCTACTCAGTACATCTGACGAACTTGTCAAGAGCTTCATGCTGGCCTGCCAGGAACATCCTCTTTCCATCCTGTCTGTGGATATCACCTTTCTCTTTTCCTCGAGTCCTGGCTGGAGTAGCTGCAGAGAAATGGAAATGCCTTTGTGGTAACTAGCAAAATTGCATTTTCTGTTCCTCTCAAGGGATGGTTTTAATGAAAACTGTGTGAGGGAAGAAGTGGCATCACTGCCACAGCAAGCTGCCGGAGAAGGTATCTTAGGAGTTCACTGTGAAATCATATTGTGATGTTTTCTTGTGCTTCCCAGAAAGAGGAAGATGAAATATGTACATATATCAGTCTGGGGTTGAACTTCTAGACTCTCCTTCCTTTATTGCACACTTATGGTTCAGTAGCAACTCACGTCTTCCATGGCCTGCACTTCCTTATCTCAGCTCTGCCAGACCACAGGAGGTGCCTGTGGTTTGTACAGCAATCCCATGTGACCGATATGGTACTGGTTTATTTCATAAGAGTGTTCAGAGACCCACAAGATATCTGTTGAATCTTTAAGCAGATCTGGAGATGTGCTTTGTGTGCATGTCACGCAGGTGCTGTCTTGCTCATTCAGCCTGCAAAGAGCTGTGTTTCCTGTGGACAGCAAAAGGCACAGCATTGTTGGGGGCACGTGGTTCTGGACCTGCTACATGCTCATCAAACCACATTCAGAGCAGTGGGCTGGAAGGAGTCGCTGCTGTCTGTGAACACCGTAGAAACCAGCACAAGCCCCTTGTCTTGAACAGGCTTTCAGGTGAGCTTGGGTCTGCGCAGCGAACATTCATAGCAGTAACGCTTCTGCAAGACTTTATATACATAAGAGGGCAGGGATTTGTTCATTGCCTGTGTCCCAGGAGCCTCATAACTGTTCAGCTAGCGTTAATTTGACTTGCACCTACCTTCATCTTCTACCTGTGTTAGATTTCCTCAGTGCATAATCTGGAACCAGCCATGGGGGATCTTCAGTTCACCCACCACGTTGCACAACGGATTTGTTCTGCACCAGTGAAAGCATAAGGTTAATTTGCTTCTGCTCCAAGACTGGCATAAGCCAGGCTCCAGGCGGTCTCCGTGTCTCATGCCTCGTGCATCTTCTCTTTCTCTGCAGTACCAGCAGCACAAGAGCACGGAGATTACTGTTGCAACCCAAGTAATGTTCTGCTGAACAAGGCAGTTCTTTATGGCCTAACTCTGGCTCCCAGTTCAACTTTTAGTAACATCCTGTGGAGACAAGCAGAGAGAGCTGGGCTTGTTGAGCCTGGAGAAGAGAAGGCTCTGGGGAGATCATAGAGCAGCTTTCAGCACCTAAAGGGCCCAACAAGAAATGTGGAGAGGGGCTTTTGACAGGAGCAGGTAGGGACAGGACAAGGCGGAATGGCTTTAAACTGAGAGAGGGGAGATTTAGGCAAGGTGAAAGAAGTTCTTCCCTGTGAGGATGCTGAGGCGCTGGCACAGGTTGCCCAGAGGAGCTGTGGCTGTCCCATTCCGGGCAGTGTTCAAGGCCAGGTTGGATGGGGCTTGCAGCAACCTGGTCTAGTGCAAGGTGCCTGTGCACATGGCAGGAGGCTGGAACTGGATGTGATCTGTAAGGTCCATTCCAGCTAAAACCGTCCTGTGGTTCTGTGATTTTCAGATACAACATCCTGGAAGAGCAAGCATCTTTCCCATTCAAGCAGTAAACCTTTGCCTCTAATATGCCAGTGATTCCAGGAGACTGAGGTTCTGGTGAAGCATGCAGGGCAATTTACAGCATTTGCTCCTGTGAACACTCTGAAAAATCCACTGTGTAGTTTGGAGGGAAATACCATGTCCTGAAGGCAGGATATAGCAGAATGTTTTATACTTAAAGTCAATCTGTCTGCTGAATTTTTAGAATTTGTCCCCTTGGGATTTGCCCTGTCCAAAGCTTCCAGTCCTGCCTGTGACTTGTCTGGATTCTCATTTTATTGCAGGTGAAGATGGGATTGTGAGCAAGAATGAGGACAATGCCCATCAAGGCATCCCCAGGCCAGTGGAGCCCAAGGGTTTATGCTCAGGACTCTCTGAGGAGAACAGTTCCCAGGGTCCTGCGCAGGACCCTGTTCTCCCACGCAGGTCAGAAAGGACTGAGAGATCCAAGAGCTTCCAGGTGAGCTCCAACCTCATCCAGCATCGGAAAATCCACACCGGAGAAAAACCCTTGACCTGCACCGAATGTGGGGAGAGTTTCTGGCAGCGGTCACGTCTCATCCAGCACCAGGGGATCCACACAGGGGAGCGGCCCTACAAGTGCTCCGAGTGTGGGAAGAGCTTCAGCGTGAGCTTGAAGCTGATCCGACACCAGGTAATCCACACGGGGGAGAAGCCCTACAAGTGTGCTGAGTGCGGGAAGAGCTTCTCCAAGAACTCGAAGCTTGTCCTGCACCAGCGGGTGCACACCGGGGAGAAACCCTATGAGTGTACAGAGTGTGGGAGGAGCTTCAGTGTGAGATCAGAGCTGAGACGACACCAGCGGGTGCACACTGGGGAGAAACCGTACGAGTGCAGGACCTGCGGGAAGAGCTTCAGCGTGAGCTCCGCCCTGACACAACACCAGCGGGTGCACACTGGGGAGAAGCCCTACGAGTGCAGGACCTGCGGGAAGAGCTTCAGCGTGAGAGTGTCCCTGACACGACACGAGTGGATCCACACAGGGGAGAAGCCCTACAAATGTGCTGAGTGTGGGAAGAGCTTCTCTGAGAACTCGAAGCTCCTCCTGCACCAGCGCGTGCACACTGGGGAGAAACCCTACGAGTGCGGGACCTGCGGGAAGAGCTTCAGCTTGAGCACTGCCCTGATACGTCACCAGCGGGTCCACACCGGGGAGAAGCCCTACAGTTGTGCCGAGTGCGGGAAGTGCTTCAGCGTGAGCTCCTCCCTGACACAACACCAGCGGGTCCACACTGGGGAGAAACCCTATGAGTGCTCCGAGTGTGGGAAGAGCTTCAGCGTGAGCTCACAGCTGATCCGGCACCAGGTAACCCACACCGGGGAGAAGCCCTACAAGTGTGCTGAGTGTGGGAAGAGCTTCTGCGATAACTCGCAGCTCGTCCGGCACCAGCGCGTGCACACTGGGGAGAACCGCTATGAGTGCACGGATTGTGGGAAGATCTTTGGCCGGAGCTCCGCACTCATGAAACACCAGCGGATCCACACTGGGGAGAAGCCCTACAGGTGTTCTAAGTGCGGGAAGAGCTTCTCCAGGAATGCACACCTCATCCTGCACCAGCGGGTCCACACCGGGGAGAAACCCTACAGTTGTGCCGAGTGCGGGAAGTGCTTCACCGCGAGCTCCTCCCTGACACAACACCAGCGGGTCCACACTGGGGAGAAACCCTACGAGTGCTCCGAGTGTGGGAAGAGCTTCAGCGTGAGCTCGAAGCTGATCCGGCACCAGGTAACCCACACCAGGGAGAAGCCCTACAAGTGTGCCGAGTGTGGGAAGAGCTTCTGCGAGAACTTGCAGCTTGTCCGGCACCAGCGCGTGCACAGTGGGTAGAACCGCTATGAGTGCACGGATTGTGGGAAGATCTTTGGCCTGAGCTCCGCACTCATGAAACACCAGCGGATCCACACTGGGGAGAAGCCCTACAGGTGTTCTAAGTGCGGGAAGAGCTTCTCCAGGAATGCACACCTCATCCTGCACCAGCGGATGCACACCGGGGAGAAACCCTACAAGTGCTCCGTGTGTGGGAAGAGCTTCAGCGTGAGCTCACAGCTGATCTGGCACCAGGTAACCCACACCAGGGAGAAGCCCTTCAAGTGTGCCGAGTGCGGGAGGAGCTTCACCGGGAAGTCGCATCTCATCCAGCACCAGCGGGTGCACACTGGGGAGAAACCTTACGAGTGCAGGACCTGCGGGAAGAGCTTCAGCGTCAGCACAGGCCTGAAACGACACCTGTGGATCCACACTGGGGAGAAGCCCTACAAGTGTGCAGATTGCGGGAAGAGCTTCTCTGACAACTTGCAGCTCATCCGGCACCAGCGGATCCACACAGGGGAGAAGCCATACAAGTGCTCTGAGTGTGAGAAGAGATTCAGTGTGAGGTCAGCCCTGCTACAGCACCAGCGGGTCCATACGGGGGAGAGGCCCTATGCCTGTGCCTTCTGCGGGAACAGCTTTCGGCGGAGTTCCCACCTCGTCCAGCACCTACGCATCCACACTGGGGAGCGTCCATACGTCTGTGCTGAGTGTGGGAAGGGCTTCCCCATGTGCTCAGCGCTCTTCCGGCACCAGCAGACCCACAGGGGTGGAGAGCCCCAGGTGGGGTGAGTGTGGGGAGCAGTGAGGTCTGATGCCCTGTGAGCAAAGCCCGGTGTCTCCCCCTCCCATTGACCACCCTGCTTGTGGAGGGTGAAAGAAGTTTCTTCCCCTAGGAATGAGCCCTCAGAGAGGAAGAAGGGGGGGGGGCCGGTGGAGGGAGCTGATTGGAGGTTTGGGGCAGGTGCCAGGAGGAAGGTGCCAGACTCTTTTCAGTGGTGGCCACCCCAGGATGAGCAGCAGTGGCCATGAACTGAAACACCAGAGGTTTCACCTCGACAGGAGGAAGAACTTGTTCCGTTGCAGTGGCAGAGCACTGAACCGGCTGCGCAGGGGGATGCGGAGGCTCCGTCTCTGGGCACATCCAAGCCCCGGCTGGACACGTTCGGGTGTCCCTGCCCCGGCAGGGCTGGGACCGGGTGACCCCGGGGTCGGCTCCCACGGCTCGTGCCGCTCGCACTGACCCCGCGCAATAAACGTTCGTTGAACGCCGCCGGGTTGCCTTCTCCGGACTGCGGCTGCGCGGGGACTCGCGCCGGCCGCCCGCCCGCCGGGATCTCGGTGGTAGCCGTTGGAGGGGGCGGGGACTTAGGGCCGCTGTGTGGCGTCCGGGCCTCCTCCAGCAATCGGCGGCTCGGGCTCGTGCCGCGGGCGGTTCCTGATTGGCTGCGCGGTCCCCACCCTGGGTGATAAATTCGGGGCGGCCGGGCCGGGCCTTTGTGTCACGTCGCGGGTCTGAGGGCGGGTCTCGGGGTCTGCGGCAGAGGCGGAGGGTGAGTGTTCGCGGCGCGTGTCCATGGCAACGCGGCGGGTCCGGCCCCGGGCTGAGGCCCTCGGGGTTACCCCCGGATTAACCCCCCACCTCCCGGGGGGCTCTGCTCCGCTGGGCCCGCCGCCTCTTCCCGTTCCCGCGGACATGTAGGCCCGGGACCTGCGGCGCTCAACCGGCAAAGCCGTGTAGGCCGTATGAGGGCCGCGTCCGTGTGCCTTTGCCTCTCGAGGCCTGGGCCATCGGTCCCGGGAGCAGCCTCCAGCCTGTGGCTCTGGCCTGGGCCTCAAGTTGTTCTGGGTCCGGTGCTGCCGTCTGCCAGCCGTGTGCTCGGGAGCAGCGGGGCTGTGTGCGGCTGTGCTGGGCCAGTGCTTGTCAGGCCTCCCACATCTCTTCCCTCGGCTCCTGCGGGCGAGCGTCCGCACAGCAGCTGGTGCCAGAGTGGCTGCCTCATACCCTGCAGTGGTTCCTGCACACAGCTCCTCCAGGAGGATGTCTGAGTGTTTCAGGACAGGAGCTGCACCCGGTTCTGCTGGTGCCCTGGGGGCACTTGGCTCTTCTCTGTCCTTGGCGGTGTTCAAGGCCAGGTTGGATGGGCCTTGGAGCAACCTCTGCTAGTGGAAGGCGTCCCTGCCCGTGCCAGGGTCTGGGAACTGGATGAGCTTTAAGGTCCCTTCCAACCCCAGCCATTCTATGGTTCTGTAACTCTTGATGCTGCTGAGCTCAATAAAGAGCTGGAAGGATGAATGCCTATGAAGCCTATTGCTGTCCCAGCTCTTCCTTTGTTGGGTGACACAGATATCTTATTCAAGCCTCATAGAGCCTAGCCCAGCACTGCTTTACATACATCAGCTATAAGTGCCTGTCACTGGCCCTGCTTGGGGTGTCCTAGGCACAGCTGACTGCATGCTGGGATGGGCAGGGCAAGTAGTGGCTCTCCCCAGAGCAAAGGCTGTTCACCAAGTTCATGTGTGCCTGTCACACTCCTTTCCTGCTCTCCCCAGGTGTAAAGCTGGTTGACTGATGTGCCTCTTGTGCTGTTCTCCCAGGCAGACTGAGAAAACAGATTCTGGATGCACTGCCTGGCACAAGGGCTGATTACCGAAGTGCAGAACTGGATGAGATCTGTGAACTTACCAGGAGTTTCCCTCCTTGGTCACTTTGTTGAGGTGCTGGACAGTGGCTCTGGGGGACAGAGGTAGGGTTTACGTGGGCACCTCTAAAAGTGCCTTAGACTTGAATTATTTCCTAGATGTAGGCAACGTCCAGGTGAAGTCTTGACCCCACCTGGGATCAGGCAGTGTAAAAATTATTCTGTGAGGCTCCATTGGATTGTTGGGATTAAGTGTCTTCCTACCCTGAGAAGAATGGCTGTGCATCTTGAGTGTGAAACTTGCTGTGGAAATGTGTCTGGGGCAAACTAAGTGCTGGCTAGATGAGATAGGGATGTTTTCTCAGAGGGTTTGAACGCTGTTATTGGGAAAGAAATGTTTGGAGTGCTGAGGTGTTTTGTACTAAGCCTTGTCTCCTATTTCCCGCCTCACTACCTGCCTCGTGTAGCTGTTGGATTCTCCCAGGACGCTGCTGGTAGGGCCCTGGGAAGGTATGTGTTTACGCTGAACATCAGCCAGGTCTTGATGAGCAGAGCTCATGAAGCAAATGAAATGACATTGCAGCCTCTGCAGTGGAAGTGGGCAGCTGCTCGAGCTGCCTGCTTGGTGAGTAGGACACTGCCTCTTCCAGGGGAGCAAAACCGTGAGAAATGAGGGCCCTGACCAGTGACCGTGTGGTGGGCTTTCAGCTACCAGATTTGGAGTAAAAGGGCTGTGTAATGGTAAGAGATACAATGATTCTTACTTCCCTTCCTCCGAGTTCTCATGTGATACCCTAGTACTGAAAAGGACAGGGGTTTGATTTGTGCTGACTTGTCTCCTGAATTCACGGCTCATCCTGTCTATGCTGGATGGTATTGGGAAAGATCTCAGTTTCCATGTTGTCCTGTGTATGTACTGTCATCAGTACTGTCTGGAAGTATAAGATAAATTGGAACCAGTTTCTCCAGTTTAGTTTTGGAATCTGCATTTCTTGAGGAGTGCCTGACTTGAAGCCAGCTGCGCAGGAAGCCAGGATGCCATCAGGACTTGTGCAGCTGTGCTGGCAGGAGGCTGGCTATGCTGTGAGGCAGGCAGGCTGTTCCCCTGGGCCCGTGACCAGGTGCTGGCTCAGGCTGGGCAGGTTCTGCCCCTTTGCTTCAGTTTCCCTTCCCCATGGTGGGTGTTTGGAGCTGTGACAAGTTTGCTGAGCTGGTGTGGTGCTGCTGTCCAGTGAGTGATCAAAATGAAAATAGCGCCCTTGAACCTGGCTTCCCCTGCCCTCTGGTTGGGGAGGCTGTGCTGTGTCCTATCCTGTGGTGCAGGGCCCTGGGGATGTGGGGCTGCTTCCCCTGTGACTTCTGTTACTGCAGTGGGCTGGCTGGCATGACAAAGTACTGTGTTGTGGTCAGTCTTTGCCCTGGGAAAGGCTCTGTCCCAGTGAGCCCAAGGACTGTGTGATCACAGGGGAAACCTTCACCCTGGTGATGTGTCCTCCAAACTGGGTGCTCAGACCCAGCTCCCAGCGCTCCTGGCCGGGTCCTGTGCTGGAGTGTGGAAGGGCAGTGAAAGTGGCTGTAGAACAGGGCTTCAGAAAGTCGGGCTGAGGAGCCAGAGGGCAGTTAATTTATAGCTGGGGTGCTCCATGTGAGCTGGGAGCCAGCAGCTGCTGTGCTGGTGCTGGCCCTGTGCTGAGCTTGGTGAACCTGCAGCTGCCTGCCTGCTCTTCTAGCCCTGAGGAGGCTGACGTCGAATGGGAGAGTGTGAGGGATGGCTCTCTTTCAGTGAGTGCTTTCCAAGAGCCAGGAAGCAGCTTAGTTCCTTGTTCATCTGGCAAGGCTGCCTGTAAGGTGATGGTGCTGCTCTGCACAAAGCTGATTACAGGTCCATTTTGTAAATGAGGTGCCTGGATTTCTGCTTAAGAGGAAACTCAGCTATAAGCCAGGTGTCTCACTCCTGCTTCTGGGTAGGTCTTTGGGTGTCCTGCTACATCTCTGGAGATATTTCTGTTTGTTTCCTTTTGCAGAAGAGGAGGGAGAACTCAGTTACTTCTGGGGGTTGAAGTAAACCCTGCTATGCATGAGGGGAGAGTGTGAGTGGTAGCAGGAACCACCTGCAGCAGCCGTTTTGACTCTTCCCATGCAGTACAGCCCAGAAAAGGCAGAGCAGTGAACTCTGTCCCTGCTTTGGAAGTTCCTCTGCATATAGTCCGTTGCAGGGAAGGTGTTTGTCTCCCTGTGAGCTGCCTGACTCCTGCCCCAATTCACCACTGCTTTCCTCTAGGGAAAGCTCCGTATCACTGTGAAAATGAAGTAGCTCATTGTTCTCCATCGCGATTGAAGGAGAGGTGTTTCCCTTTGCTTCTGCCCAGCTCAGAGTCTGGCATTGGATGAAATGTTTGATAGCACCAGTGGCAAGCAGCTTGCTCACAGTCTCAGTGCAGCTAGCTAGTGTGGAGGTCTCTGATCATTTTCAGCCAGGAGCTATCCTGAAGTGGGAAACCAAATGCAGCGTGCTGTGTTGTAGGTCTCCTCTGAGGCTAACATTTGGTGAGCTGGGTGGTGTTAGTGTTGAGGTTCACTGGGGTAATTGAACTGAACAAGCAAGATTGCTTCCTTGAAAGAGCCTGCTGTGCCATGGAAATGGCCAGTGGCTGTTCCTCACCACCCTGCTTGGTGGAGCAGCTCAGAGGCTGCTTGCTATATGGCTCAGCATTTCAGACCCATCCCTTCGTGAAGGCAGCTTCCCTCTAAAACCCCTCTCTGATTTTGCCTTTCAGGTTGTCTAATCTCCAGCGCTAACCAGCAATGCCACCTGCAATGGAGAGCGCAGAGAGGGGAGAAGGGGAAATGTTGTGCTATGAGGAAACAGAAGATGATAATGTCAGGTGAGTCCTGTCTCACAATGTGGCACAGACAGTATTGGGTAAGGCAGGAGACCTTCCAGGTTAAAGGGTGATCTTTCTCCTCATCTGAAAAGGGGTGGGGGACTCCAATAGCTGATTAATCAAATGTGTATGTGCGGTAAATCTGTTTAAATCAAAGTGTACCAGCAGGGATGGGAAGGAGCAATGTGGCTAAAGCTGGCAGCAAGCAGTTGGGGTTTTTAGCCTTTACTATCACCTTGCACTTCAGAAATGCTTTGACCATTTGGCAGTTGTGTTTGTGCCTTCCTGGCCAAGGCGAGGCAGTTTTCCATGGTTTGCTGGGCAGACTCATGTGATAGCAGCTTCTTGTTTGGAAAGATGACCCTAGAGGTGAACTATGCTCTATGCCTCTCTTGCCTTTGAAGAATGCCCACCGGTTTAGGCAAGACTATTGTCTTGGAGGTTAGTTTAAACAACAAATTCACACACATGCTCTGAAAGTCGAGGCTTCAGACTTGGGAAGAGTGAGCAGGGTGCTTCCCGGAATACCTAGGTATTCCGTGCTGGTTGACTTCTCTTTGACTTGAGCCAGTTTCATGGTGCCTGGCTGCATGCCCACTCGGTGGGTCTGGAGTGCCTGTGTCTCTTGCAGCTATCTGTAGCAGACTAGTCAGAAAACCTGATCAGTGTCCTTTCCAAAGTGGACTGATGTTAGGCTGTAAACTGTCTGGGACTCTCGGGGAAGTCTTGGACCCTAAACTGTCGTCTTTTACATATTTATTTTCACAGCATCTTCTGACTTTTGTCGTTCTGGCAGTTCTGAGTCTGCAGAGTGTTACTGAACAAAATGGACTCAACACTTCAAAATAAGAAGCCGGATTTCTAAAAGTATTTATATATTTGGAACATGTCAATATTTTTTTTTTTATACCATATATCTTTGAGTTTATTTGATTTATATAACATACAATAAACAATTTGAAAGGTACCAATGATAAATTATAAGTAATGTCTTATGACAGGTCGGGGGTGCATTCTAAGCATCCCCACTGGGTCTAGTGGAGAGCAGTAGAGTCTGTGCCTGTACTAACTGAAACCCCAGGCAGAGAACTGGAGGAAGAGGAGCTGACATGGGCACCCTGCAGGAAGGAGAGGTGGGAGAGATCAGTCAGGGAGAGAGCCCAGTTCATGTAGGCTGTGCAGCCCCAAGGTAAGAGAGACCTGGGGAAAAGGGGGGTGTCTGCTGGGAGGATGGGCTGTGGGAAGGGTCTGGTCTGACCTCAGAGGGAGGGCTCCTGGTGGAGGGGAAAGGGGTGGCCAGTGATGAACCTCTTGTCTGTCAGGTCTATGGCAGGTATAGTGTGTGTGGGGGGACCTCTTAGGAAAGCCTTCTGCCACATGTGGTGAATTGTCAGGAATTTGGGATAGTTTTCTTCCCTGGCTTTCACATCACTTTTCCTCACCCACCTTTTTGTACATGAGCCGACTTCGTTATGTGAAAAGGACAAGGCTTGCCTCAAGTGGCATTCTAGCAGATGTTGTTACCCTCAGCGTACCGTGTATTTCTCTCTCAAGTACACACTTTATCCCTGAAAAATCTTCAGTCCTACTCACCAGTCTTAATATGGGAAAATAAGTAAGATCCCTTCCCAGCTTTTTTATTCTCTTAGGTACGCCTTGTATTTACAATCAAAGCTTTTGTACTCAATTATTACATCTTGACTTAATGTGGTGTCACAGTTCAGTGCATGTAAATTACAGTCATTCAAATAACACTGTGTCATAAAGAAGTGTTTAGTATGTTATGAAAAAATGTGAGGATGGAAGGCACGGACCCTGAGGTACAGTACAAGCTGGATCGTTTATGACTAGGATTACACCATATTTATATGCTTCCAAGCTATTAACCAAGCACATCTGTGTCTGCATTGCGGGTACATTTACGACTTCGGGCAAAAGGTCTATCTGATTTTTCTCATCAACATCCTCTATCCTGCCGGCGAATATCTTCCCACCGATCAGTACGCGTGGGAGGGTGCATGAGCACTGGCAAAGCTTGTGTCTCACAACAACTAATGCCAGGATCAGGCGGGAATAGATCTGGCTCAATTTCTGGGTCTACTGGCCCTGGGTCGAGAGGGTCCGGAGTGGTGTTTGTTGGGACAGGAGGGGCTGATGGTGCCGATGCCTCCTGTGCTGCCCTGTGAAGTGTCTCATAGACTGAGTGCCATACGGCCAGCAGTTTGGGAGCTGCCGCGTCATCCCTTGTGGCTGCATCCCAGAGGCAGACCCCAATCTTGTCCCATATTGCCTTCTGCTAAATATTAGTTGATGTCGCCTCAATGTCATGGCTCGAGACCCATATTAACAAGTCTTTCAGTCTGTCTTCATGCACAGTAACCCCCTTCTTCGCTAGGAATTTTACTAGTACTCTGTACACTGACTTGTGCTCGGGGGATACTGAGTTTCCCATGTTCCCGTTCCCTGCCGCTTACCTCAGTCAGAGGTATCGGTTAATTGCTGCAGCCTTTTGGAGTTCGGCTGGGTGTCCTCACAGATCGCGGAGTCACCGCTCTTCAGCAAGTCTCCGTTCGGGCGCCATTTGTGAGGATGGAAGGCAGGGACCCAGAGGTAGAGTACAAGCTGGATCGTTTATGACAAGGATTACACGATATTTATATGCTTCCAAGCAATTAGCCAAGCACATCTGTGTCTGCCTTGCGGTTACATTTACGACTTCGGGCAAAAGGTCTATCTGATTTTTCTCATCAACGTCCTCTATCAAGTTCTGACATCCTTATTCCTTGCCAGTTCCAACATCTTCCAAGTACCAGTCAGGGACGGGTCACTCTTACTTACCTGCTGTAGTTCCTCCTTCCCATGATCTCTGACAGTTGCGATGCATTCCAAGCCCCACAAGATAATGGTGAATTTTAATCACTGAAAGTGTCTCCATCCTCCTGTCTTTGTCACCCTTAAACGTTGCACCAGGGCAGTCTCTGCCTAATGCAGAAAGATGACTTAAATACCGCATCTGTGCTGTCAGGGTTTGCAGGTAACTGCTTTGCGGGGGCTTGGCTTGGTGCTTCCTTGGTGCTGCCATTGACAAACTGAGATGTCTCTTGTAATTCTAAAACTTTCCTCAGATGCTGAGAAAAGGATTAAAAATCTTTTATGGCCTTAAAGACCACAAGGACGTTTCTGACATGCACTGCAAATTCCCTGACAGAAATCATTCAATCCCCTGCTTCATTACTCTGTAAGCAAAGGCAGCCTTCCCAAGCTAGGACCGGTGTTGCCATGTGCCAGGGATGAT
Organism: Psittacula echo; assembly: GCF_963264785.1. Taxonomy (NCBI): domain Eukaryota; kingdom Metazoa; phylum Chordata; class Aves; order Psittaciformes; family Psittacidae; genus Psittacula; species Psittacula echo. The sequence goes on from NC_137739.1 coordinate 11,428,189, forward strand.
GTGTTGCCAGCCAGTTCTGTTTGTATACATTCATGTGTTTTCTTGCCTTCCTAATGCAGGCTCATTTGTCTTGGAAAACACATTGCTTTCATTTTTATTTCCAGTGGGTAGTAACAGCTATCAAAAATATTTTGATACTTCTGTTTAACACTTCCAAGGCTGCAGAAAAAGCAAACCAAACCCAACTTTTCAACTCAGGTACTGATTGCTTTTCAAGCTAAAGAAAGGAGCAGGTATGTTACCGGCATTGTACAAAGCTTGTCTTGCCAATATACACCATGTGAGCCCTGAGTGAGCTTCGGAACACACTGCTTATAAATTCACTGTGACAGTGAAATGATCAGCGGCACTATGGGTCATCCTTTGCAGCTACCACCACGCTGATTTGTGTGCTGTCATGTTTGCTGCCTGAAAAAATAGCCTCTGTAGGTTTATTCTGAAAAGCTGTGCTCACATGTTTAGCTATGTTCTCGCATCTTGCATCTGAAAAGAGAGCTGTTTTCTTACGCAGGCACAGTTCCGTGCGTACACGTATTTCAGAACATATTCCCTGTCTTAATGCCATTTCTTGAGTGGGTGCGATCCATCACCAGGGTCTCTGCTGTGGCCAAGCCCCATGGAGGGGCCGGTGTAACTGCAGTGTTCAGGAATGCTGTAAAGCAGAGTTGTGACTTACGCACCTTCCCCTTCTACCAGATTACACTTAGAGAGCCAGCTTTTAGGTATCCAAGGGGTAAATCCAAGAGCAATCCTTGCTGTGCTTCTTCAAGGGGACTGGAGCTGCTCTGGAAGTGGCTTTCAAATGTGCCTGTATGGTTTTAGTATCATTCCCACATAAAATTCCTTTCAGAGGCATTGCATATATGCTGCTTGTTGTGTAATGAAACATGAAGCACATGGGAGAGGTGATGCAGCCTTGAGCAAAACCACGTTTGAGCCGTGGCCTGCCTGCATAGGGAGTCAGAGGTACCCGCAGTGTTTCTCTGCTCAGGTTCCCTGCCTCTCCAGCTGCCCTGATGCAGTCTTGTAAGCTTAGATGGCTCAGGAACGCTCTCTCCCTATGGATTTAAGTGATCGCTGAAGGTTTAAGTTTGTGCCTAAGCTCAGCCTGCCTCCACTCTTGGGACCTGGGAGGCTCCAGCAGCCTGGCAGTGCCCTGTCGGGGTCCCCATCTCTTGGAAACGCAGGCAGTCTACCTACAATCTCCAGAGCTCTGCTTTGTGTCCTCTGGATGCTTTCTCCTTAGAAAGCGCTGGCTGCTGCCGTGTCTTCTTCATCGACCTCCTGCCATGAAGGGTCTACATTACCCCCGAGGTGGGCATTTGCTGTAGGTCTGGCACGGATGAGCCTTCCCAGCACGCAGAGCTGAAGCCTTCCACAGGTACCCCGAGAGAGACCCTTCTCCTGTGGGGACACCCTCCGGCAGCGCCGGCGCCTCATCCTGCTCCGGACACCCCGCCCGGGAGAGCAGACAGAGCTTCAGGGGCTCTGGCAGCAGGTGACCCACCTGCGGGGGGAGGCCGCGCCGGTGTCCGAGCGCGGGGGGAGCTGCCCTCGGTGATATAAGGAAAGCAAGTGCCTGGAAAACATAGGGTTAAAATACTTTTAACTTAATTTAGGTCTCAGATAGAGAACAACGTTTGTGTTGTAAGCCTGTGGTGTCATAACAGAATTTAATAGTCTTACTAACAAGAGTGAATTATTTCTTACCATCCTTCTAATTATCAGATTGGAGACAGTGACTCCCAAACATCTGCTAGCTTAGGATACTCCTTGTCTGCCCATCCTGTTCTGCTTGCAGTAGATTTTGTACGAAGGCCACACTGGTCTAAATCTTTGCCAGCAATCAGAAACTTACAGATAGGGCTGGTTTCAGCTGGTTTTGTGATTACTGGGGCATCCCACTGTGCCAAAGGTGAAAAGTGAGGAAGACTGCTTACTTCATCTTGAAGAGCCCTGCCCACAACCATCGGAGGGCAGTGTGCAAGCGCCAAAAGGGAGGAGACTTATGATAATGAGTACCTAAAGTAATTGTAATATCACCGCCTGCTCTCTCTGGGGAACCTAATGAATATGCATGTTTGTGTGTAATAAATATCTGCTTGCTTAACCCCTCGGTGTGCAAGTTAGGAGGAGCGGTCCCCCTTTCACCCGGTGCCCTAATAAACATACCTGCTTTATAACTCTCTTTGAGTTGTAGAGTCTGATTCTGTGCTTCTATTTGGCACCCCAGATGGGACAATCTCTGCCCGGCTGCGGGACCTACTGAGGACGGGACTCCTCTGGGCACCCCCGAGATTTCTTGGGAGGACTCCCCCACTCACTCAGATCACCGCAGGGGCAGACAAGGACCATCACCAGTGAATCATCAGGTATGTTTAAACCAGGTAAAGGGGATACCCGTAAGTCATACTGAGACGTCCTACGTGAGGTAAAGAGCACGGGTGCTCGCCCCATGGGTTAGTTTGGTTTGATAGGTTATCGATCCAAGGGTAACTGTACTAACGGCTTTATGAGCCTTTGGCAAGTAAACACTGGCTTAAGGTTTCTGTCTTACAATTATTGGCTTAGACGACATTCTGTGTGAAGTGGGTGACTGAGAGATGGGCCCTTGTGTGAATGAGTGTTTTGTGTGAGTGAGACGTGGCATAGCTACGAAGCGAGTATGGAGTCCTGATCCGCGGTTCCGTGTTCTCTGTGAGGAGAGCGGCCGGAGACAGACAAAGTGTGTATGTCTCATGAAATTGAACCTATTGTTGAGTTTTGGTGTCCTATCCACCGTGATATTGTGTGTGAACCAGTTTTCGTCTTTGAATGGTTTGTTTGTGAGGATAAAGTGTCAGTGAAATTTGGTTGGGATTTTTCGTGTGTTAATTGCCCGGGAAATTGGTCCGACTGGGACCGGATTGAACGTTCGTGTGAATTAGTACGAGTAGTTTGTGGAAATCTGGGAGAACTAAAGAGCCAGTAGAGCAATATGGGGGTTAATTGTCAGAGTAGTGTTCAAGCTCGCTGGCGCGGGGCTGGAACTAGCCCTTGCCCTATCTGTCATCACTGTTGTTTGTATATCCAAGCTAAGTGTCGTGCTTGTTCAAAATATTTTTTTCCCTTTTTTTTCAAAAATTATTTTTCAATATTTTTTCAAAATAATTATTTCCCTTTTGGTGGGAGACAGGCGGTTTCTATACAGAACTGTTTGGAATTTGGGTGTATCCGTTGTGGGTGCCGCACTCCGTTACACCTTTTCCTCTGGGTAAGATGTTATTGTTGTAGGCTAACCGTGTCGTATATCTTTAAAGGACTACAATGGGAGGACAACAGGACAACAGAGTGGGGGAATTCTCAGAAAGAGCCCGTTAGGTTGCATTTTAGCTCATTAGAAAGATATAGGGGTGCCACCGGGAGGAATTGTGAATAAGAAAACCCTGATCAAATGTTGTAATCAGTGGTGGCCTTTATGTAAATTGGAAGATGGGGAAAAGTGTCCCTTCAATGGAACTTTGAATTATACTACCTTATTACAATTAATGTTATTTTTGAGACGACAAGGAAAATGGGATGAAGTTTCATATGCTGATATGTTCTTTACCCTTCGGAATCATCCTGAATGGCAGACAGAATGTGGGCTGGGGCCTCTGCAAGACCCGATGGTGTTGGCTCTGGAGAAGGGTAATAGAAATGGAAGTTAAAGAGATGTTGTTCGGCATGTAGTATAGGGCAGAGCTGTACCAGACTGGGAGAGGTAGGGGACCCTGGAGCTGGGGATTTACCAGAATATTATAAAACACCCGTGAGACAGGAACCACCACAAGAGGAAGGTGGGGATTCCGAATCAGACATCCCTCCAGGCAGTCCAGTATCCTCTCATACCCAAGGAAGGCAAGGGCAGGAAATACTGCAAGCAGAACAGGATGGGCAGACAAGGAGTATCCTAAGCTAGCAGATGTTCGGGAGCCAGTGTCTCCAAACTAACTGATAATTAGAAGGATGGTAAGAAATAATTCACTCATGTTAGTAAGACTACTAAATTGTGTTATTGATACAGGGGGCTTGATATAAGAAACGCTAGCGCCTGGAAGTCTGTGGAATTTAGGGGTCCCACTAAACATGAATTGTCTTCTACATCCTCCTTATCAGTTAACCATTCTTCTCCTTCTCCTCACCACATCTACATATCAGTTGCTCATTCTTCTCTACTTATCAGTTAATCCAAAGACAGACAGATATGGCTGTGTCTTACGAAACTCTGGCGGGGGGGGGGGGGGGGGAATTATAGTCTCCCAATCGGTTATTCTTTGGGACCAGAAATAAAACGATTACTTTGTGGAGTAAGCCACAAAGTCCCGGAGGACCTCCGGGAAGTTAGAAAGGGAAAACTGGGAAAGGATTTGTAAAAAAAAAAGTATCAGAGAAATTTGAGGAGGCGTGGTTAAAAAGAAGAAGATAAAATGGGAACAAACCAAAGTAAGGAAATATTAAGAAAAAGCCCCTTAGGGTGTATTTTGGTACATTGGAAAGAAATTACAGGACCTGGGGGCACGGAAAACAAGAGAACCCTAATTAAGTACTGTAATCAATGGTGGCCTCTCTATAAATTAGAAGATGGGGCGAAGTGGCCACTTAATGGGACATTGGACTATAATACTATGTTACAACTAATGTTATTTTTAAGGAGGGAAGGGAAGTGGGATGAAGTATCATATGCAGATATGTTCTTCACTCTCCGAAACCACACAGAATGGCAAAGAGCCTGTGGAATGATACCGCCCCAGGATCCCTTGGTGATGGCCCTGGAAAGGGATGGGAGAGGAAATAGAAACAAGCCCAAACGATGTTGTTCATCATGCGATATTGGTCAAAGGTGCACTAAACAGGATAAAATTCACCACGATACAGAGCAGGAATTAGTAGATATAGTCAAACCCCCACCAAAAAGACGGGAGAGTATGGATTCGGATGATGCTGTTACTTCTCCAGGCAGTCCGGTCTCCTCGCGAACCCGGCAGAAGCCTGTCCTGCAGGCACCTCTTAGAGAGGCAATAGGACCTGAAGGAACCACAATGCTAATTAGAGTACCCTTTTCTACCCTGGATCTAGAAGCATGGAAAAAGGTTGCAAAAGATTACCGTAATGACCCTGTCGGTGTTACAAGGCATTTGCAATTTCTAGTGAAACAACACAATCCAGATTGGAATGACATACAGTTGCTGCTAGAAGCAATGACAGAAACGGAGAAACAATTAATATTAAAAACAGCAGGGGATCTAGCTGAGGACTACTATCGAGCGAAACGACAGGATGTAAAGGAATTTTTTCCGCTCCAAGATCCTAAGTGGGACCCAAATCGATCAGCAGAGCGGGAAAAACTGCAGGCATACCAAGAATGGATTGTTAAAGGGGTAGAAAGGGCCATCCCGAAAACTATAAATTGGTCAGTCTTGTATGAGGTAAAACAGGGCCCTTCAGAATCGCCATCCGAATTCCTAGATCGCTTAAGGGAAACAATGCGCCGTAATACACCACTAGATCCGGGCTCAGAGGTGGGAATACAGCAATTAGTGTCTCTCTTTTTGGGACAATCTACGGGGGATATTAGGAAAAAACTTCCAAAACTACGACCAACGGAGGGAAGAAATTTAGAAGTTCCCTTGGATGAAGCATGGCGAGTATTTAGTAATCGAGAGGAAAGTTACAAACAAGGAATGCGGAGATTAGTGGCAGTGGTGGAAGAAGGGGGAAGAAGGGAACAAAAACAAGGGCCTCGACTAGGCAAAGATCAGTGTGCATTGTGCAAGAAATTTGGACATTGGAAAAGTGAGTGTCCGGAAAATAAAAGAAACTGCCGTACAAACAAAATCAGAAAGGGGAGAATGATTGCACATGTGAAAGAAGAATGACGGGAACCGGGGGAATCTTCCCTAGCAGATCCACTGGTTATAATGAAGCTAGGGGATGAAGAGGAAGTGGAATTTTTGATTGACACGGGCGCAACATATTCGGTTTTAAATAAAGCCCTGATACCTTTAGGGAATGAATATATTACTGTAAAAGGGGCAACTGGCCAAAGTGAAAAGGCGTATTTTTGTAAACCATTAAAATACCAATTAGGGAAACAATGGGGCATTCACAAATTTTTATATATGCCCAACTCCCCAAAAGCCCTCTTGGGAAGGGATTTATTAGAACAATTGGGGGCAGTTATCACCTTCAATGAAGGTGAGATCACCTTAAAGGTAAATGACCAGCAATACATAGAAGTACTAAGTTTAACTTTAGTTACACACCAAACAGAGGAAAAGATTAGAGAGGATGTATTAGACCAAGTATTTCCAGGTGTATGGGCTACAGATATACCTGGAAAAGCCAAAAACGCACCCCCGATACAGGTCAAGCTCAAGAAAGGGAAACAGGCAGTTAGGATCAAACAATACCCTTTGAAAAAGGAAGACAGGGAAGGAATCTGCCCGATAATTGAAAACTTCTTGCAGATAGGGCTATTAAAGGAGTGCCAGTCTGATTTTAACACCCCTATTTTACCAGTCCGTAAACCTGACGGGACATACCGGATAGTACAGGACTTAAGAGCTGTCAACAAAGTAACCGAAGATCTTTACCCTGTGGTAGCAAATCCATATACCTTGTTAACATGCCTAGCACCAGAGCTAACTTGGTTTACTGTTTTAGATTTGAAAGATGCCTTCTTTTGCCTCCCTCTCCACGAAGCCAGCCAGAAAATCTTTGCATTTGAATGGGAAAACCCTAGGAGTGGACGCAGAACTCACCTCACATGGACGGTGCTGCCTCAGGGATTCAAAAACAGCCCCACTCTGTTTGGAGAACAACTGGCAAAAGATCTAGAATCCTGGGAGGCCCCACCTGAAGAAGGAAAACTATTGCAGTACGTAGATGACATCTTAATCGCTACCCAAACAGAAAAAGCCTGTGTGGCCTGGACGGTAAGCCTTTTAAACTTTTTGGGACTTCAGGGATACAGAGTATCCAAGAAAAAGGCCCAAATAGTGAAACAAAAGGTAATTTATTTGGGCTATGAGATAAGTGCTGGACAGCGAACTTTGGGACGGAGCCGTAAAGAGGCAATATGCCAGACCCCAAAACCTCAGACAATAAAAGAACTACGAACCTTCCTGGGAATGACAGGATGGTGTAGGCTGTGGATTTACAACTATGGGTTACGTGTAAAGCCTCTATATGCACTCATTGCTGATGGTAACAGAGATCTTCAATGGACAAAAGAGGCTACTCAAGCCTTCAACCAACTAAAGAATGCTCTCATGTCAGCTCCGGCCCTCGGACTTCCAGACGTGAGTAAACCATTCTTTTTGTTTTCTCACGAGAAACAGGGAATTGCCTTGGGAACACTAGCTCAGGACTTGGGCCCATGTCGGCGAGCAGTTGCTTATTTTTCTAAGCAATTGGACTCTACGGCTAAAGGGTGGCCTGGGTGCCTTAGAGCAGTGGCGGCAGTCGTGCTGAATGTCCAAGAAGCACGCAAATTCACCCTGGGCCAGAAAATAACAGTGTTAGTGTCCCATACAGTGTCTGCAGTACTGGAAGTAAAAGGCGGACATTGGCTCTCCCATCAGAGGTTCCTGAGATATCAAGCCATCCTGGTGGAACAAGATGATATAGAAATAGTAACAACTAACATTGTCAATCCAGCTTCTTTTCTCAGCAGAAACGAAGGAGAACCTATACATCATGACTGTCTGAAAACCATTGAGGACACATACTCCAGCCGTCCAGACCTGAAAGATACCCCTTTGGACAACGCAGAAACCTGGTTTACTGATGGAAGCAGCTATGTCATCAGTGGGAAACGACACGCTGGATATGCGATCACCACTTGCAGAGAAGTAATAGAATCTGGACCACTACCAATGAACACTTCCGCACAAAAGGCAGAACTGATCGCACTAATTAGAGCTTTAGAACTAGCAAAAGGAAAGGATATAAATGTCTATACAGACTCAAGATACGCATTTGGAGTTGTGCATGCACATGGAGCCATCTGGAAAGAAAGAGGACTGTTGAATTCGCACGGAAAAAACATCAAACATGCATAAGAGGTAGTGAGATTGTTGGAAGCAGTCCAACTACCTGAGAAGGTAGCAATTATGCACATTAAGGCACACCAGAAGGTGAGTTCGAAGCAGGAAGAAGGAAATGAGCTGGCGGACAGAGAGGCAAAAGCAGCAAAAGGAGAGGTAATTATTGAAGGAGCCCTAATTTCTGATGGGAAAATTCCTTTGGAAGGTAAGCCAAATTACAGTAAGGAGGATCAGAAACTAATTACAGATCAGGATGGAATACTAAATAAGGAGGGGTGGGCTCACACACCGGAAGGGAAAATAGTTGTCCCCTCTTCTTTGTTATGGGCATTAGTAAGAAATGAGCATCAGAAAACACACTGGGGAGTGGATGCCTTACATAAGTATCTACTAAACAAAATCATGGCTAGAAATTTGTATGCTACCATTCAACAAGTAACTCAACAATGTGACCTTTGCCTTCAAACAAACCCCCAAAATACCCCCAAACTTAAAATAGGTCAAATTGGAAGAGGTAATGGACCAGGTCAACAATGGCAGATCGGCTTCACAGAACTGCCACGAAAAGGGGGGTATAGACATTTGTTAGTCCTAACAGACACCTTTTCAGGTTGGCCAGAAGCCTTTCCAACAAGAAGTGCAAAGGCTCGGGAGGTAACTAAGATATTGTTACAGGAGATAATACCACGATACGGAGTTCCAGCCACTATATCTTCAGACAGAGGACCACATTTTATTTCAAATGTGGTACAACAAATTAACAAACATTTAGGTATCGATTGGCAACTTCATACTCCCTACCACCCTCAGTCAAGTGGTCAGGTGGAGAAAATGAACCATTTAATTAAACAACAAGTTGTGAAATTGGGTCAGGAGGCCAGTCTACCTTGGCCCAGGCACTTCCATTAGCTCTGCTGAGAATTCAAACTAAACCAAGAACTCGAGAAGGATTAAGTCCTTTCGAAATTCTGTATGGAAGACCATATGGGGTTCAACAGGGAACGTCTCCCCAAGTGGGAGAAGAAACTATGAATAACTATGTAATAGAGCTAGGAAAACAACTCAGAAAAATTGAAAAACATGTGGCTGGAACTCGAAGCAGAGGACTGGATAGTCCCGTACATAACATACAACCTGGAGACTATGTGTATATAAAATCTTTCAGACCCACGGGGGAAGAAGATCTCGAGCCAAGGTGGAAAGGGCCATTCCAAGTACTACTCACAGCTTTCACAGCTATCAAAATTAAAGAACAAAACGCCTGGATTCATCATACTCGAGTCAAGAAGGCTCCAAAGGCTCCTTGGAAAATTACATCAAGTGGTAATAACGGACTGAAACTAAAACTAACTCGTGAAAAATAGAGTGTTCTATGGATGTTAGTATAATGTTATGATTGTAATCAGAATATACGCCTGGGTATCACTTACTACCTGGATAAGCTTGCATAGCTAGTTAAAATGAAATTGCTATTTATATTAACCCCTTATATCCATACCATGGTCCAAGCCATAGAAAAAGAAACATCAATACTGGGGTCAAACACAAATATTTGGCTCACATGCGCAAACAAAATGGGGGTTACTGATTTCTGTTTGACCTTGGCACGGGTGGGAAATCCTTTTCAAACATGCTTAATTGGTGTACCATACCTGAGTCCCTTTGATTTTCGGGGATGGGTAAGGGATGACTCGATTCTAAATTTTACCAAGGTGACCGAAACGGTCAAAAGGGCTCGAGGAACCAGTTGGACAGTTGCGTCAGCCCAAACGGGTGGAATAATAAAATACTTAAACCATTCCACTATCCCGATGCAAGAACTCCAACTCCTGGGATCTGACAGAACCAATCAGAGCTGCATAACTTTTAGTACATGGTCAAACGAAGTCCCTGAGACTAAGGTAACTACCGGGAAGACATGGTATCATAATATAACCGCTTACTGCTCAGGATCATCTCCAGTGTTACGATACAATGATGAAATACCCAAAGCTCTACCCCAGGATATTTCTTGATATGTGGAGGCCGTGCATGGCCAGGAATTCCTTCCAAACCTTTTGGGGGACTATGTTATCTAGGTAAATTGTCCCTGTTTGCAGCCTCCAAAAGACATTTAGTCCAAGACATAAAAAACAGCCTCCGTAGAGACAAACGATCCATTGAGCAATTAGGCCCGAATTGTGATTCTACTTTAAACCTTTGGAACCACACAGCAAGATTTTTGGCAGCGTTATTTGTACCAAATTTAGCTGCCGGAAAAGCACTGGCAGACATACATCACTTAGCATGCTGGGCAGCTAAACAGTTAAATATAACTTCAGACGTGATATCCTCACTTGCCACAGACCTAGATAGCGTGAGACACGCATCTTTACAAAATCGAGCAGCAATTGATTTCTTATTATTAGCCCATGGACATGGGTGTGAGGATTTCGAAGGTATGTGCTGCATGAACTTATCTGATCATTCTGAATCAATTCATGCTAAGCTACGAAAATTACAGGAAAATATGCAAGAGCTTAGAATTGTTGGAGGCGGACTGGATAAATGGCTAAATAGCCTAGGAATTACTGGATGGTTCAAGGACATACTTAAACAAGGTCTTCTAATCTTAGTGATAGTATTATTCATTTTAATGATTGTACCGTGTGTAATACAATATATATTGAAGTTATTCCATAAATCAATAGAAGGAACATGGATAGCTCTGTTGTAAATAATAATCATTAAATAGTAAAAGAATTTACTCACGTTATAGAAAAGGGGGGACTGATACAGGGGGCTTGATATAAGAAACGCTAGCGCCTGGAAGTCTGTGGAATTTAGGGGTCCCACTAAACATGAATTGTCTTCTACATCCTCCTTATCAGTTAACCATTCTTCTCCTTCTCCTCACCACATCTACATATCAGTTGCTCATTCTTCTCTACTTATCAGTTAATCCAAAGACAGACAGATATGGCTGGTTTCAGCTACTTGTGTAATCACTGGGGCATCCAGATGTGACAAAGGTGAAAAGTTTAAGAAGAGGAAGACTCGTTTACTTCATCCTGAAGACCCCTGCCCACAAGAGGAAGACTCATTTACTTCATCCTGAGACCCTCACCCATGACCATGGGGAGGCACTGCGCATGTGCAAAGGACTTTTTAGCTCATTATAATACGAAGCGGGGATAGATCATGAATATGTATAGGCGTGTAACTTTGGAGGATAAATGTAGCGGGAAAACGACACTGAGGTGTGCATACTTTGAAGGAGCGATCCCGATGCACCTCAGCGCTGAATAAAAGCATACCTACTTTACAAGTTTTACGAGTTGTCGAGTCTCTCCGCGTATCATTATGACACCACAGGCTTACAATGCAAACATTGTTCTCTAGCTTAGACCTAAGTTAAAAGTATTTTAACCCTATGTTTTCCAGGCACTTGCTTTCCTTACAGCACTCGGTACCGACAGGCCCGCGGGGCCCCGCCGTAGGACGCCACCATCGCCACCGGCAGCCCAGCGCCGCCATCTTCCTCCCTTCTCGGACGCGAAGGCACCGCCCGCCGCTGGTCGCTGCCGTCACGTGGCAGCGCCCCCTGGTGCGCCGGTCCAGCCGCTGAGGGCGGGCCTGGCCGGGCCGCAGGGACCGGGGCCTGACCCGGTAGGGCTTGGCCCGGAAGCCCGCCCGCCGCGGCCGCGTGAGCTTCCGTGGCAGGGGAGTGCTGCGGGGCCCGGTGCTCTCCGCTGCACGCGCCCTGGAGCCGGGGTCCCTGCTCGGCGCGGAGCCGGTGGCTCCCGAGCCGCGCCGCTGGTAGCGGGCGGTGAAAGCCCAGCTCGCCTGACCCTCTTGGTTTGTTTCCCCGGAGCTGGAGCCGGAGATGATCATCCACATGGATCAGAAGGAGGAACTGCGGTTGTGCCGTCTCCGCTCCTGCGAAGGGAAGACTGCTGTGAGCGGCAGCTCAGGTAAGGGCCATCAGCGTGAACCCGTCATGAGAAACAGTGCTCCAGGAGCACCAGCGCCCACAGGATGTACAAGGGCGGCGGTGCTGGGTTGGAGCAGGGCCCGTGCAGCTTCACCTGCTGCCTGTGACGAGGGTATTCATAGCGCCACAGGCCACCAGGCTGGGAGGGATCTCAAGGATCATCCGGTGCAACTTTTCCAGGCAGAGCATGCCCTGGACTGGATGTCGCAGTGCCCTGCCCAGCTGAGTCTTTAAAGTGTCCAGCACTGGGGAGTGCACCGCTTCCCTGGGGAGATTATTCCAATGGCTGGTTGTTCTCATTGGGAGAAATTTTCCTCTTGTGTCCAACCAGAATCTCCCCAGGAGTAAGTTGTGCCCCTCGTCTTTTCCATGTGACTCCTTGTGGAAAGGGAGCCTCCGTCTTCTTCATAGCCACCCTTAAATACTGGACTGTGGTGGTCAGGTCTCCCCTGAGCCTTCTTTTCTGTAGGCAGAACAAGCCCAGCTCTCTCAGCCTTTCCTCATACAGCAGGCTGCCCAGCCTTTGATCAAGACCCAGAGAAGGGCAGACAAGCAGTGATGTGTCCCTGTATCCTTTCACAGGCCTGCGCCGTCTGTGGCTTCAGAAGCTCCTGAACTAGACACGTAATGTCTCAAGATCTGTCTTCTTGCCTTCTCAAGCTGCGCCCATTGTAGCATCCGTGGCAGCTTGCAGCAAGGAGTTCCACAGCTTATTTAGGTGCTTGATGAATTGCTGCCTCCTTTAGTTTGCTTTGAAAGTGCCTTTTACTGCTGCCAGGAGTTCTTAATTTAGAAGAGATGGTGCAGGATAGATGCCAAACCACCCCACAGGCCACTTGTGTTTTTATAGTCCTCTGTGATACCCCCTATCAGCTGTACCTTTTCCCAGCAGAATGGGCAGTTCACTCATCTCCTATACAGAAGCTGTTCTGTGCCTCTGATGGTTCCTGTCATGCCTCTATCTTCCTCAGCTCTATCAGAGTGTCTCTGACATGGGGGATCCGTCCTCCCCCTTGCACACAGTCAGAATGTGGGTTTTGAGCAGCAAGGCAGAATTACGTTCTCTTTTCTTCCCTATTTTTTCCCCCCGGCACTCATTGATGCTTGACTGGCTGTGTTGTGTGCCTAGGAGCTGCAGTTTTCACCCAGCTGCTCAGACTCCAAGGTGCTAATGCTGGATGATATGAAGAACATTCTAGGCCCATCGTGGTGTAAGTGCAAGCTGTAGAGGCTGTTCTCCTCTGAAGGTCTTTGTTTACCTGCAGTGAACATCCCTGTCACCTGGTTGGTCAGTATCTTAAGGCTCTGCCACAGTTTGTAGTCAGCCTTTGTGTCTTTAACCCTGAGGAACACAAAATCATCAGCAAATGTTTCCACCTCCCTTTTCCCTTCCTTACTGCCCTGTGAGCTTCATTCATCCTACAGCAGCTTAGTTTCTTTACCAGTTGTGGTGAAGAACGAATGTCTTTTGGGAATGCCTTTGGACCCCACATGTCCCTTTTGATAAAACTGGGGCCATCTCTGAAGAACTCCGAGTGGTTTGTGAAGTGAGACATCTCTTTCCAAAGGCCGTGCCAGGTCTTCCCCAGGCTGTCCTCTCGCCATCTGTCCATTAAGTCTTTTACTCAGATTTCTGTTTGTTTGCTCAGAATGTTGGGCCCCAGATCTCCCCTCCACCCCTTTCTGTGGCATCACATCAGCCACCTCCAGTCCCAACAGTGAGGTACCGGAGCCAGAAGTCCAGCAGCTTACTCTGCTTACCTGGAGCTTGCCTTGTAGCTATAGCACTGGCACTCTTGGGAATATCAGAGGTCTTGCCATCAACTCAAATTGGCATGTGCTGAGGAACAACCACATTCTTCATGTCTCTCTTGCTTATTCATTTTTGCCAGTTCAGCCTTATGCTTCTAGTATTAATTCCTCCTCATTGTGAACTTGCTCTCCTTCCACTTGAAATACTTCCAGTGAGTTCCTGTCTTGGTTTAGATCAAACCCTTTACAGACAGCGTGTCCTAGTTGCCAGTGCAGGTACCTGGTAGCTCAGAAGTAACAGAAATGATTGTAGAAGCACTAGAGCCGTGACAATAATTGTAAAAAGAAGCTTGACACTCCTCATCTTCCCCCAAAAGTATAGAACACCATAGAAAACTTAATTGTCACGTACTTCAGAAGGCTTTTTCAAGGTCTATGTAAAGAACCAAAATTCTGTGTGAGTGCCAAAGTTAGCATCTCTTTGGGCACAACGGCAACAGAACAACTTTGCTAGCTCCACTGTCTACTCAGTACGTCTGACGAACTTGTCAAGAGCTTCATGCTGGACTGCCAGGAACATCCTCTTTCCATCCTGTCTGTGGATATCACCTTTCTCTTTTCCTCGAGTCCTGGCTGGAGTAGCTGCAGAGAAATGGAAATGCCTTTGTGGTAACTAGCAAAATTGCATTTTCTGTTCCTCTCAAGGGATGGTTTTAATGAAAACTGTGTGAGGGAAGAAGTGGCATCACTGCCACAGCAAGCTGCCGGAGAAGGTATCTTAGGAGTTCACTGTGAAATCATATTGTGATGTTTTCTTGTGCTTCCCAGAAAGAGGAAGATGAAATATGTACATATATCAGTCTGGGGTTGAACTTCTAGACTCTCCTTCCTTTATTGCACACTTATGGTTCAGTAGCAACTCACGTCTTCCATGGCCTGCACTTCCTTATCTCAGCTCTGCCAGACCACAGGAGGTGCCTGTGGTTTGTACAGCAATCCCATGTGACCGATATGGTACTGGTTTATTTCATAAGAGTGTTCAGAGACCCACAAGATATCTGTTGAATCTTTAAGCAGATCTGGAGATGTGCTTTGTGTGCATGTCACGCAGGTGCTGTCTTGCTCATTCAGCCTGCAAAGAGCTGTGTTTCCTGTGGACAGCAAAAGGCACAGCATTGTTGGGGGCACGTGGTTCTGGACCTGCTACATGCTCATCAAACCACATTCAGAGCAGTGGGCTGGAAGGAGTCGCTGCTCTCTGTGAACACCGTAGAAACCAGCACAAGCCCCTTGTCTTGAACAGGCTTTCAGGTGAGCTTGGGTCTGCGCAGCGAACATTCATAGCAGTAACGCTTCTGCAAGACTTTATATACATAAGAGGGCAGGGATTTGTTCATTGCCTGTGTCCCAGGAGCCTCATAACTGTTCAGCTAGCGTTAATTTGACTTGCACCTACCTTCATCTTCTACCTGTGTTAGATTTCCTCAGTGCATAATCTGGAACCAGCCATGGGGGATCTTCAGTTCACCCACCACGTTGCACAACGGATTTGTTCTGCACCAGTGAAAGCATAAGGTTAATTTGCTTCTGCTCCAAGACTGGCATAAGCCAGGCTCCAGGCGGTCTCCGTGTCTCATGCCTCGTGCATCTTCTCTTTCTCTGCAGTACCAGCAGCACAAGAGCACGGAGATTACTGTTGCAACCCAAGTAATGTTCTGCTGAACAAGGCAGTTCTTTATGGCCTAACTCTGGCTCCCAGTTCAACTTTTAGTAACATCCTGTGGAGACAAGCAGAGAGAGCTGGGCTTGTTGAGCCTGGAGAAGAGAAGGCTCTGGGGAGATCATAGAGCAGCTTCCAGCACCTAAAGGGCCCAACAAGGAATGTGGAGAGGGGCTTTTGACAGGAGCAGGTAGGGACAGGACAAGGCGGAATGGCTTTAAACTGAGAGAGGGGAGATTTAGGCAAGGTGAAAGAAGTTCTTCCCTGTGAGGATGCTGAGGCGCTGGCACAGGTTGCCCAGAGGAGCTGTGGCTGTCCCATTCCGGGCAGTGTTCAAGGCCAGGTTGGATGGGGCTTGCAGCAACCTGGTCTAGTGCAAGGTGCCTGTGCACATGGCAGGAGGCTGGAACTGGATGTGATCTGTAAGGTCCATTCCAGCTAAAACCGTCCTGTGGTTCTGTGATTTTCAGATACAACATCCTGGAAGAGCAAGCATCTTTCCCATTCAAGCAGTAAACCTTTGCCTCTAATATGCCAGTGATTCCAGGAGACTGAGGTTCTGGTGAAGCATGCAGGGCAATTTACAGCATTTGCTCCTGTGAACACTCTGAAAAATCCACTGTGTAGTTTGGAGGGAAATACCATGTCCTGAAGGCAGGATATAGCAGAATGTTTTATACTTAAAGTCAATCTGTCTGCTGAATTTTTAGAATTTGTCCCCTTGGGATTTGCCCTGTCCAAAGCTTCCAGTCCTGCCTGTGACTTGTCTGGATTCTCATTTTATTGCAGGTGAAGATGGGATTGTGAGCAAGAATGAAGACAATGCCCATCAAGGCATCCCCAGGCCAGTGGAGCCCAAGGGTTTATGCTCAGGACTCTCTGAGGAGAACAGTTCCCAGGGTCCTGCGCAGGACCCTGTTCTCCCACGCAGGTCAGAAAGGATTGAGAGATCCAAGAGCTTCCAGGTGAGCTCCAACCTCATCCAGCATCGGAAAATCCACACCGGAGAAAAACCCTTGACCTGCACTGAATGTGGGGAGAGTTTCTGGCAGCGGTCACGTCTCATCCAGCACCAGAGGATCCACACAGGGGAGCGGCCCTACAAGTGCTCTGAGTGTGGGAAGAGCTTCAGCGTGAGCTTGAAGCTGATCCGACACCAGGTAATCCACACGGGGGAGAAGCCCTACAAGTGTGCTGAGTGCGGGAAGAGCTTCTCCAAGAACTCGAAGCTCGTCCTGCACCAGCGCGTGCACACCGGGGAGAAACCCTATGAGTGTACAGAGTGTGGGAGGAGCTTCAGCGTGAGTTCAGAGCTGAGACGACACCAGCGGGTGCACACTGGGGAGAAACCGTACGAGTGCAGGACCTGCGGGAAGAGCTTCAGCGTGAGCTCAGCCCTGACACGACACCAGCGGGTGCACACTGGGGAGAAGCCCTACGAGTGCAGGACCTGCGGGAAGGGCTTCAGCGTGAGCTCCGCCCTGACACAACACCAGCGGGTGCACACTGGGGAGAAGCCCTACGAGTGCAGGACCTGCGGGAAGAGCTTCAGCGTGAGCTCCGCCCTGACACAACACCAGCGGGTGCACACTGGGGAGAAGCCCTACGAGTGCAGGACCTGCGGGAAGAGCTTCAGCGTGAGCTCCTCCCTGACACAACACCAGCGGGTGCACACTGGGGAGAAACCCTACGAGTGCGGGACCTGCGGGAAGAGCTTCAGCTTTAGCACTGCCCTGATACGACACCAGCGGGTCCACACTGGGGAGAAACCCTATGAGTGCTCCGAGTGTGGGAAGAGCTTCAGCGTGAGCTCACAGCTGATCCGGCACCAGGTAACCCACACCGGGGAGAAGCCCTACAAGTGTGCCGAGTGTGGGAAGAGCTTCTGCGATAACTCGCAGCTCGTCCGGCACCAGCGCGTGCACAGTGGGGAGAACCGCTATGAGTGCACGGATTGTGGGAAGATCTTTGGCCGGAGCTCTGCACTCATGAAACACCAGCGGATCCACACTGGGGAGAAGCCCTACAGGTGTTCTAAGTGCGGGAAGAGCTTCTCCAGGAATGCACACCTCATCCTGCACCAGCGGGTCCACACCGGGGAGAAGCCCTACAGTTGTGCCGAGTGCGGGAAGAGCTTCACCGCGAGCTCCTCCCTGACACAACACCAGCGGGTCCACACTGGGGAGAAACCCTATGAGTGCTCCGAGTGTGGGAAGAGCTTCAGCGTGAGCTCGAAGCTGATCAAGCACCAGGTAACCCACACCAGGGAGAAGCCCTACAAGTGTGCCGAGTGTGGGAAGAGCTTCTGCGAGAACTCGCAGCTTGTCCGGCACCAGCGCGTGCACAGTGGGTAGAACCGCTATGAGTGCACGGATTGTGGGAAGATCTTTGGCCGGAGCTCCGCACTCATGAAACACCAGCGGATCCACACTGGGGAGAAGCCCTACAGGTGTTCTAAGTGCGGGAAGAGCTTCTCCAGGAATGCACACCTCATCCTGCACCAGCGGATGCACACCGGGGAGAAACCCTAGAAGTGCTCTGAGTGTGGGAAGAGCTTCAGCGGGAGCTCGCAGCTGATCCGGCACCAGGTAACCCACACTGGGGACAAGCCCTACAAGTGTGCTGAGTGCGGCAAGAGCTTCACCAGGAAGTCGCATCTCGTCCAGCACCAGCGGGTGCACACTGGGGAGAAACCCTACAAGTGCAGGACCTGCGGGAAGAGCTTCAGCGTGAGCGCAGCCCTGAAACGACACCTGCGGATCCACACTGGGGAGAAGCCCTACAAGTGTGCAGATTGCGGGAAGAGCTTCTCTGACAACTTGCAGCTCATCCGGCACCAGCGGATCCACACAGGGGAGAAGCCGTACAAGTGCTCTGAGTGTGGGAAGAGAATCAGGGTGAGGTCAGCCCTGCTACAGCACCAGCGGGTCCATACGGGGGAGAGGCCCTATGCCTGTGCCTTCTGCGGGAACAGCTTTCGGCGGAGTTCCCACCTCGTCCAGCACCTACGCATCCACACTGGGGAGCGTCCATACGTCTGTGCTGAGTGCGGGAAGGGCTTCCCCATGTGCTCAGCGCTCTTCCGGCACCAGCAGACCCACAGGGGTGGAGAGCCCCAGGTGGGGTGAGTGTGGGGAGCAGTGAGGTCTGATGCCCTGTGAGCAAAGCCCGGTGTCTCCCCCTCCCATTGACCACCCTGCTTGTGGAGGGTGAAAGAAGTTTCTTCCTAGGAGAATGAGCCCTCAGGGAGGAAGAAGGGGGGGGCCGGTGGAGGGAGCTGATTGGAGGTTTGGGGCAGGTGCCAGGAGGAAGGTGCCAGACTCTTTTCAGTGGTGGCCACCCCAGGATGAGCAGCAGTGGCCATGAACTGAAACACCAGAGGTTTCACCTCGACAGGAGGAAGAACTTGTTCCGTTGCAGTGGCAGAGCACTGAACCGGCTGCGCAGGGGGATGTGGAGGCTCCGTCTCTGGGCACATCCAAGCCCCGGCTGGACACGTTCGGGTGTCCCTGCCCCGGCAGGGCTGGGACCGGGTGACCCCGGGGTCGGCTCCCACGGCTCGTGCCGCTCGCACTGACCCCGCGCAATAAACGTTCGTTGAACGCCGCCGGGTTGCCTTCTCCGGACTGCGGCTGCGCGGGGACTTGCGCCGGCCGCCCGCCCGCCGGGATCTCGGTGGTAGCCGTTGGAGGGGGCGGGGACTTAGGGCCGCTGTGTGGCGTCCGGGCCTCCTCCAGCAATCGGCGGCTCGGGCTCGTGCCGCGGGCGGTTCCTGATTGGCTGCGCGGTCCCCACCCTGGGTGATAAATTCGGGGCGGCCGGGCCGGGCCTTTGTGTCACGTCGCGGGTCTGAGGGCGGGTCTCGGGGTCTGCGGCAGAGGCGGAGGGTGAGTGTTCGCGGCGCGTGTCCATGGCAACGCGGCGGGTCCGGCCCCGGGCTGAGGCCCTCGGGGTTACCCCCGGATTAACCCCCCACCTCCCCGGGGGCTCTGCTCCGCTGGGCCCGCCGCCTCTTCCCGTTCCCGCGGACATGTAGGCCCGGGACCTGCGGCGCTCAACCGGCAAAGCCGTGTAGGCCGTATGAGGGCCGCGTCCGTGTGCCTTTGCCTCTCGAGGCCTGGGCCATCGGTCCCGGGAGCAGCCTCCAGCCCGTGGCTCTGGCCTGGGCCTCAAGCTATTGTGGGTCCGGTGCTGCCGTCTGCCAGCCGTGTGCTCGGGAGCAGCGGGGCTGTGTGCGGCTGTGCTGGGCCAGTGCTTGTCAGGCCTCCCACATCTCTTCCCTCGGCTCCTGCGGGCGAGCGTCCGCACAGCAGCTGGTGCCAGAGTGGCTGCCTCATACCCTGCAGTGGTTCCTGCACACAGCTCCTCCAGGAGGATGTCTGAGTGTTTCAGGACAGGAGCTGCACCCGGTTCTGCTGGTGCCCTGGGGGCACTTGGCTCTTCTCTGTCCCTGTCGGTGTTCAAGGCCAGGTTGGATGGGCCTTGGAGCAACCTCTGCTAGTGGAAGGTGTCCCTGCCCGTGCCAGGGTCTGGGAACTGGATGAGCTTTAAGGTCCCTTCCAACCCCAGCCATTCTATGGTTCTGTAACTCTTGATGCTGCTGAGCTCAATAAAGAGCTGGAAGGATGAAGGCCTATGAAGCCTATTGCTGTCCCAGCTCTTCCTTTGTTGGGTGACACAGATATCTTATTCAAGCCTCATAGAGCCTAGCCCAGCACTGCTTTACATACATCAGCTATAAGTGCCTGTCACTGGCCCTGCTTGGGGTGTCCCAGGCACAGCTGACTGCATGCTGGGATGGGCAGGGCAAGTAGTGGCTCTCCCCAGAGCAAAGGCTGTTCACCAAGTTCATGTGTGCCTGTCACACTCCTTTCCTGCTCTCCCCAGGTGTAAAGCTGGTTGACTGATGTGCCCCTTGTGCTGTTCTCCCAGGCAGACTGAGAAAACAGATTCTGGATGCACTGCCTGGCACAAGGGCTGATTACCGAAGTGCAGAACTGGACGAGATCTGTGAACTTACCAGGAGTTTCCCTCCTTGGTCACTTTGTTGAGGTGCTGGACAGTGGCTCTGGGGGACAGAGGTAGGGTTTACGTGGGCACCTCTAAAAGTGCCTTAGACTTGAATTATTTCCCAGATGTAGGCAACGTCCAGGTGAAGTCTTGACCCCACCTGGGATCAGGCAGTGTAAAAATTATTCTGTGAGGCTCCATTGGATTGTTGGGATTAAGTGTCTTCCTACCCTGAGAAGAATGGCTGTGCATCTTGAGTGTGAAACTTGCTGTGGAAATGTGTCTGGGGCAAACTAAGTGCTGGCTAGATGAGATAGGGATGTTTTCTCAGAGGGTTTGAACGCTGTTATTGGGAAAGAAATGTTTGGAGTGCTGAGGTGTTTTGTACTAAGCCTTGTCTCCTATCTCCCGCCTCACTACCTGCCTCGTGTAGCTGTTGGATTCTCCCAGGACGCTGCTGGTAGGGCCCTGGGAAGGTATGTGTTTACGCTGAACATCAGCCAGGTCTTGATGAGCAGAGCTCATGAAGCAAATGAAATGACATTGCAGCCTCTGCAGTGGAAGTGGGCAGCTGCTCGAGCTGCCTGCTTGGTGAGTAGGACACTGCCTCTTCCAGGGGAGCAAAACCGTGAGAAATGAGGGCCCTGACCAGTGACCGTGTGGTGGGTTTTCAGCTACCAGATTTGGAGTAAAAGGGATGTGTAATGGTAAGAGATACAATGATTCTTACTTCCCTTCCTCCGAGTTCTCATGCGATACCCTAGTACTGAAAAGGACAGGGGTTTGATTTGTGCTGACTTGTCTCCTGAATTCACGGCTCATCCTGTCTATGCTGGATGGTATTGGGAAAAATCTCAGTTTCCATGTTGTCCTGTGTATGTACTGTCATCAGTACTGTCTGGAAGTATAAGATAAATTGGAACCAGTTTCTCCAGTTTAGTTTTGGAATCTGCATTTCTTGAGGAGTGCCTGACTTGAAGCCAGCTGCGCAGGAAGCCAGGATGCCATCAGGACTTGTGCAGCTGTGCTGGCAGGAGGCTGGCTGTGCTGTGAGGCAGGCAGGCTGTTCCCCTGGGCCCGTGACCAGGTGCTGGCTCAGGCTGGGCAGGTTCTGCCCCTTTGCTTCAGTTTCCCTTCCCCATGGTGGGTGTTTGGAGCTGTGACAAGTTTGCTGAGCTGGTGTGGTGCTGCTGTCCAGTGAGTGATCAAAATGAAAATAGCGCCCTTGAACCTGGCTTCCCCTGCCCTCTGGTTGGGGAGGCTGTGCTGTGTCCTATCCTGTGGTGCAGGGCCCTGGGGATGTGGGGCTGCTTCCCCTGTGACTTCTGTTACTGCAGAGGGCTGGCTGGCATGACAAAGTACTGTGTTGTGGTCAGTCTTTGCCCTGGGAAAGGCTCTGTCCCAGTGAGCCCAAGGACTGTGTGATCACAGGGGAAACCTTCACCCTGGTGATGTGTCCTCCAAACTGGGTGCTCAGACCCAGCTCCCAGCGCTCCTGGCCGGGTCCTGTGCTGGAGTGTGGAAGGGCAGTGAAAGTGGCTGTAGAACAGGGCTTCAGAAAGTCGGGCTGAGGAGCCAGAGGGCAGTTAATTTATAGCTGGGGTGCTCCATGTGAGCTGGGAGCCAGCAGCTGCTGTGCTGGTGCTGGCCCTGTGCTGAGCTTGGTGAACCTGCAGCTGCCTGCCTGCTCTTCTAGCCCTGAGGAGGCTGACGTCGAATGGGAGAGTGTGAGGGATGGCTCTCTTTCAGTGAGTGCTTTCCAAGAGCCAGGAAGCAGCTTAGTTCCTTGTTCATCTGGCAAGGCTGCCTGTAAGGTGATGGTGCTGCTCTGCACAAAGCTGATTACAGGTCCATTTTGTAAATGAGGTGCCTGGATTTCTGCTTAAGAGGAAACTCAGCTATAAGCCAGGTGTCTCACTCCTGCTTCTGGGTAGGTCTTTGGGTGTCCTGCTACATCCCTGGAGATTTTTCTGTTTGTTTCCTTTTGCAGAAGAGGAGGGAGAACTCAGTTACTTCTGGGGGTTGAAGTAAACCCTGCTATGCATGAGGGGAGAGTGTGAGTGGTAGCAGGAACCATCTGCAGCAGCCGTTTTGACTCTTCCCATGCAGTACAGCCCAGAAAAGGCAGAGCAGTGAACTCTGTCCCTGCTTTGGAAGTTCCTCTGCATATAGTCCGTTGCAGGGAAGGTGTTTGTCTCCCTGTGAGCTGCCTGACTCCTGCCCCAATTCACCACTGCTTTCCTCTAGGGAAAGCTCCGTATCACTGTGAAAATGAAGTAGCTCGTTGTTCTCCATCGCGATTGAAGGAGAGGTGTTTCCCTTTGCTTCTGCCCTGCTCAGAGTCTGGCATTGGATGAAATGTTTGATAGCACCAGTGGCAAGCAGCTTGCTCACAGTCTCAGTGCAGCTAGCTAGTGTGGAGGTCTCTGATCATTTTCAGCCAGGAGCTATCCTGAAGTGGGAAACCAAATGCAGCGTGCTGTGTTGTAGGTCTCCTCTGAGGCTAACATTTGGTGAGCTGGGTGGTGTTAGTGTTGAGGTTCACTGGGGTAATTGAACTGAACAAGCAAGATTGCTTCCTTGAAAGAGCCTGCTGTGCCATGGAAATGGCCAGTGGCTGTTCCTCACCACCCTGCTTGGTGGAGCAGCTCAGAGGCTGCTTGCTATATGGCTCAGCATTTCAGACCCATCCCTTCGTGAAGGCAGCTTCCCTCTAAAACCCCTCTCTGATTTTGCCTTTCAGGTTGTCTAATCTCCAGCGCTAACCAGCAATGCCACCTGCAATGGAGAGCGCAGAGAGGGGAGAAGGGGAAATGTTGTGCTATGAGGAAACAGAAGATGA
The DNA here is from genome assembly GCF_963264785.1 of Psittacula echo. NCBI lineage: Eukaryota > Metazoa > Chordata > Aves > Psittaciformes > Psittacidae > Psittacula > Psittacula echo. Next base: position 11,451,555 of record NC_137739.1, read on the forward strand.
TAATGTCAGGTGAGTCCTGTCTCACAATGTGGCACAGACAGTATTGGGTAAGGCAGGAGACCTTCCAGGTTAAAGGGTGATCTTTCTCCTCATCTGAAAAGGGGTGGGGGACTCCAATAGCTGATTAATCAAATGTGTATGTGCGGTAAATCTGTTTAAATCAAAGTGTACCAGCAGGGATGGGAAGGAGCAATGTGGCTAAAGCTGGCAGCAAGCAGTTGGGGTTTTTAGCCTTTACTATCACCTTGCACTTCAGAAATGCTTTGACCATTTGGCAGTTGTGTTTGTGCCTTCCTGGCCAAGGCGAGGCAGTTTTCCATGGTTTGCTGGGCAGACTCATGTGATAGCAGCTTCTTGTTTGGAAAGATGACCCTAGAGGTGAACTATGCTCTATGCCTCTCTTGCCTTTGCAGAATGCCCACCGGTTTAGGCAAGACTATTGTCTTGGAGGTTAGTTTAAACAACAAATTCACACACATGCTCTGAAAGTCGAGGCTTCAGACTTGGGAAGAGTGAGCAGGGTGCTTCCCGGAATACCTAGGTATTCCGTGCTGGTTGACTTCTCTTTGACTTGAGCCAGTTTCATGGTGCCTGGCTGCATGCCCACTCGGTGGGTCTGGAGTGCCTGTGTCTCTTGCAGCTATCTGTAGCAGACTAGTCAGAAAACCTGATCAGTGTCCTTTCCAAAGTGGACTGATGTTAGGCTGTAAACTGTCTGGGACTCTCGGGGAAGTCTTGGACCCTAAACTGTCGTCTTTTACGTATTTATTTTCACAGCATCTTCTGACTTTTGTCGTTCTGGCAGTTCTGAGTCTGCAGAGTGTTACTGAACAAAATGGACTCAACACTTCAAAATAAGAAGCCGGATTTCTAAAAGTATTTATATATTTGGAACATGTCAATATTTTTTTTTTTATACCATATATCTTTGAGTTTATTTGATTTATATAACATACAATAAACAATTTGAAAGGTACCAATGATAAATTATAAGTAATGTCTTATGACAGGTCGGGGGTGCATTCTAAGCATCCCCACTGGGTCTAGTGGAGAGCAGTAGAGTCTGTGCCTGTACTAACTGAAACCCCAGGCAGAGAACTGGAGGAAGAGGAGCTGACATGGGCACCCTGCAGGAAGGAGAGGTGGGAGAGATCAGTCAGGGAGAGAGCCCAGTTCATGTAGGCTGTGCAGCCCCAAGGTAAGAGAGACCTGGGGAAAAGGGGGGTGTCTGCTGGGAGGATGGGCTGTGGGAAGGGTCTGGTCTGGCCTCAGAGGGAGGGCTCCTGGTGGAGGGGAAAGGGGTGGCCAGTGATGAACCTCTTGTCTGTCAGGTCTATGGCAGGTATAGGGTGTGTGGGGGGACCTCTTAGGAAAGCCTTCTGCCACATGTGGTGAATTGTCAGGAATTTGGGATAGTTTTCTTCCCTGGCTTTCACATCACTTTTCCTCACCCACCTTTTTGTACATGAGCCGACTTTGTTATGTGAAAAGGACAAGGCTTGCCTCAAGTGGCATTCTAGCAGATGTTGTTACCCTCAGCGTACCGTGTATTTCTCTCTCAAGTACACACTTTATCCCTGAAAAATCTTCAGTCCTACTCACCAGTCTTAATATGGGAAAATAAGTAAAATCCCTTCCCAGCTTTTTTATTCTCTTAGGTACGCCTTGTATTTACAATCAAAGCTTTTGTACTCAATTATTACATCTTGACTTAATGTGGTGTCACAGTTCAGTGCATGTAAATTACAGTCATTCAAATAACACTGTGTCATAAAGAAGTGTTTAGTATGTTATGAAAAAATGTGAGGATGGAAGGCACGGACCCTGAGGTACAGTACAAGCTGGATCGTTTATGACTAGGATTACACCATATTTATATGCTTCCAAGCTATTAACCAAGCACATCTGTGTCTGCATTGCGGGTACATTTACGACTTCGGGCAAAAGGTCTGTCTGATTTTTCTCATCAACATCCTCTATCCTGCCGGCGAATATCTTCCCACCAATCAGTACGCGTGGGAGGGTGCATGAGCACTGGCAAAGCTTGTGTCTCACAACAACTAATGCCAGGATCAGGCGGGAATAGATCTGGCTCAATTTCTGGGTCTACTGGCCCTGGGTCGAGAGGATCCGGAGTGGCGTTTGTTGGGACAGGAGGGGCTGATGGTGCTGATGCCTCCTGTGCTGCCCTGTGAAGTGTCTCATAGACTGAGTGCCATACGGCCAGCAGTTTGGGAGCTGCCGCGTCATCCCTTGTGGCTGCATCCCAGAGCCAGACCCCAATCTTGTCCCATATTGCCTTCTGCTAAATATTAGTTGATATCGCCTCAATGGCATGGCTCGAGACCCATATTAACAAGTCTTTCAGTCTGTCTTCATTCACAGTAACCCCCTTCTTCGCTAGGAATTTTACTAGTATTCTGTACACTGACTTGTGCTCGGGGGATACTGAGTTTCCCATGTTCCCGTTCCCTGCCTCTTACCTCAGTCAGAGGTATCGGTTAATTGCTGCAGCCTTTTGGAGTTCGGCTGGGTGTCCTCACAGATCGCGGAGTCACCGCTCTTCAGCAAGTCCCCGTTCGGGCGCCATTTGTGAGGATGGAAGGCAGGGACCCAGAGGTAGAGTACAAGCTGGATCGTTTATGACAAGGATTACACGATATTTATATGCTTCCAAGCAATTAGCCAAGCACATCTGTGTCTGCCTTGCGGTTACATTTACGACTTCGGGCAAAAGGTCTGTCTGATTTTTCTCATCAACATCCTCTATCAAGTTCTGACATCCTTATTCCTTGCCAGTTCCAACATCTTCCAAGTACCAGTCAGGGACGGGTCACTCTTACTTACCTGCTGTAGTTCCTCCTTCCCATGATCTCTGACAGTTGCGATGCATTCCAAGCCCCACAAGATAATGGTGAATTTTAATCACTGAAAGTGTCTCCATCCTCCTGTCTTTGTCACCCTTAAACGTTGCACCAGGGCAGTCTCTGCCTAATGCAGAAAGATGACTTAAATACCGCATCTGTGCTGTCAGGGTTTGCAGGTAACTGCTTTGCGGGGGCTTGGCTTGGTGCTTCCTTGGTGCTGCCATTGACAAACTGAGATGTCTCTTGTAATTCTAAAACTTTCCTCAGATGCTGAGAAAAGGATTAAAAATCTTTTATGGCCTTAAAGACCACAAGGACGTTTCTGACATGCACTGCAAATTCCCTGACAGAAATCATTCAATCCCCTGCTTCATTACTCTGTAAGCAAAGGCAGCCTTCCCAAGCTAGGACCGGTGTTGCCATGTGCCAGGGATGATGTGTTGCCAGCCAGTTCTGTTTGTATACATTCATGTGTTTTCTTGCCTTCCTAATGCAGGCTCATTTGTCTTGGAAAACACATTGCTTTCATTTTTATTTCCAGTGGGTAGTAACAGCTATCAAAAATATTTTGATACTTCTGTTTAACACTTCCAAGGCTGCAGAAAAAGCAAACCAAACCCAACTTTTCAACTCAGGTACTGATTGCTTTTCAAGCTAAAGAAAGGAGCAGGTATGTTACCGGCATTGTACAAAGCTTGTCTTGCCAATATACACCATGTGAGCCCTGAGTGAGCTTCGGAACACACTGCTTATAAATTCACTGTGACAGTGAAATGATCAGCGGCACTATGGGTCATCCTTTGCAGCTACCACCACGCTGATTTGTGTGCTGTCATGTTTGCTGCCTGAAAAAATAGCCTCTGTAGGTTTATTCTGAAAAGCTGTGCTCACATGTTTAGCTATGTTCTCGCATCTTGCATCTGAAAAGAGAGCTGTTTTCTTACGCAGGCACAGTTCCGTGCGTACACGTATTTCAGAACATATTCCCTGTCTTAATGCCATTTCTTGAGTGGGTGCGATCCATCACCAGGGTCTCTGCTGTGGCCAAGCCCCATGGAGGGGCCAGTGTAACTGCAGTGTTCAGGAATGCTGTAAAGCAGAGTTGTGACTTATGCACCTTCCCCTTCTACCAGATTACACTTAGAGAGCCAGCTTTTAGGTATCCAAGGGGTAAATCCAAGAGCAATCCTTGCTGTGCTTCTTCAAGGGGACTGGAGCTGCTCTGGAAGTGGCTTTCAAATGTGCCTGTATGGTTTTAGTATCATTCCCACATAAAATTCCTTTCAGAGGCATTGCATATATGCTGCTTGTTGTGTAATGAAACATGAAGCACATGGGAGAGGTGATGCAGCCTTGAGCAAAACCACGTTTGAGCCGTGGCCTGCCTGCATAGGGAGTCAGAGGTACCCGCAGTGTTTCTCTGCTCAGGTTCCCTGCCTCTCCAGCTGCCCTGATGCAGTCTTGTAAGCTTAGATGGCTCAGGAACGCTCTCTCCCTATGGATTTAAGTGATCGCTGAAGGTTTAAGTTTGTGCCTAAGCTCAGCCTGCCTCCACTCTTGGGACCTGGGAGGCTCCAGCAGCCTGGCAGTGCCCTGTCGGGGTCCCCATCTCTTGGAAACGCAGGCAGTCTACCTACAATCTCCAGAGCTCTGCTTTGTGTCCTCTGGATGCTTTCTCCTTAGAAAGCGCTGGCTGCTGCCGTGTCTTCTTCATCGACCTCCTGCCATGAAGGGTCTACATTACCCCCGAGGTGGGCATTTGCTGTAGGTCTGGCACGGATGAGCCTTCCCAGCACGCAGAGCTGAAGCCTTCCACAGGTACCCCGAGAGAGACCCTTCTCCTGTGGGGACACCCTCCGGCAGCGCCGGCGCCTCATCCCGCTCCGGACACCCCGCCCGGGAGAGCAGACAGAGCTTCAGGGGCTCTGGCAGCAGGTGACCCACCTGCGGGGGGAGGCCGCGCCGGTGTCCGAGCGCGGGGGGAGCTGCCCTCGGTGATATAAGGAAAGCAAGTGCCTGGAAAACATAGGGTTAAAATACTTTTAACTTAATTTAGGTCTCAGATAGAGAACAACGTTTGTGTTGTAAGCCTGTGGTGTCATAACAGAATTTAATAGTCTTACTAACAAGAGTGAATTATTTCTTACCATCCTTCTAATTATCAGATTGGAGACAGTGACTCCCAAACATCTGCTAGCTTAGGATACTCCTTGTCTGCCCATCCTGTTCTGTTTGCAGTAGATTTTGTACGAAGGCCACACTGGTCTAAATCTTTGCCAGCAATCAGAAACTTACAGATAGGGCTGGTTTCAGCTGGTTTTGTGATTACTGGGGCATCCCACTGTGCCAAAGGTGAAAAGTGAGGAAGACTGCTTACTTCATCTTGAAGAGCCCTGCCCACAACCATCGGAGGGCAGTGTGCAAGCGCCAAAAGGGAGGAGACTTATGATAATGAGTACCTAAAGTAATTGTAATATCACCGCCTGCTCTCTCTGGGGAACCTAATGAATATGCATGTTTGTGTGTAATAAATATCTGCTTGCTTAACCCCTCGGTGTGCAAGTTAGGAGGAGCGGTCCCCCTTTCACCCGGTGCCCTAATAAACATACCTGCTTTATAACTCTCTTTGAGTTGTAGAGTCTGATTCTGTGCTTCTATTTGGCACCCCAGATGGGACAATCTCTGCCCGGCTGCGGGACCTACTGAGGACGGGACTCCTCTGGGCACCCCCGAGATTTCTTGGGAGGACTCCCCCACTCACTCAGATCACCGCAGGGGCAGACAAGGACCATCACCAGTGAATCATCAGGTATGTTTAAACCAGGTAAAGGGGATACCCGTAAGTCATACTGAGACGTCCTACGTGAGGTAAAGAGCACGGGTGCTCGCCCCATGGGTTAGTTTGGTTTGATAGGTTATCGATCCAAGGGTAACTGTACTAACGGCTTTATGAGCCTTTGGCAAGTAAACACTGGCTTAAGGTTTCTGTCTTACAATTATTGGCTTAGACGACATTCTGTGTGAAGTGGGTGACTGAGAGATGGGCCCTTGTGTGAATGAGTGTTTTGTGTGAGTGAGACGTGGCATAGCTACGAAGGGAGTGTGGAGTCCTGATCCGCGGTTCCATGTTCTCTGTGAGGAGAGCGGCCGGAGACAGACAAAGTGTGTATGTCTCATGAAATTGAACCTATTGTTGAGTTTTGGTGTCCTATCCACCGTGATATTGTGTGTGAACCAGTTTTCGTCTTTGAATGGTTTGTTTGTGAGGATAAAGTGTCAGTGAAATTTGGTTGGGATTTTTCGTGTGTTAATTGCCCGGGAAATTGGTCCGACTGGGACCGGATTGAACGTTCGTGTGAATTAGTACGAGTAGTTTGTGGAAATCTGGGAGAACTAAAGAGCCAGTAGAGCAATATGGGGGTTAATTGTCAGAGTAGTGTTCAAGCTCGCTGGCGCGGGGCTGGAACTAGCCCTTGCCCTATCTGTCATCACTGTTGTTTGTATATCCAAGCTAAGTGTCGTGCTTGTTCAAAATATATTATCCCTTTTGGTGGGAGACAAGCGGTTTCTATACAGAACTGTTTGGAATTTGGGTGTATCCGTTGTGGGTGCCGCACTCCGTTACACCTTTTCCTCTGGGTAAGATGTTATTGTTGTAGGCTAACCGTGTCGTATATCTTTAAAGGACTACAATGGGAGGACAACAGGACAACAGAGTGGGGGAATTCTCAGAAAGAGCCCGTTAGGTTGCATTTTAGCTCATTAGAAAGATATAGGGGTGCCACCGGGAGGAATTGTGAATAAGAAAACCCTGATCAAATGTTGTAATCAGTGGTGGCCTTTATGTAAATTGGAAGATGGGGAAAAGTGTCCCTTCAATGGAACTTTGAATTATACTACCTTATTACAATTAATGTTATTTTTGAGACGACAAGGAAAATGGGATGAAGTTTCATATGCTGATATGTTCTTTACCCTTCGGAATCATCCTGAATGGCAGACAGAATGTGGGCTGGGGCCTCTGCAAGACCCGATGGTGTTGGCTCTGGAGAAGGGTAATAGAAATGGAAGTTAAAGAGATGTTGTTCGGCATGTAGTATAGGGCAGAGCTGTACCAGACTGGGAGAGGTAGGGGACCCTGGAGCTGGGGATTTACCAGAATATTATAAAACACCCGTGAGACAGGAACCACCACAAGAGGAAGGTGGGGATTCCGAATCAGACATCCCTCCAGGCAGTCCAGTATCCTCTCATACCCAAGGAAGGCAAGGGCAGGAAATACTGCAAGCAGAACAGGATGGGCAGACAAGGAGTATCCTAAGCTAGCAGATGTTCGGGAGCCAGTGTCTCCAAACTAACTGATAATTAGAAGGATGGTAAGAAATAATTCACTCATGTTAGTAAGACTACTAAATTGTGTTATTGATACAGGGGGCTTGATATAAGAAACGCTAGCGCCTGGAAGTCTGTGGAATTTAGGGGTCCCACTAAACGTGAATTGTCTTCTACATCCTCCTTATCAGTTAACCATTCTTCTCCTTCTCCTCACCACATCTACATATCAGTTGCTCATTCTTCTCTACTTATCAGTTAATCCAAAGACAGACAGATATGGCTGTGTCTTACGAAACTCTGGCGGGGGGGGGGGCGGGGAAATTATAGTCTCCCAATCGGTTATTCTTTGGGACCAGAAATAAAACGATTACTTTGTGGAGTAAGCCACAAAGTCCCGGAGGACCTCCGGGAAGTTAGAAAGGGAAAACTGGGAAAGGATTTGTAAAAAAAAAAGTATCAGAGAAATTTGAGGAGGCGTGGTTAAAAAGAAGAAGATAAAATGGGAACAAACCAAAGTAAGGAAATATTAAGAAAAAGCCCCTTAGGGTGTATTTTGGTACATTGGAAAGAAATTACAGGACCTGGGGGCACGGAAAACAAGAGAACCCTAATTAAGTACTGTAATCAATGGTGGCCTCTCTATAAATTAGAAGATGGGGCGAAGTGGCCACTTAATGGGACATTGGACTATAATACTATGTTACAACTAATGTTATTTTTAAGGAGGGAAGGGAAGTGGGATGAAGTATCATATGCAGATATGTTCTTCACTCTCCGAAACCACACAGAATGGCAAAGAGCCTGTGGAATGATACCGCCCCAGGATCCCTTGGTGATGGCCCTGGAAAGGGATGGGAGAGGAAATAGAAACAAGCCCAAACGATGTTGTTCATCATGCGATATTGGTCAAAGGTGCACTAAACAGGATAAAATTCACCACGATACAGAGCAGGAATTAGTAGATATAGTCAAACCCCCACCAAAAAGACGGGAGAGTATGGATTCGGATGATGCTGTTACTTCTCCAGGCAGTCCGGTCTCCTCGCGAACCCGGCAGAAGCCTGTCCTGCAGGCACCTCTTAGAGAGGCAATAGGACCTGAAGGAACCACAATGCTAATTAGAGCACCCTTTTCTACCCTGGATCTAGAAGCATGGAAAAAGGTTGCAAAAGATTACCGTAATGACCCTGTCGGTGTTACAAGGCATTTGCAATTTCTAGTGAAACAACACAATCCAGATTGGAATGACATACAGTTGCTGCTAGAAGCAATGACAGAAACGGAGAAACAATTAATATTAAAAACAGCAGGGGATCTAGCTGAGGACTACTATCGAGCGAAACGACAGGATGTAAAGGAATTTTTTCCGCTCCAAGATCCTAAGTGGGACCCAAATCGATCAGCAGAGCAGGAAAAACTGCAGGCATACCAAGAATGGATTGTTAAAGGGGTAGAAAGGGCCATCCCGAAAACTATAAATTGGTCAGTCTTGTATGAGGTAAAACAGGGCCCTTCAGAATCGCCATCCGAATTCCTAGATCGCTTAAGGGAAACAATGCGCCGTAATACACCACTAGATCCGGGCTCAGAGGTGGGAATACAGCAATTAGTGTCTCTCTTTTTGGGACAATCTACGGGGGATATTAGGAAAAAACTTCCAAAACTACGACCAACGGAGGGAAGAAATTTAGAAGTTCCCTTGGATGAAGCATGGCGAGTATTTAGTAATCGAGAGGAAAGTTACAAACAAGGAATGCGGAGATTAGTGGCAGTGGTGGAAGAAGGGGGAAGAAGGGAACAAAAACAAGGGCCTCGACTAGGCAAAGATCAGTGTGCATTGTGCAAGAAATTTGGACATTGGAAAAGTGAGTGTCCGGAAAATAAAAGAAACTGCCGTACAAACAAAATCAGAAAGGGGAGAATGATTGCACATGTGAAAGAAGAATGACGGGAACCGGGGGAATCTTCCCTAGCAGATCCACTGGTTATAATGAAGCTAGGGGATGAAGAGGAAGTGGAATTTTTGATTGACACGGGCGCAACATATTCGGTTTTAAATAAAGCCCTGATACCTTTAGGGAATGAATATATTACTGTAAAAGGGGCAACTGGCCAAAGTGAAAAGGCGTATTTTTGTAAACCATTAAAATACCAATTAGGGAAACAATGGGGCATTCACAAATTTTTATATATGCCCAACTCCCCAAAAGCCCTCTTGGGAAGGGATTTATTAGAACAATTGGGGGCAGTTATCACCTTCAATGAAGGTGAGATCACCTTAAAGGTAAATGACCAGCAATACATAGAAGTACTAAGTTTAACTTTAGTTACACACCAAACAGAGGAAAAGATTAGAGAGGATGTATTAGACCAAGTATTTCCAGGTGTATGGGCTACAGATATACCTGGAAAAGCCAAAAACGCACCCCCGATACAGGTCAAGCTCAAGAAAGGGAAACAGGCAGTTAGGATCAAACAATACCCTTTGAAAAAGGAAGACAGGGAAGGAATCTGCCCGATAATTGAAAACTTCTTGCAGATAGGGCTATTAAAGGAGTGCCAGTCTGATTTTAACACCCCTATTTTACCAGTCCGTAAACCTGACGGGACATACCGGATAGTACAGGACTTAAGAGCTGTCAACAAAGTAACCGAAGATCTTTACCCTGTGGTAGCAAATCCATATACCTTGTTAACATGCCTAGCACCAGAGCTAACTTGGTTTACTGTTTTAGATTTGAAAGATGCCTTCTTTTGCCTCCCTCTCCACGAAGCCAGCCAGAAAATCTTTGCATTTGAATGGGAAAACCCTAGGAGTGGACGCAGAACTCACCTCACATGGACGGTGCTGCCTCAGGGATTCAAAAACAGCCCCACTCTGTTTGGAGAACAACTGGCAAAAGATCTAGAATCCTGGGAGGCCCCACCTGAAGAAGGAAAACTATTGCAGTACGTAGATGACATCTTAATCGCTACCCAAACAGAAAAAGCCTGTGTGGCCTGGACGGTAAGCCTTTTAAACTTTTTGGGACTTCAGGGATACAGAGTATCCAAGAAAAAGGCCCAAATAGTGAAACAAAAGGTAATTTATTTGGGCTATGAGATAAGTGCTGGACAGCGAACTTTGGGACGGAGCCGTAAAGAGGCAATATGCCAGACCCCAAAACCTCAGACAATAAAAGAACTACGAACCTTCCTGGGAATGACAGGATGGTGTAGGCTGTGGATTTACAACTATGGGTTACATGTAAAGCCTCTATATGCACTCATTGCTGATGGTAACAGAGATCTTCAATGGACAAAAGAGGCTACTCAAGCCTTCAACCAACTAAAGAATGCTCTCATGTCAGCTCCGGCCCTCGGACTTCCAGACGTGAGTAAACCATTCTTTTTGTTTTCTCACGAGAAACAGGGAATTGCCTTGGGAACACTAGCTCAGGACTTGGGCCCATATCGGCGAGCAGTTGCTTATTTTTCTAAGCAATTGGACTCTACGGCTAAAGGGTGGCCTGGGTGCCTTAGAGCAGTGGCGGCAGTCGTGCTGAATGTCCAAGAAGCACGCAAATTCACCCTGGGCCAGAAAATAACAGTGTTAGTGTCCCATACAGTGTCTGCAGTACTGGAAGTAAAAGGCGGACATTGGCTCTCCCATCAGAGGTTCCTGAGATATCAAGCCATCCTGGTGGAACAAGATGATATAGAAATAGTAACAACTAACATTGTCAATCCAGCTTCTTTTCTCAGCAGAAACGAAGGAGAACCTATACATCATGACTGTCTGAAAACCATTGAGGACACATACTCCAGCCGTCCAGACCTGAAAGATACCCCTTTGGACAACGCAGAAACCTGGTTTACTGATGGAAGCAGCTATGTCATCAGTGGGAAACGACACGCTGGATATGCGATCACCACTTGCAGAGAAGTAATAGAATCTGGACCACTACCAATGAACACTTCCGCACAAAAGGCAGAACTGATCGCACTAATTAGAGCTTTAGAACTAGCAAAAGGAAAGGATATAAACATCTATACAGACTCAAGATACGCATTTGGAGTTGTGCATGCACATGGAGCCATCTGGAAAGAAAGAGGACTGTTGAATTCGCACGGAAAAAACATCAAACATGCATAAGAGGTAGTGAGATTGTTGGAAGCAGTCCAACTACCTGAGAAGGTAGCAATTATGCACATTAAGGCACACCAGAAGGTGAGTTCGAAGCAGGAAGAAGGAAATGAGCTGGCGGACAGAGAGGCAAAAGCAGCAAAAGGAGAGGTAATTATTGAAGGAGCCCTAATTTCTGATGGGAAAATTCCTTTGGAAGGTAAGCCAAATTACAGTAAGGAGGATCAGAAACTAATTACAGATCAGGATGGAATACTAAATAAGGAGGGGTGGGCTCACACACCGGAAGGGAAAATAGTTGTCCCCTCTTCTTTGTTATGGGCATTAGTAAGAAATGAGCATCAGAAAACACACTGGGGAGTGGATGCCTTACATAAGTATCTACTAAACAAAATCATGGCTAGAAATTTGTATGCTACCATTCAACAAGTAACTCAACAATGTGACCTTTGCCTTCAAACAAACCCCCAAAATACCCCCAAACTTAAAATAGGTCAAATTGGAAGAGGTAATGGACCAGGTCAACAATGGCAGATCGGCTTCACAGAACTGCCACGAAAAGGGGGGTATAGACATTTGTTAGTCCTAACAGACACCTTTTCAGGTTGGCCAGAAGCCTTTCCAACAAGAAGTGCAAAGGCTCGGGAGGTAACTAAGATATTGTTACAGGAGATAATACCACGATACGGAGTTCCAGCCACTATATCTTCAGACAGAGGACCACATTTTATTTCAAATGTGGTACAACAAATTAACAAACATTTAGGTATCGATTGGCAACTTCATACTCCCTACCACCCTCAGTCAAGTGGTCAGGTGGAGAAAATGAACCATTTAATTAAACAACAAATTGTGAAATTGGGTCAGGAGGCCAGTCTACCTTGGCCCAGGCACTTCCATTAGCTCTGCTGAGAATTCAAACTAAACCAAGAACTCGAGAAGGATTAAGTCCTTTCGAAATTCTGTATGGAAGACCATATGGGGTTCAACAGGGAACGTCTCCCCAAGTGGGAGAAGAAACTATGAATAACTATGTAATAGAGCTAGGAAAACAACTCAGAAAAATTGAAAAACATGTGGCTGGAACTCGAAGCAGAGGACTGGATAGTCCCGTACATAACATACAACCTGGAGACTATGTGTATATAAAATCTTTCAGACCCACGGGGGAAGAAGATCTCGAGCCAAGGTGGAAAGGGCCATTCCAAGTACTACTCACAGCTTTCACAGCTATCAAAATTAAAGAACAAAACGCCTGGATTCATCATACTCGAGTCAAGAAGGCTCCAAAGGCTCCTTGGAAAATTACATCAAGTGGTAATAACGGACTGAAACTAAAACTAACTCGTGAAAAATAGAGTGTTCTATGGATGTTAGTATAATGTTATGATTGTAATCAGAATATACGCCTGGGTATCACTTACTACCTGGATAAGCTTGCATAGCTAGTTAAAATGAAATTGCTATTTATATTAACCCCTTATATCCATACCATGGTCCAAGCCATAGAAAAAGAAACATCAATACTGGGGTCAAACACAAATATTTGGCTCACATGCGCAAACAAAATGGGGGTTACTGATTTCTGTTTGACCTTGGCACGGGTGGGAAATCCTTTTCAAACATGCTTAATTGGTGTACCATACCTGAGTCCCTTTGATTTTCGGGGATGGGTAAGGGACGACTCGATTCTAAATTTTACCAAGGTGACCGAAACGGTCAAAAGGGCTCGAGGAACCAGTTGGACAGTTGCGTCAGCCCAAACGGGTGGAATAATAAAATACTTAAACCATTCCACTATCCCGATGCAAGAACTCCAACTCCTGGGATCTGACAGAACCAATCAGAGCTGCATAACTTTTAGTACATGGTCAAACGAAGTCCCTGAGACTAAGGTAACTACCGGGAAGACATGGTATCATAATATAACCGCTTACTGCTCAGGATCATCTCCAGTGTTACGATACAATGATGAAATACCCAAAGCTCTACCCCAGGATATTTCTTGATATGTGGAGGCCGTGCATGGCCAGGAATTCCTTCCAAACCTTTTGGGGGACTATGTTATCTAGGTAAATTGTCCCTGTTTGCAGCCTCCAAAAGACATTTAGTCCAAGACATAAAAAACAGCCTCCGTAGAGACAAACGATCCATTGAGCAATTAGGCCCGAATTGTGATTCTACTTTAAACCTTTGGAACCACACAGCAAGATTTTTGGCAGCGTTATTTGTACCAAATTTAGCTGCCGGAAAAGCACTGGCAGACATACATCACTTAGCATGCTGGGCAGCTAAACAGTTAAATATAACTTCAGACGTGATATCCTCACTTGCCACAGACCTAGATAGCGTGAGACACGCATCTTTACAAAATCGAGCAGCAATTGATTTCTTATTATTAGCCCATGGACATGGGTGTGAGGATTTCGAAGGTATGTGCTGCATGAACTTATCTGATCATTCTGAATCAATTCATGCTAAGCTACGAAAATTACAGGAAAATATGCAAGAGCTTAGAATTGTTGGAGGCGGACTGGATAAATGGCTAAATAGCCTAGGAATTACTGGATGGTTCAAGGACATACTTAAACAAGGTCTTCTAATCTTAGTGATAGTATTATTCATTTTAATGATTGTACCGTGTGTAATACAATATATATTGAAGTTATTCCATAAATCAATAGAAGGAACATGGATAGCTCTGTTGTAAATAATAATCATTAAATAGTAAAAGAATTTACTCACTTTATAGAAAAGGGGGGACTGATACAGGGGGCTTGATATAAGAAACGCTAGCGCCTGGAAGTCTGTGGAATTTAGGGGTCCCACTAAACATGAATTGTCTTCTACATCCTCCTTATCAGTTAACCATTCTTCTCCTTCTCCTCACCACATCTACATATCAGTTGCTCATTCTTCTCTACTTATCAGTTAATCCAAAGACAGACAGATATGGCTGGTTTCAGCTACTTGTGTAATCACTGGGGCATCCAGATGTGACAAAGGTGAAAAGTTTAAGAAGAGGAAGACTCGTTTACTTCATCCTGAAGACCCCTGCCCACAAGAGGAAGACTCATTTACTTCATCCTGAGACCCTCACCCATGACCATGGGGAGGCACTGCGCATGTGCAAAGGACTTTTTAGCTCATTATAATACGAAGCGGGGATAGATCATGAATATGTATAGGCGTGTAACTTTGGAGGATAAATGTAGCGGGAAAACGACACTGAGGTGTGCATACTTTGAAGGAGCGATCCCGATGCACCTCAGCGCTGAATAAAAGCATACCTACTTTACAAGTTTTACGAGTTGTCGAGTCTCTCCGCGTATCATTATGACACCACAGGCTTACAATGCAAACATTGTTCTCTAGCTTAGACCTAAGTTAAAAGTATTTTAACCCTATGTTTTCCAGGCACTTGCTTTCCTTACAGCACTCGGTACCGACAGGCCCGCGGGGCCCCGCCGTAGGACGCCACCATCGCCACCGGCAGCCCAGCGCCGCCATCTTCCTCCCTTCTCGGACGCGAAGGCACCGCCCGCCGCTGGTCGCTGCCGTCACGTGGCAGCGCCCCCTGGTGCGCCGGTCCAGCCGCTGAGGGCGGGCCTGGCCGGGCCGCAGGGACCGGGGCCTGACCCGGTAGGGCTTGGCCCGGAAGCCCGCCCCCCGCGGCCGCGTGAGCTTCCGTGGCAGGGGAGTGCTGCGGGGCCCGGTGCTCTCCGCTGCACGCGCCCTGGAGCCGGGGTCCCTGCTCGGCGCGGAGCCGGTGGCTCCCGAGCCGCGCCGCTGGTAGCGGGCGGTGAAAGCCCAGCTCGCCTGACCCTCTTGGTTTGTTTCCCCGGAGCTGGAGCCGGAGATGATCATCCACATGGATCAGAAGGAGGAACTGCGGTTGTGCCGTCTCCGCTCCTGCGAAGGGAAGACTGCTGTGAGCGGCAGCTCAGGTAAGGGCCATCAGCGTGAACCCGTCATGAGAAACAGTGCTCCAGGAGCACCAGCGCCCACAGGATGTACAAGGGCGGCGGTGCTGGGTTGGAGCAGGGCCCGTGCAGCTTCACCTGCTGCCTGTGACGAGGGTATTCATAGCGCCACAGGCCACCAGGCTGGGAGGGATCTCAAGGATCATCCGGTGCAACTTTTCCAGGCAGAGCATGCCCTGGACTGGATGTCGCAGTGCCCTGCCCAGCTGAGTCTTTAAAGTGTCCAGCACTGGGGAGTGCACCGCTTCCCTGGGGAGATTATTCCAATGGCTGGTTGTTCTCATTGGGAGAAATTTTCCTCTTGTGTCCAACCAGAATCTCCCCAGGAGTAAGTTGTGCCCCTCGTCTTTTCCATGTGACTCCTTGTGGAAAGGGAGCCTCCGTCTTCTTCATAGCCACCCTTAAATACTGGACTGTGGTGGTCAGGTCTCCCCTGAGCCTTCTTTTCTGTAGGCAGAACAAGCCCAGCTCTCTCAGCCTTTCCTCATACAGCAGGCTGCCCAGCCTTTGATCAAGACCCAGAGAAGGGCAGACAAGCAGTGATGTGTCCCTGTATCCTTTCACAGGCCTGCGCCGTCTGTGGCTTCAGAAGCTCCTGAACTAGACACGTAATGTCTCAAGATCTGTCTTCTTGCCTTCTCAAGCTGCGCCCATTGTAGCATCCGTGGCAGCTTGCAGCAAGGAGTTCCACAGCTTATTTAGGTGCTTGATGAATTGCTGCCTCCTTTAGTTTGCTTTGAAAGTGCCTTTTACTGCTGCCAGGAGTTCTTAATTTAGAAGAGATGGTGCAGGATAGATGCCAAACCACCCCACAGGCCACTTGTGTTTTTATAGTCCTCTGTGATACCCCCTATCAGCTGTACCTTTTCCCAGCAGAATGGGCAGTTCACTCATCTCCTATACAGAAGCTGTTCTGTGCCTCTGATGGTTCCTGTCATGCCTCTATCTTCCTCAGCTCTGTCAGAGTGTCTCTGACATGGGGGATCCGTCCTCCCCCTTGCACACAGTCAGAATGTGGGTTTTGAGCAGCAAGGCAGAATTACGTTCTCTTTTCTTCCCTATTTTTTCCCCCCGGCACTCATTGATGCTTGACTGGCTGTGTTGTGTGCCTAGGAGCTGCAGTTTTCACCCAGCTGCTCAGACTCCAAGGTGCTAATGCTGGATGATATGAAGAACATTCTAGGCCCATCGTGGTGTAAGTGCAAGCTGTAGAGGCTGTTCTCCTCTGAAGGTCTTTGTTTACCTGCAGTGAACATCCCTGTCACCTGGTTGGTCAGTATCTTAAGGCTCTGCCACAGTTTGTAGTCAGCCTTTGTGTCTTTAACCCTGAGGAACACAAAATCATCAGCAAATGTTTCCACCTCCCTTTTCCCTTCCTTACTGCCCTGTGAGCTTCATTCATCCTACAGCAGCTTAGTTTCTTTACCAGTTTTGGTGAAGAACGAATGTCTTTTGGGAATGCCTTTGGACCCCACATGTCCCTTTTGATAAAACTGGGGCCATCTCTGAAGAACTCCGAGTGGTTTGTGAAGTGAGACATCTCTTTCCAAAGGCCGTGCCAGGTCTTCCCCAGGCTGTCCTCTCGCCATCTGTCCATTAAGTCTTTTACTCAGATCTCTGTTTGTTTGCTCAGAATGTTGGGCCCCAGATCTCCCCTCCACCCCTTTCTGTGGCATCACATCAGCCACCTCCAGTCCCAACAGTGAGGTACCGGAGTCAGAAGTCCAGCAGCTTACTCTGCTTACCTGGAGCTTGCCTTGTAGCTATAGCACTGGCACTCTTGGGAATATCAGAGGTCTTGCCATCAACTCAAATTGGCATGTGCTGAGGAACAACCACATTCTTCATGTCTCTCTTGCTTATTCATTTTTGCCAGTTCAGCCTTATGCTTCTAGTATTAATTCCTCCTCATTGTGAACTTGCTCTCCTTCCACTTGAAATACTTCCAGTGAGTTCCTGTCTTGGTTTAGATCAAACCCTTTACAGACAGCGTGTCCTAGTTGCCAGTGAAGGTACCTGGTAGCTCAGAAGTAACAGAAATGATTGTAGAAGCACTAGAGCCGTGACAATAATTGTAAAAAGAAGCTTGACACTCCTCATCTTCCCCCAAAAGTATAGAACACCATAGAAAACTTAATTGTCACGTACTTCTGAAGGCTTTTTCAAGGTCTATGTAAAGAACAAAATTCTGTGTGAGTGCCAAAGTTAGCATCTGTGAGGGAAGAAGTGGCATCACTACCACAGCAAGCTGTCGGAGAAGGTATCTTAGGAGTTCACTGTGAAATCATATTGTGATGTTTTCTTGTGCTTCCCAGAAAGAGGAAGATGAAATATGTACATATATCAGTCTGGGGTTGAACTTCTAGACTCTCCTTCCTTTATTGCACACTTATGGTTCAGTAGCAACTCACGTCTTCCATGGCCTGCACTTCCTTATCTCAGCTCTGCCAGACCACAGGAGGTGCCTGTGGTTTGTACAGCAATCCCATGTGACCGATATGGTACTGGTTTATTTCATAAGAGTGTTCAGAGACCCACAAGATATCTGTTGAATCTTTAAGCAGATCTGGAGATGTGCTTTGTGTGCATGTCACGCAGGTCCTGTCTTGCTCATTCAGCCTGCAAAGAGCTGTGTTTCCTGTGGACAGCAAAAGGCACAGCGTTGTTGGGGGCACGTGGTTCTGGACCTGCTACATGCTCATCAAACCACATTCAGAGCAGTGGGCTGGAAGGAGTCGCTGCTCTCTGTGAACACCCTAGAAACCAGCACAAGCCCCTTGTCTTGAACAGGCTTTCAGGTGAGCTTGGGTCTGCGCAGCGAACATTCATAGCAGTAACGCTTCTGCAAGACTTTATATACATAGGAGAGCAGGGATTTGTTCATTGCCTGTGTCCCAGGAGCCTCATAACTGTTCAGCTAGCGTTAATTTGACTTGCACCTACCTTCATCTTCTACCTGTGTTAGATTTCCTCAGTGCATAATCTGGAACCAGCCATGGGGGATCTTCAGTTCACCCACCACGTTGCACAACGGATTTGTTCTGCACCAGTGAAAGCATAAGGTTAATTTGCTTCTGCTCCAAGACTGGCATAAGCCAGGCTCCAGGCGGTCTCCGTATCTCATGCCTCGTGCATCTTCTCTTTCTCTGCAGTACCAGCAGCACAAGAGCACGGAGATTACTGTTGCAACCCAAGTAATGTTCTGCTGAACAAGGCAGTTCTTTATGGCCTAACTCTGGCTCCCAGTTCAACTTTTAGTAACATCCTGTGGAGACAAGCAGAGAGAGCTGGGCTTGTTGAGCCTGGAGAAGAGAAGGCTCTGGGGAGATCATAGAGCAGCTTCCAGCACCTAAAGGGCCCAACAAGAAATGTGGAGAGGGACTTTTGACAGGAGCAGGTAGGGACAGGACAAGGCGGAATGGCTTTAAACTGAGAGAGGGGAGATTCAGGCAAGGTGAAAGAAGTTCTTCCCTGTGAGGATGCTGAGGCGCTGGCACAGGTTGCCCAGAGGAGCTGTGGCTGCCCCATTCCGGGCAGTGTTCAAGGCCAGGTTGGATGGGGCTTGCAGCAACCTGGTCTAGTGCAAGGTGCCTGTGCACATGGCAGGAGGCTGGAACTGGATGTGATCTGTAAGGTCCATTCCAGCTAAAACCGTCCTGTGGTTCTGTGATTTTCAGATACAACATCCTGGAAGAGCAAGCACCTTTCCCATTCAAGCAGTAAACCTTTGCCTCTAATATGCCAGTGATTCCAGGAGACTGAGGTTCTGGTGAAGCATGCAGGGCAATTTACAGCATTTGCTCCTGTGAACACTCTGAAAAATCCACTGTGTAGTTTGGAGGGAAATACCATGTCCTGAAGGCAGGATATAGCAGAATGTTTTATACTTAAAGTCAATCTGTCTGCTGAATTTTTAGAATTTGTCCCCTTGAGATTTGCCCTGTCCAAAGCTTCCAGTCCTGCCTGTGACTTGTCTGGATTCTCATTTTATTGCAGGTGAAGATGGGATTGTGAGCAAGAATGAAGACAATGCCCATCAAGGCATCCCCAGGCCAGTGGAGCCCAAGGGTTTATGCTCAGGACTCTCCGAGGAGAACAGTTCCCAGGGTCCTGCACAGGACCCTGTTCTCCCACGCAGGTCAGAAAGGATTGAGAGATCCAAGAGCTTCCAGGTGAGCTCCAACCTCATCCAGCATCGGAGAATCCACACCGGAGAAAAACCCTTCACCTGCACCGAATGTGGGGAGAGTTTCTGGCAGCGGTCACGTCTCATCCAGCACCAGAGGATCCACACAGGGGAGCGGCCCTACAAGTGCTCCGAGTGTGGGAAGAGCTTCAGCGTGAGCTCGCAGCTCATCCAGCACCAGGTAATCCACACTGGGGAGAAGCCCTACAAGTGTGCTGAGTGCGGGAAGAGCTTCTCCAAGAACTCGAAGCTCATCCTGCACCAGCGGGTGCACACCGGGGAGAAACCCTATGAGTGTACAGAGTGTGGGAGGAGCTTCAGCGTGAGTTCAGCCCTGACACGACACCAGCGGGTGCACACTGGGGAGAAACCATACGAGTGCAGGACCTGCGGGAAGAGCTTCAGCTTGAGCTCAGCCCTGACACAACACGAGCGGGTGCACACTGGGGAGAAGCCCTACAAATGTGCTGAGTGCGGGAAGAGCTTCTCTGAGAACTCGAAGCTCATCCTGCACCAGCGCGTGCACACTGGGGAGAAACCCTACGAGTGCAGGACCTGCGGGAAGAGCTTCCGCTTGAGCACTGCCCTGATACGTCACCAGCGGGTCCACACCGGGGAGAAATCCTATGAGTGCTCAGAGTGCGGGAAGAGCTTCAGCGTGAGCTCGAAGCTGATCCAGCACCAGGTAACCCACACCGGGGAGAAGCCCTACAAGTGTGCCGAGTGTGGGAAGAGCTTCTACGAGAACTCGCAGCTCGTCCGGCACCAGCTCGTGCACACTGGGGAGAACCGCTATGAGTGCACGGATTGTGGGAAGATCTTTGGCCGCAGCTCCACACTCATGAAACACCAGCGGATCCACACTGGGGAGAAGCCCTACAGGTGTTCTAAGTGCGGGAAGAGCTTCTCCAGGAATGCACACCTCATCCTGCACCAGCGGATGCACACCGGGGAGAAACCCTACAGTTGTGCCGAGTGCGGGAAGTGCTTCACCGCGAGCTCCTCCCTGACACAACACCAGCGGGTCCACACTGGGGAGAAACCCTATGAGTGCTCCGAGTGCGGCAAGAGCTTCAGCGTGAGCTCGAAGCTGATCCGGCACCAGGTAACCCACTCTGGGGAGAAGCCCTACAAGTGTGCCGAGTGCGGGAAGAGCTTCTCTGAGAACTCGAAGCTCATCCTGCACCAGCGCGTGCACACTGGGGAGAAACCCTACGAGTGCAGGACCTGCGGGAAGAGCTTCAGCTTGAGTTCAACCCTGACACGACACGAGCGGGTCCACACAGGGGAGAAGCCCTACAATTGTGCTGAGTGCGGGAAGAGTTTCTACGAGAACTCGCAGCTTGTCCGGCACCAGCGTGTGCACAGTGGGGAGAACCGCTATGAGTGCACGGATTGTGGGAAGATCTTTGGCCGGAACTCTGCACTCATGAAACACCAGCGGATCCACACTGTGGAGAAGCCCTACAGTTGTGCTAAGTGCGGGAAGTGCTTCAGCGTGAGCTCCGCCCTGACACAGCACCAGCGGGTGCACACTGGGGAGAAACCCTATGAGTGCTCCGAGTGCGGCAAGAGCTTCAGCGTGAGCTCGAAGCTGATCCAGCACAAGTTAACCCACTCCGGGGAGAAGCCCTACAAGTGTGCTGAGTGCGGGAAGAGCTTCTACGAGAACTCGCAGCTTGTCCGGCACCAGTGGGTGCACACTGGGGAGAAACCCTACAAGTGTACAGATTGTGGGAAGAGCTTCAGCTTGAGCTCAGCCCGGATACACCATCAGCGGTTCCACACTGGGGAGAAACCCTACAAGTGCTCCGAGTGTGGGAAGAGCTTCAGTGTGAGCTCGCAGCTGATCCGGCACCAGGTAACCCACACCGGGGAGAAGCCCTTCAAGTGTGCCGAGTGCGGGAGGAGCTTCACCGGGAAGTCGCATCTCGTCCTGCACCAGCGGGTGCACACTGGGGAGAAACCTTACGAGTGCAGGACCTGCGGGAAGAGCTTCAGCGTCAGCACAGGCCTGAAACGACACCTGCGGATCCACACTGGGGAGAAGCCCTACAAGTGTGCAGATTGCGGGAAGAGCTTCTCTGACAACTTGCAGCTCATCCGGCACCAGCGGATCCACACAGGGGAGAAGCCGTACAAGTGCTCTGAGTGTGGGAAGAGATTCAGGGTGAGGTCAGCCCTGCTACAGCACCAGCGGGTCCATACGGGGGAGAGGCCCTATGCCTGTGCCTACTGCGGGAACAGCTTTCGGTGGAGTTCCCACCTCGTCCAGCACCTACGCATCCACACTGGGGAGCGTCCATACGTCTGTGCTGAGTGTGGGAAGGGCTTCAAAGTGAGCTCGGCGCTCTTCCGGCACCAGCAGACCCACAGGGGTGGAGAGCCCCAGGTGGGGTGAGTGTGGGGAGCAGTGAGGTCTGATGCCCTGTGAGCAAAGCCCGGTGTCTCCCCCTCCCATTGACCACCCTGCTTGTGGAGGGTGAAAGAAGTTTCTTCCCCTAGGAATGAGCCCTCAGAGAGGAAGAAGGGGGGGGGGCCGGTGGAGGGAGCTGATTGGAGGTTTGGGGCAGGTGCCAGGAGGAAGGTGCCAGACTCTTTTCAGTGGTGGCCACCCCAGGATGAGCAGCAGTGGCCATGAACTGAAACACCAGAGGTTTCACCTCGACAGGAGGAAGAACTTGTTCCGTTGCAGTGGCAGAGCACTGAACCGGCTGCGCAGGGGGATGCGGAGGCTCCGTCTCTGGGCACATCCAAGCCCCGGCTGGACACGTTCGGGTGTCCCTGCCCCGGCAGGGCTGGGACCGGGTGACCCCGGGGTCGGCTCCCACGGCTCGTGCCGCTCGCACTGACCCCGCGCAATAAACGTTTGTTGAACGCCGCCGGGTTGCCTTCTCCGGACTGCGGCTGCGCGGGGACTCGCGCCGGCCGCCCGCCCGCCGGGATCTCGGTGGTAGCCGTTGGAGGGGGCGGGGACTTAGGGCCGCTGTGTGGCGTCCGGGCCTCCTCCAGCAATCGGCGGCTCGGGCTCGTGCCGCGGGCGGTTCCTGATTGGCTGCGCGGTCCCCACCCTGGGTGATAAATTCGGGGCGGCCGGGCCGGGCCTTTGTGTCACGTCGCGGGTCTGAGGGCGGGTCTCGGGGTCTGCGGCAGAGGCGGAGGGTGAGTGTTCGCGGCGCGTGTCCATGGCAACGCGGCGGGTCCGGCCCCGGGCTGAGGCCCTCGGGGTTACCCCCGGATTAACCCCCCACCTCCCGAGGGGCTCTGCTCCGCTGGGCCCGCCGCCTCTTCCCGTTCCCGCGGACATGTAGGCCCGGGACCTGCGGCGCTCAACCGGCAAAGCCGTGTAGGCCGTATGAGGGCCACGTCCGTGTGCCTTTGCCCCGCGAGGCCTGGGCGGCCGGTCCCGGGAGCAGCCTCCAGCCCGTGGCTCTGGCCTGGGCCTCAAGCTGTTCTGGGTCCGGTGCTGCCGTCTGCCAGCCGTGTGCTCGGGAGCAGCGGGGCTGTGTGCGGCTGTGCTGGGCCAGTGCTTGTCAGGCCTCCCACATCTCTTCCCTCGGCTCCTGCGGGCGAGCGTCCGCACAGCAGCTGAGGGAGCGTGCCAGAGTGGCTGCCTCATACCCTGCAGTGGTTCCTGCACACAGCTCCTCCAGGAGGATGTCTGAGTGTTTCAGGACAGGAGCTGCACCCGGTTCTGCTGGTGCCCTGGGGGCACTTGGCTCTTCTCTGTCCCTGGTGGTGTTCAAGGCCAGGTTGGACGGGCCTTGGAGCAACCTCTGCTAGTGGAAGGTGTCCCTGCCCGTGCCAGGGTCTGGGAACTAGATGAGCTTTAAGGTCCCTTCCAACCCCAGCCATTCTATGGTTCTGTAACTCTTGATGCTGCTGAGCTCAATAAAGAGCTGGAAGGATGAAGGCCTATGAAGCCTATTGCTGTCCCAGCTCTTCCTTTGTTGGGTGACACAGATATCTTATTCAAGCCTCATAGAGCCTAGCCCAGCACTGCTTTACATACATCAGCTATAAGTGCCTGTCACTGGCCCTGCTTGGGGTGTCCCAGGCACAGCTGACTGCATGCTGGGATGGGCAGGGCAAGTAGTGGCTCTCCCCAGAGCAAAGGCTGTTCACCAAGTTCATGTGTGCCTGTCACACTCCTTTCCTGCTCTCCCCAGGTGTAAAGCTGGTTGACTGATGTGCCCCTTGTGCTGTTCTCCCAGGCAGACTGAGAAAACAGATTCTGGATGCACTGCCTGGCACAAGGGCTGATTACCGAAGTGCAGAACTGGATGAGATCTGTGAACTTACCAGGAGTTTCCCTCCTTGGTCACTTTGTTGAGGTGCTGGACAGTGGCTCTGGGGGACAGAGGTAGGGTTTACGTGGGCACCTCTAAAAGTGCCTTAGACTTGAATTATTTCCTAGATGTAGGCAACGTCCAGGTGAAGTCTTGACCCCACCTGGGATCAGGCAGTGTAAAAATTATTCTGTGAGGCTCCATTGGATTGTTGGGATTAAGTGTCTTCCTACCCTGAGAAGAATGGCTGTGCATCTTGAGTGTGAAACTTGCTGTGGCAATGTGTCTGGGGCAAACTAAGTGCTGGCTAGATGAGATAGGGATGTTTTCTCAGAGGGTTTGAACACTGTTATTGGGAAAGAAATGTTTTGGAGTGTTGAGGTGTTTTGTACTAAGCTTTGTCTTCTATCTCCCGCCTCACTACCTGCCTCTTGTAGCTGTTGGATTCTCCCAGGAGACTGCTGATAGGGCCCTGACCAGTGACCGTGTGGTGGGCTTTCAGCTACCAGATTTGGAGTAAAAGGGATGTGTAATGGTAAGAGATACAATGATTCTTACTTCCCTTCCTTCGAGTTCTCATGCGATACCCTAGTACAGAAAAGGACAGGGGTTTGATTTGTGCTGACCTGTGTCCTGAATTCACGGCTCATCCTGTCTATGCTGGATGGTATTGGGAAAGATCTCAGTTTCCATGTTGTCCTGTGTATGTACTGTCATCAGTACTGTCTGGAAGTATAAGATAAATTGGAACCAGTTTCTCCAGTTTAATTTTGGAATCTGCATTTCTTGAGGAGTGCCTGACTTGAAGCCAGCTGCGCAGGAAGCCAGGATGCCATCAGGACTTGTGCAGCTGTGCTGGCAGGAGGCTGGCTGTGCTATGAGGCAGGCAGGCTGTTCCCCTGGGCCTGTGACCAGGTGCTGGCTCAGGCTGGGCAGGTTCTGCCTCTTTGCTTCAGTTTCCCTTCCCCATGGTGGGTGTTTGGAGCTGTGACAAGTTTGCTGAGCTGGTGTGGTGCTGCTGTCCAGTGAGTGATCAAAATGAAAATAGCGCCCTTGAACCTGGCTTCCCCTACCCTCTGGTTGGGGAGGCTGTGCTGTGTCCTATCCTGTGGTGCAGGGCCCTGGGGATGTGGGGCTGCTTCCCCTGTGACTTCTGTTACTGCAGTGGACTGGCTGGCATGACAAAGTACTGTACTGTGGTCAGTCCTCGCCTTGGGAAAGGCTCTGTCCCAGTGAGCCCGAGGACTGTGTGATCACAGGGGAAACCTTCACCCTGGTGATGTGTCCTCCAAACTGGGTGCTCAGACCCAGCTCCCAGCGCTCCTGGCCGGGTCCTGTGCTGGAGTGTGGAAGGGCAGTGAAAGTGGCTGTAGAACAGGGCTTCAGAAAGTCGGGCTGAGGAGCCAGAGGGCAGTTAATTTATAGCTGGGGTGCTCCATGTGAGCTGGGAGCCAGCAGCTGCTGTGCTGGTGCTGGCCCTGTGCTGAGCTTGGTGAACCTGCAGCTGCCTGCCTGCTCTTCTAGCCCTGAGGAGGCTGACGTCGAATGGGAGAGTGTGAGGGATGGCTCTCTTTCAGTGAGTGCTTTCCAAGAGCCAGGAAGCAGCTTAGTTCCTTGTTCATCTGGCAAGGCTGCCTGTAAGGTGATGGTGCTGCTCTGCACAAAGCTGATTACAGGTCCATTTTGTAAATGAGGTGCCTGGATTTCTGCTTAAGAGGAAACTCAGCTATAAGCCAGGTGTCTCACTCCTGCTTCTGGGTAGGTCTTTGGGTGTCCTGCTACATCCCTGGAGATTTTTCTGTTTGCTTCCTTTTGCAGAAGAGGAGGGAGAACTCAGTTACTTCTGGGGGTTGAAGTAAACCCTGCTAGGCAGGAGAGGAGTGTTAGAGGTAGCAGGAGCCATCTGCAGCAGCCGTTTTGACTCTTCCCATGCAGTACAGCCCAGAAAAGGCAGAGCAGTGAACTCTGTCCCTGCTTTGGAAGTTCCTCTGCATATAGTCCGTTGCAGGGAAGGTGTTTGTCTCCCTGTGAGCTGCCTGACTCCTGCCCTAATTCACCACTGCTTTCCTCTAGGGAAAGCTCCGTATCACTGTGAAAATGAAGTAGCTCGTTGTTCTCCATCGCGATTGAAGGAGAGGTGTTTCCCTTTGCTTCTGCCCTGCTCAGAGTCTGGCATTGGATGAAATGTTTGATAGCACCAGTGGCAAGCAGCTTGCTCACAGTCTCAGTGCAGCTAGCTAGTGTGGAGGTCTCTGATCATTTTCAGCCAGGAGCTATCCTGAAGTGGGAAACCAAATGCAGCGTGCTGTGTTGTAGGTCTCCTCTGAGGCTAACATTTGGTGAGCTGGGTGGTGTTAGTGTTGAGGTTCACTGGGGTAATTGAACTGAACAAGCAAGATTGCTTCCTTGAAAGAGCCAGCTGTGCCATGGAAATGGCCAGTGCCTGCTCCTCACCACCCTGCCTGGTGGAGCAGCTCAGAGGCTGCTTGCTGTATGGCTCAGCATTTCAGACCCATCCCTTCGTGAAGGCAGCTTCCCTCTAAAACCCCTCTCTGATTTTGCCTTTCAGGTTGTCTAATCTCCAGCGCTAACCAGCAATGCCACCTGCAATGGAGAGTGCAGAGAGGGGAGAAGGGGAAATGTTGTGCTATGAGGAAACAGAAGATGATAATGTCAGGTGAGTCCTGTCTCACAATGTGGCACAGACAGTATTGGGTAAGGCAGGAGACCTTCCAGGTTAAAGGGTGATCTTTCTCCTCATCTGAAAAGGGGTGGGGGACTCCAATAGCTGATTAATCAAATGTGTATGTGCAGTAAATCTGTTTAAATCAAAGTGTACCAGCAGGGATGGGAAGGAGCAGTGTGGCTAAAGCTGGCAGCAAGCAGTTGGGGTTTTTAGCCTTTACTATCACCTTGCGCTTCAGAAATGCTTTGACCATTTGGCAGTTGTGTTTGTGCCTTCCTGGCCAAGGCGAGGCAGTTTTCCATGGTTTGCTGGGCAGACTCATGTGATAGCAGCTTCTTGTTTGGAAAGAAGAGGTGAACTATGCTCTATGCCTCTCTTGCCTTTGCAGAATGCCCACCGGTTTAGGCAAGACTATTGTCTTGGAGGTTAGTTTAAACAACAAATTCACACACATGCTCTGAAAGTCGAGGCTTCAGACTTGGGAAGAGTGAGCAGGGTGCTTCCCAGAATACCTAGGTATTCCGTGCTGGTTGACTTCTCTTTGACTTGAGCCAGTTTCATGGTGCCTGGCTGCATGCCCACTCGGTGGGTCTGGAGTGCCTGTGTCTCTTGCAGCTATCTGTAGCAGACTAGTCAGAAAACCTGATCAGTGTCCTTTCCAAAGTGGACTGATGTTAGGCTGTAAACTGTCTGGGACTCTCGGGGAAGTCTTGGACCCTAAACTGTCGTCTTTTACATATTTATTTTCACAGCATCTTCTGACTTTTGTCGTTCTGGCAGTTCTGAGTCTGCAGAGTGTTACTGAACAAAATGGACTCAACACTTCAAAATAAGAAGCCGGATTTCTAAAAGTATTTATATATTTGGAACATGTCAATATTTTTTTTTTTATACCATATATCTTTGAGTTTATTTGATTTATATAACATACAATAAACAATTTGAAAGGTACCAATGATAAATTATAAGTAATGTCTTATGACAGGTCGGGGGTGCATTCTAAGCATCCCCATTGGGTCTAGTGGAGAGCAGTAGAGTCTGTGCCTGTACTAACTGAAACCCCAGGCAGAGAACTGGAGGAAGAGGAGCTGACATGGGCACCCTGCAGGAAGGAGAGGTGGGAGAGATCAGTCAGGGAGAGAGCCCAGTTCATGTAGGCTGTGCAGCCCCAAGGTAAGAGAGACCTGGGGAAAAGGGGGGTGTCTGCTGGGAGGATGGGCTGTGGGAAGGGTCTGGTCTGACCTCAGAGGGAGGGCTCCTGGTGGAGGGGAAAGGGGTGGCCAGTGATGAACCTCTTGTCTGTCAGGTCTATGGCAGGTATAGTGTGTGTGGGGGGACCTCTTAGGAAAGCCTTCTGCCACATGTGGTGAATTGTCAGGAATTTGGGATAGTTTTCTTCCCTGGCTTTCACATCACTTTTCCTCACCCACCTTTTTGTACATGAGCCGACTTCGTTATGTGAAAAGGACAAGGCTTGCCTCAAGTGGCATTCTAGCAGATGTTGTTACCCTCAGCGTACCGTGTATTTCTCTCTCAAGTACACACTTTATCCCTGAAAAATCTTCAGTCCTACTCACCAGTCTTAATATGGGAAAATAAGTAAGATCCCTTCCCAGCTTTTTTATTCTCTTAGGTACGCCTTGTATTTACAATCAAAGCTTTTGTACTCAATTATTACATCTTGACTTAATGTGGTGTCACAGTTCAGTGCATGTAAATTACAGTCATTCAAATAACACTGTGTCATAAAGAAGTGTTTAGTATGTTATGAAAAAATGTGAGGATGGAAGGCACGGACCCTGAGGTACAGTACAAGCTGGATCGTTTATGACTAGGATTACACCATATTTATATGCTTCCAAGCTATTAACCAAGCACATCTGTGTCTGCATTGCGGGTACATTTACGACTTCGGGCAAAAGGTCTATCTGATTTTTCTCATCAACATCCTCTATCCTGCCGGCGAATATCTTCCCACCGATCAGTACGCGTGGGAGGGTGCATGAGCACTGGCAAAGCTTGTGTCTCACAACAACTAATGCCAGGATCAGGCGGGAATAGATCTGGCTCAATTTCTGGGTCTACTGGCCCTGGGTCGAGAGGGTCCGGAGTGGTGTTTGTTGGGACAGGAGGGGCTGATGGTGCCGATGCCTCCTGTGCTGCCCTGTGAAGTGTCTCATAGACTGAGTGCCATACGGCCAGCAGTTTGGGAGCTGCCGCGTCATCCCTTGTGGCTGCATCCCAGAGGCAGACCCCAATCTTGTCCCATATTGCCTTCTGCTAAATATTAGTTGATGTCGCCTCAATGGCATGGCTCGAGACCCATATTAACAAGTCTTTCAGTCTGTCTTCATGCACAGTAACCCCCTTCTTCGCTAGGAATTTTACTAGTACTCTGTACACTGACTTGTGCTCGGGGGATACTGAGTTTCCCATGTTCCCGTTCCCTGCCGCTTACCTCAGTCAGAGGTATCGGTTAATTGCTGCAGCCTTTTGGAGTTCGGCTGGGTGTCCTCACAGATCGCGGAGTCACCGCTCTTCAGCAAGTCTCCGTTCGGGCGCCATTTGTGAGGATGGAAGGCAGGGACCCAGAGGTAGAGTACAAGCTGGATCGTTTATGACAAGGATTACACGATATTTATATGCTTCCAAGCAATTAGCCAAGCACATCTGTGTCTGCCTTGCGGTTACATTTACGACTTCGGGCAAAAGGTCTATCTGATTTTTCTCATCAACGTCCTCTATCAAGTTCTGACATCCTTATTCCTTGCCAGTTCCAACATCTTCCAAGTACCAGTCAGGGACGGGTCACTCTTACTTACCTGCTGTAGTTCCTCCTTCCCATGATCTCTGACAGTTGCGATGCATTCCAAGCCCCACAAGATAATGGTGAATTTTAATCACTGAAAGTGTCTCCATCCTCCTGTCTTTGTCACCCTTAAACGTTGCACCAGGGCAGTCTCTGCCTAATGCAGAAAGATGACTTAAATACCGCATCTGTGCTGTCAGGGTTTGCAGGTAACTGCTTTGCGGGGGCTTGGCTTGGTGCTTCCTTGGTGCTGCCATTGACAAACTGAGATGTCTCTTGTAATTCTAAAACTTTCCTCAGATGCTGAGAAAAGGATTAAAAATCTTTTATGGCCTTAAAGACCACAAGGACGTTTCTGACATGCACTGCAAATTCCCTGACAGAAATCATTCAATCCCCTGCTTCATTACTCTGTAAGCAAAGGCAGCCTTCCCAAGCTAGGACCGGTGTTGCCATGTGCCAGGGATGATGTGTTGCCAGCCAGTTCTGTTTGTATACATTCATGTGTTTTCTTGCCTTCCTAATGCAGGCTCATTTGTCTTGGAAAACACATTGCTTTCATTTTTATTTCCAGTGGGTAGTAACAGCTATCAAAAATATTTTGATACTTCTGTTTAACACTTCCAAGGCTGCAGAAAAAGCAAACCAAACCCAACTTTTCAACTCAGGTACTGATTGCTTTTCAAGCTAAAGAAAGGAGCAGGTATGTTACCGGCATTGTACAAAGCTTGTCTTGCCAATATACACCATGTGAGCCCTGAGTGAGCTTCGGAACACACTGCTTATAAATTCACTGTGACAGTGAAATGATCAGCGGCACTATGGGTCATCCTTTGCAGCTACCACCACGCTGATTTGTGTGCTGTCATGTTTGCTGCCTGAAAAAATAGCCTCTGTAGGTTTATTCTGAAAAGCTGTGCTCACATGTTTAGCTATGTTCTCGCATCTTGCATCTGAAAAGAGAGCTGTTTTCTTACGCAGGCACAGTTCCGTGCGTACACGTATTTCAGAACATATTCCCTGTCTTAATGCCATTTCTTGAGTGGGTGCGATCCATCACCAGGGTCTCTGCTGTGGCCAAGCCCCATGGAGGGGCCGGTGTAACTGCAGTGTTCAGGAATGCTGTAAAGCAGAGTTGTGACTTACGCACCTTCCCCTTCTACCAGATTACACTTAGAGAGCCAGCTTTTAGGTATCCAAGGGGTAAATCCAAGAGCAATCCTTGCTGTGCTTCTTCAAGGGGACTGGAGCTGCTCTGGAAGTGGCTTTCAAATGTGCCTGTATGGTTTTAGTATCATTCCCACATAAAATTCCTTTCAGAGGCATTGCATATATGCTGCTCGTTGTGTAATGAAACATGAAGCACATGGGAGAGGTGATGCAGCCTTGAGCAAAACCACGTTTGAGCCGTGGCCTGCCTGCATAGGGAGTCAGAGGTACCCGCAGTGTTTCTCTGCTCAGGTTCCCTGCCTCTCCAGCTGCCCTGATGCAGTCTTGTAAACTTAGATGGCTCAGGAACGCTCTCTCCCTATGGATTTAAGTGATCGCTGAAGGTTTAAGTTTGTGCCTAAGCTCAGCCTGCCTCCACTCTTGGGACCTGGGAGGCTCCAGCAGCCTGGCAGTGCCCTGTCGGGGTCCCCATCTCTTGGAAACGCAGGCAGTCTACCTACAATCTCCAGAGCTCTGCTTTGTGTCCTCTGGATGCTTTCTCCTTAGAAAGCGCTGGCTGCTGCCGTGTCTTCTTCATCGACCTCCTGCCATGAAGGGTCTACATTACCCCCGAGGTGGGCATTTGCTGTAGGTCTGGCACGGATGAGCCTTCCCAGCACGCAGAGCTGAAGCCTTCCACAGGTACCCCGAGAGAGACCCTTCTCCTGTGGGGACACCCTCCGGCAGCGCCGGCGCCTCATCCCGCTCCGGACACCCCGCCCGGGAGAGCAGACAGAGCTTCAGGGGCTCTGGCAGCAGGTGACCCACCTGCGGGGGGAGGCCGCGCCGGTGTCCGAGCGCGGGGGGAGCTGCCCTCGGTGATATAAGGAAAGCAAGTGCCTGGAAAACATAGGGTTAAAATACTTTTAACTTAATTTAGGTCTCAGATAGAGAACAACGTTTGTGTTGTAAGCCTGTGGTGTCATAACAGAATTTAATAGTCTTACTAACAAGAGTGAATTATTTCTTACCATCCTTCTAATTATCAGATTGGAGACAGTGACTCCCAAACATCTGCTAGCTTAGGATACTCCTTGTCTGCCCATCCTGTTCTGCTTGCAGTAGATTTTGTACGAAGGCCACACTGGTCTAAATCTTTGCCAGCAATCAGAAACTTACAGATAGGGCTGGTTTCAGCTGGTTTTGTGATTACTGGGGCATCCCACTGTGCCAAAGGTGAAAAGTGAGGAAGACTGCTTACTTCATCTTGAAGAGCCCTGCCCACAACCATCGGAGGGCAGTGTGCAAGCACCAAAAGGGAGGAGACTTATGATAATGAGTACCTAAAGTAATTGTAATATCACCGCCTGCTCTCTCTGGGGAACCTAATGAATATGCATGTTTGTGTGTAATAAATATCTGCTTGCTTAACCCCTCGGTGTGCAAGTTAGGAGGAGCGGTCCCCCTTTCACCCGGTGCCCTAATAAACATACCTGCTTTATAACTCTCTTTGAGTTGTAGAGTCTGATTCTGTGCTTCTATTTGGCACCCCAGATGGGACAATCTCTGCCCGGCTGCGGGACCTACTGAGGACGGGACTCCTCTGGGCACCCCCGAGATTTCTTGGGAGGACTCCCCCACTCACTCAGATCACCGCAGGGGCAGACAAGGACCATCACCAGTGAATCATCAGGTATGTTTAAACCAGGTAAAGGGGATACCCGTAAGTCATACTGAGACGTCTTACACGAGGTAAAGAGCACGGGTGCTCGCCCCATGGGTTAGTTTGGTTTGATAGGTTATCGATCCAAGGGTAACTGTACTAACGGCTTTATGAGCCTTTGGCAAGTAAACACTGGCTTAAGATTTCTGTCTTACAATTATTGGCTTAGACGACATTCTGTGTGAAGTGGGTGACTGAGAGATGGGCCCTTGTGTGAATGAGTGTTTTGTGTGAGTGAGACGTGGCATAGCTACGAAGCGAGTGTGGAGTCCTGATCCGCGGTTCCGTGTTCTCTGTGAGGAGAGCGGCCGGAGACAGACAAAGTGTGTATGTCTCATGAAATTGAACCTATTGTTGAGTTTTGGTGTCCTATCCACCGTGATATTGTGTGTGAACCAGTTTTCGTCTTTGAATGGTTTGTTTGTGAGGATAAAGTGTCAGTGAAATTTGGTTGGGATTTTTCGTGTGTTAATTGCCCGGGAAATTGGTCCGACTGGGACCGGATTGAACATTCGTGTGAATTAGTACGAGCAGTTTGTGGAAATCTGGGAGAACTAAAGAGCCAGTAGAGCAATATGGGGGTTAATTGTCAGAGTAGTGTTCAAGCTCGCTGGCGCGGGGCTGGAACTAGCCCTTGCCCTATCTGTCATCACTGTTGTTTGTATATCCAAGCTAAGTGTCGTGCTTGTTCAAAATATATTATCCCTTTTGGTGGGAGACAAGCGGTTTCTATACAGAACTTTTTGGAATTTGGGTGTATCCGTTGTGGGTGCCGTACTCCGTTACACCTTTTCCTCTGGGTAAGATGTTATTGTTGTAGGCTAACCGTGTCGTATATCTTTAAAGGACTACAATGGGAGGACAACAGAGTGGGGGAATTCTCAGAAAGAGCCCGTTAGGTTGCATTTTAGCTCATTAGAAAGATATAGGGGTGCCACCGGGAGGAATTGTGAATAAGAAAACCCTGATCAAATGTTGTAATCAGTGGTGGCCTTTATGTAAATTGGAAGATGGGGAAAAGTGTCCCTTCAATGGAACTTTGAATTATACTACCTTATTACAATTAATGTTATTTTTGAGACGACAAGGAAAATGGGATGAAGTTTCATATGCTGATATGTTCTTTACCCTTCGGAATCATCCTGAATGGCAGACAGAATGTGGGCTGGGGGCTCCGCAAGACCCGATGGTGTTGGCTCTGGAGAAGGGTAATAGAAATGGAAGTTAAAGAGATGTTGTTCGGCATGTAGTATAGGGCAGAGCTGTACCAGACTGGGAGAGGTAGGGGACCCTGGAGCTGGGGATTTACCAGAATATTATAAAACACCCGTGAGACAGGAACCACCACAAGAGGAAGGTGGGGATTCCGAATCAGACATCCCTCCAGGCAGTCCAGTATCCTCTCACACCCGAGGAAGGCAAGGGCAGGAAATACTGCAAGCAGAACAGGATGGGCAGACAACGAATATCCTAAGCTAGCAGATGTTCGGGAGCCAGTGTCTCCAAACTAACTGATAATTAGAAGGATGGTAAGAAATAATTCACTCATGTTAGTAAGACTACTAAATTGTGTTATGACACCACAGGCTTACAATGCAAACATTGTTCTCTAGCTTAGACCTACGTTAAAAGTATTTTAACCCTATGTTTTCCAGGCACTTGCTTTCCTTACAGCACTCGGTACCGACAGGCCCGCGGGGCCCCGCCGTAGGACGGCACCATCGCCACCGGCAGCCCAGCGCCGCCATCTTCCTCCCTTCTCGGACGCGAAGGCACCGCCCGCCGCTGGTCGCTGCCGTCACGTGGCAGCGCCCCCTGGTGCGCCGGTCCAGCCGCTGAGGGCGGGCCTGGCCGGGCCGCAGGGACCGGGGCCTGACCCGGTAGGGCTTGGCCCGGAAGCCCGCCCGCCGCGGCCGCGTGAGCTTCCGTGGCAGGGGAGTGCTGCGGGGCCCGGAGCTCTCCGCTTCACGCGCCTTGGAGCCGGGGTCCCTGCTCGGCGCGGAGCCGGTGGCTCCCGAGCCGCGCCGCTGGTAGCGGGCGGTGAAAGCCCAGCTCGCCTGACCCTCTTGGTTTGTTTCCCCGGAGCTGGAGCCGGAGATGATCATCCACATGGATCAGAAGGAGGAACTGCGGTTGTGCCGTCTCCGCTCCTGCGAAGGGAAGACTGCTGTGAGCGGCAGCTCAGGTAAGGGCCATCAGCGTGAACCCGTCATGAGAAACAGTGCTCCAGGAGCACCAGCGCCCACAGGATGTACAAGGGCGGCGATGCTGGGTTGGAGCAGGGCCCGTGCAGCTTCACCTGCTGCCTGTGACGAGGGTATTCATAGCGCCACAGGCCACCAGGCTGGGAGGGATCTCAAGGATCATCCGGTGCAACTTTTCCAGGCAGAGCATGCCCTGGACTGGATGTCGCAGTGCCCTGCCCAGCTGAGTCTTTAAAGTGTCCAGCACTGGGGAGTGCACCGCTTCCCTGGGGAGATTATTCCAATGGCTGGTTGTTCTCATTGTGAGAAATTTTCCTCTTGTGTCCAACCAGAATCTCCCCAGGAGTAAGTTGTGCCCCTCGTCTTTTCCATGTGACTCCTTGTGGAAAGGGAGCCTCCGTCTTCTTCATAGCCACCCTTAAATACTGGACTGTGGTGGTCAGGTCTCCCCTGAGCCTTCTTTTCTGTAGGCAGAACAAGCCCAGCTCTCTCAGCCTTTCCTCATACAGCAGGCTGCCCAGCCTTTGATCAAGACCCAGAGAAGGGCAGACAAGCAGTGATGTGTCCCTGTATCCTTTCACAGGCCTGCGCCGTCTGTGGCTTCAGAAGCTCCTGAACTAGACACGTAATGTCTCAAGATCTGTCTTCTTGCCTTCTCAAGCTGCGCCCATTGTAGCATCCGTGGCAGCTTGCAGCAAGGAGTTCCACAGCTTATTTAGGTGCTTGATGAATTGCTGCCTCCTTCAGTTTGCTTTGAAGGTGCCTTTTACTGCTGCCAGGAGTTCTTAATTTAGAAGAGATGGTGCAGGATAGATGCCAAACCACCCCACAGGCCACTTGTGTTTTTATAGTCCTCTGTGATACCCCCTATCAGCTGTACCTTTTCCCAGCAGAATGGGCAGTTCACTCATCTCCTATACAGAAGCTGTTCTGTGCCTCTGATGGTTCCTGTCATGCCTCTATCTTCCTCAGCTCTATCAGAGTGTCTCTGACATGGGGGATCCGTCCTCCCCCTTGCACACAGTCAGAATGTGGGTTTTGAGCAGCAAGGCAGAATTACGTTCTCTTTTCTTCCCTATTTTTTCCCCCCGGCACTCATTGATGCTTGACTGGCTGTGTTGTGTGCCTAGGAGCTGCAGTTTTCACCCAGCTGCTCAGACTCCAAGGTGCTAATGCTGGATGATATGAAGAACATTCTAGGCCCATCGTGGTGTAAGTGCAAGCTGTAGAGGCTGTTCTCCTCTGAAGGTCTTTGTTTACCTGCAGTGAACATCCCTGTCACCTGGTTGGTCAGTATCTTAAGGCTCTGCCACAGTTTTTGTCAGCCTTTGTGTCTTTAACCCTGAGGAACACAAAATCATCAGCAAATGTTTCCACCTCCCTTTTCCCTTCCTTACTGCCCTGTGAGCTTCACTCATCCTACAGCAGCTTAGTTTCTTTACCAGTTTTGGTGAAGAACGAATGTCTTTTGGGAATGCCTTTGGACCCCACATGTCCCTTTTGATAAAACTGGGGCCATCTCTGAAGAACTCCGAGTGGTTTGTGAAGTGAGACATCTCTTTCCAAAGGCCGTGCCAGGTCTTCCCCAGGCTGTCCTCTCGCCATCTGTCCATTAAGTCTTTTACTCAGATTTCTGTTTGTTTGCTCAGAATGTTGGGCCCCAGATCTCCCCTCCACCCCTTTCTGTGGCATCACATCAGCCACCTCCAGTCCCAACAGTGAGGTACCGGAGCCAGAAGTCCAGCAGCTTACTCTGCTTACCTGGAGCTTGCCTTGTAGCTATAGCACTGGCACTCTTGGGAATATCAGAGGTCTTGCCATCAACTCAAATTGGCATGTGCTGAGGAACAACCACATTCTTCATGTCTCTCTTGCTTATTCATTTTTGCCAGTTCAGCCTTATGCTTCTAGTATTAATTCCTCCTCATTGTGAACTTGCTCTCCTTCCACTTGAAATACTTCCAGTGAGTTCCTGTCTTGGTTTAGTTCAAGCCCTTTACAGACAGCGTGTCCTAGTTGCCAGTGAAGGTACCTGGTAGCTCAGAAGTAACAGAAATGATTGTAGAAGCACTAGAGCCGTGACAATAATTGTAAAAAGAAGCTTGACACTCCTCATCTTCCCCCAAAAGTATAGAACACCATAGAAAACTTAATTGTCACGTACTTCAGAAGGCTTTTTCAAGGTCTATGTAAAGAACAAAATTCTGTGTAAGTGCCAAAGTTAGCACCTCTTTGGGCACAACGGCAACAAAACAACTTTGCTAGCTCCACTGTCTACTCAGTATGTCTGACGAACTTGTCAAGAGCTTCATGCTGGCCTGCCAGGAACATCCTCTTTCCATCCTGTCTGTGGATATCACCTTTCTCTTTTCCTCGAGTCCTGGCTGGAGTAGCTGCAGAGAAATGGAAATGCCTTTGTGGTAACTAGCAAAATTGCATTTTCTGTTCCTCTCAAGGGATGGTTTTAATGAAAACTGTGTGAGGGAAGAAGTGGCATCACTGCCACAGCAAGCTGCCGGAGAAGGTATCTTAGGAGTTCACTGTGAAATCATATTGTGATGTTTTCTTGTCCTTCCCAGAAAGAGGAAGATGAAATATGTACATATATCAGTCTGGGGTTGAACTCCTAGACTCTCCTTCCTTTATTGCACACTTATGGTTCAGTAGCAACTCACATCTTCCATGGCCTGCACTTCCTTATCACAGCTCTGCCAGACCACAGGAGGTGCCTGTGGTTTGTACAGCAATCCCATGTGACCGATATGGTACTGGTTTATTTTATAAGAGTGTTCAGAGACCCACAAGATATCTGTTGAATCTTTAAGCAGATCTGGAGATGTGCTTTGTGTGCATGTCACGCAGGTCCTGTCTTGCTCATTCAGCCTGCAAAGAGCTGTGTTTCCTGTGGACAGCAAAAGGCACAGCGTTGTTGGGGGCACGTGGTTCTGGACCTGCTACATGCTCATCAAACCACATTCAGAGCAGTGGGCTGGAAGGAGTTCCTGCTCTCTGTGAACACCGTAGAAACCAGCACAAGCCCCTTGTCTTGAACAGGCTTTCAGGTGAGCTTGGGTCCGCGCAGCGAACATTCATAGCAGTAACGCTTCTGCAAGACTTTATATACGTAAGAGGGCAGGGATTTGTTCATTGCCTGTGTCCCAGGAGCCTCATAACTGTTCAGCTAGCGTTAATTTGACTTGCACCTACCTTCATCTTCTACCTGTGTTAGATTTCCTCAGTGCATAATCTGGAACCAGCCATGGGGGATCTTCAGTTCACCCACCACGTTGCACAATGGATTTGTTCTGCACCAGTGAAAGCATA
This sequence comes from Psittacula echo, assembly GCF_963264785.1. Taxonomy (NCBI): domain Eukaryota; kingdom Metazoa; phylum Chordata; class Aves; order Psittaciformes; family Psittacidae; genus Psittacula; species Psittacula echo. The sequence continues at coordinate 11,489,236 of NC_137739.1, forward strand.
AGGTTAATTTGCTTCTGCTCCAAGACTGGCATAAGCCAGGCTCCAGGCGGTCTCCGTGTCTCATGCCTCGTGCATCTTCTCTTTCTCTGCAGTACCAGCAGCACAAGAGCACGGAGATTACTGTTGCAACCCAAGTAATGTTCTGCTGAACAAGGCAGTTCTTTATGGCCTAACTCTGGCTCCCAGTTCAACTTTTAGTAACATCCTGTGGAGACAAGCAGAGAGAGCTGGGCTTGTTGAGCCTGGAGAAGAGAAGGCTCTGGGGAGATCATAGAGCAGCTTCCAGCACCTAAAGGGCCCAACAAGAAATGTGGAGAGGGGCTTTTGACAGGAGCAGGTAGGGACAGGACAAGGCGGAATGGCTTTAAACTGAGAGAGGGGAGATTTAGGTAAGGTGAAAGAAGTTCTTCCCTGTGAGGATGCTGAGGCGCTGGCACAGGTTGCCCAGAGGAGCTGTGGCTGCCCCATTCCGGGCAGTGTTCAAGGCCAGGTTGGATGGGGCTTGCAGCAACCTGGTCTAGTGCAAGGTGCCTGTGCACATGGCAGGAGGCTGGAACTGGATGTGATCTGTAAGGTCCATTCCAGCTAAAACCGTCCTGTGGTTCTGTGATTTTCAGATACAACATCCTGGAAGAGCAAGCATCTTTCCCATTCAAGCAGTAAACCTTTGCCTCTAATATGCCAGTGATTCCAGGAGACTGAGGTTCTGGTGAAGCATGCAGGGCAATTTACAGCATTTGCTCCTGTGAACACTCTGAAAAATCCACTGTGTAGTTTGGAGGGAAATACCATGTCCTGAAGGCAGGATATAGCAGAATGTTTTATACTTAAAGTCAATCTGTCTGCTGAATTTTTAGAATTTGTCCCCTTGGGATTTGCCCTGTCCAAAGCTTCCAGTCCTGCCTGTGACTTGTCTGGATTCTCATTTTATTGCAGGTGAAGATGGGATTGTGAGCAAGAATGAAGACAATGCCCATCAAGGCATCCCCAGGCCAGTGGAGCCCAAGGGTTTATGCTCAGGACTCTCCAAGGAGAACAGTTCCCAGGGTCCTGCGCAGGACCCTGTTCTCCCACGCAGGTCAGAAAGGATTGAGAGATCCAAGAGCTTCCAGGTGAGCTCCAACCTCATCCAGCATTGGAGAATCCACACCGGAGAAAAACCCTTGACCTGCACCGAATGTGGGGAGAGTTTCTGGCAGCGGTCACGTCTCATCCAGCACCAGGGGATCCACACAGGGGAGCGGCCCTACAAGTGCTCCGAGTGTGGGAAGAGCTTCAGCGTGAGCTTGAAGCTGATCCGACACCAGGTAATCCACACTGGGGAGAAGCCCTACAAGTGTGCTGAGTGCGGGAAGAGCTTCTCCAAGAACTCAAAGCTCGTCCTGCACCAGCGGGTGCACACCGGGGAGAAACCCTATGAGTGTACAGAGTGTGGGAGGAGCTTCAGCGTGGGTTCAGCCCTGACACGACACCAGCGGGTGCACACTGGGGAGAAACCGTACGAGTGCAGGACCTGTGGGAAGAGCTTCAGCTTGAGCTCAGCCCTGACACGACACCAGCGGGTGCACACTGGGGAGAAACCGTACGAGTGCAGGACCTGTGGGAAGAGCTTCAGCGTGAGAGTATCCCTGAAACGACACGAGCGGGTGCACACAGGGGAGAAGCCCTACAAATGTGCCGAGTGCGGGAAGAGCTTCTCTGAGAACTCGAAGCTCCTCCTGCACCAGCGCGTGCACACTGGGGAGAAACCCTACGAGTGCGGGACCTGCGGGAAGAGCTTCAGCTTGAGCACTGCCCTGATACGTCACCAGCGGGTCCACACCGGGGAGAAGCCCTACAGTTGTGCCGAGTGCGGGAAGTGCTTCAGCGTGAGCTCCTCCCTGACACAACACCAGCGGGTCCACACTGGGGAGAAACCCTATGAGTGCTCCGAGTGTGGGAAGAGCTTCAGCGTGAGCTCGAAGCTGATCAAGCACCAGGTAACCCACACCAGGGAGAAGCCCTACAAGTGTGCCGAGTGCGGGAAGAGCTTCTACGAGAACTCGCAGCTTGTCCGGCACCAGCGCGTGCACACTGGGGAGAACCGCTATGAGTGCACGGATTGTGGGAAGATCTTTGGCCAGAGCTCCACACTCATGAAACACCATCGGATCCACACTGGGGAGAAGCCCTACAGGTGTTCTAAGTGCGGGAAGAGCTTCTCCAGGAATGCACACCTCATCCTGCACCAGCGGATGCACACCGGGGAGAAACCCTACAAGTGCTCTGAGTGTGGGAAGAGCTTCAGCGTGAGCTCACAGCTGATCCGGCACCAGGTAACCCACACCGGGGAGAAGCCCTTCAAGTGTGCTGAGTGCGGGAAGAGCTTCACCGGGAAGTCGCATCTCATCCAGCACCAGCGGGTGCACACTGGGGAGAAACCCTATGAGTGCAGGACCTGCGGGAAGAGCTTCAGCGTGAGCGCAGCCCTGAAACGACACCTGCGGATCCACACTGGGGAGAAGCCCTACAAGTGTGCAGATTGCGGGAAGAGCTTCTCTGACAACTTGCAGCTCATCCGGCACCAGCGGATCCACACAGGGGAGAAGCCGTACAAGTGCTCTGAGTGTGGGAAGAGATTCAGTGTGAGGTCAGCCCTGCTACAGCACCAGCGGGTCCATACGGGGGAGAGGCCCTATGCCTGTGCCTTCTGCGGGGACAGCTTTCGGCAGAGTTCCCACCTCGTCCAGCACCTACGCATCCACACTGGGGAGCGTCCATACATCTGTGCTGAGTGTGGGAAGGGCTTCACCATGAGCTCAGCGCTCTTCCGGCACCAGCAGACCCACAGGGGTGGAGAGCCCCAGGTGGGGTGAGTGTGGGGAGCAGTGAGGTCTGATGCCCTGTGAGCAAAGCCCGGTGTCTCCCCCTCCCATTGACCACCCTGCTTGTGGAGGGTGAAAGAAGTTTCTTCCCCTAGGAATGAGCCCTCAGAGAGGAAGAAGGGGGGGGGGCCGGTGGAGGGAGCTGATTGGAGGTTTGGGGCAGGTGCCAGGAGGAAGGTGCCAGACTCTTTTCAGTGGTGGCCACCCCAGGATGAGCAGCAGTGGCCATGAACTGAAACACCAGAGGTTTCACCTCGACAGGAGGAAGAACTTGTTCCGTTGCAGTGGCAGAGCACTGAACCGGCTGCGCAGGGGGATGTGGAGGCTCCGTCTCTGGGCACATCCAAGCCCCGGCTGGACACGTTCGGGTGTCCCTGCCCCGGCAGGGCTGGGACCGGGTGACCCCGGGGTCGGCTCCCACGGCTCGTGCCGCTCGCACTGACCCCGCGCAATAAACGTTCGTTGAACGCCGCCGGGTTGCCTTCTCCGGACTGCGGCTGCGCGGGGACTCGCGCCGCCCGCCCGCGGGCGGATCTTCACGCGCCGCTCGGAGGTCGCCGTTGGCCAAGGCGAGTGGAAACGAGGCGGGGGCGGGGACTTAGGGCCGCTGTGTGGCGTCCGGGCCTCCTCCAGCAATCGGCGGCTCGGGCTCGTGCCGCGGACGGTTCCTGATTGGCTGCGCGGTCCCCACCCTGGGTGATAAATTCGGGGCGGCCGGGCCGGGCCTTTGTGTCACGTCGCGGGTCTGAGGGCGGGTCTCGGGGTCTGCGGCAGAGGCGGAGGGTGAGTGTTCGCGGCGCGTGTCCATGGCAACGCGGCGGGTCCGGCCCCGGGCTGAGGCCCTCGGGGTTACCCCCGGATTAACCCCCCACCTCCCGGGGGCTCTGCTCCGCTGGGCCCGCCGCCTCTTCCCGTTCCCGCGGACATGTAGGCCCGGGACCTGCGGCGCTCAACCGGCAAAGCCGTGTAGGCCGTATGAGGGCCACGTCCGTGTGCCTTTGCCCCGCGAGGCCTGGGCGGCCGGTCCCGGGAGCAGCCTCCAGCCCGTGGCTCTGGCCTGGGCCTCAAGCTGTTCTGGGTCCGGTGCTGCCGTCTGCCAGCCGTGTGCTCGGGAGCAGCGGGGCTGTGTGCGGCTGTGCTGGGCCAGTGCTTGTCAGGCCTCCCACATCTCTTCCCTCGGCTCCTGCGGGCGAGCGTCCGCACAGCAGCTGGTGCCAGAGTGGCTGCCTCATACCCTGCAGTGGTTCCTGCACACAGCTCCTCCAGGAGGATGTCTGAGTGTTTCAGGACAGGAGCTGCACCCGGTTCTGCTGGTGCCCTGGGGGCACTTGGCTCTTCTCTGTCCCTGTCGGTGTTCAAGGCCAGGTTGGATGGGCCTTGGAGCAACCTCTGCTAGTGGAAGGTGTTCCTGCCCGTGCCAGGGTCTGGGAACTGGATGAGCTTTAAGGTCCCTTCCAACCCCAGCCATTCTATGGTTCTGTAACTCTTGATGCTGCTGAGCTCAATAAAGAGCTGGAAGGATGAAGGCCTATGAAGCCTATTGCTGTCCCAGCCCTTCCTTTGTTGGGTGACACAGATATCTCATTCAAGCCTCATAGAGCCTAGCCCAGCACTGCTTTACATACATCAGCTATAAGTGCCTGTCACTGGCCCTGCTTGGGGTGTCCCAGGCACAGCTGACTGCATGCTGGGATGGGCAGGGCAAGTAGTGGCTCTCCCCAGAGCAAAGGCTGTTCACCAAGTTCATGTGTGCCTGTCACACTCCTTTCCTGCTCTCCCCAGGTGTAAAGCTGGTTGACTGATGTGCCTCTTGTGCTGTTCTCCCAGGCAGACTGAGAAAACAGATTCTGGATGCACTGCCTGGCACAAGGGCTGATTACCGAAGTGCAGAACTGGACGAGATCTGTGAACTTACCAGGAGTTTCCCTCCTTGGTCACTTTGTTGAGGTGCTGGACAGTGGCTCTGGGGGACAGAGGTAGGGTTTATGTGGGCACCTCTAAAAGTGCCTTAGACTTGAATTATTTCCTAGATGTAGGCAACGTCCAGGTGAAGTCTTGACCCCACCTGGGATCAGGCAGTATAAAAATTATTCTGTGAGGCTCCATTTCCAGCACCAAAAACCTCCCCCGGGGGGGAGGAGAACATGTGAAGCTCTTCTGATGTGAGTGCCAGGTTACCTCTGTGATGGCTCTTGAAGCTGCTAGGCCTGGGGTTCTGAGGTTTGTCTGCACTGCAGTGATGCTCAGGTAGGTGCAGCAACGTTCTGCTGCTGCTTGTTAAAGCAAGGGTGCAAGTTCTGCATGTGGGGAAATAGCCTGAACTTGTAACTATCTGAACTGCAAACTTGAACTTTGAACTCTGGGTGTTCGCAAATTCCTGAGCTTCTCCCAAGGGTACCAAAGCAAAGCCAGGGCTTCAGTCCTGCTTCCCTGTAACAGCAGTGTCTACTGCCTTCAGAAGGCACTGGATTGTTGGGATTAAGTGTCTTCCTACCCTGAGAAGAATGGCTGTGCATCTTGAGTGTGAAACTTGCTGTGGCAATGTGTCTGGGGCAAACTAAGTGCTGGCTAGATGAGATAGGGATGTTTTCTCAGAGGGTTTGAACACTGTTATTGGGAAAGAAATGTTTGGAGTGCTGAGGTGTTTTGTACTAAGCCTTGTCTCCTATCTCCCGCCTCACTACCTGCCTCTTGTAGATGTACGTCTCTACAGCGTCCTCCCAGGAGGCTGCTGATAGGGCCCTGGGAAGGTATGTGTTTACCCTGAACATCAGCCAGGTCTTGATGAGCGGAGCTCATGAAGCAAATGAAATGACATTGCAGCCTCTGCAGTGGAAGTGGGCAGCTGCTCGAGCCGCCTGCTTGGTGAGTAGGACACTGCCTCTTCCAGGGGAGCAAAACCGTGAGAAATGAGGGCCCTGACCAGTGACCGTGTGGTGGGCTTTCAGCTACCAGATTTGGAGTAAAAGGGCTGTGTAATGGTAAGAGATACAATGATTCTTACTTCCCTTCCTCCGAGTTCTCATGAGATACCCTAGTACTGAAAAGGACAGGGGTTTGATTTGTGCTGACTTGTCTCCTGAATTCACGGCTCATCCTGTCTATGCTGGATGGTATTGGGAAAATCTCAGCTTCCATGTTGTCCTGTGTATGTACTGTCGTCACCTTGGCCTGAAGGGACTGGTGGTGTCACTGTCCTGCCTATCACTGTAGAGGTGATCATGTCAGATGGAGCATCTGCAAAAACAGTTGTGGGAGATACAAGTCTGAGTGCACCAAAGTCCTTAAATGACTGTTTCTGTGCTAGCCCCTTCTTCCAGCAGCAGACACTGCTGCTCTGAGTTGTTTTTCTACAACAGTAGTTAGAGGTTTGGGTAAAGGCTTCTGAGACCCCAGCAGATGCTCTGTGGCCTGGAGAGCAAAGTCCCAGTGCTGGTGAGTGCTGCTAAACATGAGTGTGTTGCAAGACATGGGTGCAGAGGCTCTGTCAAGTGAGTTAGCAGATGTGTCTTGTAGAACGATGATCTCTGGAGTCACGCTGTGTATGTCTGGCCATTGGGAGCCTTGAGCCACTGCTGCTGCTGTTAACTACTCATGTCTGAGGCTTGATCTGGTTGGCTTCCTTTGGATTGGATGTAATGTCAAGCAACCTCCAGGCCTCTTCCTGTCTGCAGGGTGGTGCTGAAGTGCTCTTTGTAGCTCTGCTCTCACATGCTCCTCTGTTGCAGTGACTGCAGGCCTGGCAGCATGCAGAGGCAGCACTCCCTACCTGCAGGACTCTGCCTGTCTGGAAGTATAAGATAAATTGGAACCAGTTTCTCCAGTTTAATTTTGGAATCTGCATTTCTTGAGGAGTGCCTGACTTGAAGCCAGCTGCGCAGGAAGCCAGGATGCCATCAGGACTTGTGCAGCTGTGCTGGCAGGAGGCTGGCTGTGCTGTGAGGCAGGCAGGCTGTTCCCCTGGGCCCGTGACCAGGTGCTGGCTCAGGCTGGGCAGGTTCTGCCCCTTTGCTTCAGTTTCCCTTCCCCATGGTGGGTGTTTGGAGCTGTGACAAGTTTGCTGAGCTGGTGTGGTGCTGCTGTCCAGTGAGTGATCAAAATGAAAATAGCGCCCTTGAACCTGGCTTCCCCTGCCCTCTGGTTGGGGAGGCTGTGCTGTGTCCTATCCTGTGGTGCAGGGCCCTGGGGATGTGGGGCTGCTTCCCCTGTGACTTCTGTTACTGCAGTGGGCTGGCTGGCATGACAAAGTACTGTGTTGTGGTCAGTCTTTGCCCTGGGAAAGGCTCTGTCCCAGTGAGCCCGAGGACTGTGTGATCACAGGGGAAACCTTCACCCTGGTGATGTGTCCTCCAAACTGGGTGCTCAGACCCAGCTCCCAGCGCTCCTGGCCGGGTCCTGTGCTGGAGTGTGGAAGGGCAGTGAAAGTGGCTGTAGAACAGGGCTTCAGAAAGTCGGGCTGAGGAGCCAGAGGGCAGTTAATTTATAGCTGGGGTGCTCCATGTGAGCTGGGAGCCAGCAGCTGCTGTGCTGGTGCTGGCCCTGTGCTGAGCTTGGTGAACCTGCAGCTGCCTGCCTGCTCTTCTAGCCCTGAGGAGGCTGACGTCGAATGGGAGAGTGTGAGGGATGGCTCTCTTTCAGTGAGTGCTTTCCAAGAGCCAGGAAGCAGCTTAGTTCCTTGTTCATCTGGCAAGGCTGCCTGTAAGGTGATGGTGCTGCTCTGCACAAAGCTGATTACAGGTCCATTTTGTAAATGAGGTGCCTGGAGTTCTGCTTAAGAGGAAACTCAGCTATAAGCCAGGTGTCTCACTCCTGCTTCTGGGTAGGTCTTTGGGTGTCCTGCTACATCTCTGGAGATTTTTCTGTTTGTTTCCTTTTGCAGAAGAGGAGGGAGAACTCAGTTACTTCTGGGGGTTGAAGTAAACCCTGCTAGGCAGGAGAGGAGTGTTAGAGGTAGCAGGAGCCATCTGCAGCAGCCGTTTTGACTCTTCCCATGCAGTACAGCCCAGAAAAGGCAGAGCAGTGAACTCTGTCCCTGCTTTGGAAGTTCCTCTGCATATAGTCCGTTGCAGGGAAGGTGTTTGTCTCCCTGTGAGCTGCCTGACTCCTGCCCTAATTCACCACTGCTTTCCTCTAGGGAAAGCTCCGTATCACTGTGAAAATGAAGTAGCTCGTTGTTCTCCATCGCGATTGAAGGAGAGGTGTTTCCCTTTGCTTCTGCCCTGCTCAGAGTCTGGCATTGGATGAAATGTTTGATAGCACCAGTGGCAAGCAGCTTGCTCACAGTCTCAGTGCAGCTAGCTAGTGTGGAGGTCTCTGATCATTTTCAGCCAGGAGCTATCCTGAAGTGGGAAACCAAATGCAGCGTGCTGTGTTGTAGGTCTCCTCTGAGGCTAACATTTGGTGAGCTGGGTGGTGTTAGTGTTGAGGTTCACTGGGGTAATTGAACTGAACAAGCAAGATTGCTTCCTTGAAAGAGCCTGCTGTGCCATGGTAATGGCCAGTGGCTGTTCCTCACCACCCTGCCTGGTGGAGCAGCTCAGAGGCTGCTTGCTGTATGGCTCAGCATTTCAGACCCATCCCTTCGTGAAGGCAGCTTCCCTCTAAAACCCCTCTCTGATTTTGCCTTTCAGGTTGTCTAATCTCCAGCGCTAACCAGCAATACCACCTGCAATGGAGAGCGCAGAGAGGGGAGAAGGGGAAATGTTGTGCTATGAGGAAACAGAAGATGATAATGTCAGGTGAGTCCTGTCTCACAATGTGGCACAGACAGTATTGGGTAAGGCAGGAGACCTTCCAGGTTAAAGGGTGATCTTTCTCCTCATCTGAAAAGGGGTGGGGGACTCCAATAGCTGATTAATCAAATGTGTATGTGCAGTAAATCTGTTTAAACAAAGTGTACCAGCAGGGATGGGAAGGAGCAATGTGGCTAAAGCTGGCAGCAAGCAGTTGGGGTTTTTTAGTCTCTACTATCACTTGCACTTCAGAAATGCTTTGACCATTTGGCAGTTGTGTTTGTACCTTTCTGGCCAAGGCGAGGCAGTTTTCCATGGTTTGCTGGGCAGACTCATGTGATAGCAGCTTCTTGTTTGGAAAGATGACCCTAGAGGTGAACTATGCTCTATGCCTCTCTTGCCTTTGCAGAATGCCCACCGGTTTAGGCAAGACTATTGTCTTGGAGGTTAGGTTAAACAACAAATTCACACACATGCTCTGAAAGTCGAGGCTTCAGACTTGGGAAGAGTGAGCAGGGTGCTTCCCAGAATACCTAGGTATTCCGTGCTGGTTGACTTCTCTTTGACTTGAGCCAGTTTCATGGTGCCTGGCTGCATGCCCACTCGGTGGGTCTGGAGTGCCTCTGTCTCTTGCAGCTATCTGTAGCAGACTAGTCAGAAAACCTGTAAAGTGTAATTTTGTGTGATTTTGAGTGCATTTGATAACTCTGTACCAACCTCCAGGTAAGTGCAGTGGCTATAGCCTAAAATCATAGATTTTACTTACTGTTTTTAGTAGGTGGCTTGTGGAATCCTGCAAAACCACTAAAATTCAGGATAAATACTCTTTTTCAGGGTGTTCTTGCCCTATTTTTCTCTTCAGCTCTCATCTGCTCTTACATGAGCCTTTCTCCTTCTACAGAGAGACCATGAAGGGTAATTAGTAAGGTTTCTGTGCCCTTTAGTTTTCCCTGGTGGTTGCTTCTCATATGCTCAAGGCCTCCTTTTGAAGTATTGATGCTTCTCATTCATGGATGAGAAGCAAAAGTAAGGTGCAGGGGTCAGAGGATGCTTGGCAATTGCTGAAGCATCCTTGGGGTGAGCCCCTGGTGGGCCCAGCGCTCCTCAAATGCCAAGTCTGGTTGGCACATGGGTGCCTGCATCTGTGGAAGGAGCCTCTGGTTGTTGCCACCCTGCTGGTTCTGCCTTGTTCCAGAAATCCCAAGTTGTACCTTCTCCAAATTGGGCTGGAGATGGCGGGTAGTGGGGGATCCCTCCAAACACAGCAGGAACAAACTCATTCCTGTGTATGTAAGTGGGGTAAAAGGAGCTCTCCCTGTTTGCCTGCAGTCCCACTGACCTTTCAGAGCTGCTGAAGGAGGGGACTAAGGAATCCCATGACCGTGCAGAGAACACCCAGTTTGTCAAAGACTTCCTGAAAGGACGGATCAAGGAGGAGCTCTTCAAGGTGAGTGTTGCCCTGCTCCCATGGCAGAGCAGCTCTTTGATGTGTCCAGTGACTGATGCAGACTCAGGCAGGGCCCTGCAGCCCTGTGTACGGGGGGTGGCAAGGAATCCAGTTTCTAGGTGGCATAGTCAAAACTGTAGGAGGGCTGTTGTCCAGGACTTCTGTCTGGTGTATCCTATGGCTGGGGTAGGGGGATGAGGAGCATGCTGGTCCAGCACAAGTCTGACTAGGTAGAAGTGCTGGGCTTCTGGCCATGCATCTGCTGGCCACAAGGTCAGGCAGGTGTGGCTGCAGTGCTTTATTCCATCCTCTGAAGACTAAGCTGTTTTCCATAGACTTCAGGTTGGATTGCTCTATCTTCTGTACAGAAGAGATGGTGTTTTGGGTCCGATCCTGAAGATTTTGGCATGTACGGTAGTCTCCTGTAGCACAAAGCTGTTGGTGCTAGTTGTACCTTTTGTCCCTGTGCCTTGCTCTCAAGGTGACAGGAGGCCCCCCCAGAGCACAGAGCTGGCAACACCAGGCTAATTCTTTGTGCTCTGAAGGCATTGTTGTTATGATCAGGGGACTGGAGCACCTCCCGTATGAAGACAGGCTGAGAAAGTTGGGGCTGTTGAGCCTGGAGAAGAGAAGGCTCCATGGAGAACTCATAGCAGCCTTCCAGTATCTGAAGGGGGGCTATAGGGATGCTGGGAGTATTCATTAGGGACTGTAGTGATAGGACAAGGGGTAACGGGTTAAAACTTAAACAGGGGAAGTTTAGATTGGATATAAGGAAGAAATTCTTTACTGAGAGGGTGGTGAGGCACTGGAATGGGTTGCCCAGGGAGCTTGTGAATGCTCCATCCCTGGCAGTGTTCAAGGCCAGGTTGGACAGAGCCTTGGGTGGCATGTTTTAGTGTGGGGTGTCTCTGCCCATGGCAGGGGGGTTGGAACTAGATGATCTTAAGGTCCTTTCCAACCCTAACTATTCTATGATTCTATGAATGTAGCTAGAGAAGAACCTCATCCTTCAAATGATCTTTGCCTCACACAGGGTCTCCAGGCTGGTTTTGTGTCAAGCCTGAGGGTTTCCTCCTTGTTTACTCCAGGTCTGTGCAGGTGGCGGCAGCCAGAAGGTGTAATATGCTGATGTAGTGAATGGCTTCTCACACTGTGCTTTGTCTGTAGCTGGCCACTGTGGCACTTTATTTCACGTACTCTGCTCTGGAAGAGGAAATGGATCGCAACGAGGACAACCCGGTCTTTGCTCCTCTGTACTTCCCCCTAGAGCTTCACCGGAAAGAAGCATTGATCAAAGACCTGCAATATTTCTATGGAGAAGACTGGAAAGAGAAGATCCAGTGTTCAGAGGCAACTCAGCAGTATGTGGACAGAATCCATCATGTGGGACACAATGAGCCAGAGCTGCTAGTGGCTCACGCTTACACACGCTATATGGGGGACCTCTCGGGTGGCCAAGTGCTGAAGAAGGTAGCCCAGAGAGCCCTCAAGTTGCCCAATACCGAGGAAGGGATCCAGTTCTATGTGTTTGGTAACATCTCCAATGCACAGCAGTTCAAGCAGCTCTACAGGGCAAGGATGAATGCTTTGGACTTGGACAAGAACACCAAAGAAAGGATTGTGGAAGAAGCCAACCGAGCCTTCAGATTTAACATGCAGGTATGAAATCCCTTGAGCCCCTCTGTGTGTGAGTGCTGCTGGTTTTGAGTCTGGACCAGCTCTTGGGTGCAGACTGATTGAGTTAGCCTGCTCACCCAGGCAGTGGTTTGGGTCTGAGGCTGCCAGAGCCTCTCCTTTCTTGCGGGCTGGGGTTTTAGTTTAAATAGCTCTTCTGCTAGCTTCTGGAGACATGGCTGGTGTTGGGCAGGAATTCCTCCCATGCTCCAGCATCACTGCTGAGCCTTTTATTAGGGCAAAATTAAGATGACTTCACTGCAAGATTTCCCATGGGCTGTTGGCTCTGAAACAGGGGGAGAGCAGAGCTCTTGCTCTGAGACAGCCCCAAACAGTTTGATCTTGTTACATCTACTGGTTACAATTAATCTCCTGTCTCAAGTCTTGACACACTGCCCAGTGGACAGAAATGTCTGTAGCCTCTTGTCCTCCTCATAGTATTTGCCTTTCATAAACCCTGACTGAGCTGCCACTTGCTCCAGGGGGATGAATATAGTCTTAGCTACTGGATGGAAGCTTTCATCTGTGCCTATAGCAGATCACTGTGGTCTAAGCTGGCCAGAAATTTGGCTCCTTTGTCAGGATCCTTAGGGAAGCCCCTTGCAGCAGAGCTGGAGGGGCTGCCTGACTCCTGCATGAGCAGAAGCAGTGCTCCCAGGGAGGGTCTGCAGGCAGGGAGTGCATTGCCTGTACTCCCACCTGCAGCAGGCTGGGCAGTGAGCAGTGGGGCCATGCTTCATCCATCTTGCTCCTGGGTCTGCCCTGATGCTCTTGAAGGGGCTGTGCCCTCTCAGAGCTATAACACGTGCCAGGTGTCATCACAGGACTGCCTGCAAGACACTCCAAAGTGAGAAGCATGTGCTGCCTCTGGGGGAAGGAGGCAGGAGAGGCTTGTCTCTTCTCCAGGTTGTTTCGGGGACTGGGTGAAAGCCGCCTGCCTCTGCCCACTTCATGTACATGCTGTGACCACTTGCAGGTGTTCGATGAACTGGACAAGATTGGCAAGTCACTGGCAGAAGCCCAAGATGGAGGCCTTCCAGTCCACGATGGAAAAGGAGACCTGCGCAAATGCCCTTACTACGCAGACAAGCTCGGTAGGTTGTGGACAATGACACAGCTGCCACATGTGTGTGGCATAAGACCTGCAGCACTAACGGCATTTTCTGTGTTCCAGCAGGTAATGCAGGACCCAGCTGTCCCTACCACAGTGCTGTGGCTCTGGCAAAGCAGCCCTTGGTGCAGCTGATGCTGGCTGCCTGCGTCGCGGTGCTGGCAGGAGCTGCAGCCTGGTACATGATGTGATGGGAGCAGTGGCCTGTGGCTCCAGTCGTGGGAAGGGGAGAGATATGCCATGTCCTTTTCCAGCTGTTCCCTTGCCACTGCTGTTGAGTTGACTGCATGGTGGAAGTAAGAAAATAAACAGGTATCTTGTGGGACTGTTAAAGACACTTTGCACACTAATAGTGCAAGCACTGTAATGTAATGTCTTAGCTGACTAGTGTACAGGACTGATGGTGTGAGGGTGTGAGAATTCCCCTGCAGCGCTGCCCTGCCCAAGCTGGGGCAGCTTTTAAGGCTGGAGCTGTCTTGTGCTGTACTGGCAAAGGCTTCACCCACTTGGTTTTCCATCTCCTTCCTGGGAGCAGCTGCTGGATGGAGTTTCCTTCTGTGGGCTGCAACCTTTGTCAGCCTTCTCAGTGAAGAGCACTCAGTGTCCTACCCGGAGGGAAACTGAAGTGTCGATTGTGTGCTGTTAGCTCAAATGCCTGTCCTATTTGGTTGTGTCACAGGGATCCAGTTAACTGGAGTTAACTGTTCAGGGAGGAAGGTCCATGGGGGGACAGGACCATTGGGGATGGGGGTGAGGGATGGCTGTTGTGCTGCAGTGGAGTTGGGTTGTTTTTTTTCTGAAGCCTTGACTGGAATAAAAAGGTGCAATGCTGTAGCTGGGGTAAGGCCAAAGCACATCCCTGGGCCAATGAGTGACCGCCATGAGGTGCAGGGCTGGGGTGGGATGTGGAAGGCTGGGGGGGAGGTCAATGGGAGAAGCAGAGTGGGGACAGCCTCTGGTGCTGTTGTACTCATCTCTGACTCCTGCAGATGCTCCTGCCCTTACACCCGGCTCTGTCCCTGCTGCCTCTCCTGGGAGAATGGGAACCCCCAGCTCTGCTGAGGACAGGAACCAAGGCAGAAAGGCCCCTGGGCTGGGTGAGGGGACGCCCTTCTGCCTTCCTCCATCCCAGTCTCAGGGGCTTTTCTCCTTTTCAGCTGAGTGTCTGGGCACAAATAGAGGGCACAGCTGGGGTGACCTCAACTGCAGCTGACAGCTGTGACCCCAAGAGCCTCTGCCACTGGGACTCTTCTTCCTCTAGTGCTTGGTACTGCTGTGCCCAGGTGTGCTGTGCCATGCCATCCCATCCCTCCTCATCGTCAGCTTCCCTCGGGAACAGATCTGCTGTGGATTTGGAGCAAGGGAGAAGAAAGATGTGCAGGAGAGTTGAGGATCTGTTATTTATTTACATAAAAACACTAACTAGTGCCACAGTTCCACCTCTGAGCAAAGGGCAGCTGCCTGTGCAGGCCCAGCTGTGAATGCAGACCTATGGACTGTGCTCTCCAGCTGCCCTGGCTGTGAGGCCTGGGTAGGGAGGAGCTGCCACAGAGGCTGAAACCGCTGCCGGGTCCCCTTGCCCTCATCTGTCACAGTGCTGCAGGCAGCTCCTGTCACTGCCTGCTTGCCCCCTTCTTCAGCCCCTATCACGTGAGCTAAAACTAAACCCCTACACCCACATGCAATGAGGAACCCCAACGGGTGTGGTGGCGGCAGGACGGGTGGTGCAGGGTGTGTGCCCACAGCCACTGCTGGGCTCGGGCCGTGCCTCTGCTGCAGCGCTGTGAGCTAGCAGGGCCTGGTACTAACCTAACCTCCAGCGCTGGGCAGGCAGGGGCATGCCCGGGCAGTTGTCACGAACAGTGTGCAGGTGGGTGAGAGGCTGCCAGGGACTTTCCCGCACCAAAAGAGTGGCAGCAGGGGCACATGCAGCTGGAGCAGCACTGCAGTGACTGCTGGGCTGCTCTGGCAGGATGGAGGTGCTGATCAAGGGTGCAGTGCTGCTGCCACGTGTCCTCCCACACACGATGCCTTGAAGGTAGCTCTGCCTACAGGCTACGTGCTGTCCTGGCTGGAGAGGGCCATGACCCACACTGAAACCTGGCATGTGTGGTGCTGCCCTGTCTCCATGCCACCACCCAACCCCTTCCTCAAAGTGCTTCCCCTGTGCATGCTGTGGGCTGCTCAAGTCCCCTCTCCCCTCCTGGCAACACCTGCCCCTGCCTGCAACAGCTCCCTCCCACCACACACCCTCTGCACTGTGGGGGACCCAGGGGTAAGTGCCTGCCAGCAGCAGCTGCACCTCCAGGCAAGAGGGGCCTCACTGGCACCCCGCTCCTGGGAGCATGAGGGGGGTGCAGAGCAATGCCCCATACACAGCATCTGGGGCCTGCATCCACCTTCCTTGTGCACCCACGTCACCAATCCAACTGTTCACAGCAAGGACCAGAGGCTGGGGAGACGGTCGCAGCTCTGAGCGGGAGGGAGCCAGGGATGCACGCACACACACACACACACCGCTGGAGAGTTAAGCAAAGGAGTGTTGCACGCACGGAGATGAAGATGGCAGCAGGAGAGGGGCCGGTGTTATTCCAGTGGCTCGGGCTCCTGGGGTGCTGTTAGCACATGCGCTTGTACGTGTAGATGTAGGCCTTGCAATTGGGACATGTGTGTGTCACATCCTTGAAGTCATCGAACAGGCAGGGGATCAGGCAGCAGCAGAGATCACACCTGGAGCATAGTAAGAGGCAGAGTGCGGTGAGCTGAGGCACCCAGAGACAGCCCACGTGTTCCCCTGCCCAGACCCTCTGCCACTGCAGCTGTGCTTCCAACACCTACCCCACGAAGCAGCACAAGAAGCCGAGAAGGAAGCTCATGAGCCCGATCTCATAGGTGATCTTGGTGGTGATGGCTTGCTGGCAGTGGGGACACACCGTCTGCACCGGGGCGCCCTGGAAGATCTCACCCTGCAGCACTGTCACGGTGGTGGCGGTCCCCGATGGGACCAGCACTGTGGCTGTGTGGCCGCCAGGAGAGGGGTAGTGGCCTGGGGCCGGGTAGTAGCCCATGGAGGGGTGGGGGCCTGGTGGGTGGTAGTAACCTGCTGCGATGAGAAACGTGCACAGGTGAGTGTCTTTGTGCATGGCAGGAGAGGCCAGAGCCTCACTGGGGACCACCTAGCTGCCACACCAGGTATGGACTTGGGGCCAACCCTGCCCCAAGCCACCTACCTGAGGAGCCCCTTTGCAAGCCCCAACCCTCATTGTATCTCCCCCACCCCGCTCCCTGGGAGCCACATGCTTCTGGGGGCTTCCTGCCTATCACCACCCCCTGCTTCACACAACCCCTTGAGGACTTACCTGGTGGCACATAGGGTCCAGAGGGGTCTGTGGGCATGTGGGGGGGTATGAACCCTGGCTGCGAGGGTGGCTCGTATGGTGGGGGCCCAAATTCAGGAGGAGGAATGGGAACCCCCTGGGGTTGTCCCACCACTGGAGGGACGCCATCTGAAAGGAAACAGAGTCAGCAGCCAGGGCAGGAGGCTGCAGAGCTGGTGGTGGTTCAGCTGAGTGGTCTGGGGGTTGGCCTCAGCATGGAAGTTGGGGAACACAATATGGGATGGGGGGCACCCCCCAGGCCTCATCTTCTGGGCCACAGGAAGCCCAAATTCACCCCATAGCAGCAAGCAGAGCCAGGTTCTGAGCAGGGAGTGCTTCTGGCTGTTGCCACTGCCCCTGGGCCCTCCTGCCTTCCCCAGAGGGTGGCACGGAGACAGGAGCCGGGTATTGCACCACGCTCCCCAGCAGAACAGAGCACACTGTGGGTCAGAGCTGCGAGTGGCCATGCCCAGGGAAACCTGCCCAGTGCCCAGCAGTGCTACCCAGCGCCTGTACCTGCTGCGGGGGGGGGTCCATGCTTCTCTTCTATCAGCGGCGCTGAGGGGCCTCCCGGGTAGGGCGGTGGAGGGTCACTGGACATGGCTCAGGGTGGCCCTGCAAGGACAGAGCCTTTAGAAGAGACACCAGTGTTTGGCTGCGCAGACACCTGCCCAGAGCTGTGCAGTGCTTGGGGAAGGAGGCGACAAGTAACGGAGGGGTCTGGGGCTGGTGCCATCACTGCACCGGCCTCCATACTCATCCCAGGCAGGAACAAGGCCACAGCCCCAAAGCTGGACAGGTTTTGGCACAGGAAGTGAATCCAAAGCACGTGGCTGCACAGCCCACATGCCCAGCAGTACCTGTACGGAGCTGTTCTGGCAAGCGCTGCAGCTGCAGCGTTATGGTGCTGCAGATGGGCGAGAGCTGCCCACAGTCCCCCAGCTCCACCATCAGTGACAGGCGGTGCTGCACCCCGAGGGGATGGAGGGATGCCCTGAGCCTGAGGCACAATCTCTGAGGTGGAGGGTGCCAAACCCAGAGAGCATCTCCAAATATTGTCATTGAGTGAGTTAAGGTAAGAACGTCTTTTAGAGCTGGAGACGTTATTTTACATGGAGTAAAATTTACCTGTCCTCTTCCTTGCTGCAAGGAGCTCTGAGGCCTTGACAGTGCTGAGAAGAACAATTCTGCTGAGCAGTGGAGTCCAGTCGCTGGCTTGACCCACCAAATCTGTGTGAAAAGAGACAGCAAGAGAGCTACAGAGATGGAGAGGAGCCACTGCTGCCGCACTGCCCAGGCTGGCACGCCCAACCGTCGGCATGGGGAGAGCAGGAACCTCCCCACGTGTGCCCCTGCTATGGCACGCATGAGGCTATGAGTCCTTGGCACGTGGAAAAGCCCCTCCAACATGCTCCGAAACGCGATTTCCCTGTTTACTCTGGCTCAGTTATATCCGGTAGGACGTGACTGAATTGGAAAATACAAAGGAGAGCTGTTCGCTCGGTGCTTGGGAAGGCTGCCATCGGGCATGGGACACTGTGACATTGCTGTCAGTGCCTAGGGAGCAGTGATATGAGCTCCCCTTGCGGTCTGCACAGCTACTGGCACCTCCCATCCTTCGTCCCCAATGGGCCAGGAGCAAAAGTGACCCTGCTTGTCCCATTCCCTTTGGTCTCCTGCTCTCCTTGAGGCAGGTCCCTGTGCTGCCACGATGGTGCTTTCTCAGCCAGTCCCACTCTAGCCAGTTCCCAACTGAGCAGGGAAATTGCACCCCGGCTACAGCCAGCCTGGAAAAATCCCATGGGCACAACCAGGGTGGCTCTAGACCCCAAGAGATGGCCAAAGCTGGCACTGCTGCCACATTATCCCCAAGGCATTAGCAGCAAGGCTGCCCTGCTGCCCTGGCAAGGCACAAACAGTGGTTTCAGAGAACTTGGGGCCGAGGGGTGCTGGAGCGGGGCCAAGGTGGCAGCACCCTGCTGGGATCACTGCTTAGGGAGGAAGAGGCACCAAGGGTCCTTCTGGCCCCAGCACTGATCCCACATGCCGGACAACCTGCCTGGGGCATGCTGACCTCCACGGCATGGCACAAGCCTCCATGGGCACCAGAACAGGCAGCAAGGGCTGCCTCAGCCCTGCCGGCAGTGCGAAGGGAAGATCCATCCCTGCCCAACCTGTCTGGCTTTGAATCCGTTCCTGTTACTCTAGCTCATGCTCCCTGCGTCCAAGCAACCTCCTGCAAAGTGGCAGGAAATCTTATCAGGTCTTAAGTCTGTGGAGGAGCACCACTACCCACTGCTGATCACAGGGGAGCACCACTACCCACTGCTGATCACAGGGGAGCACCACTACCCACTGCTGATCACAGGGGAGCACCACTACCCACTGCTGATCACAGGGGAGCACCACTACCCACTGCTGAGCACAGGGGAGCACCACTACCCATTGCTGATCACGGGGCAGCATCACTACCCATTGCTGATCACAGGGGAGCACCACTGCCTATCACTGATCACAGAACTGATCCCCCCAGGAGCTGAGCAAAGCCCCAGAGGCACAGGGTCTCCCCAGGATGTCTGTGTTTACTAATAGTTTTGCTCAGATGTCTGAAGTGGTGTGTGGCAGACAAACAAACAGCTTCAAAGGGCAATACCAGGGCAGATGGGGGTCATCTTCTTCCCGTCTCTGTTCAGTTTCTTCCTTAAAGGCCAGGGGAAGGAGAGTCAGCCCATGCAGCAGGAACAGCAGAAATGCCACAGCAGAGAACGCTTCCAGGAGGAGAAAAGCACGCAAAGTGCAGCACACTGCAAAGCCCTCCTTCTCCTTCAGTGACCTACAAAGCTACGAATTGGGCTGTGCTTTTTTCAGCTCCACTGGGGATGTAATGAAAAGGAGGACATTATTCAGGAAGTAGCCAGCCAACCCACCCTGCACACACTGGAGCCTCAGGTCTTCCTGTCCCCATGCCTGCAGGGCTCCTGCATGAGCCCAGCCCCAGTGGAGCACCCCGAGTCCTTACCTGAGGACACCAGGAGCTTCCCTTGCCCTCGCAGGGCAGCTGAGCCTACAGCTTTCCTGATGTACCACGTCTCATCCCCTGCCTGCTCAGATGCTGACCTCCCAGTAAGGTAACATCTTCCAACACTCCCTGGCCTGACTCTTCCCCTCACCAAAGCAGCTGACCAGAAACAGGAGACAAGGAGAGCAAGAAGCAACCCCACCCACAACTCCACGGGCTACTCCAGATGAAGCAACAGCCCCAGCTGGGCCAGCAATTAATCCTGCCACCCTGACCAGCAGGAAACGGCAGCCACAAGGGTGACAGCCAGTGGGTATCGGAGCCATGCATGCACTGGGATGCAGGAAGCAGCAGGAGTTGCAGAGCTGTTCTGGTCATACTTGGCGGACTCAGCCACTCTTAATGCAATATTCTGCTTATTAAGAGAGCAAGATGCTGGCTGTGTGCCCTTCCCAGCAGAGAAAGCAAGCCTGTTGCTTTAAGCCTCTTAGAAGCTGTTTCTCCTGAGCTCTATCTTCATGTAAGAAGCACAAAACCTGCTTCAGCCCGTTTCTGCACACGGCTTTCCCCCAGCGCTGGGTCAGCACTGGGCTGGAGCTACCCCAGGCATCACTCACAGGCAGTATCCCCTCTCAAAAGCAACGTAGCCAAAGCAAAGCAACCCAGGCAGAGTCAGCAGCACCACTACAGAGAGGAAGCTCCCCTGAGCAGCACCCAGAAGAGCCAGGAGCCTGGAGCATTTCCCTTCGGCTGAAGCACGTTGTTGGTACCTGGGCACAGGCAGGAGAGATGGGAAGATCCAGCCACTGAACAAAACCACAGCACTGTTTTGCATCAAAACTACAGCAGTATTTTGTACCAAAACATGACCCCCGGAAGCACATAACAAGGGTTCTCCCTGTTGGTCATTTCTGGTTTTACCTAGCTTTTGGCAAAGACGACTTATTTTGCTCCTTCTGTCTTGCAAGAGAAACAGGATTTCTCCTGCCCACAGCACTGCCACAGAGAGACAGAATTGGAGGCCACGCTTTGCCCCAGCATCTCCAAGCCCAGTCAGCCACTCTGTCCCACACTAACCAGGCTGGTCCATTAAAGCTGAACCACCAGTGCCTTTCTGTGTCATGAAAACAGCTTAGACAGAACTAGCTGTTCTTACATGGGAAAAAACATTCCCAAAGACTGCAGCAACTGCCTCCGCAGTAGGGCTTACTGGAATAATGATGCTTATAGATCAGCTGAACACCTAGGGGGGGAAACAAAAGCTTTACAAATAATCTTGGCCAAGTTTATTGCATTTAAGATCAAGGTCTGACAGAATCACCAATGTTCAGTGCAAGATCGTAAGACTCAAAAGGAGTTGGTTACCAGTAAAAGGATGGACAGAGGAGATGCTATTTCCAGTTGAAAATGCAACTCTTTCTTGTGCCCAGCATCCCCACCTCTAGTTATTTAGGGATCAACACCCCAAAACCTATGGCTCCCATTACCGACACATCCAAAACTGGTGATCACCAGCTCTCCCAGCTGCTTACAGCAACGACAAGAGGAGCTTCTGTGTTAGGGTCCAGTATTCCTTGCTGGCTGTATTTCCCTCTGCTACATCCCTGTGGAAACAGTTTGAGATTCAAACATGGCAAGGGGAAAGGCCTGCCCATCCACACAGGTATGGTGGGCTCCAGTTGTGAAAAACAATGGAATTGTGGAGTGCAGTGTGATCATGGACCATAGCACCACCAGAACAGGTCCTGGCTGAACACATAAAATAGATAATGCCAAGAAGAGGCCAGTCACAGACAATTCCTGCACTGCTTGGAGACACAAAGGTTTGACGTGTTAACACCATTCTCCCCAGCAGCATTCATGTGCGCTTCAGGCTGCTTCCTCTTGGAAATCACCAAGAGTGAGATGCACCTGGGAAGGACAGAGCAGTCAGATCACTCGCAAGCATTAACTCACGTGCAACCTGACAGTGCAGTGCTGGCCCTGCTGCAGCCCTGAGTCAGCCTCAGCGCAGCTGAAGTCCACTCCCACGAGCAGAAACACGGTCTGCGTGGCCCCTGCACCTCTGGCATTTGGCGACTCACAACGATTTGGCTTTGTTTTGCCTCTGTGAGCACTGGTTCCAGCCACTGGGGCAGGAAGCGGCATTTGTTTATACTCAACCATGCTCGGTGATGTTGGCACTTCAAAAGCTGCTACTGCACATTTCTGGAGCTCTTCCTCCACAAAAAATAACTTCTAATATTTAGAAAAGGAAAAAACACGCTAAAATTAAATGAATAATAAGAGAAAAGGATGCGACCACTTTCAGCTTTGTTGTACATCAAAAAGACACAAATTTCAGCTTCCAGGCTTTAAAAGCAAAGTCAAGAGTTCTGAAAAAGCTGGGGCCCCTCACTGAGGCCAGCCTTCTTCCTCTTAAAAAAGGGACAGCATTGTAAGCACTACCACTCCAGTTTTCCCAGCCTCAAGAAAGCCATCTGTGTGCCACAGGCTTCTACCTGGTCCAGAAAGAGGGAAATACCAAGACTAGGAAGACAGACAAATATGCTGAGTATGAACACAAAAGGCAGGTCAGATACTGGCAAAACATCAGCCTGTTATCCTTTAAAGGGCTTTTAGGGGTAGCAAGTAGAGACTGAATAGAGCAGGGTCAGATGAGAGGTGGTCAGAGCCATACCCCGACCATGGCAATGCCCTCCTTCACAATAGATTTCTGAGCAGCATCTCCAAAGCCCAGCCTAGGTGGGCTCTGCAGCATGTTCTGCATTACCCCTGTGCCACAGCACAGGCCAGGGTGCTGCCCTCCCCATGCAAAGGCCCACTGCATGCTCCCACACAGCTTGTGGGGATGTGGCTCAGCTCCCACTGCTCCTGAGAGCACCACACACAATCCACAGCACACAGCCCTTACCTTGAATGGAAAGACAGCAAAACTCCCTGCTGAAAAAGCAGTGCCAGTGGTTAATTCTGGCTGGGTTTATGTGGAACAAAGGAAAAAAGATGTTTTCCCTGAGAACGAGCCAAACTTCCCCCTCAGCCTTGCCTCTTCCCATGCGCATTCACTGCCTCCAGCCTGCACACCACCTCCCCAGAGCCAGGAGGGAAGCAATAAACAGAAGACAGTGCTGCAGCTTTCTTTACAAAGAGGATGCTCTGGCAATCCTAGACCAGGCATCACTACCCCTCCTTTACCTGGCTGTTAACCCTAGCAGCACCTTCTCAACTCATCATCCTGGTCCTGGGCAAGACAGCAAGAGGGCGCATGCCTACAACACACTGGCGCAAGGCGCAGAGGGAAACCGAAATTAAGGACTAACGGGAAGGTCTGTTCTTTTTCTAAGCTGCATCTCCCGAAGCAGAAGCCCTGCGCCTCCAGCAGCACTGCCAGGGAGCACACACCCACTGTGCAGGAGCAGCCAGGCTGCTGCAGAACAGCACATTGCTCCCACACTTCTGCACTCAGATTTCAGCTGCAGAAATCAGCTACTTCCGGGAGGGTCAGGCTCTTCCTTTGCTGTGATGGACAGCTCTGCTAGCAAAGCAGGGTAGGAGGAGTCCTTTAACACAAAGGATTGCTGGAGGAGAAGGTTATTCACTGTTCAATCCAGCTACATCAGATGACCAAAGCTCCCTGCTCTGCTCTACAGCACATCAATCTCTGGAGGAGCATCCCTGCTGTAGTCCTCTACCTTGGGACCTTGGATATGTCATTTAACCTTCTGTGTGCCACTGTCACCCAGCAGGCTAACCAGCTACAAGCAGGATCCTCCCAGGAAGCCAGGTGCTGTGTCCAAAGCAAGATTTCTCCAGGCATTAAATCCAAGGCACAATCAGATAATCTCCATGACACAGCCCAGGCTCAGCTGTCCTCAGCCAGAGATTCAAATTACTGCTTTGCGCAGCAACTATGTATGGATGTCAGGAAAACCATAGACAAAATCCCCCTGCTTAAGACAAGGATGGTTTATCTGCAACACCCACAAAGGGTTATGTGCAGGAGGAGCATTTGTCAGGACCTGCTGCTGCCTCTGGGATTCTCTCCAGTGCCATTTGCCTCCAGATGGGCTGACCAAGTGCTTGCTGGGTCTCCTCATGCAGGCTGCAGAAACAGCACTGCCAGAGCCTGCAGAAACAGCACTGCCAGAACCTAGTTAACCTGAACATTTAAAGAAAAACCAGCAGAAATGAAAGAACTGGGGTAGCTCTTTGCTCCCTGTTCTGGGCTCCCAAACCACAGCACACCGTTAGGGGAAGCATCATGTGTCTGCATCAAGGAGAGGCCGTTACCCTAACCTTCCAAGACTGAACCCCAGGCCTTACACATTTAGGGGTATCAGGGAATGTTCAGGCGTGCACAGAGCACTCTGGACCACCACAGGGCAGCTAAAAGACAGCTTTGTGCACATGGAGCAAGCACAGGCTGCCCTGCAAGAGGTGCTACGTTTCAGACCTTACCAGCTGGCCTCAAGGCAGACTGTAATATGCTAGGCGTTCTCATGGATGCAAAGATGGGTTTAAAAGTAACATTAAAGACAAACCTGAGATCCTCTGTACCTCAGCAATCTGCTCCAGGGAGACCAAGATGAGAAAAGGAGGGTGCCACAAGCCAAATCCCTGGGGAGCCAGAGAGCAATTCCGTGAGACATTCACTGAAGTTATGAAGCATACACTTGATAACATGCATGGGAAAGCACCCAGCAATATCAGCAGCTCTTGCCTGCAGTCCTGTGAATCTACTTAAAATTTCCCCTGAGAGGATAAATACTGCATTACATCATCCATTTGATATCTAGTTAATAATATTAATAACATAACCTGCAATAAGCTAGAGCCACTAAAACCAAGCTCTACTCCAATACCAGTGCTTTA
Source organism: Psittacula echo (assembly GCF_963264785.1). Classification (NCBI taxonomy): domain Eukaryota; kingdom Metazoa; phylum Chordata; class Aves; order Psittaciformes; family Psittacidae; genus Psittacula; species Psittacula echo. Next base: position 11,513,335 of record NC_137739.1, read on the forward strand.
AACATTAACACCAAACTTAACTGTCCCACAGGACTAGTTGTTCATTTAAACAAACACAAAATCCACAGCTCAAGAAATGTAACAGCAAGCAGAAGTCCCAGAGGAGACTGAGCAGAAGCTCCACAGTTCCTTACATTGAAGTTAGTCAATGCTCTGTAGCTGACCTCTGATGACACCCCTTAACAGACATTTAAGCACGAGTTAGGAAGCAAGCATGGGCTGAGTGACTCCCCTGTCAGTTCCTCCCACTCTCAACAGCTGAGTTTTAGAGAGGCAGCCTGGAGTTTCCCCATGGACCACTTCAATTCCTTTATAGCCCACTGGCTTACTGAGCTCTGCCACTGACGGTAGTGGCAAGTTCTGCTCCTCAGTTACCTGCACACAAAAGTGTCTCCTGCTGTCAGTTTGCTGCCTGCCCATTTCAATAGCACCTCCAGCTCTCACACACAGAAGATGAATATAGGATGATTACCCACTACCCCTCACAGCACAACTCGGGATTTGACAGAAATCCTTCCCAAAACTATGCTAAAAATATTTTATTCCTTTATGCACCCATATTTTTCATTACTCCCTCATTCTACAGATTTTTTGAGAGAAAGTCAAAGAAAGACAGGCTGAGAAAGTTGGGGCTGTTGAGCCTGAAGAAGAGAAGGCTGCGTGGAGACCTCATAGGAGTCTTCCAGTATCTGAAGGGGGCCTACAAGGATGCTGGGGATGGACTCTTCATCAGGGACTGTAGTGACAGGACAAGGGGTAACGGGTTCAAACTTAAACAGGGGAAGTTTAGACTGGATATAAGGAAGAAATTCTTTACTGAGAGGGTGGTGAGGCACTGGAATGGGTTGCCCAGGGAAGTTGTGAATGCTCCATCCTTGACGGTGTTCAAGGCCAGGTTGGATGAGGCCTTGGGTGGCATGGTTTAGTGTGGGGTGTCCCTGCCCATGGCAGGGGGGTTGGAACTAGATGATCTTAAGGTCCTTTCCAACCCTAACTATTCTATGATTCTATAATACAGCTATATCATTGCTGAACCAAACTGAGTACATGTGTGACTTCCACTAAATGACGCAGTAAGCTCCAAGGGAGGGAGAAATTAGAGTCATAGAGGATCAGCACTTTTGTGGAGCCGCATGTCAGTGTCAGAATTAATCAGAGCCCAAGAGCCTATTCAGAATTCCCTTGCAGATTTTGCAACACAGTGAAATAATTTTGAATACACTGGTGGTGATTCCAGATCCATTTTCCTTCCGAGGGATGTACAAAACACAGTACTGATGTTCTCTTATCTGAGCCATAGCACCAGCTTGCTATAGGACCAGCTCCAGTCTCAGTCATAGAATCATCGAATCCAACATTAGCATTTTCTGCCCCCACAGATACCCCTACCTTGGTGCCAGAGAAGCTGCTTAAGTTTAGATTTTACAGGTACAGTGTCGCCTTGGGTTTTTTTTCTGAGGACTAATGACAAGTGGTCTCTATCACTCAATTTCAGTTAAGGCCACGGCTCACTCTTTGTGAAGAAGCATGGTTTGGGGTTAAGCAAGGTCTGAGATCTCTGAGTCCTATCGCCAACAAAGAGGAGCCATGCATGTCCAGAGACATGCACTGGAGGAACTCCTTCATGCTGAGGCCACTCATGTTATCGCACTCACCTTATTCCTCCCATGTCATGACCAGATCTTCCCATTTCCAGGCCAGGACATCTGTTTTAGGGTGGCCCAGGGCCCTGCCAGTGTGGGGCTCACTCGTCCCATGGCAGTTTGACAGGAGGAGGGCACTTGCACCCCCTGCTCCCAAGCTCAGCTCATCTGGCCTGCTCAGAGACAGATGATCATGTCCCAGGTACAGAGGGGAAATCCCCTGGGTTAATCAACAGCCACTGACTGTGCCCAGCACTGGATCATGTCCAACAGCACAGGGACTCTGAGGGAGCCCTGGGACGCACCCTGAGTCACACACAGCTCCTGCCTGTCCCATTTCTCCCTCTGGTTCCAGCCAGACATGCCTAGTCTGTGCTGACTTCCCGGTACAGGGAAGTCATTGTTACTCCTAAGTGTTTCATGACTCTGGTTTCAGTAAGCAGTACCCATTTTCTGCCAACTCCTTCATAACCCCTCCCCCAAAACTGCTGCTGTCTGCTGAACAAAGCCATGTAACGAGCTGCTACATCTCTGTCCCTTGGACCCTGCCAAAAGCTGCTTCCCCATGAGCCTTATTTGCCAATACTGCTTGCTGGGAGGCAATGCACAGCAGGCCTACTAGGGGAGACTATGCAGGCATGCAAAGCCACATCACTAGCCTGGCTCACTTAAACGTAAGCAGAACTGACAAGAACACTGACCAAGACACAAATGAGCTAGCCAAGTTCAGGAAGATCTGCAGTCAGGCCCACAGAGCTGTACTCCCTGTGAAAACAAGGGTGAAGGAAGAGAGATGATGTACTCTTACGTTTCAGGCACAGCTCCAGGCATCAGCTTTGTTTTGGCGCGTGTGGGACATCACCCAGATTCTGCACCAATTCCAGAACCATGGACACAGCAAGCGGAAGACCTCTTGCTGAAAATCTAGACACAGCAGCTGGATTCAAGGCATTCCTAATACACAGCAATACACCTCCTCAAGTCCCTTTCTAAGATTTTCTTTACCTTTAAAGGCAACACCCCACTGCTTTACTGTGACGCTAAAAGCAGTGCTGATCAGAGGGTCCTGAGGCTGACCAGCTGTGAGTGACCAGTCCTGAGGCTGGGTCACTGCTCTCACAGCTGGGGAATGAGCCTGCTGAAAATTCAAGCACATAACACCAAGTTACCTCAGGGCAGGTAAACAGCTCGGCTCTCTGGAGGGCTCAGGACTGAAATCCTCTCCAGAGCCTGATGAAGACACAGCGGCTCCCACTGCTACAACACCAAGCTGAGAACTGTTCACTCTCTCATCAGAATAGCCCAGCAGCCAGCTCAAACCTGAGCTCCCACTGTGCTAATGCATCCTGAATTGTGGCACTCAAGAGGGAGTCTGAAAGGCTAAAATAACAGCACTAAAACAGTACTATTATTATTTTAGTACTTTAGTACTAAATAGTACTATCAGTATTTTAGTACTAAAAGTACTAAAATAACAGCACCTGTAGCTTGAAGCCACAGACTTTTGGGGAACTTCCATTCCCAAAACACCAATATGCTCCAGAGGATGTCGCTGTGGAAGACCTACAACAAACCCAAGGAAAGAGTAGATATTTAACAGCAGTGGAAGTAGTCTCCAGTCCCAGCTTCACTCTCTTCCTCAAAGACTACGTTAAGATTCTGGAGGAGCTGAATGGTCACAGCAGAGCAGCTGGGAGGGCAAGCTGAGACTTCAGCACATACCCACACCTCCTGCAAGCACTTCCTTGTATACCATAAAGCAGAATAAAGGCATTAAGTTAACTGGAAAACAAACTGAACACAACTTCAAGAAAAGGGCAGCACACACACACTAGCAGAAGGTATTTATCCAGTGGTCAGCTAAAAACTCAAGCCCAAAGGAGTCAGCAGTAGAATGGAAATCCCACCGTGAATGCCTTCCTTCATTCTGTGTTCCAGTCTTTGCCCTCCCCTCCAACACAAGGCTCCAATGCTCCCCTACTGGGTGTTGGGTGATTGGGACCGCCGAGGACCTCAAAAGCATCCCAGGTTGAAGAAACACTACAGCAGAGATACAGCCTTAGTCCATGATTTCCTCCCAAAATCAAGCTGCTCTGAATCCCAGGGGCTCCTTTCCCTCTCTTAAAAGGGTGGCCTGCTTCTTATTTGAAGACATAATCAATAAAAGTCAACAGGCTGCTTTTAATTCATCAGCAGCCAGAAATCTAATCTCAAGTTAACATCACTACCCCAAACACAGCTATTGCATCTCCCATTTAAGTTACCTTCTGTGGGCACCAGCATGCGTGGATTTTACAGCTGCAGTGAGCGGGGCTGCCTACATCACAGCCACTAATTTATTCTCAGAAAGGCTAATTTAATCCGGCAGTGAATGTTCTCAAAGCTTCCTCACACAGAAAAGCTTTTGTCTTGGTTGACTTAACAACAATACAGCATATCCAAAAACGTGGAGGGATGCTAAAGAAGAACACTACCCTTGTGTTTTGAGTCCTCTAGTACTTTTGGCTGAGAAATTTCTCTTGGTAACCAGACTTTGAGAAAACATTGAGTGCCTCTGGTGCTTTTAAAAAGCCAACTGAATTTTCAAGGCAAAGTATACAACAGCTCAGGCTACCTCCCCCTTGCATACAACTGTGTCTTGACAGAAAGAGCTGTGCTCTTAATAAAACTAAAACCCAGCAAAGATTGTTTAGTATTAGACACAATGTTCACTTCTAACCAGGCATCTGCTTAGCAGGAGTGGTGGCCAGCACACCTGGTTCAGGATCTACCTGCCGCTGGAAGGTGACCTTCCCCAGCTCATCCTACAGAGGAATAAACTCCAGAAGAAATTACAAAGTTCTCTGTTTATGAAGCTGAGTAACTGCATCATGAAGCACTTCAGAGAGAGTATCCTTCAGATTTCCATGGGGGCAATAACTAATTAAGCAATTGGAAAGCTTTTTTATTATTATTTTAAATTTTAGTTTGTACTTTCCCCTCACCTCTGAAAGTGAGCAGAGGCAGCATCCAAAGTCACACTTAGCCATTTGAACCGGAGTGCTCTGCCCATTAGCTCCTCAATGAGAGTCACTGTGTCAACTGTGTCATGTGGACATGGCATGAAGAAGCAGTCCTTATCTGGACCTACACCTTGCAAACTAGATCACTAGAGAGCCAAGCACAGCCCCTTGGAATTAGAGGGGCTAAAACAAGGAGGTTTTAAGCTTGACTATAGACATAGCCATAGCAGTCTAACTCTCCACACTCATGGGAGTGCTGTAAAAGAAAAGCTGGTGCTGCACAAGGATTGCAGCCCAGATCATGCCTGAGAGAGCTCCTTTGGTACAAGAGCAAGAACGCCCCAGATGGCATGCAACAATTTAGGATGATTCAGAAATCTGGGAACAAGTTAAAAATCAGAGGGAAGCAGAGCATTAACACAGTCCAGAGGAGGAAAAAAAAGCAAAACAAAACAAAACAACACTCCCCTTGTTCCTATCTGTCAGGAACTGCTGTCCCAAGAATAGCCTATTCAGAAACCAGGAAACTCAGAAAGCAGCAGGGAAGGGCTGAGTCATGGCCATCTGAAAAAAAAACAACACAACAAAACAACCCAAAAGAGATGGAGAGAGAACATGGACAGCAGCTGTCCTGCATCCTGGACATACGAGCAAGTCAACCCAAAACATACCAGCCAGTCTTTATTTTTAAAAGCTCTGCAGACACATGGTACAGCCATAAAAAGCAGTTGACCCTCCCTCTGCTCCTGGGAGGCAAACGTAGCCCTGGTTGAATCAGGCTAAGTTGGTGGTGCTTCCCAGCCAGGACATAAACTGCTCCCCATCTATGCCCTGATCTTTGCCTTTATTTGTTCCTCTACAACATTGGCATCCCAATATCACAAAGACTTCCAGGCTGGGCAAATGCTTTCTATAAGGGAAAGTGCAGTTAATTTCAAGGATGCGACTAGCAGAGGGTGAGGAGCCGTTTCCCTTACCCACACTGGAAGTGCACAAGATAAAGCACAACTTGGACAGGTTTCCTACAACAGCCGAGGAGAACACAAGCACTCCCACCTCGCAGCCAGCCTCAGCGCTGCTCGTCTCACCCCCAGTAAGGCCAGGTTATGGTTAAGTTTTGCTCCCCATGTCACAATCTGTGTTCTGTGACCTAAATGAAATCAATTTTACAATAATTCTTGCTGGGACAATAATCTTACCCATAATCTAAAAGATTATACCTTCTTTCCAGCTGTGGGAGGAAGTACATGGGATTTCTGAGCAATGAGGGCTTTTTTTTAATACAATTCCTCAGCGACTCCTTACAGAGTGTATCTTTTCAATCAAATAACTGTGCTTCAAAACATGTTTGGAAAAAAAGCCCTTTTGATTCATTTTATCTTGCACTGTGAGATACTGTCAGATTAAAGATGCCAAGGTAAGAAGCAGGAAGACCCTTGGAGTCCATCGCTGCAGGGAGCAGGCTGACCATGCCTGCCATCCCCAGACTGTGGCAGATAACCTGTGCTCACTTGTGACTGCACCTCATCCACCATGACATGTCTCAATAAAAGATTCAATTGTCAAATGATGTAAATCAGGGCTTCCTCTGTAAAGATACTTTCACCAGATACCATTGTGGGACATCAGTGATCACAAAACAGTAGGGCTGAGATCTGGAGCGAGGCGGGAAGTGCACTGTGTCTACACATGTAGCCCAATAGCAAGAGAGAGCAAGCCTCTCTGCTTTGCCTTTTTACATCTGCAAAGTCTTTTTAGGGAGTGGGCTGTATTTTTTGGCAGTATAAACCAGGGGGGAAGCTCAGAGAGCCTGACTTACCCCTCTGCAGTGGCCAAAAAGCCCCTCCCTGCAGCCTGCACAGGTTCCCATGTCTCCCACTGCCCATCCTAGGCAGGGCAGGGGAATGTGTCCTGCTGAGAAGGCAGCTCCCGCAGACCTAACCTCATCTCTGGGACTTCCTGGGATAACTGCAATGCCTTCACACATAGACACAGCCTTTACACTAGCTGCCAAAATGGAGCTGAGGGAAACTGTCCCAAAGCAAGCAGGCTCTCATGGCTCAAATTGCAAGTAAAATTACTTCTCTCTATGACCACACAATGCAAGGGGATAAAAAAAGATGAAATGTGGCTAGAGTATGGGATGTGCACATCATGGTAAGATGTGACAGATGGAATTTATGATTGTAAGATGGAATGCAAGATGAAACAGTGTAAACTTAAAAGCTAGAATGCTCCTTCCAAAAGCACATCTTCCAAAACTGTTCATACGTAATCAGCCTGTTAGGGCAAGGTAGGGAAGATTTTCTTCCTAAATGCAGAGACTGGGTATCAAAGGGTTGAGGACATACACCATAGGGAATGTACCTGCACACTGGTTCAGGGCAGAAGGAGCACCATCTCAGCACAAATGTTTTAACTTAAATTCTCCTAATCCGTAAGAGAACTGAGTATTATTCCATTTTCTTATGTATAAAGGAGGCAAAGGAAACATAACTACTACTAATGCAGAATTATTTTACTAATCACAATAGGTAACAGAGAAATACATGACTTAAGTTTCACGGAAAGCCTCAGCTCACTTCATTCTTTGATTCTCTTGGGTTTCACCATGTGAAGTTGAACACACAGAGCCAGCAGCTGTTCTTCTCAATTCCTAAGATGCTAATTACATCGCCATCTTTTGGGGTTATTTCTTGTCTTTTCTTTTGCTAAATTCAGGCCTGCTAAGAGAGTTCAGATTAAACATAACTGCACTAACATGTGGCCTCATACAGGGGATGCAAGGCACGAAGCAGTTTCCTTCCTACCGCCATTCTTTACCTAGATCTTGGGACCAGCACGGGCCTCTCAAACAGCCCTTTCCACCACAACAAATTTTAGACTGCAGCCATGAAGCACCCCTGAGTAAACAAGCCCAAAGCAAAACTGTAACAGCCACCAAGAGTTTCCTTGAGTGTTTCATGCCTGAAAGCAAGCCTGCACCCCCACCCCCCACCCCAGTTCACAGACATTATACTGCTGAGGAAGTAGATTGTGATTTCCTACAGCACCTATGCTAATTGTGTTCCCTTTGATCAGAGGAGGAGATATGTCCTTTGCAGAGCCTGTAAAGATCTAACACTGCTCATGAAAATTGCACTGCTTCTCTCCACTTGCAGGACAAATGCCGAGTGCCGATTGGGAACAACAGGAAAATAGCCAGGTGAGTATCACATCCCAAGGCAGAAGTTGCTCATCATGTGGTTTTTTGAAGGAAAAAGAAGGTAATACACATCTGTGTTCACAAATGTGTGCACTCAGATACCTTGTTCTAAATCTTCAGGAGAGTTGGTTTCAGGCTAGAGTCTTTTGCCTGCGTAACAGTTGCAGAATCAGGTCCTGGAAGAAAATCCAGCCAAAACCCTCCAACAATTTGCAGAACAACTGAAGTTGCCACTGCAAACCATGACTTTTACTGCATCAGAGAGAAGGGAAAAGTACTGTACAGCTAGAATCTTTCCTTTTAGAACACCACCGACTGCTGCTAAGAGCCATGAGGCGTATCAGCATCTATTTGTTGTTTTCCAGCTCTCCTGTCCTCCTTGTTTTCAGCAGCTTTGCCTGTATCAGTCTGGGAGAACACCATCTTCTCATCACAGTTCAACAAGAAGTCGGCATATCTGCCTAGAAACTTGAAGGTATATTCTGCCTTTGTTGTTATTTTAACCTCCATATTATGCAAAGACCATTGCCTCCTTGTTTAATCTTGCAGCCAACAATCTTTTCCTTGGCTTAGTGCAAAGCTGAGTAAATGTGAGCCTGCACACTGGAAAACTACCACACGTACAGAGCCGTGGTAATAGCAGCAAAGTGATGCACAGCCTCGGTGCAGATCCTAGCAAAGAACTCTATTAAAAAGAGTTAAAGAAAAGTAGCTTTTTGCAGTCTAGGATATGCTCTCATGATTAAAGCAATTGGAAGAAATCAAATGTATGACTCTACAATGGTACCACAAACAGACATAGAACACCAAATTTCATACTTCTCTTTATCCATAAGGAAAAAAATAGCCTTGGATACGAGCTGATACTAGAAGTCTGTGTATCTCCTTCCAAACTCACTCATCCTCATACCGGAAGATCTTTGCATCACCACATCCTTTAAATATGAGTATTTATCTGCTAAATTTACATCTGAATGGGAAAAAAGAGTAATATTTTACATAATAAAGCTGTTTTCATCCTTTCTCTCACTATGTTAGTGAGTAACTGGCAAAAGGAACACTTCTGCAGATGACAATGGGCCAACTGACCAGTGTCACTTGGTGTCCAATGTGCCAAGGACCCAAAACTCCCTGAAACACGTACAGTGTGGGAGTTGTGGACAGCCTGGCCCCTGGCTGAATGCCCTTCAGCTACAGGAGTGCATTAGCTGCGCTTCATCCAGAAGGAAAGCAGTGGCCGTGCTTTGCATCACTGTGTGATTTCCCAAGCACAGAAAGCATGGCTGATTAGGAAGTGAGCTTCAAAACCATGCTCATAAACCAAAACAAGGCACTGACAGAGACACCCTCCCTTCTCTCATAACAGCAGCTCCAACCAGAACAAAAACATGAGGAAGTGAATTTCAGGTGCAGGACCTGTACAGGGAACACAACAAGAAGCTCAGCAACTCCCAAAACTCAGAGGGAACACAACAAGAAACACAACAAGAAACAATATCTGCTTAGGAAGGGCTCAGGTTCTGAAAGAGAAGCTCCCTCTCTGTTAATTGTCCCAGTCACACCCCTTGCAAGATCTTTTGGTACTCAGCATACAAACATGCACATCCCCTCTCCCATCACCTCCCTGAGCAGACACAGCACCCATACCACAGCAGCTGGGGAGGACTGAGCACGTTTACTCCACGTGGCATCACTCAGGACATCTGGGGACATTGCTCCATCACCCTACCCCTCCCTACAGCCTCATCCCCCATCTGTGCCCAAGCCACACCACTAGACAGCCTCACATCAGTTCCTAAAGTCCTCACTTCCCTAGCTCTAAGCAGGAATTCCTTCCTCACATAATGCCTAGAGAGAACAGCACAGGTACATCACTATATGCTCTCAGGGATTTCCTGGGGCACATGGACATCGCTACAACATTTAGACAGAGAAAACTTTGGGAAAGGGAAGTTTCCAGCCTGTGTTTTCCACACTGACCCGACCTCCTTTAGTTCCTAAAAATGAATGAATGACATACTATGGTTATATACTACACTACATAATACTCATTCTAATTTGCCTCCCCTATTGCCTATTCCAAACACACACTCCGGAAAGCAGAAAGGAAAACCCCATTTCAAGCAGTTTGAAAGGGAACAAACAGTAGCCTATGCTGCATATTCACAAAGCATTTCTCAGCTAGTTTTACATTCAGCCCAAACTCTCTATAATTACCATTTAAAACAGCTCTACTTAAAATCATTGTGCCCGACCTACTCAACCACCTGATGTTTTGGGCTCAGCCAGGAATGTGACAACTGCCAGTCTCCTCACCAGTTCTCACTAGTGCAAGCACATCTCCGAGCAGCTTTTCCAGCGACACCTCGGACCGAGGGGCACCCACCTGGGCTTGTAGTGACTTGGAGAAGTTTAACCTTGAGCATGACTCCTGCAGATGATCCGGAGGATGTTGTCATGGCTGTGTTCATCCCAGCCTGCTCCCCTGCACAGACCTGGAGCTCTCCCTGGGGTCCCAAATCCCATCCCTCCATTTAGCAGCAGCCACAAACCACTGTGGTCTTCATAAATTAACAGTGCTGCCTTAACAGCTCGTATGCTTTTGCCTCTCCAGTCCCCTGGGGAGGAAGAACCTAGGTCTCACCACTCTAATGGTTAAAGACCTCCCAGGCTCTCGCTAACGTTTATTCACTGGTATTTGTTGTGCTGCAGTACCCATCAGCTGAATGAGCTCTCCTCCTTTCACAGGGTTCACACTGTCACTGTGCTGATGGGCAATACCATCCCCGTCATCGTAATTTCTCTTTCTGCTTGTCAACATACCCAAGCCTCTTCCATTTCCTCTAAAATAGGCTCATCATTCCTGACCACTTAACGGGCAGTTCCAGCCCAAGCTCATCGCTCCCCAGCAGGGATGAGTGGAAACACACGCACTTGTACCTAGGCCTGGCTCCCTCGTCCCGGGGATCTGTCACGGTAACGGGTCCTATTTGCTCCTCTCATAACAGCGCTCTGCAGGCAGCTCCCCGCCGTCCTCTCCGCAAGCTGGGACAACGGCGGCGGGGCTGGAGCGCTCTCCTTACAGCCGAAAGAAAGCCTTTTCCTAAGTACACGACCTCACTTTCCATCCGATTGAATTTCACCCCGCGCCCTCTGCTCCAGCCCTCCAGCACACCCGATCCTCCCGTCCCAACCCTTCCCGCACTGCTGAGGGTACAAACTGAAGGTCTGTCTGGTTTTGGTCGCACGCTGCGGCACTTCGTGGCCGCTGCGGACAGCGGTAAAACCCAGTCCAAGTCCAGAGGCTGCCTCCCCCTCTTCGTGGCCCGTACTTCTCCTCCGCAGCAAGCGCTGCAGGCACACAGAGCACAGAGACCTTCCCTGCCTGGAGCCGCGCTGTCCTTCCTCAGCGCGTTAACCGGGCACTGATTTCCATCCCTCTCTCAGTATCAGCGGCGGACGGTGCAGGGCTTCTGCGTGTGTCCCCTCCGTGCCCAGTGTCCCCACGCTCCAGCCAGCCCCGCTGTCACAAGGCCGCCGCGGCCTGCCCGGGCCTGGGGGCACGGAGCCCCCAGTCTCCCTCGCCCGGCCCCCCCGCTCCCCGGGGCCCGACCCCCACCGCGGCCTGGCGGCGACGCACCTACCGGCTGTCAGCTCCCGGCTGCTGCTCCGGCACCCACCGGCTCCGGGGCGGGGCGAGGCGGGCAGCGGGCGGTGCCGGGGCGGGTCGGGGCCGTGCTGAACCCGCCGCGGGCCGGGGCTTGCTTTTCACGTGGGGCCGCTCGCGGCTGGGTCCGCAGCGCACAGCCCCCCAGCGGAGTGCGGCCTGCTCCCCCGAGCCAGGCCGCAGCGGGCCAAGGCCTGCTCCCCACGCTAGGCCGCAGGGGGACTGGGCCTGGTCCCGTCGTTCTCCCCCTGCCAGGCTGGCCCAGGACGGGGACAGAATGCCTTGGCCATCGCCAGGTAACGTCTCCTGTGACCTCACACCCGGGCTCCCACCAGGGGCCACGGCCAGAGGCGCCCCTTGGGCGACTGAAGGCGACATGAGTCTCACCATCACGCTGGCGGACGTGGCCTCCAGCGTGGCCAACGGCAGCAGCACCCAGGTCGGCAGGCTCTGCGTCCTCCTGCCTGGGCCCCCGGAGCACCTCCAGCTACAGGAGAGTGGGGAGGACGAGGGGGGTCTCTATCAGCCGCCGCTGAGCCCCCCTGGTGGGACCCTGGGCACCGCAGGCACCGCGGAACAGGAAATAGCACAGCTGAAGAGGAGAATTGAAGTGTCTGAGGAGGGGATGACAAAGGTGAGAAGCCATCCTCAGGATGGTGCTCGGCCTCGGCGGAGCACCAGTCACGTTGACACATTGCTGCTGATGTCTTGCTGGTTGTGCCCTACAGTGTCACAGCACAGTGTGCCCGCTGGTCCTGCTCAGCATGGCGTCCTGCCTCGCACAGTGTCCTGTCCTACACAAGCACCCTGCCCTACGTGGTGTCCTGACTTTGCCTTGTGCTGCACTACCGGATACACTGCTCTGGGTGGCATCCTGCCCCACACAGTGACCTGCCCTACACTGTAACATGTCCATGTCACGAAAACATGCTGGCCCAGGATCAGGGAGCCTGGCAAAGCATGCTCCAGTGGACCCAGGTTCACTATGGGGACTAACTAGAGAGCAGTGTTTTTAACACAGCCACTGGCCAAAGGTGGTTTTGGTCACTTCTCACCTGCCCCTGGGGCTCCAGCGGTACATGCTCTGAGATTTAAGTCTGTTGGGTCCCATCCTGCCCTGGCAACTGTGCTTGGGGGGCTGGGGTCACCCTAGGCTGTTCTTTCCCTTTCCTTTTCCCTTTCCTTTCCCCTTTCATTTTCCCTTTCCTTTTCCCCTTCCTCTTCCCTTTCATTTTCCCTTTCCTTTCCCCTTTCATTTTCCCTTTCCTTTTCCACTTCCTCTTCCCTTTCGTTTTCCCTTTCCTTTTCCCCTTTCTCTTTCCTTTTCCCTCCCTTTTTCCCTTTCCCCTTTCCCTTTTTCCTTTTTCCCTTTTCCCTTTCCTTTTTCCCTTTTTCCTTTCCTTTTTTCCTTTTCCCTTTCATTTTCCTTCCTCTTTCTTTTCCCTTTTCCCTTTCCCCTTTTTTCCTTTCCCACTTTCTTTTTTCCCTCTTTTCCCTTTCTCTTTTCTCCTTTCCCCTTTCCTCCTTTCCCCCTTTCCTTTTTCCCTCTTTTCCCTTTCTCTTTTCCCCTTTCCCCTTTCCTCTCTCCCCTGTTCCTTTTCCCTTTGTCTTTTCCTTGCCTTGCCTTTATCCTTCCCTTCCATTCCTTTCCCTTCCACACAGTGAGTGTCTGAGCTGTGAGTGACAGCAGTGCTGCCTTGCAGACAGGCTTTTCCCACGCCAAGGCAGAATGCTGTGGGAGACATCGCCACTGCACACGTTCAAGCTATTTGGCTGTTCAAGTTTAGGCTTTCAGTGGGGAACACAACATGTAACATCAATGCCATCTTCCTGGCTTGTGCCACACATTTCAGTGCAAGGATGAGTTGTGCCCTGCTGTTGTCTTCATAGGCAGCATGTGGGGCTGGCCCACAGCAAACCCAACACTTCACTGCCTGTGAGACCTGGCAGCCTCTGTCCTGTCCCAACTCACATGTTGTGACCCTGGCTTAGAGCACAAGCACAGAGCAAAGGGAAAAGGCTGCAGCACTTTGCCAGGGTGAGGCACTGGCACTTCGGCACCTGTCCCCTTCAAACGTCTTTCACTTCAGTTTGGGGGAGCTCCATGGGCATGGCTATGGGATGGACAGATGGCTGATGCTGACAGCTGTGTTGGGCCCAAGACATCCCCAAGCCCCAGTCTTTGCTGTGCACTGCTTTGCTTCCCGTTGTTCCATGTCTCCCAGAGCCTGTGGGGACCCAGCATCACTGACCAAACCTGTGTTTCCCAGGTCATGGACATGCTGCAGGAGATGCTCACCACCATCTGCTCCCTGAAAACCACCGTCGAGGGCTTCGAGGAGGAGCTACATCTCCTGAAGGACAATTTCCATAAGGTGCATGCACAGAGCTGGGACAGTTGCTGAAGAGCTCTCAGCAGAGGGGTTGGGCTCCCTGGGCACCTGCACGCATGGTGAGGTGCATGGGGTGACAGGGATGAGATCTGGAGCTCGAGCTCCCTCCCATGCTGAGGCCAGGCTGGGAGATGGGGGATCTGCCCTGGGGCCCAGGGGTGTCAGATAGACACTGCCTGAAGCCACGGCTGGGCACTGCCAGTCCCTGCCTGTCCCTGCTGATGCTGATCCTCACCATTCCCAGCCCTTGGAGATGTTGACCCCCCTGATGCCTCTGTTAACAGGCTGGTCTGGAGGAGATGCAAGAGCAGTCAGTGCAGCAGGATAAGTATAGCTGCATCCTGCAGAGCATCCTGGACCAACTGGTGAGTGGGGGGAGCCCTGGCAGAGGGGCTGGCAGCAGGCATCTGTGGCACTATGTGCAGAGACTCAGCACCCAGACCCTGGGACTGTCCCCAAGCTGCCTAAGGCCAGGCTTTCACAGATCCTTATGGAAAATACCCTCAAGCCTCCCAAAGGCTGCCCTGGTTGCAGCAACCTGCCTGGGCAAACATCTGGCCCCACAAAGGTTCTTCTGGCAGGGTCTGTGTCACCTTCCCAGCAGAGCACCAGAGCAGAGACATCCATCTGTGGGTGCCCTGGTATCCTGGTCACCAACACTGCTTTTGTCCCTCCTGCAGTGCCAGGAGGATTTAACCGTCTAGATTGAGGCCCTGGGAGGTCTGCAAGGCTGGAGATGGGATGGCACTGGGGGTGGGGGCAAGGTTTGGAGTCTGCCTCCCCATCCCAGGGGCTGCCCAGGCTCTCTCCTCCCAGAGCAGGGTGAAAGGCTGATTTCTCTCCTGTTCGCAGGTGGAGATGCGTCAGGAGCTGTCCCAGAGCTCTCTCCGCAGAATGCCCACTGGTGAGGTGCGTGTTGCTTCCTGGGTGCCAAGCTCCTTTGCTGGGGGCTGGCAGTGCTCCTTGGCTCTAGAATGGCACGGGGCTCTTCTCTCTCCCCTAAACCTCAGGGGCTGTTTCATTTCAGAAGCCCTCCAGCTGGGAGCTCAGTCCTGAAGCCTCACAGGAGCTGGGCCAAGAAGCCTCATGCAGGCTCAGCTGGATGCTGGAGCAGCATGAGACTGTGGAAACCCATGTCAGTCACCATGAGAGCCAGCTCCAGCAATGTGGTGCGCACTGACATCCCCACCATGCTGGGCCACCATTCTGGGTTGTGCAGCCAGACCTTTGCCAGCACTGGTGGATAGTAGCACCATACTCAGCCATCCCATCTGGGTCCCCAAACCACTGCAGCCTCCCTGTCCCTCTGCCTTGCTCCCAGCCACACTGGCATGGCTGGTGGGGACCAGCCTATGACATCCTAGTGCTGGCCAAATGCAGGTCCTGGCAACACTGTTGGAGGGACTCCACAGCCATTAAACAACCTTGGGTTTGAGATGGTGGTGTGCTGGGGGCCTGCAGGAGCCAGCGCTGCTGGGAGCAAAGCTTTGGTATCTGTTTTCAGCAGAGTCAATGACCTTGGAGGACATTGCTGTCCAACTGGAAAAGGTGCCAAGTGAGATAAACCACCGGCAGGATGGAGCAGACAAGGTGCTCAGCTGCCCAGCCTAGGGGGGGGACACAGTGCCTGAGGACCTGGGAGCTGCAGCCCTACACCCTGCTTGCCAGGGACACACTGGGGCATCTCTCAGGCTGTCCTCACTAGCCGCTCACTGGGGCCACCCATAAGCATCCCTTCCTAACCGTGGTCTTGTATCCACCCTGTTTCTCACCGAGGGCCACATTTGTCCTCCCCAGGGCCTGGATTTTGGCAGGGAGGTGCTGGACCAGGTGAGACAACTGCAGAAGCAGTGCACAAGGCTGCAGGAAGCTGTGGAGTGGCTGTGGGGTGACACCAAGGACACCCAGGTGAGCACTCGGTGGGTGGCTGGGGGCACATGGCAGTTGGTGGTGGATCACCCAGCCATGAGCATGGTGCTGCTGGAGCAGACCTTGGGTGTTGTGAGTAAGCAAAGGCATGCAGGAATGGTGGCAGGGCTGGGGATGCATAAGGGATTGCTGTCACCATGCCCTCCTCAGAAAGCAGACAAGGCTGCTCTGAAGACCAAAGCGAGCCAGGAGGAGCTGCAACATGCCATGGTCCAGCTGAGTGAGATGATGCAAGACCTGCTTCAGAAGATGTCCCAGATGGACCAGGACACGCAGAATGCCCTAGAGACGCTCCTTAACGAGATGGACTCCAAGGTAGAAGTGTCACCCAGAGGGTGGTAGGGATAGAAGGACGCACCAGGCCAGGGAGCACATCCCTGTGTGGGGAGGGTGAGCTCTCAATTTACCAGCACCAATAAATTATGATTCTTGTGCCATGGCTGACCCTATGTCCCAGTGTGTCCCCAGTGTCCCTCAGGGGCAGCAACATCCCTAGAAATAGGTCTTGTGTCCTAACGAGCTCCCCTGCCCTCCCTGCAGCTGGACCATGTGGCACTGGCTCCCCTGCAGGCACAGCTGGAGCAGGTGAGAGGGCTCATCCAGCAGTGCCTCTGCCACGGACCCTGCAATGCCGGCCGTGCTGTCGGCTTCAAGAGGTGAGGGCTGCTGCGTCCCCTCCTATCCCACTCTGTCCCATCCCACCTTGTCCCCTTCCATCGTCTCCTGCACTGCCCCAGCCCCTCCCATGCTGTCCCATCCTCTGCTGCTGTCCCATCCAGGCACTCTGTGTCCCACTCTGGCAAGGGGTGCTGGCCACCCATGGGACCTCACGCCATCCCTGGGTTGCTGGCAGAGCACTGAACAGCTGTACCTGTGTTGCAGACAGCTCTCTGGTCCAGTGAAGTGCATCTCCTGCAACAGACCCTTGGCCATGGCCCCAGCACTGTGAGTACTGTGCATCCCCCAGGACAGACCCCTACCTGTGTGTCCACTAGAGACCACTGCCTGACTTGGCCTTCATATCCTCACCTGCAGGCCCTTGGTGACCATCAGAAAGACCAGCCGGCTCCTCCAGCCCCAGCCAGCCAGCACCTCCAACTGCCTGGCACAGCAGCTGCCGGACAGGTGAGGCTTGCCAGGCACCACCGTGTCCCTCCTTCTCCCTTTGGGGTTCCTCTCCCTGAGCAGGGAGCACCTACGTTACCCTTCCTGACTAGGGCCAGCCAGGGCCCTGGAAGTTCTGCCAGGCCACTGTCCACTTCCACCTCCCTCATCACCGTCTGTCCCTGCAGACACCCAGCAGACTTCATCTGCAATAATGTAAGCTCCTTATCCATGTGTCCCTGTGCTCTGGAAACCCACTGAGCCCACCTGTACTGGCATGGCGGGAGTGCTGCAGGCTGGGCACAGCCTTAGGGCACCTCCAACCTCATCAGCTGCTCTTCTGTCTAGAGAGAAGTGGATATTCTGGGCATCGATGGGGTCATCTACAAGGGCAGGCTGAACTCACCGGGTACCAACAGGACCGCCACCATGGACAAGGACTTCTCATGTAGGGGATCAGCCCTGGGACATCGCATGAGCTCTGGCCAGGCTGTGCAGTCATGTGAATGTCCCACTGCCAGCGCCTGGGATGGTGCTGTGCCACTCTGTGGCAAAAGTATCAGCAGCCTCTCATCAACCTGTGCTAACAGTGCCTCTGCTTCTCACCTTGAAGCAATGAAGAACCTGCAGACCCCCACCCGGCAAACCACAGAGAAGACGGTTCGCATCCCCAAGTATGGCAGCCACTATGTGTCCCCATACTCACGTGAGTGCCCATCCTGTGTGTCCCCTGGGCCACCAGCCCTGCTACATAGCCCCAGCCTGCTGCTGAGTGCTCCCGGAGAGGCTCCCAGGGGTGTTGCTGGGGGTGCCATGCCCCATGCAAGGCTTTCTGCTTTGCAGGTGCCGCCATGCAGATGAAGACAAGCTCTCGGGGGGGCTGGCGGCAGACTGCCATGGGCAGTGGCAGGACTTCAGGTGTCTGAGCTGGCCAGGGGCTGTGAAATGGTATGGGGATCTGGGGAGTGGATGGGCAACACCAGGGCCTCGGGGAATGGGTGGGGTGAGTGCCACACTGCCCTGGCAGCTGCTCTTTGTATGAGGTAACACTGCAGATCATAAAGATGCTCGCTCCTCCATTGCCTCTCCTGTGCGGTTCCTAGGCTAGTGGGGGCACATGAGACCTCCTTGGGCTCAGTGACCACAGCCAGATGCTTTTGGGCTGTGCTATATGCCCATGAGCTCTCTCATCAGTCAGACGTCCAAGCGCACAGTCTGGGGCTGGGTTTTAGAGTCACAGAAGGGTCTGAGTTGGAAGAGACCTTAAAGCTCATCTAGTTCTAAACCTATGCCACAGACAGGGACACTTTCCACTAGACCAGGTTGCTCAAAGCCCAATCCTATGGCTCCTGGTGGTGCCAGTCCAGTCACAGGCAGGCTCCCCTTCCTACCACTCAGGTCTCCATGCAGCTTTACCTGTGTTTCACAGGCAGGTGCTTCCCTCAAGGGCTGGGGACAGATCCCTTCTCTGTCCCCTGGGTGGGCTCTGTCCCTTACTCCCCATCTCATGAGCCATCCCCGCTTCCAGCAGGACTCCACACTGGCCTCAATGTGTTCAGGCCACCAGAATCAGGAAACAAGCTCTTTGGCCCCACCTTGCTCCATATGCCACCAGCTTGGCCCAGTCCACCTCAGTGGGGCAGGACTGAGGCACACAGATCCGCCACAGCCCCATGCAGGGAAGCTCATGAGGGCTAGCACCAGCTCCAGCCCAGGTGAAACCATCACTCCTACCATATTTATTTTATCAACGCAAGTAAGAGATTGAAATTAATTACTGACTGGTGAGTGCAGGGATGCAGCCTCATGGGGAGAGGGCTCAGCAGGGAGGGCAACGCCATGGGACTTGGCCCATCATCCAGTATACAGGGAATAAGAGCCAGGTCACAGCAAGACACTCAGGATCTGTGGATGACAAACAGGGAACCTGAGCTCTCACTGCAGCTCTGCCATCAGCCCAGCCCTGCTCCTGGTGGGGTCTCACACCCACAACTAATGTGGTGGGGCAGATCTGGGCTGGCTTCTGCTGGGGCTAAGCACTGGCATGCAACTGGCCAAAGGTGGCTAGCAGTCACTGCAGGTTGGGACAGGCTGTGTGGAGCAGCACACACAGAGCACAGTGTGGCCAACCCCAGCTCAGAAGCACAGCACACGCAGAGCCACTCAGAGAGGAGACCCTGAAACATCCCAAGCCCAGGCTAGCCTTCCCTGCATCCCACTGCTGCTGCAAACGAAGCAAGGACACAGGGTTCAAAGCAGAAGAGCGTGTATTGCAAGCGGCTGCGGCGTGTCCAGAGGGGCTTCCAGCCGCCCAGAGAAAAGAACAGAGGGGTTAAAAACAATCCCAGTCTCTAGGGTTACACTGTGTCATGCAAACAGCCCCGGGCAAACCCTATCCCAGGAGGGCAGGGGAGGACGTGCTGGCCCAGCTGGGCCACCATGGGTCACCCCCTGCTCCCCATTGTCCAGGCTGGATGAGGGGCCAGACGCCTCCCCGGGAGCTGGTGTCCTCCAGCCCTGCTCACCAGCGAGCATGGCACATGCGGGGCAAAGGCTGCGGCTGAGCAGGAGCACCCCTTGCTCTCTCCAGCCCTTACAAAAACCAAGTTGTGTGGGGCGTCTGTGTCTGCCCTCCACCTGCTCAAGTGGGGCCAAGGGATGGGGGGAAACACTCAGGGACAACCCACTCTGCCCAGTGGGGTGGCCCAGGGGACTATGAAGAAGGGACCTCCTCTGTAAACGTCACTCGCATGCAAACTCCGGTGTCCCAAGAGAGGAGGGGGCACTCCCTCCCTGAGCCCACAGCGGCAGCAGGGTCCCAGGTAGAGGGCAGCACCAGTCCCGTGTCCCACGCAGCCTCCTGCTGTCTTTGGGGAGCTCTGTTCAGCTCGAGGACAAGTAAAAACTACTTCAAACCAAACCCATGCAAGGCAGCTATTTGCTCGTGTGTCTCTGCGGCTGCCAGACGCCTGGCAGCGGAGTTCCTCTCCTCTTCGGGGAGGGGGGGGAAATAGATATTTATATGCAGGGGTCCCCGCCGCATTCACTCTCCGCCACGGCCTCATCTCTCTGCTTCCATGGTCACGTTGGCCTTCTGTTCTGCTGTGGCCTGCTGTGAGACGGCGGCTGGCCAGCCCGCGGGCTGCGCCGCGGCGGCCGGAGTCCACATGCTCTGCTGCTGGCCGGGGGGAGAAGCCGTGGGCCAGGCAGGGTTGAAGGCCCCGTGCTGGGGCAGTGGTGGGGCTGGGGGTGGTGGGGAGGTTGCCATGGAGGCCACGGGGCTACTGCTGTTGAAGCTCTCGGAGGCCTTGAGGCGGGAGAACATGGTGAGGGCATCGGGGAAGTTGGGCGGCGTGGCTGGCGTGTTGGCAGGAGTGCACATCTGTGGGAAGGAGACACAGGATCAGGCATGAGGGAGTCCCCATCATTGCCTCCCATCAGGGCCCAGAACAAGACCCCTCTGCCCCCACTGCTGCGGCTCAGGGGGCCCCTGGACCCATGCTCTGCTGACAATGTTGCTCACAAGCAGCAGTTATTTAAGACTGAATATTAATGCTGTGGTGAGAGCTCCTGTCAAGAGTGCACAGATGGGAACTGCCTGCCCCTCTCTTGCACCGAAGCAGGGAACCCTCAACTCCACAGCTCGCTGGTACTACCCTGGACCTGCAGCTTTCTGGCTCAGCTCCCACCCTCACGGGAGACTGGGCACACTCAGGGCCACTAGGCACTTCCTCTGCACGCTCCCTGCACACTCCATATCCCCAGTTGTCCTGGAGAGTCAAATGAGACCACGGCAGCCAGCAAATCCCTAAGACATATCTGCCCAAGCAGATTATGGGCTGCCATGTCCTGAGAGTTAAGGGACCAAGTCTGGGATTAGCTGGGAGAGAGCAGAGGCAGGCAGCACCCACGTGCATGCATGCTCTCTTGCGTTTACACACATCACACACTGCACATGCTGTGCTGGAGGCCTGCTCCAGCTCAGTCGCTCCAGCAAGCACAGGAGGACTCACAAGCATCCGGGCTGCAGAGTGGGAAACATGCACGTATCAGCATGTGTGTTTACACACCTTACAGGGGGGCAGTGCTCCAGGCTCCCCTGGGCTCTCTCTGCCATGTTGGGGCTGGTCTGGACCACTGGCCATGCCCAAAGCACCCTCCATGAGACATCCCTCTCCGAGGAGCAGCCCCAACCTCTCTGCAGGTCAGGGCAGCCCCAACCATGCTGTCCCACTGTGTAGAACAGGCTATGCCACCCCTATTCGCTCTCCAGGAAAACCTTCCTTGGCAGGCAGCTCTGGCAGTGCCTGGCCAGACCTCCCTGCCTGATCTGTTGGGGCTGTGAAGCAGCAAGCTGGGCATCAGCAACAGCCAGAAGCACCCACCAGCTGGTGCTGTGCCTCAGGTGAGTGCTGCAGAGGTGGGCAAGCACTTACCATTTGATGGTGGTGGCTGTAGGGGATGTTTGTTTCTTGGAAAAAAGCACTGAGAGCAGTCTGAAAAACAAAAAAGAAGAAAAAGATGATGTTACCACCAGCATACAAACTGGGCACCCACCTCATCCCTGTGCACAACAGCAGGGCTTTGCAACACCCCAAACATGATCCAAAACAGGCCCTGGGGGCTGCACCATGCCTGCAACCCCCATGCCTGCATGGGAGAGTGCTGCACAGAGCTGCTCCTGCATCCCCAAGCAGGCACCCGTGCCTGCTGTGTGCCTGCACTGTGGTGAGCAGCAATCACACCTATTTGGGATCACTGTGCTCATTCCTTACAAGCGACCACTGCTGGAGGGATCCCCAAAAGGCATTTCACAACTCACAACGATGCTCTGCAACCACTATGTGCAGGGAGAGGAGGGAAATGAAATCCAAACCCAGCAGGAACCAGTTATATGCATTTCCTTAACAGGACAAGATCACAGTCATAACAGTCACACTGGGAAATCCCCAGGGCTGGAGCTGCAACAGATAGCCCACCCCATACACCAGAGCATTTTCAATCCAGTTGCAGGCAGGGTATGGTTAGGACTGACATCACTTTGGTTAGCTTCCAGTTAAGACCAGTAATAACCAGGTAAATATGTCACATGCACAGGCATGTGAGAGGACAAGCAGGGAGGGAACATTGGGAACACAGGCTGCCCGGGAGGGCAAACACCCAGCCCAGGTCTGGGAGGAGCAGAGGCAGACGGCGCTTTTGGGGCACAGGAGACTGGGCTGACACAGGACCGGTGAAGGTGAAGCTGACTCCTGTTCAGACTTTTAACTCAGAGCTAGAAAACAATGGTTTTATTTGGTTGTAGATCAGAGTTGATAGAAATGTTAAGAGAAGCGGCTTGGATTTGGTTCTGGTTGGAGGAAAAGCCCCATTCAACATTCTCCCTTGCACCCTGCAGGTCTACAAGGCAGGATACAAGGCACAGAGCTGCAGTCAGGCGCTGCCACACCACCCAAGACTTTGCTCCCTTCCTGCAAGCTGGTGCCTGGGGTTACCCATGCTGCTAAGAAATAAAACACAGAAAAACCTAGACAAAGCAGAGGCAGGTTGTACCAAACACTGCGAAACTGCAGCAGCCACAGTCCTGCCACCACACACACTCCTGTGTCACACACAGGGATGGGATGAACAACAGCAAGGCAGATCAGCTTGCTGACCCGATGGAAAACTTCTGCCCCAAACACCCACGCTGGCAGCCCCTGGGAAGGTGAAGGGGCTGTGCCTGCACCACTGGGGAGCTGGAGAGGTGGGGCTGGCCATTGGAAAAGGTGTTTATGGTTTCCTGGCTGAACGGTGGTGAACCATCAGCCAGACCAGGTGGCAGCCAAGAGCGGTATCTGCAAACAACAATCCAGACCTGGGTGGAGAAAGAAGCAATTGCTGCTGTAGAGACAGGCAGCTCCCAAACCTCGGGGAGAGTGTACAACAGCCGGGCTGAGGAAGCTCTCCCCTGCAAAAGCTGTGCTTCTCTGTCTGCATTGAATAACACAGTACCCGAACCTTGCATCCAGCCAGGCTATGATCAGAGAGCCCTCAGCACCCTCAGGCAAGGCCCACCGGGTTTCAGCAGCAGCCATACAGCAGGAATTGGGTCTGTGGCCCTGGAGACCAGCTCTTTGAACATGCACGTGTCTAAGAATCAAGATAATGTCTAACGAGACATGGACATTTCTGAGGCAGCAATACCCCCCCGCTGCTACCCTTCGTCCTGGGTGAGGTCTGATGTCAACACCAACAGCCCTATCACTCAGACAAGAAAGGATTGTGATAAGAAAAGGGGGTAACAGCAAACAGGAAGCACGGGCAGAGGTGTGGGCACAGCCAGATACCATAAACTGATTAAATCTGCTCTGTGCTCCTGTTTTCCCAGTGGCCTCGTATCTGGGATTGTGCCATCAGCAGAGAGGGACAGAGAAGGTCCCCGCTGTCCACCTGAGCTGCCCACCAATTCCTGCTGATGCTGGGATGAAAGCTGTGACCTGCATGGAGGAAGCACTCCACCATCACAGGCCCCTCTGCCTAAAACATTGTGTCTCCTCCCCCCATCTGCCCCTTTCCAAGCATGGCAGAAGCAAGCCCTCTGCCCACTGCTCATGGGAAAAGCTGCCACCTCCCCAGGGACCCAGGACCTGCAGCAGTCTCACCCCAAGGAGGAGAGAGGCCCCTCAGTGGCACAGGGTGCCAGGGACACACGTGTCCCCAGAGCTGCTGATGCTTCCTGGTCTCCAGCCATCATCACAAGTGCTAGGGTAACTGATGCCACAGCAAAGCCAATTAATGCTCCTCTGCTTGAGAAAGAGCCTGAGACACTCCTGCACCAAAGGCCCCATCACCCATGTCACCCTGAGTGTGGGACGGGGACACACACCCACTCCCTGGCCACACTCTGCAGGGGACCAGGCCACTGTGTGTCCCCCCAGGATACAAACCAGGAGCTCTGCCTGAGGCAGATCACAGAGACCCTGCAGGGTGCCAAGAGGCACGTGTGGTGACCCAGTGTCACCAGATGGCTGCAGCGGCTGGGGGGGAGATCAATGCAAGGAGACCTGGGTGCTGCAGAGAACAAGCTCAGCCTGGAGGAGCAGGACACCAGCCCTCTGCAGCCACTCAGACGGGATGCCGGGTGCTGTTTGATCTCCTGCCCAAGCTGCACTCGAGCCTACTCCATCTCGACTGCATGTGTGAGCTGCAGCCACTGCCAGCAGAGGGGATCAAGCAGAAGAGAGCCCATGGTGCCAGAGCAGCCCTGGGGACACCCTGTCCTTGAGCCACAAAGAAAAGGGAAAGGAAAGCAGCTCAATGAAACACAAATACATCAGAAGAGGAAGTGGAAATCCAACCCAGACACAGCAAGCAGTCAGGCACCTGCTCCTCTTCTTCCCCACACACAATCTCATTACACTGAACAGAGACGCTTAGCATGAGGAAAAAGGGAGGAATGGGTGGTTTTTCTCTTATCCTTCCCAAGCAGCCCCAGGGGCAATCGGCGCATAACAAAGCCAAATAATACTCTTCTACCTGAGAAGGAGCCCAGTGCACCACAATGCAAACTCTGAGATGTCTCCCTGGTAGCCCGCTGGGTTTCAGGTACCTCCTACGCTCCCTGGCTTCTTCCAAAAAGCCTGCACCCACAGCCCTGGGGGCCAAGTGCCAGCCTTCACCCAGGGACACTCCAAGTTGCTTTCTTTGGGCTGTAAACCTGCCCCTGCCATCAGTCATGGCACTGCTCCAGTGGCTGGAGGGCTGGGATGGCCATTCCTGCTGGCACCCACCACTGCTGTCCCTGGAAGCATGGC
Source organism: Psittacula echo (assembly GCF_963264785.1). NCBI lineage: Eukaryota > Metazoa > Chordata > Aves > Psittaciformes > Psittacidae > Psittacula > Psittacula echo. The sequence goes on from NC_137739.1 coordinate 11,538,074, forward strand.
AGAACTCATGATGCTGCAAGAGAAAGCCTGCCCTGGGTCCCTATGAACCAGGAGTTGTGGCAAGTGGAACAGGTAATCCACCCACTACCCATGTTCCCCAGGGACAAAGGGGATGCAAAACGAGCAGCTTTCTTGTCGAGCCCGAGAGCATGGTACAGGCTCTGATCAGTTCACACCGCATCGAAGGCAGCTGCATCCCAGTTTCCTGATCTGCTCGAGGTCATGGATCACATGTCTTCCTTCCAAACTCCAGGTCTGCCAGGGGCAGCAGGACACCATGCACTGCAAACCCTTTGCAGCCCCCACTAGTCACAACAGTCCCAAAGCACCACGAGCCCAGGAAAGTGGTCCCAAAACATCAGGATCCCACCAGCCTGAAGTGTTTCACAGTCACCTCCCTCTTGCTCCTGCCAGTGACCCAGCACCTAGTGACATGCCACAAGCAGTGAGCAGGGCACGTGCCCACGTAGGAAAGGTCCTGGGCGGGACAGATGGACACCAGGAGTGCCCCAGCCAGGATGGATGCACATTGCTGGGAGAACCCAACTCCTGCTGTTTTGTCACTGGGCCATCTAGCTTGCCTCAGCTCCACTGTGCAGATCACCTCACTCCATGGTGGTATTACAGACAGGAGCAACACCCTCAGGGTGCAAATGGGCTGCTCCAACGACACCGTGCCCCCGGAGCAGCGCTTTCAATGTGAGGAGACTGCTAATTTACACTGCCTTCACTCACACTGAACTTGCCCGAACTCCACCAGTTTACACTCGCTGCAGACGCAGGCCAGCAGCATATGGGTACTACAGAGAAAAACAAAAGCTTTGGAGTATCCAAAGCACGAGGTGGATGCAGGCCGGAGTCGGGAGACACCACCTCCCCAGCGCAGCTCCCCGAAGAAGGCATGCCCAGCGGCCATTTTGCAGAGGGAATTATCTGACCGTTGCACCAAGAGTGGGAACATGGTAACTGCTCATTGCAGCGTTTGTTTACAGCCCAGCTTCCTCTGAGTCATGTGAGTGCCAGGCCGGCAGCAGACGGCCGTTTGTACTTGTGCAACTCGCCAAACGGTGGCAAAGTTCTGCAGAGAGCCTTGGGGGAGAAAAGCTACAACTTTTGTCAGCCGCTTCCCAGCGCCTCTGCGACACGCGCGGCCGCGGTGGCAGCGGATCCCGCCCGTCCCAGAGGGCCACTGTCAAGCTGTATTAGTAAACAAAACCCCGAGCACGTTACACACGCAACACATCCACCGCCAGTGGTGCTCCCGGCAGCGGGCCGCGGTAGTAAACGGGCACGACAGAGGGGAACACCAGCTCGGCATTCCCTCTCGCTCCTGGCCACGCATGGCTTGGCTCCGAATGCCTCCTGGCCTTTCATTTAGCATCTGGGAATGCTGTGAGCGCACGCAGATCGCATGGCAATGAACTGCCTCCACGCCTGATCCATCCAACACATCGCGTTTCAGAACAACCTCCCGAGTGAGGCCCTGCCAGCAGAGCTCGTACCCACCCGGGGTGCTGTGGGAGGGGTGCCCCAGCCACAGGGACAGACACAAACTGAACCTCCCGATATCCACACCGACTCAGACCTCCTTCTGCATCGCAAAACATGCGCTACAAAGGTGCCATTAGCATCATATCCACCAGCTCCAGACTAGAGAGCTGCTGGGGCTGCACGAGGGAAACCCAAACCTATTTCGAAGGAGCTCTGCTTGCTAAGGCCGCGGTGCCGCCTGCACTCCAGCTCGGGGCTCTCTGGAGGCACAGAGCACCTGGACAGGCAGCGGGGCGCTCCCCACCCGCGGCGTTAAACCCTGTCAATACCCTGGAGCATCCTGCCTGAGAGCAAGAGCAAAAGACGTCTGGAACCAGGAAGGCTTTGACCTACAAAGTCTCCTCTCCCACGGCTCCCGAGGACTGACTCCCACGGCAGGGACGTGGGAACGGCTGGGACGGGGATTTCCAGCGCACGGACCCACACGGGAGGGCCGGAGCCGGGCAGGAGGAAGGGGCCGCGGCCACGCTGGGCACCCCCGGGTACCCCCGCCCCGCACCCACCCGCGCGCCGCCACTCCCCGCCCCCCGCGCGGGGCCCACGCGCTCGCGGCGCGCGCCCAAAACCCCCGCCCCACACGTCCCCGTGTCTTATCCCCCCCGCGGGCCCACGCCACGTGCCGGGCGCCGCACTGGGAGCGGGGATATGAGGGTCCTGGGGGGCAGACACACGCACACACGGGAACAGGCAATAGCGCGGCCCCGCAGGGCCCGGCCGGGCGCGGCCCACGCTCACCGCGCTGCACGAACACACCCGCTCGGCCCCGAGCGCTCGGCGGGGGCCGGGTCCCGGGACGGCGGCCTCACCTCGAACTGCCAATGGGCCGCCTGCAGCAGCTGCTTGGCCTGGTCAGCGGCACAGCCGGCCGCCAACACGAACTGGTTGATCATCACCTGGTGCTTGAGCTCGTCCATGGCCCCAGCCCCCAGCCGCCCGCCCGCCGCCGCTGCGCCCAGCCCGCCTCACCGCCCCCCGCTCTCACGGCGCCGCCACCATGGCGGAGCCGGCGCGGCTCACGCCAATGTTTACTGGGCACTGACTCACGGCGCCCGGCGAGCCCCGCCGTCGGCCGCCAGGGGCGGGGCGGGGACGGGCGGGGCTTGGGGTGCCGCTGGGAGTTGTAGTTCCAGCCCGCCCCCTCGCCGCACCGCCTCTCCTCCGCCCGGACTACAACTCCCAGCACCTCCCGCAGTGTTTGCGGAGCGGCCTCCGGGCGCCGGAGCGCTTTGAGTGACCCGTCACACCGACCAACCGCCACCCGCGGCTTGCTGGTACCTGACCGTATATGGTCAACAACTCCGCTGCCACCAATGAGAGGGCCGCAGGGGCGGGTCGGGGCCGGGGTGGGGAGGGTCACGTGGGCGGGCGGGGGGCTGCGGGCGGTGTTTACAGTCGGCCGCGTGCGGTTTCCTGTTGACGTGCGGGGAGCGGCCGCGGCGCGCTGAGGGGGGGAGGGGAGGTAATGGCAGTGTCGGGCCCCCGGCCCCGGTAACGTTTAACTGGGCGGGGCCGGTGTGTGTGCATCTTGCCGCCTCTGAGGTGTGCCCATCTCCGCGGCCTATCCGGGGCCGTCGCGGCTGCTTCAGCCCCGGGCCTGAGGTGAAGGGCGGGGGGTGGCCCCTTGGCTCCGGGCCCTTCACCAGCGGTAATAAATGGCGGGGGTTGTGCGGTCAACTCTGTAGGGCTGCTTCGCTGTGGCTCTCGCGGCCGCAGCACGTCCCTGACAGGCTGCCGAGGTGTAAGAGAAGAGCTGGCAGCGGGGAAAGGTTTTGGAGGGTGCTGAGGGGATCCTGGCAGCATGAAAGGATCCTTTGAGAACGGGGCATTGCCACAGCAGATGCACGCGGGCGCTGCAGTGCTCGGAGCGGGACAGTGGCGTTGCTAAGTACCAGCAAACGATAAGCAGGCAGGGACATGCAATTGAGTGGCCGGTGGGTAACAAAGCAAGGGAAAGTGGGGTGAGATGAAGGGAACCGCGGGGCTTGTGAAGGCCTCCAGCCTCCTCCACCTTTCCTGAGGGATTCTGGGCTCTTCCTGCAGTCTGTGTGGGGACTTGGCCTCACTGCGAGCGGTTTGTTTACTGACAAACTGATCCTGGTCAGTATTTCACATGCGGCTGCAGATATTTGTGAGCCATGAGGATTAATGGCTGAAGCTCAGGCAGGTCACGCGTTTGACCTGGGGGATTTGCAGCCTCTGCTGCTGGGACACACATTGCCCTGGTGTTGTCTAACTTTGACTGCCTGGGACACCTGCTTTAAGAGCCGTGGAAAGTACTCCAGGCCTTGGAGGATGTCGGGACCAAGAGGCTTTCCTTCTCCTTCACTGCTCAAAGTAAGAGTGCAGCTGTATGGCCATGACAGTGGGACACATCGAGAGGTGACCAGTCTATTTACAAGGTCAGGACAACTGCAAGAGGAGATCTGTAGCAAGCAAGGTGTGAATAGAGCTGAAAAACCCCAAATCTGAAGGATTATTTCAGTCGGAGATAACCAGGCATTTTTAAAAAACATGCAGTTGGAAAGGAGGAAGGCTGGCCCAGGCCCAGCAGGGCTTTTGGGGAGGGGTGCAAGCCCTTTGGAGCAGGGCAGTGTTTAGGAAGGCAAAGTTCATGTGCTCGCCACTCCTGGTGAGGAATAACTGCGTGTAGTCTCCAGGACACCTGAACCTTGTTGTTCTACATGTATCCAACAAACAAAGTGAGTGGCAGCACTGGGGAGACAACGAGACAAAGCAACTTGCTTCACTGGGTAATAACCCCCTGAGCAGCTGGACTTTGGATGAGCTGCTCTGGTGAGTGGCAGGTTTGCAGGCAAACACACTGCCTTGTTTACACAGGCATGCTCAGAGCTGCTTCCCCAGCAGTGACGTCCAAGGAGACTCCTGAAGAGCAGGTGGTGGTAGCTGAGAAACGTGTGTAGCAGTGGGAGGGTGGGTGTCCCTCCAGCCTGTGTCTAGTCACCAGGCTGGAGCTTTGTGGAGTCATGCTCCCCAGGGTTATGCTCTGGTAACTGAAGTCTGGCTTCAGACCTGGTTTCTTGTCCAGGTTTTGCAGGAAGGAGCAATGTAGTAGATGCCAGCTGGGTCTGGGACACAGGGACATGGCCCTTGATGGCAGGTGTGCAAATGGAGCAGCAGGGAGCCTTGGGAGCTGGTGGAGGAGGTGGGCTCACAGCTGAAGGATCCCTCATCTGTCCTTCTGCTCTTTTCCAGGTCATACTGGAGAATGTCTCCAGCCTCACCTTTCCCTCGATGGATTTTACCCAGAAGAAAATAGGGCTGAGCTGTAAGGAAATGCAGGAGCTGAGGCCTCCTTGCCACCCCTGGGGCTCTGCAGAGTCCTCGGGGCAGGAGCCCTGGCCTGGTTTTGCTGTGCTCCTCCCCAGCTTGACCACTTTCACTCCACACAATGATGGTACTCAGTCTCAGCACCCTTGTACCTCAAGAACATGTTTTCATCCCATTGGGCTGTCAGGGTCTCCCACCTTCATGCCTTACTCACTTTCCATCTTCAGCATGGTTGCAGGCAGGGCCCAGGGCTGGCAGCTGGGGGGAAATAGGGTCTCAGGGAACCTGGAGATGGAGGATGAAGGTGCATAACCCACCCCCGGTGCCACCACCAGGGTTTATGGGGCTGTCACTGTCACAGTGCTGAGGCTGGGGAGCTGCTGCTCCTCCAGCCTATAGCACCCATCTGTGGCACTGCTGGTTCTCCCCATGTGGGCTGGCAGGACAGCCCAGCTCCCTGCCCTGAGTAACCCACTCTGCTTGCTTCGTGCTGCTGTGGAGGGACCCGGAGGAGGCGAGTGGTGTGATATCCTGCCTTTGTGTGTGCCAGTGCCGTGTCCCCCAGGCTGGGCGGGGGTGCAGGAGCTGCTGTTCTCTGGAGGTGCTGCCCTGCAGCTCCACTACTCACTGGGCCCTGGGGTATGGAGCGGAAGGGCTGAGACAGGCGCTGGCATGCTGCTGCTATTGTAGTTGCCTGTCACAGTGGGGCCCGCTGGGAGATGTTCTGCAGCAAAGGCTTCTGCCCTCCCAGATGACAATAACCCCCTCAGGGGCCCGGCTGCTTCCTCTGAGCTCTGGAGAGCTGCATGGCCCGGGAGGGACCTTCCCACTGGTGGAGGTTCTGCATGAACAAAACCCTCTAGCCTCTTCCCCAAGCCCCAGTAGTGCCAACACCCTGCTGCTTGCTGGGACACCAGCTCTCCTGCTGGCTTCCTCACTTAACCCATATGGTGCCATGCTCCTGGTGAGCGGCACCAGCCGCTGTGGAAGTAAAGTGGCTGCTTTTGACCCAAAGAAGCTCAGGGGACAGCTTTGGGGCAGTCACCTCCAGCTGCCATCTTGGGCTGGGCAGAGCAGGATGCTCTTGGTGCTCAGGATGCAGGAGGGAAGGGAGAGGGACCCTCATTTTCTGTCCCTGTGTGATTTCTCCTCCTTGCCCTGCTGCCTGGTGCAAACATAGCTTTGTTTTGCCCCATGCTCTCAAAACTGGTTTCCAGAACAGCATGCAGAGACAGAGCTGCCGAGCCTTGCTGTGCCGGGTGTGCTCCAGAACCGAGCCGTGCATCGGCTGCTGGTGTGTGGGGAGAGGCCGTTGGGGGTTATGGGTTCACCATGCTCAGCTCGGGGCTGCTGATGGCACACGAGCTGTCCATGTTGTCCTGCTGCTGCTTGTGCTTGTTCTCAGCACCCTGGAGCATCCCCGACCTGCCTGTGCAGGCCAGGAGCATCTCCAGAGCAGCACACGTGGCTTTGCTGGTCGTCAGACTCCATCACTCTCCCTGCAGTTTCCGTCACGAGGAACTCTTGCACAGAGAGGCTGGTTGGGCAAGAGACACTGTCACCCCAGGTGCCAGCAGGATCCCAGGCACACAGTGGGCAGCACCCAGGCACTGCCAGCAGAGCCCAGGTCTCGCCTCTGCTGTGTGCAGGTACCTGGCTCTCCTGGTTTGCTGGCAGGATGTGGCTGCTGCTCTAGGTCCCAGGCTTTCCCTTGTCCTTCTCAGCCCTGCTGCACCACTGGATGCAGCAGACCAAGGTCAGTCCTCACCCGAGCACCTGTTCCCCCCACAGCCCATGCCTCGTGTGGTCCTGTTGGAGAAGAGCTGCAGTGCTCTGGGTGGCCACAACTGCAGGGGTAATAACTACCCAGAAGCACTTTTCCCTTCAGGTTTGTTTGCTTATTCCTGCCGGGTGTGTTTCAGTTTGTGTTTACAGACAGCAAATTCCACACGTTGACCCTTCGTTTGCTATCACAAATCTTTCCATGCCATGGGCTTGGCTCTCGCAGTGTCCTGTCTTCCTGCTCTCTTCCCTGCTCTCTTCCCAGCCCTCTTCCCTGCTCGTCCCTTGCTTCCAAAGCCAACTGAAGATATTCTGCATGTGCCTCCTCAGCTCCTTTGTGTCTCCCAAGGATCCCCAAATCCACTGCTAGGAACTGGGTCCCATGTTCCCCTGCAGCATGGGCCTGTCTGCAGTGCATGTGCAGGGAGGTGCCTCTTGGGAAGCTGAGCCTGGGCGGCTTTTCCTGCACCTTTACAAGAGCTTGGGGACCAGAGGGGACAGAGCTCAGTGCTGGGTCATTGTCAGGAGCTCTTCTGTGCCTCTTCCTCCACACCATCCTCCTGGCTGTTCTCTTGCGTGTGAGACAGCCTTCAGTTATTCCCCACTCTCCTGTGCTCTCACATATGAACCACAGACACCTCTGTTCACTTTCCTGCAGGGATTATCTGCAAAAAGAGGAACCAGGAGAGGTTTCCCCATGTGAACATCCCATGGTCCTGCAGCTGGGGAGTGTCGTCTGCCTCTCCTGCTGGCAGTGACCCTCAGCCAGGAGCAGTTACCAGCTCTCAGGACTGGCCCAGCTGCCAATCCCCAACTCCCGGGAGGTGCATGGCTACCGCAGTTGGCCTGTGCAGTCAGTCTGCAGCTCCCTGCACACCCTATCCCGGCACGGACTTGGGTGGATGCACCACGTCCTGGTCCCCAGCAGCCAGCAGGAAAGGAGGCTGGTGTGGATGATTGTGCCACTGCGTGAAGCTCTTCTGCCAAACGACTACCAGCGGGTTAATCATTGCCTGCGCTGTGCAACACAGCCTCCCGGGGCTCAGCTGCCCCGGCCGGGCACCCTCAGCGTGATTCCTTCTCCTTACTTCGCCTTTGCACCTGTTGCAAGCTGCGTCCCTGTGCGGGGGCTGTCCCTGTGCATCCCCGTGCAGGCGGTGTCCCTGGGCACCCTCCCTGGGCATCCCTTGTGCATCCCCCGTACTCCCCCGCTGTCCCCGGCGCCGCTGCCCAGTCCCGCAGCTCAGGACCGGGACCCGTGTGACAGCGCCCTCTGCCGGCGGCTCGCACGGTACGCCGCGGTGGAGGCCTCCGCCACCACCCCTCGCCGCTGGTGGTAGGTGCCGCTGCGGTGCCTGACGGGAGCTGTAGTCGCGGCGCGGACGGACTCGCTCTCCCAGCGTACGCCGCGCCGCCGCTGCTGCCGCCGCTCTGCATCCTCCGGCCCGGCCGCTCTGCCCGCGGCCGCCATGGGCTCCCTGCTCAGCCGGCGCATCGCGGGCGTGGAGGACATTGACATCCAGGCCAACTCGGCCTACCGATACCCGCCCAAGTCCGGTGAGGGCCGCGGCGCCGCTCCCCTCAGGGACGGGGACGGGGGAAGGGTTTTCGCCAGGTCTGGTGCCCCCCAGGCCGTCCCAGGGGGGGATAGGCGTAGCGGGGGGTGTCCAGGCCGCGGTGTCCCCAGAGGAGGGGCCTGCGGAAGTGCCGGTCATCGGCCGGGCCGAGCGGGGCCCGGGGCTGGCTCTGGCCCGGCTTGGGGCCTCCCTGGTGGGGATGGATGGTTCTTCTCGGGGTAAACCCGCGGTTTGAAGGCGTCTCGGTGCCCTGTCCGGCTGGGGTGCAGGGATGCAGGAGCGCCGTGTGCCCAGGATCTAGCGCTTCAGTAGTCAGCCCATCCTGGCCCTCTGTCAGTGCCGGCTCCGTCACTGCCCTTTGGTCCTGGAGGATCCTGGTAGGTGAGCGAGGCTTTGCTTCTCCACTCTGGGAACCACAGCAAGTCATTGCTCTGCGGCAAGCGGGGCATCTCCTGCTGCCAGAGAGGAGGTGACAGGGGAGTTTGGTTTGGATGCGGGAGGAAAATCGGATGTGGTGGAATCAAGAGTGGAAAAGTGCCCATATGACAGCCTTTAACCCCTTGACATGGCAGCGGTTCTCACCTTGGGGCTGTTGACTGACATGGCCTATGTGGGTGTTTGTTTCCCAAAGGGAGATGTTGTGGAAACTGATAGAGTTGTCAGCAGTGCCACTTCAGTGAAGTTGGGGTGATCCCATGGCTTGCCTTGTCTTACACTGGCTTTTGAGGTTGGCCTGGCTCAATGTGTTTAAAGAGTTTTGTTTATTCTTCTCACAAAACAAGTCATGAGGGAATTCAGGTGCTCTTTTCTCCTACAGTATCCATTTGCTTACAGATGTCTATGAGTTTCTGTTCTGCTAGGGTTTTTCCAGGCAGGCTAAAGACTGAAGAGCAGCAGTTTGGGTTCCCTCCTTCCAGAGTACAGCTGTGGCATAGCCTTTTCGTTTAGACTCAAGTTCTGTGTGTGTGCAGTGACTTGCTGGCTGTGACATCCTTGGGGCTGCATGATGGAGGAAGCCAGGTCTCCCCAGTTTGTTGCAGGAGGTGCAAGATCTTCTCAGATAGAGTCCTGCCATCATGACACCTTGTCTTGTTGAAGGTTGGACTTTGGCAAGGACAGTGGTGTGGAGGTGGAAGGGGGAAACCTGCCCAGAAAAATTCTTCAGCTGTGTTGGCTGTGTTAGGAGAACCTGCCTATTTGAGGGGTGGGAACTAGTTCATTGAGCTGCTAGGAGAGGCAAATGTCACTGCTGGGTCACAGCAGGACTGTGCATGTCCTGTGCATGGTTGGGGGGCTTTCCTGGTGCGGGGGACAGGGTGGATGTGAGCTGCCTGCTCAGCTGTAGCTGTGGTACCAAGGGCCCTGCTGGCAGCTCTCTTACAGCATAGAGGTTGCCCTTGGTTTCTGTTGACACTTTGAATTTTAGATATGGACTGGATTAATTTATAACTACCATATGCAATGAACATTAAACTGTTTCTTTCAAATCCTCACCCTCTTGTTTCTGACTGTCGCGGTGACCTGGACTAGGATTTAACAGGGTTTTAGCCAATGTGCTTGCCAGGGTAGCTGCATCACACACACAAGGTTGGGTTTCTGTGTTCACGTGTGCCGTGGAAGGGGTCTTTGACATAGATGCTGTCAAAGAGTGTTCCATGAGTGGTACCCCCCTTGTAAAACTGAACAGATAATACTCTCAAACAGTTGACTAAAGAAAAACATTGATATTTCCTTAACAGCGTTGGATGCAATTAGGTGCTTGTTGGTTTTTTTGTTGCGCTTGCTTGTGCTCTTTCTGAAAGTACTGGCTTTAGGCCAGACCTTTCTCTTCACCTTCCTTTGCATTTATTTAACAAGGATTCTCTAGACTTCAGGAAGGGAGAAAAGCTGTTCAAACTCAGGATCATTCTAGGCAGGAGGAGAGGTCATGAACAACTCTAAGGTGGACATTCAAGGAAGGTAACTATACACGGGAAAAGTAAGGGATCTTAGGATGACAACCCCTTCTTCAGGTGCAGTGTGTTCAGCAGGACACTGTCTCTTCCGGTCCTGCAATTTTAAGTGTGTTGGGCTTGGGGCTGGAAACAATTTGCTGTCGGTGGTACAAAACCTGACAGTGCAGATGACTGGAAGTGAGTATGCAAGGTTTTGTTTGGGTTTAGGAAGCAAGGTGGAAGTCTACAAAAAGTTCTTAGGCTAAACAGTTGCTAATTATTTCTAACTTGATGCTGTGAGCCCTGAGCCTGCCTGTCTGGAAGAAGCCCCTTTTCCATCATCCATGTTAGCTGTTTGAATGTGTGCACTGGAGCATTAGCAGGCAGTCTCCTGGCTGCTCAGACATTACTCTGAAAGGGTGGAAGATGTGGTAAGAGAGTGTTACCTGAGGTTATCCATCTTGTACAGCACCCAGGGCTGTTGGTCACTTTTACCTTCTTTCCCTCCGAGTCTGCGGTTGAAGCAGATCCTGACTTATTGCGGGTATCTGGGCCATCCATGGTGGACATTGGTTGAAGGAGGTGGGTTTGCTTTCTGGAGCAAATATACCACCTCACAAGAGGACCTGTTGTTCAAGGAAATAAACACAAACTACAGGTATTCTGACTGTATTGTAAGCAGTATGTCAGCCTGTGAAAAGGAACATGGATACTCAATCAGGTCATGCCAGGTGATGGCAGCTGTGAAGTCACAGCTGGTTGCAAATGCAGTGCTGAATATTCAGTGCTCGCTTACTGACTTTTGATGTGGTTATTGCTGGCTCAGTCATGTGCTCTGTGGAGGTTTGAGCAGGTTGTTGTGGAATCCACCTTGGTCCTTATGAGCCAGAGTCACTGGTGAGGCATACACAGATTGCTTACCAGGTTTTGTTGCAGCTGGTATGAGGTTTTGTAGTTAAACATCCTCTAAAAATGCCTTGCTTATTCCTCCAAGGCTTTGGGTGTGGATCATCTGTGTTTTCCCTCCTGCATCTGGGGGTCTGAGGCTGCTGAAATGCTGTGACACCTGATTCCGTTCTCTAATCCCTCTTCACTGGTATGTTTTAACCTTTTTGCTTGCTTTATGGAAACGGTGCTGGCATTGCGAATGCCTGACCGGTTGAAGGGGGTTGGAGAAGGGCCCAGTTTATACAGAATAATTAGCGTCCCCATGAAATGGGCTTAAAAATGGGTAATTGCAAGGAACAGTCATGATCTTCTCTGTGCTCCTGTGCTTGAAGCAGGAAACCAATCCATGTTCCTGCATGCAGTCTCATGATGCCCCTATTGCTTTAGCAACCAGTGAGCAACGCACCAGTGTTTTCTGCAGCTCCTTCGTCAGCTCATCTCTTGTTCTAGTGAGCTCATCTGCAGAGGGGAGCGGGGCAGGGAGCATATGCCCTTGAGATGGCTTTTCTCCTCTGGAGTAGGCTCTTGGAATAGAATTCCCTGGACATTTTTGGAAGCAGGAAAAAAAAAAGGAGGCAGATTACTCCTCTTGGAAGCTGAACTGCTTTGTTGTTTGGGAATGATGCCTTAATCAAAGAAAGAGCATTTTTAAATAGGAGAAGAGTACCCAGAGCTGTACCCAGTCCATCACCACCTTCTCCACTCATAAGCCATATGTACTGTGACAGCGTCAAGACAGAAACACATTCCTGTATTTCACACATAGCTTTTGCTCCTCGCCCGCTCCGCACAGCACAGTAGGATGATTGTCTCTGTTACTCCTGCTGTAGTTCTGTAGGAGCTTCAGCCTGACCCTGATGATGATGGCCACCATCACCACTGATGCATTGACTGGATCATTCCCATCCCATCTTCTCTGCTGGTTTGCACAGCACTGGACTAGAGCACTTGTGGGTCAAAACCAGTTCCTTTTGCTACTGGTTTGTTGCTGGATTATATTTAACCCAGCTCAGAGCCACATTCCTGTTTGCTACATGATAGCTTTTGGTGGCCCGATGAGGATGGCCTCATCCACATGCGGTGCTGGTTCAGGCTCAGGCTGTGTCTAGGGCTTTGCTGTCAGCATGCCATGGTGGTGTCTGGGTAAATAAAAAAGACTCAATTTCTATCGCTTCACTGTTAATTCTAATAATGGTGAGAAGCCTGAATGGGCATTTAACTGCTTTCTGTTAATGACCATTGTATGATACAGCCCTTGTTTTGCTGGGGCTATAGTTGTGTTGTTGACTCTGCTCCTTGCTGTTGTAGGGTGTTGTGTCCCCTGCCAGCATGTCACTTGTACATCACATGTGTGTTGGGTGTGCATGGTCATGGCGTTAGGATGCTGCGTTAGTTAGGGAGAAGTAATTATGCCTAGAGCATCTTCATCCTGGTGCATCTATGATAATAAAACTCCACCACCATGTTGGACTGAATGTTAAGCATTTTGGTGTCACTTGATGCCTTGGAGAAGCCTTGGGTTCCAGTTTGGTTTTGCATGGGACAAACTAATGAGGCAGGCTTGGCCATTCTGGGTGCCCCAGTGGTGTGTTTCCAGCCACTGTAAAGTTTTCCAGCAATTTCCAACAATTTCTGTTAAAACCACTGCTTGTGCTTCGTCTACCTTAGCAATGTCATCTTTTTGTGCTTTCTTTTACCTGGTTATCTCCTGTGTTTTGTGCTGATTTACCTTGGGGAAGTAAAGCCACAGTTTTTCTGTGCTCTGGTATTTTTCTCATGTTCTCATCCTTGTTTATTTGTCTTCTTTCCTTGTAAGTGTGTTGCTGCATTTTCCAGGAGGATTTCTGTTTGTAGCAGCTCTGGGGAGGGTTATTCCAAAGATTTTTTTGCTTTCGTTTTTTTTTCACTGCGGAAGAGGATGGTGCTTAGCATCCCCTTTGTGCCCACAGCCGTAGAACTCTGTCAAAGCTGGCCTTGCAACACCTGCATAAGGTAGGTCAAGGTTGTTTTATAGGCTGGGGGGACATGTGGGGACAGGGTTCCAGAGCCATAGTAGTCCGGCTAAAATCCTAAAGCTGTCTTGGTAATGGAGCTGGAAACAGAACCTGGAGGTGGAGCTGCAGCGGGATTTTAACATGTACAAAATACATACAAGCCTTTTAGAGGCACTAAATATCCGGTTGGTCTTGTGCTAGGTATGTGGGTGTCACGGTGACTGGAAAAGGAGATACGTCATGTTTTCCTCCGTGAATTTTCTTTGTCCTTTTACTTTGTCCTTTTAGCCCTTGGTGTGATATTTACAGAAGCACTTTCTTAAAACATTTTGTCTCCACCTTGGGCAAACTCTGAGTTGCTTGTGTCAGTGGTTGGGAGGAATAGTGTGTAACTTTGGTCTTACCTTGAGAGCTCTGAACTGAATGTGGTGTGGTAGCAACCGGTTTCTGAAAGCTTGCAGTAAAACATCTTTTCTGTTGTTTTTTGTCTTTTTTAGCTGCTGAGAACTGTGTTATAAATGTGTATAGACAGTTTGTGCCATCCTGGTTTGTTAGTTTTGGTGTTGAGACCTTGCGTAAGTGGCAGCTTTTGTGTCTGCAGCAGCACCGGCAGAGCCCTGGGGTGTTCTCCTCACCAGTGAGTTCCTTCTGAGCTCCTTAAAGTGGTTTCCTTGCGCTCCTTGTGACTGGCACTGACTACATTCCTTGTTTGCTCATTAAGGAAGTGCCTCAGGGGAAAAAAACCCCTTCAAATTGCAGGAGGTGACTTAGCAGGAAGATGAAGGGAGCCTTCTGTCTGAATGTGGAGTTGAAGCTGTCATTTCCAGTTAGAGAAGTGTTGCTGTATTGCAGGGGGTAGTGTGTATTTCTGAGAAATCCTAACAGTGTTAGAGGTCCTCAAAGTACCTCTTAGTGGAGCACAGGCAGCATGGCAGGTGCCTTGAATGTGCTAGTTCTGTGTCTCGGTGTCATTCCAGTTGTTAACAAGAGAGATCTTTTCATCCCAGGGCGCTGCAGGGGTGATGCTCTCCTGGCTCCCTGCAGGCATGGGGTGTCAGTGGTGGTGAGCAGTCCTTGCCTGCTGGGGCTCTGTGTCCTCTGCACACAGGGTGCAGAACTTCTGCCACAGAAAAAAGCTCTGCTCTGAATCTGTAATACAGGTTTGCTGAGGTGAGTCAAGCCCAGGATGTCTCATTCTCTGTGTATGAGGGAGCTGACTCAGATCCCCGATAATCAGCTGCTGCAGTACTGAGACATCCTGCACAAGTGGTGTCTTCACGGTTAATCAGATAAAATGCACCAAAACACAATCCTGCTTGACCCATGTAAAATCTATTCCTAAATCCAGTGTTTATCACGCTTTTGTGAACCTCAGTATAAGCATAAACCACTGCAGTGTATCTCAGGTGGAGAGGCTGTATCCAGCTAGCTGTGCTTGGAGATGATATGGAGATTAGGTTTTTGGTTTGTAGCTTCTGGGAGGGCTCGGGAAAGGTTGCTTGTCATTTGGAGCACCTACATTTTGTCATGCTGATTCTGTAGAACAGATTCTAGGTAGATTCTGGACCTGTGCTGAAGTTGATGGTTGTATGTAGAAAGAAGGATGTCTTTCTATAATATAAGCATCTGGATGCTTGTAAGCTGAGCTCAGCAGTAGCTGAGCACTACCATGGTCATTACGGCACTACCATCTGTGCAAAGCAAGAGCCTTTCTTAAAGCATAAAGGAAAAAAAGGCTTCATGGAAAAAACAGCCATTCAAGAAACCCCTTCCATTTCAGAGTAGATTGTGCTTGCTCCTAGCTAGAGGGGACTGCAAATCCTTTCATAATGCCTCCATAACGATTCAGATGATTAGTTATTGCTTCTGTAATGACTTGTCTTAAATCTTAGCGTTGTCTGTGCACTGCACGTAGGAAAGGGAATGTACTTTTGGCTCAGTCCTTTCATCACGCTCATGAGAAACCCTCGCTACGAAACTTCCAGGGAAATGGCTAGGGGTGGAGCCTCCTCTTTCAGTTCTCTCCTGGTTCTTATTTATCTGACATTGTAACTCTGTGAAGTTCATGTTTGAGGGTGTTTTCCTGAAGTCATTGTAGGAGGAAGCCACGTTTGTGGTGCCCTCATGCAGCTGAATTGATTTGGTTGACTTTGCAGTTAATCCAGTGCTCCAGGATCCCAGTGACCTTGCGCAGACTTCATCTCCTAAAATCTGTGCTGTAGTGCGTCACCTTAAAGATGAATGAAACAAATACGCTGTGAAGCTTTCAGAGCTGAAGTTCAGTTTAGTCAGTCCCAGGGTTTATCTCCTCCAAACACCCCTGTTTCTGCATTTAGAACCATCAATGTTAGTGGTTCAGCATCAAGGTGTGCAGTCTTTAGCACTCACAGCAAAGGTTTTGTGTGATTCTGTCTTTGGGATATGGGAATGAAAGAGGGGAGGGAAGGCAAACTTTGACCAACAGGAGCCCCTCTGACTCTGCGGGGCTTTGCAGTAGGAAGAAGTGTCATCTTTCTCTGAGCAGGTCGATGGTGTTTGTGGGACTGGATGGTGGAGAAAAAAAGAATTCATTGTAATTGAGCAATATTGAAAGGAGCTGACTCTTACTGCTCCCTGTCCCTTCTCTGGAAAACAAGTTAAAATGGAATTTTCTCCACTGTAATGGTCTATTCTAGTTTGCTGGGTTTCTTCCCCTGCTCCTAGTGTTGACAGTGTCCATTAGTAACACAGGGAAGGAGCGAACCAGTAAGTATTTTCCATGTTTTATGCTCTTCCGTACTTGTGAATGAAAAACTGCACAGACCAGCTGTTCTCTGGGAAGCATTAATTTAGACGGGTTTTTATTCCCTCGTGGTTTTCTTTTTCTAGGAAACTACTTTGCAAGTCACTTCTTTATGGGAGGCGAGAAGTTTGACACCCCTCACCCTGAGGGCTACCTTTTTGGCGAGAACATGGATCTAAACTTCCTCGGGAACAGACCTGTTCAGGCAAGTTCCTATATGCTGTCTATTTTACCCTCTTGTTTTCTGCCTGTTTTGGGAAATCTTTGTAGGGGCTTGTAGAGGAGGATAGCACAGACCTAAGAAACCCTCACTACTTGAGTGTAATTCCAGTCAGAGATGCAAGTGTGTTCCCCTATCCCATGGCCCAGCTTGCCAGTTGCCATAGCTGTTCAAATGTAAGTGGAGTTTTCCTAAGAAGCCATATTCACCTTCTAGGCTGATTTTCACTTAAGGCAGAAGGAAGAATTAGTGGAGGAAGGAGGACAGGAATGCAGGAGCACAGATTTTAGGGACTAATTATGATTGCCTGGGTGGTGTTAAGACAGATCTTGATATTTGTTGGGGTTTGCTTGCTTTGTAACCTAGGTGGGCTGCTCAGAAAGTCTTTCTTTTAGTTCTCCCAGTTGCAACGTGGAGCTATTATACTGGGCTCACAGGGGTCTTGTGAGACTGTGAAAAGCTACCTGCTTGAGTGACTGGCTTGTTCTTCTGTTATGGACAGGGAATAGCACTGTTGTGGGGGACAGATTGGACTTTTATGCAAGTGTTATGTTTTGGTTTTCTCTTGCGTTGCAAAACTGCTTAAAAAGAACCAAAAGGTAACAGCAGGAACCATTTGGAGCTATTTTCAGAGTGTGGGAGAGGAAAGGGTTAAGAGCTGCTTGCTTTGTCAGCTATTTTCCTAGTTGTTTCTGCGGCTTCAAGATGTGAAAAAGAAAACGTTGTCATGGTTCTCATCCTCAGAAAAGCTGTGACTAGAGGTTTATTCATGCTTGTAAGGCTTGGGGGCAGTTCAGGGTCACCCCTGGTTTACAGATGGGGAAACTGAGGCAAGATGACTCACTGAATTGGATTGGTGACAAGCAATTTCTGCTGAGTTGTCCTCAGGGTTTCTTCTTTCTGCTGGTCTTCTCAGCACCACAGTTAGTTCACAGCACTCTGCAGGGTAGGACAAGGGAGAAGCCAGAAAGCCCGTGTTCAGGCAGAAAGTACAGATGAGCAACAGAATTAGGAAGGAAGGACTTTAGATGGAAATTGTTCTGGATGTAACAGTGCTGTGTAGGGATGGGGATGCTCAGTGCATGTCCTGTGCCATGTCCGCATACAGGACCTGTGCAGGAGAGTGGTTAAAAGCTGACTGCTTCACCTTTGCTCTGTGACTAGCAGCTGCACAGTGCTCCGATAAAAGTGGAAGATGCAACTGTAAGCAAAGTATCTCATGTGCCTGTGGCTGTAGGGCCTAGCCTTGGAGAGTTAAATTGCCTGCATGTCTCAGCTTGGGTTTCCTTGAAGGCATCCCAACACTGAATTTCATCATTTCTTCAGGGGGGAGTGGGTGAGAATGCTATTAACACAGTGGGACGTTTGCCAAATAGGTTTAAGAGAGAGAGGCTGTTGTGGTATATAGTTTGCCTATGTAAAGTTGATGCCCTTTGGCAGCTCTGATTAATCTTCAAGGAAAAAAACCACTTGAACAGAGAGCAGCAGAACTGCTTTCTGGACATGGACCAAGTTCTCACTTTGCAGTAGCTTTGGTCCTGACTGCTCTGTGTAGAGCAGTGCTACCAACCACAGTACCCAGCGGTAAGGATGCAAGGAAAGTAGTTGCTGTTGCCCTGTGAATTCTCTGCTGCCTGTGCTGTGGCGCATGTCTTCTGTGTTGATCAGGAGGCAGCATGTTTTCCCTCTCTGACTGTTGCCCCACCAATACGCTTCTGTGGTCTGAGGACAATGCTGAAAGGTTGTGTCCTGGAACTGCTCTGAAGCTCAGCTGCAGTAGCATTTGGCTGCCTGTTTAGCAGACTCCTCATTTCTAAGGAATCATGTATATTGGTGGTCCCTGGTACTTCTGCTCCATACCAGTCACTCCCTCTATCCTACCGCAGGGAACCTGGTAGGTGTGTGTCTGAAGGACCCCAACTCCAATGAGTTTGTGTGGTGGCACTGTTGCTGGATACATTCAGAATTACCTTCTGCCTGAAAGCCTGTCATGTAGCTATGTACCTTTGTGTCATGCCATTGCTTTGACTTGGAGGATGACTGTGTCTCCAGCCCGAGCACCTACCAAACTTGGCAGTTGTGTGAGTGAATGTTTCAGCTTCAATTTTCACAAAACAAATGGGAGATACAGCAGGCAGGTCTGCAGCCATACAGGTTGTGGTCACTGCAGTAAGTGGTTTCCTTTGCATTTCTTGCTACAGAGTCTGTGACCAGTGAGGAGAATTACAATCTAAAGCATTATTGTCCTTTATTTAGACAATCTATGAAAGAAGGTCTCTTGACAGTAGGACAGGATGAGGCCCCCTATATCCATCTCTTTTCTTTTCCAGAACATTTGCCCCATTGTTTAAGAGTAAAAAGAGTTTCCCCCAGTAATCCAGGGCTTCAGCATGCTGATTAACAGTCAAGTCACCCTTTGCATCCTGTAACACACATGGAAGAGCTGCATTTCTTCTGCTCAAGCTGGAGGTGGTTTCTTAAGCGGAAATAAAAGCTTGTGAGAGCAAGGCTTTCCAGAATTCAGGGTGCAGGAAAAGAGCTTTCTTAAAGTACTTACTGCCAATACGAGCTATTGCTGGGCCAGAGCAGGATTCTTATCCTGAAACATACTTGATTTATCTGTAAGTAGAATTTGCTGTTACTGTTCCTTGTGGTTGTTGTGCTGAGTACCCTTAAAGGTCGATGTTTCTTGGTTTGGGTAAATTGTATGCCAGGTAACATGCTACTGCCTTTTATGGTATAATAATAGGAGAACGATTTGCCTTTTTATTCCAGTTTCCCTATGTCACTCCAGCTCCACATGAACCAGTGAAGACACTGAGAAGTTTGGTGAATATCCGCAAAGACTCTCTCCGACTTGTGAGGTATTGCTATTGCCTGAACCTGTCATTTTATTCAACCCAGCGATCTGTCATCCAGAGCCAAACTGTATTTGATAAGGTTTTGGAGAAACAGCTGAATTTCAGATCCCTGTTGCTAGGTATGTCTAGAGGTTTCTGTTTCCTTGTGCTCAGAGCTTTCAGGTGTTTTTAATTTTCTTTATCCCTAGACTTGAGCCATCTGTGTTTCCATACAGAACTAGCAATGTATCTGTCTCTGCAGGACAGACTAGAGTGGTAAACAAAACCATAACATCATTAATATGAATGGAAGATATTAGTCAGGTCAGTAAACCCTACAGAGAGATTCCTTTCTGTGTTCTTATGCAAGGAGAAGCCACAAAGTGGCTGATTCTGGTGCAAGTCACAGGCCAGGAAGACTTACTGGTCTTGAGTGAAATTTCCTCAGGTTTCTCCTGCTGCCAAGATAAAGTTTAGTCCTAGTGTTATGCATTTGTTTAGATGGCTGGTGGCCCATGCATAGGGGAAGGAGGTCTGGATAGTCATGGAGATCTGTTTCACTGTGTTACGCTCAGATCTAAACCAGCACTAGCTGGATGTAATGGCAAACACTTTGACCTGTCGCTGCCCTCTTTCAAACAGATGGCTGAAGTACAGAGGCCCAGCATACAGTGCTTTGTTTTGGTCTGAGCAGATGTCCAGGCAGAGCATTTCTCAAAGATCCTTGAATTGCTCAGAGTTCTGCGTTTCAGGCACAGGGCCAGCTCCCACTCTCAGCCAAGGTGGTTCTGGGAGCATGGTGTAACGTGAATAGTTTGAGTCATAACCACACAAACCCCTCAGTTTGTTTTTGTGTGAAAAATGAAGGGTTTGTTTGGGTTCTTTAAATGAGCAATACCTGTGGTTTCAAGACTGATTGAACAAGAAAAGAGGGAAGAACTGAAAAAGTAACCATTGGTAAACCGCTCTGAATGCTGTCTCACCCTTTCAGCTAAAGGGTGAAATACTTCTCTAGGAAATAGCCTTGCTTTCCTCCTGCACTTGCTGTGGAAAGGGTATTTTGTTCTCCTTGCAGGCATCCATGTAAACGGTGTAACATCTCGGAAGCCGAATGGGAAGTGGCTTTTTCACTGGGAGAGGCCTTGCTGTGATTGGCAGAGTTGAGGGGGTTTAGTACATACAGTTCTTTCATTCCGCTGTCTGTGGTTGCCCTCCCAGGAGGAGTTGAAGCTCTGGAGTATATGAAATGTAGTGTCCATGCACCTTAACAGTGTCCAGGTTTGCATCTGTCTAATTCCTGGTACTATCGGTTCTTTTGCTGCCTTGTGAGCTCCAATAGGCTCTTGTGCTGCTACTGCCATATTACTGTTAACACCACCATCAACATTACTCTATTTAATTTTGTACTGATGTAGACCCAGAATGAGATTTTAATTGCCAGTCCCCAAGGGTACATTGTGTCTCGTGCCTTTTCGGCTGTTCTGTACTAGAGACTTTTCCTTTATTCCTCTGTGTACATAAAGACACTTTGTGCCCTCTCCAGCTTGGCTTATTTAAAACAAATAGTTGAGGTTTGCACATTCTTTCCAGAACTAGTTAAGTTTAATTTGTCACCTCCTCCACCAAATAAAATGATACTGGGTTGAGTGTCTAGGTGTAAAGTAGGGTCTGATGGTAAAGTGCTCACAAAGTTTTTGTTTTTCATAGGGTCATAGGATGGTTTGAGTCCAAAGGGACCTTAATGATCATCCAGTTCCAATCCCCCTGCAACAGGCAGGGGCAGCGTCCACTAGACCAGGTTTCTCCAAGCCCCATCCAACCTGGCCTTGAACACTGTCAGGGATGAGGCAGCCTCAGCTTCAACCTGTGCCAGGGCCTCAGCACTGAAAAAATTCTTCTCAATACCTAATCGACATCTTTCAGTTGAAAGCCATTCCCCTTGTCCTGTCCCTGCATGCCCTTGTAAAACTTGCTGAGGGTGCACTCAGTCTCATTGTCCATGTCACTGACAAAGATGTTACACAGCCCTGGTCCCAATACCAACCTTGTATTTAATTAAAAAGTCATTGTTCACCTGTGAAGAGGGTGTTGACCTGTAATTTGGAGTGCAGGACTTTATGGAAGAATATGAGGAAATGTCCACTCTGGGCTTCCTGCACAGCTCTCAGCAGACAAATTCTGAGCTTTGCCCAACTCTGAAAGTTTATGGCAGCTTTGGAGAGAAGCAATAAACCTGTGGACCTGAGGCTTCAACACCTTGTGCGAGTGCTTGAGTTCTAGCAGGATGAGAGTCTGCGAACTTCAGAGGAGGGCAGCATGAGTTTTACTGTTAACCACTAACAGAAGAAGAGTGCCTCATGTCTGTCTCATGTCCCTCTTCTGGCACTGGATTGGAAGCTCTGTTTCAGAGCTGAAGTACCCGATAGGCTTAAGCTGGCCGTTCACTCTTACCTTGAAAGCACTTCTATCACTGGAGGAAGATCAACTCATAAAGCAATGTGTTTCATGGAAAAATTACATCCTGAGACAGCCTCTCTGCTTCAGTGTGGGCTTTGGGCTTTGGATAGCATCATGGAACTAAAGTGCTGAAGGAATCAGCAACTGTAGTGGCTTGGGAATGTGTCTGAAGCAGCAGCAATACCACAGAGAATAGTGAGACCACTGAGCACTTTGGATAAGGGCCTGAGAGGGAGGTGGATAATAGGGACTGAAGGAGATGGGTGAATTGCTGTGAGTGAAAGAAGGGAAATCCCTCCTCTTCCCTCTCCAGCAGTGATGATCCTTGGAGCTGTTCATCCTGCAGTGGAGGTGAGGATGATGAGGGTGCTGGGACTGCCAGGTCTGCAGCCCTGGACAGTGTTAAACTGTACAGATCTCTGCAGGACACTTAAACAGGAAAGCTTCCATTTGATGGTGATCTCCCTCAATGAAGGTCAGCACTGACAGAGATGTCAAATGCCAGCTAAAACTGTTGTAATGCATATCTCACAATGCTAAGTCAAGCAATACTTCACATTTATCCTGCAGCTCTACTAAGTTTTTGGTCAAACTTTTTAATCTTCTCAAAGGATGAAATCAGGTTTGACTCCACCTAGTTCTATAAAATTGTCATGGTTGCTGTAAATTATATTTTCATCTTTTAATTCCTGAACAGACAAACAAAAAGAGGTGATGTCAGACCAGGTGGCCTCAGCTCACTTGGTCATCCTGCTTTGCCTTTTTCATCATAACGTTGGATCAGCTGCTTGTTCTCAAAGGCGGTCAGTCTCTTCTGCTCTATACACATGATTGTGGAGGCTGTGCTCTCGTGCATGACTGGAAGGCACACCTAGCAAAGTCACCGGTTTCTAAACTTGTGCATGCATCTGTGGCCACCTCACACCAACACTGTCTGTAGGGTTTGACTGAATGAACTGTAAACTTCAAGTGCAGGTGGAGACAGAAGAGCTCTTGAACTCGCGAACCACTCCTGAACCACCACCTCCTTGTCTGCCATATCCCTTGCAGAGAAAGAAGGAATGCAAAATGTGTGACTTCGTCTTATTAGTCCCCTGAAGATACATAACAATGTTCCTGCACCTTAAGGTGGAACATGAGATACCTCTGCTTCTCAGAGTATGCACTAGTAGTCCTTGCTTGTTCCTCGGTCCAGCTACCAGTTGGTATAGCTGCTTATGCAGTCTTTTCTCACCTGAACTCCTTGCTATGTGGCAATTTTCTTAACCTCCAGCACCAGGCATGTTGCAACTGGAAGATGTGTACACAGCCTTGCTGTGACTGTCACCATTTAGGCATGTATACTTTGCCCCCTGCTTGAGAGATGGTGTTCAGGGCAGGCAGGGCTTCCTACCTCCCAGCAGATGCATCCTCCAGAAACCTCTCGGGGCACTGCAGCTGGTAGTTGGTAGTGGCCCCTGCATCATTTCCCAGGGCAACAGATCTAGTCAAGCCTAGGTTTAGAAAGGTTTAACCCCTTTGGTTCTTGAAAGAATGGAAGCATGTTCTGAATGCTGGCAGGGAGGTGAAGAGGTGACATTGGGAGCAGGGTGGTGACATGGGAACCCGTGTGCTTTTCATGGCTTCTCTGAGAAGACAAAACAGGCAATGGTTTTACTAAAGAAACGTTGTTGTGTGATCTGCCCCTACCCTCAGGTTTCCCACTTGGGGCTGTTACAGGTATCTACATCTGTGGTGTTGATTTGTAACTCATGCATGTGCTAGCCATCTCTATTTTAATATCTACCTGTATATACAGGTCTATGAAGCAGCCTCCACTGGTGCTTGCCTTCACTAGGTGCTGGTTCTCTCCCCCACCCTACTTCTTCTGGAAGAAGTGGCAAAGGTATCATAGCGTGGATCCACTGCTGCCAGCCTCAGATCAATGGAGGGCAATGCAGCACGAGAGAATTGGCAGAAATTTGCGCTGCTGCTTTCTTGTGAGCTGATTGTTGCCATCTGTTGTTCTTGAGTCAGTTCAGCACAAAATGTTGATGCTACCCTTGTGTTTTCTAGGCAAACCTGCCCTGCTGGATAGAGTATTTCTTGTTTACAGCCTTCGATTTTATCCTTTTAATGCAACTAGCTGGTGTGAAAATACCATCTTGGTCTATACTGTATATTGTATCCAGTATTTGCTGCTGCAAGTGTTCAGACCCTCAGTTCTTGGGATTTGTGGTTTTATACTTGCATGTTTGGTGTATTCTAGTTTGATTTACTGTTCTGACATTGGTGAACCTCTGGCAAAAGTCTTGTTTGGAGCTCTCCAGCTCCTTCAGGCAGGAATGCAAGTGTATGCTCTAGTGGCTCACTGGGGTTACATTAGTACGTGCGTTAGGTGTTTGATTGTACTGCTCTCAAATTTTATTTTGCACCTTCTGTATTAAATGGCTGAAGTTGAACGTCTCATTCTCGTTCAGTGTGGTGTTAAATAAAATTCATGCTTGAACTCTCTTAATCAGGCAGCAGTTATTACATCTCAGTGAACTCAGTAGATAAGGATTCCCTTGACAATTTTCAGATGGAATTATGTGGTATGCCTAGCCCATTTCTGAGTATTTTCAACAGTGCAGCATATTCATTGAGGCTGCTTAATGAAGGGAGAGGCTGACTGATACTGCGAAGTCAGAGACAGTGCCAAGCTTTTCCTGAATAGTTGAGCTGCTTGGCTTTGACCCAGGCATCGTGGCAATTAAGATAGTACCAACAGAAGGGTGAGGCTGGAGCTGAGCATACACGAAGTAGTGTTGTACGCCTCTCAAAGGCAACCTGTTGCATTCACCTTTTCTGCACAGTGTGGGGTTTTATGGTGGTACCTACAGTTGTAGGGTTATGGTGGGATTGGAATTTACGTAGGAGAATCTGCTTCTGCCCTGCTGGTGAATCATGTCCATTCTGTCTGTCACTTTGCTCTTCAGGGCAGGAGAGGTCTTCTCATAGTGTGTTGTGTTGGCTGCTTGTTCTAGTTTGCTGGTTTCCCTGGCCCCTCCTAGCGTGCCATGACTCACTGCTCACCCATGGCCTTAGCTTGCTGCCCTGGGCCTTTCTTCATACCACCTTCTTCACCAGATTTGTTACTGCCTTTTTCTAGCAGCAGGGAGGAGGAATAATCCTGGGCAGTGGTGATCACACAGTTGTAGAGTGGCCCATAGCCAAGTTATAAATCACCTTTATGGAAATTGAAATAACTTCTAAACTCATTCTCTATTGGTTATCATGCATCTGTTACACAGTTGAATGTGTTAATTTTTGTTTATACAATAAATGTGTGCAAGCTTCAGTCATTAGCAGCATCAAAGGTTTGGTTGATGATTTATACTTTTAAAGGTATTTGAAGTTCCGTATTTGGATGCTTTCTGATCTGAATATCAGTCTTCTGTCTGATACTGATCACACAGATCAGTGTAGTCTTTTGTTGATCAGGAGTTTTGTGTTACAGAAGCCCTGTGATTTTGCCTGTCATGCGCCATTTCATTTTCAGAGTTAAAAGAACTGGGATTCAAACTTCTCAGGCCCATGTAGGATTTCTTTAGCCTAAATACTGAGTCTAATGTGAAGTTTTAAAAAGAGGGAGAATATTTCTTATCTTAGTATTTGACATTCTTATCTTAGGGTTTGACATTCAAGAGTTCACTTTCTTCTCCCATTCTGTGTCCCAGTATTGTAAGGCTCAGTGAGATTCTTCAACACCATCACTACATAATTCACTTGAATAACTTCAGTCAAATCTTCGAAGAACCTTTCTTCAAGGAAAGAATGGAAGTCTTCTGGGAAGCCCCAGTGGAAGCCCATGATGCCTTGCGTGCCCAGAACACCTCCACTGGAATACTCTTGTCCTGATTCCCAGAGTGATCTTGATCACATCTCATAAGAATATGTTCTAATCCTCTGGCCTTGTCTTTCAGGTATAAAGATGATGTTGACAGTCCTACTGAGGAGAATGGGAAGCAGAAAGTCCTGTACAGCCTGGAGTTCACATTTGATGCCGATGCTCGTGTCGCCATCACAATCTACTGCCAGGCTACAGAGGAGTTTGTTGGTGGCATGGCAGTGTAAGTCCTGCGCGTGTGGGCATGTGGAGGGGCACAGGCTCTCGTGTGATGAACCTGTCAGACACCTCTCATTACCCCTGAGGGCAGTGCTGCCATGGATGGTGGAGAGGGAAATCTTTTTCTGTTTCGCTTTATATATTCTCATAGCTTTGAATATTATTTTCACTTCCCTCCCTCTCATAGCCAATATCCTCTCTTTTGTTCCTTTCTTGGTTTGTTTTTTGGTGTGGAGAAACCATTTTGTGTGCATCAAAGGAGAGGAACTCACAGCTGTATGCTTTGTCAGCAAGATTTTCTATGAAATTAAAAAAACCCCAACCACCCTTCCCCTCAAACACTACCTGTTTTTTAACCCAGATCTCCTAACTCACTGGATTTCTATGATCCCTGTGATGGGAGCATCTGGGCCACCAAAGTAAAGCTCAATCTGACATTTACTTAGTAAACCTGTGGAATTGAGGCCCACCCAAAGCCTATTTTGAGATAAATGACCACCGCAACGCAGGCTGCTGGGAAATGGTCATCAGGAGGATTTATTGCCTGAAACTGTGTTGCCTGCCAAACACATGTATTAGTCTTTGACTAGCTGTAGAAAGAGTGGTCAAACTGTCATCCATGGAGTCTTTCTTATATCCTGGTAGTGCATCCCTACAGCTTTCAAAACCTTTTTATCTAAATCATCATGTTTAAACCATTCCAATCAACACTGTATCCCATAACACTATGCAAAATTTCCTCTCTGTATTAAGAAATAAGGTGGCTGAAATGTGCTTTCTCTGGTGTGAGCTGGGTACACATGAGCTGCTGGTACGTTACAGCAGGCTTCCCATGGCCATGGGGCAAAGAATTCTTCTTGGTCTATGGGTAAAGGAAGATTCGGGCTGCAGAAGCTCTTGGCTTCCTCTGATAGAGGCTTTTGGCTGATCGGCAGCTCTGTGCACGTGATGCTGATGGCTTCTGCAGTGGTGCTCTGGATTTGGGGGTTAACTTATGTTTTAATGGAGGGATCTGTAGAGGTTTCAGCAGGGAGAAGTATGTATGACAAACCATAAAATGGCTTATATGTTTTATGGAAAGTATAAACTTCCCACTAATGGCCAATGAACAGTGTATTTTTAGAAATGAGACAGGCTCAAAGCTGCCATCCAGATGTGCATTCCTCCAAACTGGAGGATATTCCAATCCAGAATTTTTGCTTAGGCCACTTCACTTCTTCTGTTGAAGCCTGTGAATGCTTTATTTTTGGGAGGTAATAAATTAGCTCCTTTTAAGTGCTTGAAAAATATCTCTCAACAAACTGTGAAAATGCTTTCTATTTAGATTCAGCTTGTCCTGAGCAGAGCTGAATGAAGCAGGGTACCTTAGAATAAAGTTTCCATGTTCTGTCTCTTGGGTCCTTAGGTTTCCTGTGAATTTAGTGCTAGTGAAGGTGTTGGAATGGCAGCCTTGGAGATTGAAGTCCTCTTTTCCTAATACAGGTACCATGTGGAGAGGTGACCAGTGTCCCTTGTGCTGCCCTGCAGGGTTCCTTGGTTTTTGACCCAAGAAGGAAACCTGCTGTGGGCTAATCGGAAGAGCTGAGGGCCTCTGTGGCCAGGGTGGATGTATTTACATTGCCAGACTTCAGCCATGGCTTAAATCAGCAAGTCTTGCTTTAAATCATGGATTTTAAGCTTGCTTTGCACATTCACTTGTTGATTTACTTTAGACACTGTCTTTGGCACTGGTCAGTAACATGAAACATTTATTATCTGTATTTACAACTCAGTATAAGCTTCATATCAACCTTCGTGCTACATTTTACAATGAGCTTAAGTCAGTAAAGAATATGCACGTAGTTTAAAATGTATTTTTTCAGATTCCTAGTTTTGCTTTTTGTTGTGTCAAAATGGCAAAAAAGAAAGTTATTCTAAAAAGAAAGATATCCTTTTTAACCTGTGTCTTGAACCAGTCTGTGTTGGGGTGAAATGCAACTGAGTCACCTGAGACCAGCAGTGTAGCATTCTTGTTGATTGACTGCTCTATGTTGGACTCGTAAGAGACCGTCTTGTCAAGTTGTGCCTTGAATAATAATTGCCTAGTGGAAGTATTATAGTTGCTGAATATAACTATTTCTGGATAGAGTGTGTCTTCTGTAACTCGTAGCTCTCCTCTCAGAACTCTGTTGGTTGATTGAAGGAGGAAAACATAGTTTCTGGTTCGCTTAAAGAACATGTGTTACTTAAATCAGTGCCATGCACTCAGCCAGTGACCGTCACCAGTGCTGTTGTCTGCTCTTTAAAGCTTATGCAGCAAACATGAACTACCTAATTGCTTTTTAAATCTAATTTGAAAAATTCCTAGGTAGATCATCTAAAAGTTAACACAACTGTCACCTTCAAAGAAATATTCTTTTAAACCTGAATGTTTTAATCCACCCTGTCCATGGCTCACTGAGAGAGATCTCTGTTCAGATGCCAGAAGAGAAGCCTTTGTTCATGAACCCTACCTGCCTCTGCATGAAACCAGGATCAGTAGACAGCAGTCGTTACCTCTCTAACAAAATGAAGCTGACCACACTGTGCTGTCCTGCCTGGGTGGCAGCAGTGCCCAGTGCACTGAACCTTTACATCAAAAGGTAAAGTACTTGGATTCAGCTCTTGCTTCCACTGCTGGCCTTTTATTAAAAAGGTCATACTTTATTTCCCCATAGTATAGGAATGATGAGCTGTCTGTCTCTGTTCTGGAGTTCTTGGACAATAAATGTTATATAGGTGTGGGGGGCTGCACCAGAGGCCAGGGAACCTTTTGGAAGGCTTGATCCTGATTTCATGCAGATGTGTAGGTAATAAGGGCTGCGGGAAGCGAGATATAAATATAGACTTTATAAGCTGCTTTAATTCAACCCAGGCTATTTTTCCCTGTGGAAGTGGCTCATGAAGCACGTCTTGGGGCTAGTATAGCTGCTTGAAGTAGGCATCTCTGCTTCTCTGGATTTGCTGGCTGCTAGTAAAAGCCTTTTGAAGCTCTGATTTCAGCTTTGCAAAGCAATTCTGAAAGGGCAGTGCTATAATTGCTTTGATTTATTCTTTTCAAATTCTAGTGGAAAAAAAAATCTGGGCTGCATTCTTCAAGCTCTGAGAGGAGCGAGTGCATTCTTAGTGCACAAATAGGACTGCAGCTTCCCCCTGCCTGGGCTGGTAGATTTTCCTTTTTCTCAATTTCTTGTGGTGCTAACAGCTACACCAAAGGAACAAGCATGTGCAAAAGCTGCACTGTCAATAAATTCAAAACTTCTTCTATAGCTGTGTTCAGCACTTGATTGGGAAGAAGATGCTTTTAAAACAAAATACTTTTTTTTTTTTTTCCACTCTCCTAAATTGATGCTAAATCCTAAAATGGGAGAAACTTTTTGGACCCTTTGCAAAAGCAGAGATTTTCTTCTCATCCCCAGCCTGCAGCATGGCTCCTCAGAAGCGCTAAACAAGTTATTCTTGCTTCACTGCTGAAACAAACACAGGTTCTGATAGTATCAGCGCTCCTGCTCATGTGAAACTCCTGCTAGGAGTGTTGTTACATGCCTACAGTTTGGGGTGAGGGGAGGGAAGGTGGCTGTCCCTGAGCAGAGGCATTGCTTGTTCTAGAGTCTCTGCTCATTTAACAGCCACAGCACTCTGTGTCATGGGCCTGCCTTCAGGATTAGCTCTTCTCTGTACCCAAGGGAAGCTTTTCTCTCTGCAAGCCAGGAAGCTTCCTGCTGGAGATGTTCGGGCTCCATTTAAAAGCTGGTGCCTTTATCAGTATGTGCTGCCTGTCCTGACCTGTCTCAAAGGAGCATTCAGCAGACTTTCCCGGGCAATCCTGCTGGGAGATATGCTCAGCTATACCATTTCCCAGCCAAGTTCCTGGGAACGTGTAGCTTCTAACTGCCACCTGCCTCTTGTCCTGAACTGATGAACTCTTTGAGTTTCACAGGGAGCTGTGTTGTCACCGCTGTGGGACCACAGTTGGCCAAGTAAAGTCTGGAGAAGGTGAATGTGTGGCTGTGGTGATTGTAGAGGTGTCTTCACCTCTGCAGCCCCATGCCCAGGGGAAGGTATCCAGCATTTTCTGGTGCTAGTACAGATATCTGTAGAAGCCTGTTGGATGAAATGGGAATTAGTTTAAACCTAGAGGGAACTACTCCTCTTGCCTTCTGAGTATATTTTGCCCAGTTACTTTGTGGTGAGCCTAAAGACTCTCTAGAGTAAAATACATCAGTTCTCAGAGGACCAGTATTACCACAAGGGTATCAGAGACCAGACCTGTCTGCGTGCAGAGTCTCTGTAATGGCATGGGATTAGCAGTGACCTGCCTCTGAACAGTTCAAGACCCCCTGTATTCTCAGTTTGTTTATTTTTCTGTTTTCGTCCATTTTCTTTGGTTTTGGAAATCCTCAAACTGTTCTGCTGTGCTTCTGTTTCCTGTGGCAGCCCCTTCAGTGAGCTCACCTGAGGGAACACAGCATCTTACCTGAGGACCTGTGATCTGGCTGGCTTGGAGTGATATTTCTCAGTTTGTCCTTTCCTTTGGCATCAGTTTCCCAGCAGCTTGATAGAAGGCAAGGAGTACTCTGGTTGGAGAAACAACAGCTTGACTGCTCACCTGCGAGGACAAGCCTTGTGTTGCTCAGTGTCCCTGAGGCACATCAGTACCTGTCAGCTTCAGAAATGTCCTACAAGCAGAGAGACATTTGCTGTTAGAATCTGTCGTGCTCACTGGGGTTTAAGACTACCCAGCCGGAGAGGCAGCTGCATGCCTGTGGCAGGGGTGATCAGCATGTGCAGCAGGGAAGGGTGCAGGCATCTCAGCCTGGATGACCAGGATGGGCCCTGGATAGGGCATTAGAATGGCATGAGAACCTCTGCCTTAGTGCATAGAGGAGACACAGACATGCAGGTGTACAAGCTGTACGTCAGCTACTCACTAGTGGTTGCCCATAAGTAGGTAATTTCCCCCCAGATAAATGCAAGGTGCTCTGCATTGCATTTCCATCTCAGGGCTGGCAGTACCCCTCAACAGCTCCTAGAGAACAGCTGAAGGACTCCCAGTTTGTAGCCTGCTTTCTCCTGCAGTAACTGGCTTACATGTTTCTACACTCCGATGTGTACCAAAGATGTTTTAGGAGACAGGTGTGTTTTTTGGAACAGGTTGTAGAGATGCTTATATTCTCTTTTTATGTGCACTGTACAAATGTATCCTTTTCTAGCAAAAGCCTGGATGTGCACACTGTTAGCCTGTTCCTGGGAGGGCCCCTGGGACTTTTACAGCTGTAGGAATCTATCCTGCTGACTAGCAGGAAGGATTGTGTGTAGTTAAAACATGACAGCAGCGGTTGTTTCCCCGGGGGAAGAAGTCAAACCCGCCCTGTAGGTGGAAGAACTTAAAAAAGCCAGCTCTAAAGACATGAGCAATCTGGGCAGATCAGAAGCTGATGATAAATATGACATGGGAAGTTTGAGTTTGCAGCCCATTCTTATGAATAAGATCTTTCTCTTTGGACAGAAGAGGTTCTCTTGCATATCCTGGTATTGATGCCAAGCTCTGTTTTCTCACTATAAAAAGAAAACACAATGAAAATAGGTCAGTGTAGCTCTGCAATGCTTGCCCTTTTTCAGGGGTGCGCTGTTTGTGTTGCTGATGCACAGATGGGTGTACCGGATATATTTTATTTCATTTGTTAAATCTTGTTTCCTTATTTGCTTTGCAATGCCTGCTACACTCATTGCAAACATCCTACCACAGGCTGATAGTGGACATGACACTGCAATGATTATATGTTCTGTTTGCATGTGGAGGTTTGAATAGTTGGTTCACAAAATGAAATCTAACTGAAGCGGGTAGCTCGGCGCATGGCAGTTTTCACTAAAGCTTGTGTAGGAGAAGCAGAGGCACTCAGATATTCCTTTGGTTATTTAATAGCAGCTCTCTATTCAGGGCCTTTGAAAGGTGCCCTTGCTGCTTTTGGCTGTGGACTGGTGATTAATATGAATTCTTTGTACAGGGAGGTTCCTTCTGTGTGAAGAAATCAGAGGAGAGCGCTGGTTTTTGCTAGGCACAAGCCTTTACAGCTGAAGCCCGCTTTGATCCAGGCAGACACCAGTCCCCAAGGGAACACTGTGGTGTGCAGAGTTCACAGGCTGGAGAGCTAAATTCTATAGATTTCACTGAACAGACAAACCTTCTGTCTTTAATAAGAGTTCTGGCCTTTGTGTGCTCTGTGTAGCTGTTGTGTAAGCTGCCAGCTTTGAAGCCTGGCTGGAGTTGTGAGCCCCAGTGCTGTCACCAGTCAGTTCAGCAGCTGAAGGCAGACCTCTGCAGGGCTTCAGCTGCGTGCTAAGGTGTTTGTTTCCTCCTGGCCTGGAGTGGAAACTTGTTCTTGGAAAAAAACAGGAGGAGAAGACTGGCTTTCTGATATTTTGGCAGTGTTCCTGTTACTAACAGAAATCACTTTGAGTTGAGACACTTGTTAGTCATAGAATGGTTAGGGTAGAAGGTACCTTAAGATCATCCAGTTCCAAGAAATCAACTTCCCTGTTCTCTGAAAGTTGACCCGAGATCCTGGCCCAAAATGAAAGGGGAATGAACAGGTGGGAGAGAGAGCCAGTGTGCTTGCTCCACATCAACTCCTGCCTTCTGTGCCCTTTGAATGCCAGCAGAACATCACTGGTTCCCTCTACATCACCTTTAAGAGGACATGGAGCCTGCCAGGTGGTCACAGCCTGCAGCAGTGGAAGAATTGGTTCCTGAGTACCCTCCAAAGCTTTCGTGTGACTCTGCCTTGTCTCAGCTCACTGTAGATTGCCATGCAATGTGCAGAGCTGTGCCAAAGAAAGAGAACTCTCTCATTTTGTCCACAGGCTTTTCAAAGCACAGTCTGTCTCTCAGCTGTTACTAGTCAAAAGTGGTACCTTGGGGAAACATTGCTGTGCATTCTGCTTTTCTCTGAGGAATGAGGTTTGGATGGTGCTCTGCATAACCCTGAGGCAAGCTGGCTAGGATCCTTGCTTGGTCAGGGGTCCCAACGTGCCTGTGGTAACAGAAATCATCTTTCAGTTGTCCGAGGCAGCTCCAGTGCCAAGTGGAGATGAGGAACACAGCAGTGAGGAAATCTGCACGAGCTGGGACTGGCACCCTGCTGACAACTTCCCCAGGCACTGAGGACATGAGTGAGAGGGGGAACATCCCCACACGGTCATGCTGCGTCTCCAGTGAGCATGTAGCAACAGAAATTTAACTGCATAGCCAGAGGTTCCCTAACATTAGCATGCCACTGGTGGCTTGGGTGCTACCTAAGGTCTGCAGGTGCCCAGTAGCAAGTCTGAACTGCCTACAGGGAGAAGACTGTGAGCCACAGGCTGAGTTTCTCTGTGCAGGCAGTGAGTGCTTCTAAAACAATGATGGAGGAGTGAGACTGTGGAATAGTTTAGTTTGTTTCCTGTTCTCTCAGAAATCACGGTGCTGTAGTCACAGGGCTTATCATCTGCTGGTTCTCCAATACACAGCTGGTTTTGGTGTGGGGTAAGGCTTTGATGTGGAGGAGGAAGGAGTCAGGGTGGAGTGTAAGCTTTGCTTTGTGAGAGTAAAGGTGTGTCGAAGAGCTTACAGAAGGAGAGGGGCTGCATGAATCCTGAGGACAGAGCTGGGGGCTGCTGCTGCAGTCAGCAGTGTGGTACCTTGTGTTACTGGTGATTTGCACGCTGTCGGGTACCTGAGCAAAGAAAGAGGTTTAAAAAGATGTGACCAGGGATTTCTGTTTGGTCCTGACCTAATAGGACAGACCCCATTTCTCCAGTGTCCTGAGCTGACAGCGCTCACGAGGTGGTTTTGTTAGATCTGTTTGGATGGAGACCTGGCCTGATGCAGTCTGAGAAACAGCAGCCCAGACATTCAGATTTCAGCCTCTATGCAGGGAGAGGCGGTGCATTGCTTCTCTGCTGTCCTTTATTCTTAATACACACTCTCCTTTGCTGTAACACATCTCCACAACTCTACAGAGCTTCTCCACTGCTGTTTGCTGTAAACCCACAGCAGCACAGGCAGGTAGGAGAACACTTATAAATACAGCAGATGCCAACAAAAAGGGCTGGAGATGGGTAGAGTCCACTTAGACACTAATATGCAGGATACTTGCTTTGTAACAGCTTGCCAAGTTATGCTGCTGTGCAACATGAGGAGGGTGTACTTGAGCAGTGGATCCTGTGCATCACCTCAGAAAGGTGGTTGATCTCTGTGACAATCTGGGATCAGCACTTCAGGGAGTTCACCAGGCTCTGGTCATGCTGATGCTCAGCAGCCTCAGCACTGGCTGCTGATCCCCAGCATTGTCTGGGTGTTCAGATCCAAGTCTGATAACAAGGTTTGGCAGTGGGGCCTAGGCAGTGACGCAGTCTGAAACATAAGGCCCACCTGGTTCACTTGGTGAAGTCTCCTTGGTGTTTTTTTCATACTCTTCAGCTCAGAAAATCTATGTACCTGGTTTATTTCTTCTGTTAGGGATAGTGAGAGCAGCAAGTCTATGAGAGTATTGTCCTACCCTGTCCTCCTTGGAACAGGGTTACTTGTTTTCCTGTTGTAGACTGGCTTGAGCTTCCGGTGCTGTAAGTACAGGTCCTCTGCCTTTCCTGCCATGCATCATAAGCATGTTTACTCCCTTCTCCCAGCTCCACTCTCTCCCCTGCACTTCATTTCCAGTGGGTTCCTGACTTGCTATCACCTTAGATAAGTCACTCTTCCATCCCCTGCTTTCCCAGCTGTAGAGGGAGAATTGTGCCTCTCTGCAGAGCTGGGAAGCTTTGAGAGCACCACAAAAGGAGCTAGATACAGGCTTGCTCTATTCATTGTGCTTGACAAGTCAGTAAATAAAACTTCACTCAATTGCTCGCTCTGTAATTCACACATAAAAGACCTGTCATTCTGATTTCTCCCACACTATGCTTTAAATGCAGAGGGTGGAGTGAGACCTTCTAGTAAAGCAGCACAATTTCAGAGCAGTACAGAACAGTCTTTGAGGGTAAGGTGTTGGCATAAATAACATAATGTACCTGCCTCGGCAGGAAAGCAGAGTGCACGTGGTGAACCCAGCCTTCATCATAGCCTTCCAAATCATGGATCTTGTAACACTTGATAAAACTTCTGGATCCTGAGGCAGCGTAGGTACTACAGTTGCTTTCCATAGAAAGGCAGCAGTTCATGCCAGTGCAGAGCCTGGGTTTTCCTCCTTGAGTTTGAGAGGAATTAATAGATATTCTTCATCTTCTGGTATCCAGATTCTTACCCTTCAGCTGCAAAATGCATCCTAATCATTGTGCTTTAAGGCTCTGTGTTACAGTGCTGGTTGGCCTGAGCCCAGGAGAGCAGCCTATTGGCTCTGTGAGCCAAAGCCTCTTGAGTGTCAAGTTTTCACTCACAGCATCGCTTGAAGCTGAGTTTTAAGGTTCAGGCATGTCCTCTGTAATCACCTCTGCCATTCTCTAGCCCAGTCTTCACATCTCTGGTGTAATGCTTAATTCTGCACTTCTTGGTTGACTCTGCCTCATGGGCTTTTCCCACGGATTTTGCTTCACCCCCTCTGGCAATGAGCTGCCCAGCCCTCTTGCTCCTGGCTTACAGAAACCAGGAGGCATTACCTTGGATGTAGAAAAGCTTTGTATTGCCATCCCCTTCTGGTGTGCTGCACTCCTCCACAAAGTGTAGCTGGGCCAAAGGAGCTTGGAGCTTCCAACCTTTGCTTATGTACCTGGTGAATTGTAAGCTGTGTCTGTGTTTCAGAAGAGCTGAATGTCCTCAAAAGTACAGAATGATGTTTTCAAGCAAGGATTCTCTTTTCTTTGCCTCTGTGCACGCTCTGCTTGACAGGGCTCTGCGCTGACTCTGCCACAGCAAATGCCTCGATCTCCTCTGCTTTTGTCTCCTTTGCTGCAGGGCTGGCAGTAGTACTTGCCCATGTATTCTCTGACAAATGGGATCAGCAAGATCTGAGGAGCTGGTTGTAGGGGATCCAGTGTGACATCCCAAGCTAAATTAAGGAAAACCTCAGCCTGAAGTTCCTGGTGCTAATGTGACACCTGTACCTGAAGCCTGTCCCTGGGCTGTCTGCTCCATCAGGAACAATGGCAATCAAGTTTGAAGAGTCTACAAGGCTTCAAGCTTGTAGCTGTTCAGTGTGCAGTGGCTGCAGGCCAGCACACTCTGTCTCATCGTGTGAAGTGCTGTTTAGGAAGTGATGGTTAGTGTGCAGAAGAGATAACATGCCATTACTGTGACTGGCTGTCTGTCTTGTCGAGCTGGAGCTAGACCTGTCTCCTCACTCTGCTGGGGGAGGTTGTTGTTTCTGCAGTGTAAGCCTCTTGGGCAAAGGATCTCTCACTTTCTCTCCGGTTTGTCAACATGCTCTGAACACATCGTTGGTAGCTCAACAGGAAAGGCTTTGGTGTTAAAACCAGCCTCAGATGTTCCCACCCTGGTTTGCAGTTTGCTGCCTCCTCTCCCGTGCCGGAATTGGCTGTGCACATCCAGCTCAGAAATCACCCTTCAGAAAGGGGTGAAAACTTCCTGATCCTGTTTTGCCATTGAAGCCCACTGTGCATCATACTGACAGTCAGTGGGCAATAAAAGGTCTCTCCCAGGGCAGACACGTGAATGATAGCTATGGTCCCGTGCCAGAGATGTTCATCCCAGCATGGCAGTACTAGTGTTTCAGTCCTGGGTTCAAGACAGTGGAATTGTGACTCTTCTGTAGGTGGCCAACATTGGCGACTGGTTGGTGTGTGTCTGGTGATGTTGGTTGCCCTTGCAACACCTCTGGGGAAGCACACAAAGAATAGAGGAGTGAATTGGAATGGCTCTTGCTTACCAGGATGATGGTGAGCCAAGCGAGTGTTTCTCACTGCAGAGCTGTCCCGCAGAGGCATGGGAGAGCTTTCACCACTGTGCTGGGTTGTGTGTTCCCACTGTTAGATCATTGCTGCTTCTTCCTGGGTTCCCTGCAGAAAGTAAGACTGTGTGCTGGGCTGAAAGCCAGCGTTGCCTAGGCCATGGATTTAGTGAGCCAGCCTTTGCCAGGCTGCTGCACCCCACTGTACTCCTCTGACACCTAGTGCTCCCAGGCAGGTCAATATGGACCCAATCAGACCTTGCCTGTCTGTGCTGCTTTCCCTTCCCTGTGCTCACCTTCTTGCTTTGACCTTCCCCTTCCTTTTTTGTATCCCCACTGAATGGCTGCCAGCCCCTGCCAGCTCTTCCTCTTAGAGCTGCCACTTGTGATTCCTGAAGGGCGGACAGGCGGGAATGAATGAGAGCCCAGCTGAAAGCAATCACATGTTACAGCAAGTTTTCTTTCCCCCCCTTTCTTCAGATACAGCACAAAGAATCCCTCTCTGCAGTCGGAGACGGTTCATTACAAGAGGGGAGTAAGCCAGCAATTCTCCTTGCCTTCCTTCAAGATAGATTTCTCAGACTGGAAGGATGATGAGGTAAGTCTTTTCTCAGCATCCCCTTCTTTTCACAAGCTTGTTGTTCCAGAAGCACTAAACTCCATTTACTGCCATGAAGTTATGGCTGTAGAACACCCTTTCCCAGCTGCCATGGCATGTTTTGTGGGTATGAGATGAATGGGGCCCCAGGAGGAGCAGATATGAACACTGTATGGGAACTTGGCAGGTAGATCAGGGAAACAGGAAAGAAACCCAAAGAAGCAACTTTTGGTATCGCTGATCAGCTGGCATCCCAGTGTCTAGTGTAGGAGGGACACTGCAGAGATTGGCACTGGAGCTCTTCCTGGAGGAATCTGCCACTCCTCAGCCTTCCTCTCCCTGACAGCCGAAGAGCTCCTGGGAACAAATGTCTGTCTTGGTGGGGTTTCTGTCTTGGGGTTTTTTTCGGCTGGTCCTCTGGACCGTTGTTTTCCAAAGTAGGGTGCATGCAAGACAGCTCACTGGGGTGCAGGGAGGAACTTCAGTAGTGCTATGTATCTTATAAATAATAAATACACATATATTCGGAGTACGTTCTCTAAATTTTTTACTGTTTGGATGGACAGTCAAAATACTTTATAGATTACTGCTCTAGAAGACTGCTGTTTAAAGGCTACATCCTGCATTATTGAATGTAGCAGTACAGTGAGGTGGGGGATACCCTCCCTTCTGGGGTGGATTCACACTGGTGCATTATTGGTGAATAAGGGAATGCCTTTCCTCCTTTTAGTTTAACCCATAACTGCAAACAAAGGAAGGCTTGTTTTTAATTAAACTCTGTGGCTTTTACCACATAGCAAGATCTGTGGAATCCTATTAATTTTAGTATCTTCGCAAAATTCCAACCCAGGCAGTCACTGCTTCTTGGGCCTCTGAGCTTTGGCCCAAGGGCTTCCTCTGCATGTGATGCAGGGCAGGGAGGCCTTGATCTTTCCCCTGCTCTGTGCAGGTCTGCCATAAAAGATTCCTGATACAGAGGAGTTGGACTGCAGCTACTGCTAATGTATTTGTTCCTATGGACCCGTCTCCCAGATCAACTATGATACAGTGTTCATTTCCTGACCCAAGCCTGTATTGTATAAGTGAAACCTGATAGATAACTCCACCTATAAAAAAAAGAAAGAAAAGAAAACAAAAAAGGAAAAAACAAAAGAGAAGGAAAAAAAAAGGAAAAAAGCAATCTTTCATGTATTTTGAAAGATTGAATAGCTATTGTCTTGAAGTTACAGTTATAACCATAATCAGTCCCGTGCCTCAACAAATGCCATGGTGGTTACCAAAAGCCTGCAGAGTCTGGTCTCCTGATGTCTTGGCTTTTCTGCCAGTATGTGATTTCACAAGTTCAGCCTACAAAAGCCTGGAAGAGCTGCTTTTCAACCCCTTCTGTCATCTGAGAGAGCTGGAAAGTAGGAGCTCAGATCCCTTTCTTCTTAAAGAATTGAGAAACTTAATTGTCACTTTTGTTCCTGCCAGCAAGATTTTAACTCAAGTACTAAAGTCACGTCCCTTTGACAGCTTAAAGGGAGAGATGCTGCAGAAAAGCTTCTAGCTCCTTTTGCTTGATTCTGCTGCATCTTCTGTCTCCTCTTTTTTTCATTGGTGTTACTGGGAGCTGTGGTTGTGGAGGTAATATGGAACAAGCACTGTGATTTGGAAGAGTTTCTTCTTCTATTTTGGCTCTGTGTACATATCAATCCTTGTCCTTGTAAGTCCAGTAAAACGTACACAGCTAAATCTTAAGTGGCCACTGAAATACAGCACTTACACCTGAGAGAGCTGACAGAGTGTTATCACTGAGCTGTGTACAATTGCATGCTCCAGATTGCTTTCCAGCATTGCTGCTGGTGTTGTCCAAAAACCCCAGATTTACTTCATGGTTTTGCTCACTGTGATGCTTGCATATGATGTAGTTCTTGGCTGGCCAACAGAAGGGAAAATCATGTTCTGTTGGGTTGTTATGTGGAAAGCTTTATAAAAGTTTACTATGTCTTCATAATATACTGGTTTTCTTGCAAGTTACAGTGTATGGCTTGTGTTGAGGCAGTTGTTTTCAGGTCCCTAAAAATGAATGTGAAATGGAGCCTTAAAGAGACCTTTTGTTTGAGAATGCAAAAGTTTGTCGTAAAGCAACCACAAATCTGTGATGTGACTTTCCCTTCAAATTGACAAACAGTAACTGTTGTCGTACTGTAATTAATCAGAGCAGGAAGCAAAGCAAAACCGTAAGCTTCTTTCAGCAATTTTAATCAATTGTCCTCGATGAATGTCCCTCTGTGGCATGCCATAAAGGCTCAAAAATGCAGGCTGGAAAATAGTGGCTTAATGAAACTGTTCTGTAACAAATACTGAGTGGTTAAATGAGATTTTTGTGTTTGCTTTGTTACTCTGCTGTTCTGGAAAGAGAATGGATTCTGATAGTTTAAAAGAGAAATAAAATGTGAAACTCTTGTACTGAGGGTGAAAATCAATGTCCCTCAGGCTTGAAGACCAGCTTGGTCAAATCTTAAGGTCTTTTAGCACATGCCTGTTTGGAATCACATTTGAACAGATGTGTGTGTGTTAGGCAGCTAAGAGTCACTTCCAGAAAGCACTGCAGAAGCTGAGTGGCCCCAAGGGCAAGTAACATGCATGAGGAGCATGCAGCTATGGACAAAAGAGTGGCAGAACTGCAGTCCTGTCTTCCCCTGGCTGGTGAGCTGTTGCAGTCCAAAGCACGTGCCTACAGCTCTTGGCAGAGGCACAGCCATGTGGCTAATGACTATGACATACTTGGCTGGTGGTTCACCGGGTGTATCATCTCCTGGTGTACAGTTGCCATTCATTTCAGGATGAACATTTAGGTTGTAATTCATTTGAGGAGGAATATTTTCAACTATGTTAAAGCTCATGGTGAGGGTCACCTTCCCTCCATTCTGAGTGTTCTGGGTTGTCATTTGTGCCAATGTCAACAGCTATCTTGATAGTTTATCTTATGACTAGCTGGACAAAATCATGCTGCATGATGTTGGGGCTGCAGGACAGTGAGGGGAGCCCTGAAGCACCACCTGAGCGGCGCTGCGCCACTTCGAATTGAGTCTCAGTTTTCATTGGACGACTGAAAACAGACTACCTGGTGAAACGACAGCTTCTTCTCTCTTGGCAAGAGATGAGACCGAAAAATCCAAGCCAGTAATTAACGAAAACCACCAGAAATCCAGTCTCTGAGCCACTTCCGTTCCTGGCATAGGATCGTGTTTGTGAGGTTGCATTTTTCTTGTGTTTGTAAGATGACATGGAGCTTTTGAAGTGCTTTAATGAAGTGCAGGGCAAAGGACGAAATTGAGTCTGTTTTACTTGCACTCAAGTGAGATCTTAAATTTTCACTCTCACCAATTAGAAGGTTAAGGACCTGAATTTCATAACATGCCAAGAGATGGAAATCAGTCTGGTGTTTCCTTAAAGTGTCGCGTGAGCTTGAGGCAGATTTTTCTCTCTGTCTTCAGGAACTTCATACAGAGTGAGGGCTTCTTTCGTAGTGTAGGGAGCAACAGTGTGTACTGCTGTGCTAAACCAGTATATTGTAGAATCACAGAATGGTTAGGGTTGGAAGGGACCTGAAAGACCGTCTAGTTCCACCCCCCCTGACATGGGCAGGGACATGTATATATGTTGTAGTTATTCTGGTTGACTCCCTTTGAAAGTGGGTGCCTGAATTTTAAATCCTCCTGCTCTTTTGTGTCGTTTTGAAACCAGGGACTGGGTCAGAAGGTGCTTTCATTCCTTTGATGTTACCTCCATCTCAAGCATTGTCTTCAGCCAAGCCTGGTGTGAATTGTCTAACCTCCTCTCATTTCTTTTGCTCAGCTGAACTTTGACTTGGATCGTGGTGTGTTCCCTGTGGTTATTCGAGCAGTGGTGGATGAAGGAGATGGTAAGCATATGGTGGTGTGCTCCCATGGTCATCTAGCGCTCTCTGAGGTTATGTGACTCCTTCAAGGCAGGCCTTATGCTGCAACGATGAAAACATTTTACTTGTAGCAGAGGCCTGGGGAACCTTTCCAGGATAAAAATGTTTCAGGATTTCACCTTAACTTCCCTGTATTGAAAGGGTCCAGCTAACCATGGGTTCTTACATAAAACCACGCTTTTAAAAATAGCCTCATTTCTTTACAGGAAAAATGGCCAGGTATTTAGTGTTGGGATAGTGTTTCGGTGAGCTCCTGGCTCTGCCACCAATGCCAGGAACAAATCAGAGCAGATTACTTTCTCTTTGGGTTTTGCGTTTGCAGTTTGTAAGGCAAGAAGGGAGTTGGTCTTTTCCCCATCTTTGAAGGGTGAGTTGTCTGCATAAAACTTATAGCTAACTGCAGGGTGGGCCTTCCCCTAGGAATGGTCAGAGAAAAAGAAATGGCTGTCAAATGCTTAGCCCACTGTTCAACCAGATACAGCTTCCTCCAGCAGTTCAAGATTCTTCTGCTTCTTCTGAAGGGTGCTGAATGGTTACAATTAAAAAGCATAACCTTTGATAAGAAACAGTATTGTTGATTATTTTTAAAGCATATTGCCATTTTGGAAGGGGAAGTCCAACAAATGTTTAGATTGTTATTCACATTCCACAGTATTTTCCTTAGGGGGGGTGTGCTTTTGGGCTTCGTGTGTTTGCACTTGTTCTAAGCATCAACAACGAAAAGCACACAAGGAACTCAGGCGTTCTCTAAAGCCAGGGGCTGATGTGGTCAGCAGGACCAGCATTTCACTTCTGCTGTTTGTAACATTTTGTACAATATATGAAAATAATTAGAAAGGAAAAAAACCCATTCTTGATTGCACTGTTTAGTGCAGTCACTTGCTCAGTTTCTTATGTTATAGATGTGAAATTGCCCAGAAATTCATTGCCTTATTTTACAGTCCTCCAAGCACAGTGAAACAGAACCAATTTAAATTGGATCAACCAATTTAAAGTGTGACTAACAAAGCACAGTGCAACATAGAGGAAGCTACTTCTAAAGTGCATTTATTTTTAGTGATTTCAGGCATTGTTAGTAAAGTTGACATAAATGTATATTTCTTGACCATAAATATAAAACACCCTCTGTTTATGGAGCTTTTGGCAACGTATTTTTACTTTCTAATGTTGGGCATGCGTAGAAGGACCAAAAATAGAACAGGAGGCAGCATGGGAAGCATACATATCTGCACATACCATGCCCAGTCTTAGCCAATAGTGTTCTGTCATCTATTTTAATAACCTGGAAAGGCAATTGCTTTTAAATCCTCTCCTGGAGAGAGTATCAGCACAAAAATATGTGACACTTGAGCGAGATTTGAGGAAATTGTTGTGTATTTTGGTTCTGGTTTTAACTGCTGGGACTGGAAGGAGCTGGCCTTGTGTGTTTGGAGCACCTGGAAAATTACAGCTGGCCTGTGACTGCTTGTGTTAAATAAAATTGAATGGCAAATTAAAATAGCAGTCAGTGAGATGTTGGTTTGGACCGAATTCTGACAGGAGATGTGTACGTGCCATGGAGAATGTGAGCTTGCACTGTTAGCCCTCTTGCATTGCTGCCACCGGGATGGCTCTCAGGGAACAGTACAGAAACCCTTTGGGGAGGGAAGGTGCTGCACCGCTCCAGCCACACACGCTGCTTGAATGCCATGAAGGATATGAGGCAAGCAATGCCTGCTGTCTCTGTCTTGGCTATTCAAACTGCTGGGAGAGTCCTGAATTTCATGTATTGAGTAAGCTGGAGCACCCTTGCTCTTGGCTGGCAATGGGGGGAGCAAGCAGATGAATTCCCAGTTTTAGCCTTCTTTCCTGCATGCCATTATGTTCCCAATTGCACCCAAATTGCCACGTCAAGTCTTGGTTGCCAGCTAATCTGCAGGCATGGACTCTCTTCTCCCATCTGCTGCTGGTCCCAACCTGATCTTTGTGCTATAGTCCAGTGAATGGTTCCTCTTGTCTCTGCTGTTCTGGAGGCCCAAAGGAAGCTGCTGAGCTCCCCTGCCTTTTAGACAACTCAGGAGTTGCTTCAGCTTTTTGGCACAGAGCTGATAGTTTCTGCCAGCTTTTCTGCATGTGCTTAGCACAGGCCAGGTACCTGTTGGTCCAGGCAGGGCAAGTGGATACATGCTTTCCGTTCCCTCTGTGACTCCTCCATGGCCTCTGTCTTCCATTTCCGTATAATGAGTCTGAACATAATTAAGCAAAAGGGTCCAACCAGTTGGAGCTGAACAGAACCTTAAAGCCTTGAGCCAAGGAGACTGGGATTGTACCTTCGCTTCTTCTATTCTGTATTTGCTTTTGGAATCATGGATGCAATACTGAAACCTCTGACAGATCCTTCTCAGTGCTGTTGGATTAAGAGGAAGGCCTTGAGTTTGGAAGAGGGAAGATATGATGTTTGTCTTGGGGGAAAAAAAATCAGAGAACTGGACAGAGATGGTTTATGTCCAGAATTGGTATGAGAAATAAATGTTTTATGAGCGTGTCAGATTAGAGTGAAATAAAGAGATAAATAACAGGTCTGGAAGTGCTGCCAACTGCAGTTAAACCAGATGGATTTATTAATCTCTGTGATCAATTCAGGTAATTAAAAACAGGAATTTGAGGGGAGAGTGGAGTCCCACTGAGCACTTTGTTTTACTTTCCCTTTCCAGCCTCTGAAAACAAAGTGGAATAGTTTGGAGCACCGGAGATAACGAAGGCATGTCTGTATGGGGCCCACTATAGAGCCCAGTGGGGTTTTGTTCTTGCTCTGCAGGAGTGCAAGATGACAAGATAAGAAAAGTTTTAAATTGCAAGAGGAGATGAAAATAGAACAGATGGCGGTTCAGGAATTGTGAACAGACCGAAATGCAGTTTGGGGTAGTTTCATGCTTGTGCTGTTTTCAAGGTTTAACCAGGACTGCTCTTTCTATTTTTGCAGTGGTGGTTGAGGTGACAGGTCACGCCCATGTTCTTCTGGCTGCATTTGAAAAGGTAAATGAGCTCTTTTTCCCTCTGTCCCTGCCCTTGCATATGTAGATGTTTTCATGGGTCATTAGTTTGTATTTATATAGCACTTAGCACAATGGAGTCCTGCCCGTGACTGGGTGCTATTGTAGTACAAATAATTGCTTGCAGCAGCTCCTGTGCAGCCTGTAATTATCATTTGTACCTCAGCTGGTCACTCAGCTAATTGTAGCTGGTGTTTCCTGTGAGTGGGAGAGGGTGTGCCTCAGTGGCTGAGATGTTTAA
Organism: Psittacula echo; assembly: GCF_963264785.1. Lineage (NCBI taxonomy): Eukaryota > Metazoa > Chordata > Aves > Psittaciformes > Psittacidae > Psittacula > Psittacula echo. The sequence continues at coordinate 11,582,249 of NC_137739.1, forward strand.
GGGTGGAAGGTGTTCACCATAGCTGCTACCATGCGGTTTTCCAGGGCATCATGTTCTCTTTGCAGAACTGGATCTGATGTGTCCAGACCCTCTTGCACCATTGTGTGGCCTTAGTTTACACGTAGGACCAAGCCCTTGTAAATAATTAGGATATATCCTACGTGAAAACTTTGAGCTCCACTACTTTTCAGTGGCATGTTTGATGTAGCTAACTGCTGCCTACATGGTAAGGCTAAGCCAAGCTGTATGCCACAAACCTTGATAACAGAATCTCTTCCCATGATAATTGGACCCTGAAAACAGTTGCAAGATCCATAACTCCATCATGTTTTGTCTGGTTGTGGTAATACTGCAGACGCATATCCTGGGCAGGTGATACTTGTAGTGACATGCTAAGATGAGGCAAGAGATGATAGAGCAGAGCTGGGCATGTAGAGGGAAGCAGCATCAATTCTGTGCTCTTAGAAATTCCTCACTTCCAGGCTGGCATGTGGCTGACTTCTGTTTCTCAATCTGCTTGGTTCCTGCCATGTCCTTGAGCAAGTTGTCAGGTCTTATTTTGTTCCTTCTGGGTGGATATGTGGATGGTGACAAGCTGAGTCAGAGGGCATAGGTCACACAGTCAGTCCTGAAGAAGCCCTGTGGCTGGAAGATGCTCTTAAGTGTTCTAGGTTGCTTTTGGTTTGAGTTAGTGAAGAAGATGAGTTTTCCTACGCTAGAAGGGCTGCACTGAGCACTGGCTCTGTAGGTAGTTCTGTTTCTGGCAATTAGAGATGAGGTGGGCAGCTGCAGCACCCCTGGGACTAGTGCAGGGATTTACTCTTCTAGTTTCCTCCTCCAGCTTATCTGGAAAAACAGAACACACTGGAATCTCTCAGTTGTTCAGCAGCACCAGAGGGAGGACAGTGTGGGCAGTGGGTCCCTGGGTTAGGCTGTGGTGTTCGGAGCCTGTCTGTCACCTTGCCAGGAAAGTACGGTAGATGGAGAACCCCAGTCTTGCAAAATGATTGTTCAGCCATTTCTGAGGACAGAAAAACAGATGAGGCCATCAGCGTCCTGCATATTACAGCCTGATTTTGAAGGTATGCCTGTTTGCCTTCCGCGTCTGTGAGACTCACCTGTGCTCACCACCTATTGCCTACATAGCTTTTTGGTTGTAGCAAGGTTCAGTTTAGGCTTTGGATCCGATGATGCAAGTATGATTTTTAGTTACAAAGGAGTGTGTCTAGTTGCTATTTTCCAAGTATCCAAACATAGCCCTGTTGCAGTAAGCCCAGGCTCTGTGGTCATGGAGTAGAGCTCTTGGTGGATTTGTTCCCATTCAAGCATCCCATGGCTAGCACTTGATAATAGCACCTTGTAGAAAGTAGGAAAATACACACATATTGGTAATGTGTTAGCATGAGTGCAGTAGTGAAGCTTTGGAAAGTTCTGTCTGATGAGACTGGAAAGTGGTTTAAACTGCTGTGGCTTTGGAAGCAGGATTTCAAGGATTATAGGTAAATTTCACCTACTGTGCAGGACCTTGGAGCATTCTGGATGCACAAAGTTGATGGCAAAAGCCTAAAAGTAATGTTCAGGGGCCTGAATGAGGTATGAGGCAAAACTGGGAACTAACTAAAGCTGCTCAGGCCATTGCATCAGTGTTGGATTATGTCCTGTGTCCAGGTCTGAGCTCAAGGATTGAAAGTGCCTCCCTTCTTTTTCAGTCTGTGTGTGCTGTGAGTGGGAGATGCTGTCTGGTGGGGCCACTTCTTACTTCTCATCCTCCACTGCATACTTAAAACAAGATCAAAATCTTTCTTTTAATAAAAAAGTCACAGGGCAAAGTATGTGTTGAGTTCTTTCTCCTCCCTGTTTCATTAAAATATATTACCCATCCTTAGATTAATTGGAGCTTTTGAAGTGTAGGTCCATAAATCCAGAGGAAGTCCTTGCTAATAAGCACTGATGATGATTGCCAGAGCAGGCTCAGAGGACAGACAGACCTGCTTGCTATTTATATGTACCTTTAGGATCAGAGTAGTAAGGTTGATGCTCTGTGCAGTCTGGCCTTGCAGCTCTTCCAAAGGCAGACACTTGGCACTCTGTGTTTGCCTGGAGAACAGGACTGTTTTGTCTTTTGGTGCGATGTTGCCGTCTCTTCCTTCTGAAACTCCTTCAGCAAACGGATGCATGGCTGCAGCTATTCACAGCAGCAGAGCCTGCTGGAGTTTCCCCTAAGTCTCCTTTCCTGCTCTCTAGACTGTGGCAGGAGAGCTGTTTTCTTTCAGTTTGGCTGGCCCTTGTGAAGGATGTAGAAAATAGAAATAGCGCACTATTTCTGTCACCATTTCTGACACCAGGTATATACAGAATTGTTCCAGCTGTGCCTGCTGCCAATGAGCAAGTGAAAGGCTTGAGGCAGTCACTGCAGCTCTGAAGGTGGCAATGTAGAGAGTATGTGACTTGGTTTGGACTTTGTCCAGTGGACAATTCTTGTTCTCAGCCTCCTGCCAGCCCCTTGCTGTCTTGGGGCTCTGGCCTCAAGAGAGGCTCTGTAACTGGATGTTATTATAGGGTGTTAACAAATATCCCCTGCCAAGTCTTGCTGGACTGGCTGAAGAAGTGTTTGCACCCTGTTGGACTGCTTGCAGCCTGAAAGCATGCGGTGTGTCAAGGGATTTTTGTGCATGCTCTGACCCATTTCAGCCAGGTTTAACTTGAACCAAGTCCATCTAGCTCTGCACTGGAGCAGACAAGGGGCACTGATACCCTGTTCCACTAACTGCTGGGAATGATGGCCATTCAGGCTGTCCCTGTTACACACATGCCACTCTCCCCTTAGGTGGCAGACATAAACTCTGATCGTGAGTCTGTTTGCTCTTCATTTGTACACGTCAGCTATTTAATATATTTCCTTTTTTTCCCACTAGCATGTTGATGGCAGCTTTTCCGTGAAGCCATTGAAACAGAAGCAAATTGTAAGTACCTGTTTCCTTAATTAAAGATGTTTGCTGGTGTCCCACAGGTGGCTGTCTGTACCCAGTGGGAAACTTTAGTGTTAGTTCACTGAGAGCCTGAGACTTCACCTCATTCGCTCAGATATCACAAGCAAAGGCAGTGAGCTGCTGGCAGCCCTTAATGTTGGGTTGTTTGTTGCACAAACAGATGTGTGTTGGGGAAAGAAATACAGCAGTGGGACTGGCAGAGCTATAGTGCAGGTCTCTGTGCTCCCCTGGGAGGCAGGCACTATGTATAGATCCAGTCTTCCCTATACATTCCTGCCTTGCTGGTAAAGCACAGTACTGATGCTTACATATATAGGTGTAAGTAAATTAGGTTTGTGTAAGTGAGCTTAAATGCTGTATGTGTTAAGAAGTGTGAAGCACATCTGTTCATTGACGTTGCCTGATCTCCTTAGGTTCTGTGTTTTGTGGTGTGGGTGGATATCTTTTCAGGCTCACAGTTTTCTGCCCGAAGGCTGAAAACTCTTAGGTTTCCACATGTGTGAGTATGTTAAGGTATGAGGGGATCATCTTCTCCCTACACAAGCTTTTGAGCACAGTATCTTTTGAGCAGCCCTGGGGACTGAGACCTTTTGGGTCATCTTGCCTGTTCTCTACGAGTATCTTGGGACTTGAACAGTCACAGCGTGGTCTTGCTTTTAAGCTGTCGTTTATATTCGAGACTGCACACATTATGAGGGGAAGGGAAGACATGAGACTGGCAAACTGGAAACACCAGGGGCCTGTAGCCCTTTTTTAGCCCATCCGATGTGGTGTGAAGGTGTGTAGTGCCTTATCAAGACTGAAATTGTATCCAGTCTTGCACTGAAAGAAATACATCAGCAACTGCAAAGATTGCAAAGAATTTCACCTTGTGAAAGGAAACCTGGTAGTGATCCTGCTGCAAGGATCAGCTTGAAATGTCTTGGAGAAAGAGATGAGATTTTGGTGGTTGATCCCTTCACCTTCAAATGTGTGCTGTGTTTCTGCTGTAAATGTTTGACTTCAGCTGCTCATGATTGATGGCTAGGGTTTTCTGACGTGAATCAAGAAGCCTTTTACTACCAAGAAGATCATCAAGTGCCTTGATTAGACACTTTTTTCTCTAAGATGTTGCCATCCCCAGGTCAGAAAAGAGCAGCTAAAAGGTATCAGTTAATCCTATATAAAAATTGCGTTCAGTAGTTCACTACCTGCCTCACCCATGCTGTGCCAGAGACTCACAGCCTGTCCTTCAGACTTGCTCATGCCTAGTGACAGCACTGTCAGAGCTTTATCCTGATGCTAGTGGTGATGCTTGCTGCTTCAGGTGGACTTCTGTTCTGAGCCCTGTATCCCCTAGATCAACCTGCTTAGTGCTTCCCTCTCTTCCTTGGTGCTTAACTTGGCTGTGTTGCAGCATTATCTCCTGGCTAATTGATTGATCTGTATCCCACAGGTACTCTTAATAGAGGCAGACAGAGACTGTTTTGGGAGGGAGTCAATGGAGTGTGTGAAGGCAGGTTTGTACTGGGAACATCTGGAAGAGCCATACTTTCAAAGGAAGAGCTCCTGCACTGCCTGAGCAGTGAGGGAGCAGAGCAGTGTGGTACCAGCAGTGCCTCTTTCTCACATACTTTTTGATCAGAGAAGAGCATTTGTGAGCTCATGAAAAGTAAGATTTAAAAAAAGAAGCTAGTGCTTACATGGCTGTGACCTGTCTGAGTTGGTGCTGGGTTACTGCACACACTAACACAGTGTGTGTGCCAGTGTCCATTTTGCACTCTGGACACCTCAAATGGAGGGCTGTCTTGCTGGAGCTGCTCTTCAGGGAAGTTCCCACCCTACCACAGTATGGTTAGCTGCTCCTGCAGTGAAACAGTGTGTGCCTGTCTGTTTTCACCAGCAGAGCATGTAACCTTCCCACTTTGTGTTTGGTTGTGGATAATTTCTTTTTATTGGCAGTTTGTAAAATGTAATGCTTTGATGATCTCCGCTGTGGCTTTTAAAGTAGAAGGAAGCTCTTTCTAGAGGATCACACCGTGTCATTGAAACTGAGGTAACATCTGCACCCATAAGAGCATAGAGCTGAGGTATAGAGTATATGTATGGAGTAAACTATATGCAACCTTGTACATTCTTCGCCATCACTGCTTTTCTTTGCCTTCCCCTCCTTGCCATTGCCAGGATTGCCGGGTACCTTTTGTGTGCATCGACTTCTAAAGCTCTTTGGGAGCAGGAAGCAGCAGCTAATGAGCTGAACTGCTTTGTTCTCTCAGATAAGATCAGTTATAATGTACCTACTGATCTGTTTCAAGAAATCCAGCATGGATGAATACAAACAGATGGATCAGCAGAAAAACATGACCTGGACTTGGCTGGTGACTCCTGTGTGCATCAGCTGAGGCTTTATATAGCAACAGAAGCCTTTGGAAGGATTATGTGATGCGGGAAGGTTTGGAAAAGCATGAAGGTGAAGGACTGCATTGTGTGCAATCATCTACTTCTTATTTACTCCTACTCTTTTAAAACTTCGAGATCTTTCTAGTAAGAGCTGTGTTGCACTGCTCACCCTTTGCCTACTGGGACATGAACTTCTTGGGAGTTTTTAGAGGCAAGCAGTTAAAATTAATGCAGACTCCTGCTGCGTCTTCCTTCCTGGCATCTTCTTTGCTTTGAACTGACCACTTCTGCACTTGCTGTCACTCATTACAATCCTCTGGGCAGTCGGGGTGCTGTAACAAGACTCTCTTTGAGATGTCAAGTTATAAAAGGACATCTCCCACATAATTGTTCCCAAACTTCCTGGGTGAGTTGTGAGCTGCTGCAGAGGATTTTGCTCAGCAGTCCAAAGGCTGACCTCATTGCCATGAAATGTAGCCCTAGAACAGATTGTCTGTAAGCTGCATGCTGAGTTAAATGGGGAGACTTTGGAATTAGTTTGTTAAAGCTGCTGCATCCCAGGTCAGAGCATTTCTGAATTAGCAGATGGGTTGGATATGGCTAGCTCCTGCCCCCATCTTGGTGTGTGACACCTTCTGCAGCACTGAAATCCCATGGCAAAGCCATTGCTCTTCTGAGCACCTGGTTTGACAAAAGAAAAGCTGCCGATTACACATGGAGATGCCAAAACCCCTGGATCCACAAGCTGTTGAAGCACTGGGCTCCCAGTGGCTTGGTTTCACTGCGTGGTGTCAACTGGACAGTTACTAGAGATGGCAGGAAAGTGTTTGCTTCCCCTGTTTGTGAGATGTGTCAGTCTGATACCTTGCAACCCCTCCACCATTCTACCTGTTGCGGGATTTTGTGTGGTGGAGCACACCCCGCTCTGGGGCAGCTGATGTGTAGCACCACATCTCAGGGGACTGGTATCTTTGTGCATCCTTGTAGGGGCTGCTGCTGACCGCTCCAAGAGTCTCGTCCTGCATTTCCTGGCTAAGCTCAGGAACAGGGGAGAACACCCCGCAGTGCAGAGGGGTTTGCCTTGCTGGGACTTGAACCATCAGCCTTTCTGATGTGCTTTAATCCAGCTGCTTGGGGCAGTTTGCGGGCAGCTGCCAGTGGCTGCACAGGGGCATGGCTTGGAGGAGTGTGTCCCAGGTCTGGGGCTGTGAGGAACTTCCCCCTGTCCTTGAGCATTTTCTGTTACCACACATCCCAGTTTAGAGAAGCCACCAAGGACCTGGGGATGGTAATAAATGACACTGCACTAATGTAGGATTGTCCTTTAAGTGTTTTTGTTTTTCATGCTAAGGGACCTGGTTTGTCTGTCTTCAGCAGCTTGACTTTATGTTCTCAGGTGATGAGCAAAGAAGTGATGTGCAGCTATGGATGTGTCAGAAACAAGCTGTTGCACAGTACCTCTGCTGAGATTACAAAGATGGGTGGAAGTTAATACCGGTTAAAGTTAAGCAGTACTTCACAGAAGGAAAGGACTGTGGAAGGCTGATTGCCTCTGGCTTATTTGAGCTGTGGGTGCATATTCCCTCTTGATCTGTGAGACAAGCAGAGTACTTGGTTTTTAGATGATCTTGATAGCAACAAAAGTGGGCAGCTGGGCTCCCTGCTTGGACAAGACAGGATGGGCACCACTTTTTGAGCAAGGAAAAGCTCATTCTACCAGCTATATTTCGTGATATTTGTTTCTGTTGGTGTTTTCAGGTAGCTGTAGGGGAGCTGGCTTTGTGGATATAACACAGACATTTTGACACAGGGAGGGAGGGGAGGTGATCACGAAGCAGCAATGACAGAGCAGCTGGCACTCCAACTGTTGTCTTCTTCCCCAGGTTGACCGGGTGAGCTATCTGCTTCAGGAGATCTACGGCATTGAGAACAAAAACAACCAAGAGACCAAGGTAAAGGTCCTCAGGAGCCTCCTGCTCCCTGAGCTGTGGGTTTCCAGCCTACACCTTCTGGTTTTGAGCTTAACTATGGGGCTTGGCAGGGCAATGAGAAGATGCTTCCGAGAGCAACTGTCAAGTCTGTGTCACACCTGCAAGCACTGAAGATGCTCAGGGATGACAGGTTCTCACTGTTGTAAGGCCCAAACACTCAGTGGAATTGTGCTGAGATAATTTTAGACAGCATGAGACTCAAGGCTGTTTCCTGGGGCAGGGATTGCTGAGAGAGAGGGACATCAGTGCCCCAGGGGTGTATCAGAGCACAGAGACAGCAGAAGCAGCCATGGGCCAGTGTTGCTGCCTCTCTGCAGTCAAGGCAGTAGTGCCTGGTGCTGTGCTTTGCTGCTATGGCTCCTTCATGTTCTTCTGTTTGGTTTGGGGTTTTTTGGGTGCGGGACCTGCATATTCCTGTAGCGTTGCAGTGAACTGAGCTCTCTAGGGCTTGCCAGTGTCCAGAGAGCAGCCTGCATTCCCCCGCAAAGAGGGAGCACAGCATCACTAAGGGATGTGTATGCAAATGCTGTAACCAGAAACATTGCCCTTCCTCAGGCAGGAGCTTCTGAATCCCAGCTTGCTGCACAGCGCCATGCAGATTATGTGACTGCTTTATGCTTGCTTTGCCTCCTTTTGAGCTGCCCTTTGCTGCCACCTGGGCTGCAGTGTACCAAGTGCTGGCCTCAGCATCACACTGCTCTGTTGTGTGTGATGTGTGATTTGCAAACAGGAGTAGCCACAGAGCGAGACAAGCAGGATTTCTTCTCCAGGTAATGCAGTGTCCTGCCCAAAGCATTCTGTGATCTCTCTTCCTTTGCAAAAAGGGAGCACCTGAAGAGGCAGGAGGGAGAAGTCTTGTTAAAGATTTTTTTTGCACAGGATGTATTTAAGAGGATTGAAGGCTTCTCTTTGGGTCCTACAGGATCTCATGATGATGCTTCTGATCCAGCAATCACACATTTGTGGCTCATCAGACAAGTGGCCTCGGGCCATTTTTGTTCTTACTAATGTACTTGGCAAACTGTTTGAATGGAAAAGCGAAAAGCCTGCCCTCCCTACCTCCCAAAATAGATGAGGAGTCCATGTGATGGGGCAGACCTTGCAGCCTTTTGCTGGCACAGGCAGCAGGCTGGGTGTGGATGTGGCAGCAGCAGATGCTGTCTGTCGCTGTTTACACCAAAGCTGCCCATGGTCTAGCTTGTGGTCGCCCTGGAGACCAAAGGGGCCTCATGAAGTGGAATGAGGTGAAGGTGCAGGGTGGCCCACACTGGATCATCAGTCTGGTGATATTACTTCTGTGGCGTTCTTGGGTGTCAGTGAAGGGGGCTCTTATGGTCAGACAGTGGGTTTTTCTACCCAGCAACAGGTTGATGGGTTGATGGGTGGCTGTAATCCAGTTTTTGGGGTTCTGACTGTAAGACGAGTGTGATTCACGTTCATGTGGGATGGATTCACACTGACCTTTGTACCAGGGTAGCTGTGAGCAGGTGAGCATCCCAGGCTGGTTTTCCTGCAGCTACATGAAGCTTCTGCCAGTGCAGGACACTGCGAAGATGCTGTAGCAGGAGAACCACGCACTCCTCTCTTGCTCAGAGGACCTATGGAAACTGGGCTAGGCATGGCTGGGGTGCCACCTTCCGTCCAGCCTGGAGGGCAGCCTGACCTGCTGCCTGCCACAGTCAGCAAGCAGATCCTTTTTGGGCTGCTCTCTCTGGGGCAAAAAGGCTGGACTGTCGAAGAGACCACTTCTCTGCTTACCCTGGGAGCTACCAGGCAGGACCTTGTTCTTGGTCCCCCTCAGCCAAGGGGATCCCTACCCAAAAGGAGCTCCCCTCTGCACACAGACTAGCTCTGGGGAAGGGCAGCTGTGGATTCACAGTCAGTGCCCTGGTCTCTGGCCTTCAGTGAGCTCAGAGCAGAGCCCTGAGAGGAAGGAGTGTCTGTAGCAGGGCTGTGTGGGCTGGAGCTTGCTCTCCTTGAGAAACCCGTGTTGAGAGTTGCGGGAAGAAGATGCCAACTCTTCCACGGACTTCTGGGTGGGAATTTCCCCAGGCCCCAGAGCCCCTTGGCAGTTCTGCATGTCTCTTACCATTCACATGCCCACATCTTGTCTTTCGTTGCAGCCTTCAGATGACGAGAACAGCGACAACAGCAACGAGTGCGTGGTTTGCCTGTCTGACCTCCGGGACACCCTCATTCTGCCCTGCAGACACCTCTGTCTGTGCAATTCCTGTGCTGACACCCTACGATACCAGGCCAACAACTGCCCCATCTGCAGGCTCCGTGAGTATGTGCCCAGGAAACAAGGGCATCTTTCTCCATACTAGGCTCCTGTTAAGTCAGTGCAGGCTCTGAGAGGGAGTGTGTATTTTATATACCCAACCCTGAGGATCAGCATCAAACATGCTGCTGCTCTCACTGGTGTCTGAACACTCCTACCACCAAAAATAACTGTCCTTGAATAGGGAAGGAGAAGAGCATATGATGGGAAAAATGGCTCTTTGTGCAGTGCCTCCCTGGCCAGCTGTCCTCTCCCTGGGATGGATCTGAAGGTGCAGGTGCTCTGAGGTGTGCCATGCAGGCAGAGCTTGTGTTTTGGTGGAAATGATGGAAAATCCCCCAAAAGAAGGCATGTAGAAGCTTTATCCTGAGCGTATCTGGCCCATTCAGCAGCCAATCCCACCAGGAGGCTGTCCAAGTACTTTACATCGTTTGTATTTTACCCTCTGACAACTTTACCTTGATTTCACCAGGAGGCAGAGATGAGATAACAGTCAGTTTGGAGTTCTTTGCTCTGCCAGGAGAATTCAGAAGATCTGCGTTACTTAGCTCTCAAAACATGGAAAAAGTGAAATACCCATTCTGAAGCGGCACTTGCTGAATTCCGTGTGTTTTCTCAAAGCACAGAGGCACAGGAGTCTCTTGAGAGATGATGCCTGTGTTTTTGCTGGAATCTACAGATCATTTGTTTTACCCTGGGCTGAGGTATTTGTTCCTAATGGATATTTCTCAGCAAAAAAAAAAAAGAACCTAAGACAGGTATTTGGCCTGAGAAATTAAGTCTGACCGGTTCGAACATGGCAAACATGCAGTAACCGAAAGCAAGATCTTATCAGAGGAAGTGCCAGACAGCTTTAGCTATAAATAGCACAACTTAAAACACAGGGATAGTATTCTCTCATCTGCACGCTGCAGTGGAGGAGGTTGTGTTTGTTTGGAAAGTGCCCCCATGTCAGACTTCCTGGGAAACTGCTGCTGGGGAGTGTAGGAGCAGCAAGGATTGATCTGGACCTCTGTCCTCTTGCTCTAGGCTGGGTGCAAAAGAACTAGAGAAATGCCTGGGCTTTTCCTTATCTATGAGCAAGTTCTTACAGCTGCACCAGAACACACGTCTGGCTCATTCATCTGCGCCCTTGGCACAGAGGAACTAACAATATTAAAGATCTGCAGATAGGAAATGGGACTGTGGGCAGGGAGTGGAGATCAAAGCTGTTGTGGTGGGAGGACCAAGGGATGGCTGTGCTGGAGACAGGGCTATACCCACTAACCCTCTGGCTGGGTTTGCAGCTATTGCAGAGCCTCTCAGCAACACAGTGCTGGCTGGTGGGGTAGCAGCCGGTGGCAGGCACGATGACAGGCAGGCTGAGACTTGTGGGGTCTGGATGAACCCAAAGTGGTTCACATGACACACACCCCCATCCTGTAGCTTGCAGTGCACTACCCAAGGCAAAGCTCATGTTTTTCTGACTGTGTTGTAGGGTATCAGGCCCGAAGCACCTCTGTACATGATGGTACCAGGGCAGGGAGTGCCTGTTCTCTGCAAGGACTTTGTACCCGTAGTTTTTGGCCAGCAGATCTCTTCCCTGTCTAGCTCAATTGACTAGAAGCCAGACCGCAGCACTGGGCTTTGGTGTGCTCCACAGCCCTGCTCCCCATGTACATGTGGAGATCCCCCAGGCCTATGGCATGTCTCTGGCAAGCTGAGGAGCTCTGGCACACACCAGACATGGCCTGGTCCTGCTTGGCCATGCAGTCACCTGCCTGCTGTTCTCTCCTAGCTTTCCGTGCCCTGCTGCAGATCCGGGCTGTGAGGAAGAAGCCGGGGGCTCTGTCACCAGTGTCATTCAGCCCTGTCTTGGCACAGAACGCTGACCATGACGAGCACTCTGTAAGTACCTCCCAACCCTGTGTACAAAGCCTGGGCGCTGGTCTCAGCCTGAGCGGGCAGCCTGTGCATGCGCCAGTTGCTTGTGTTCCTGGGACCTCAGGAGGTACACTCAGACGTTGGTCTTGCTGAGCAGTACAGCCTTTCTTGTCAACCCTGCTGGACAGCCAGGATCTCTCCTCTCGTGGATTCAGAATTAATAAACTTGGTTTTAGCCAAGTGCCCTCTTGGCTTTTGGAGGAAACAAATCTACAGAAACCTCAGTCTGAGCAGGTTTCTTGGCACCAATCCCAGCAGAAAAGTGGCAGGCTCTGGACATGATGGGAGCAGGGAAAATGGGGGGGGTGGCAGTTTGACTTGCACACACATCTGTGTGGCAGCATGCTCTGATGAAATGTCCTTGTCATCAAGGTTCCCAGCATAACAGCAGAAAGGCCTCTTTGTGGAAGTCTCCATGAGAGATCGGGGTCTCTGCAGGCAGCTGAGGAAACATGGGATAGGAAGCGTGGTGCTGGTGGCCTCTGGGCCTGATTGCATGTCCTTGGTGCTCATTGCCTGGGCAGTACTGTTGTACAGCTGGCTCTGGTGAGACACATGAGGTCAGAGTGAGGAGAAGGAGATCTGCATCCAGATCATCTTACAGACCTTCATGGGAACAGAAAGATAGTGTCACAGAAGCAGCCTTGTTTTACCCATCTGTCCTCTGCAGCACTGTAGCCCTGCTGCCTTCAACTGGGGGTAAGAAACAGAGCAGGGGAGAAACCCCGAGGGTTGTTGTGAAGCAAACCATGGTGTGTAGAGGAAGGAGGTGCTGTCACCTGGAGCAAGGTGAGGAGATGCTCTGTGTCCCTTCGTGTCACTGACCTCAACAGACAACTTCCTTAAACATGGTTTTCTCTTGACAGCGTCCCTTTAAACCCTTTAAAGTGAGCCCTGTCTCCCTGCCCAGCAGGAGGCCTAGAAGGGAAACCGTAAGTGACTTGGTCGTGTTTGGCTCCTGGGGCAGTTCTTTGCCCGCAGTGTCACCAGCACGTGGAAGTGTTACACATGCAAGGGCTTGCTGACACGCTGGGGCTGACTCCTGCCCCTGCACAGGCTGCAGCACTCCCGGTACTGCCTCCACATGAGCAGTCAGGCTCTCACACCCTGCACACCATCACTAACCCCCTGGGTTGTGTGTGGAGGAATAAGAAGGTGGAAGCAGCTTGCCACAGGGATCTGGCACTGACTCGCAGGGACTGTCTCCAATCCTGAGCCTGGCTGCTTTGTAGTTCCTGGCCAAGATGTTTTCCTGGCTTTGTGGAACTGTGGGCAAGCTGCTGACCCCTCAGCTCACCCATTGCACTTGTCCCATCCCCGTGGCAGTTTGGCATGGACACATCTTGTGGTTTCCACCCTGATGCTAGATGTAGAGGTAGACAAGCAGGCACCGTTGGACCAGGACTTCGGGAACACTGACTGCAGTGAGCTCTTCTGCTTTTACAGAAACAGGAGGGACGGAGATTGTGTTGTTGGGGATTCTCCAAGCTGGTGTAAGAGTGTGTGACTGGAACACCATGCTGGGGACAGCATGAATGGCAACTGTGGGGGACCAGGAGCCAGGAAGGGGAAGGAGGAAGGTGAGGTAGGCCCTCAGGTCAGGAAGCATCTGTTTGTGCTCTTTGTGTACTCCCATCAAATGCAGCTACAGTTTTCACTGGTATCAAGAAGTCTGTAGTTTCCTTTTCCTGAAGCCAGCCTGAATGAGGAATGTGGCTTGTTGGGCCTGTTCGGTCTGGAGAAAACGTGGAGCTGGGCTAAGGGAATGAGGCTATTGCAAGTTTGGTGTGACTCTGTCCCTCTGCCAGCTTTCTACAGTGACTAGCAGTGCTGCTGGAGCAGTGGGCTCTGTGGGGCCTAGTGGTAAGTGTCCCAGGGAGAGCAGTGCTCTTAGGGTTGCTTGAAGTCTCAGTAACTTGCAGTGAGGGTGTTGTAGCCACTGGCTGAGAAATCCACCTCCAGCCTCTGAGCTGTGCCGAGAACGTGAGCTTTCACCAAATGAACCAAAAGGAGCAGCCTCTGAACCCTCAGGCCTTGGTTTGCGCAGCCAGGAGAGAATGTCCCAAACACGAGCCACGGGGGTTTGTCTCCCGGAGTTTTCTGTCCACAGAACCGCGCCTCTGAAATGAATCTCTTGGTGGAGATGGCTTTTGGCCGCACCGCCTGCAGATGGCAGCAGCTGTGAGCCGGTCCGCTGTCAGCTGGCTTGGTTATCTTGCAATCACCCTCTGTGGTCTTCAATAAAAGCTCATAAACATCACAAAGCCAGTACATAGGGGGTGTGGGTTGATGCGTGACCCCAAGTGGCACTCATTCTTTGCTCCCTGTCAGATCTGGCTCCTTCTGTGACCACAAGTGAGTCAGTTCAGCGATCAACTCGCACCAAATTGGTGGCTGTGTTGGAACAGGCTGGGCAGGCACGGCTGCAGCTCTGTGATTGCAAGATCAGGCACCGAGAAGCCACAGGAGTTCATGGCCAGGCTTAGCAGCCGCACACCATCCTTCGTACAACATAGAGCCATGAGGATACAGAACTGAAACAGCTCAGTTTAAAGTAAGCCTGAACTGCTGAAGTCTTGCCTCTTTGCAGCAGCCTGGGCTGTCTATGGCCTTCCAGGCTGCAGTATAAATTCTGTTTGTCTCCAAGTGCTCAGGACCTTTGTAATCAGGAGGATTTTTGGAGCTAAACCAGTGTTGGTTTAATGTCTTTGCAAGAGTCCCTTTGGAAGCTTAGTGAGTTAAGGAGGGATTGGGAATCGGTGCAGTTTTGCCCTCCTCCCTTATGGAGTGGCACAGTGGTTCTGTGATCCCTTTCCTACCTTTTAGCAGAGGCGGCTGTGCAGAGCCAGTGTTAGCAGCTGAGAGGATGGAGACCATGGGACAGACGTGGTGTAGGCTCCAAGGACCAGGTCTCAGCTGGTTGGTGCACGGGGGGTGCTGTGACAGAGCTGTGCGCACCAGGGCTGGAAGCACAAGTAGGCTGCTTGCTGAGCTGGAAAGGTCTCTGAACCATCTGTTAGGAGAAACAATCTGAGCACATCTTACAGTAGCTTTGTTAGGAACCTGCTTTCTCACCCTCCCTGCCCAGCTCTTGAAAGCATGGTGGGGGGATGCCCAGCCCCATTCCAGCTTGCTGAGATGCCCAGTTTCTTAAGCATTGCTCTGGAAACTTGCCTGGAGCTTCACCAGCATTACAGGCCAAAGGGGAATGTGTGGCTGGTGCAGGGAAGGAGGCTGAGGTGGGGCTGGGCTGCCTGAGGGCACAGTGTGGAGGCGCAGGGCTGCAGCCGGGCCTCCCCTTTCTAGGGGGCTTCCAGCCTGATGGGGGATTTCTTAACGCTGCTCTCTTTCACCCACAGAGCTCTGACAACATCCCTCCAGGCTACGAGCCCATTTCCCTGCTGGAAGCGTTGAATGGCCTTCGCTCAGTTTCCCCCACTATCCCATCAGCCCCTCTGTATGAAGAAATCAACTACTCTGGCGTGGTGGACGGGATGCCCCCTGCAAGCCGACCACTTGTGGGCATGGACAGAGCTGTGGAGAGCAGCCACCAAAAGGGCAAGAGGAGCAAGTCTCCAGATAGGTCAGCACTGGGATGGAGGGGTCTGTGCCCCTTGTAAGCCCTGGGGGCTTGTGGCCACACGTACTGGGAGCCAGGAGAGGACTCTGGCTCGTCCCACCACTGGTATCTTTTAGTAGGCCAGCAGGTACTTGTGCTGGTGCGAGAACTGGGGCATCACCCATGTGTTCAGCCTGAGGATACAGCTTATGTCTCCTAAGGCCTGGCTTACTCACCAAAAGAGAGAGGATTTTTAACAAGGATAATTTTGGATGGGAATATCTCCTTTCCAGTGCAGTTAGTCGCTCAATTTGCATTCGACATCCAAATCTTGCTGGATTTCAGCTTTCCATGAGTTCCCCAGGAGCAAAAGAATGAGGAGAGAAGGGACTTGAATTTCAGAGCACAAAATTCTGAGTGAGACCCTTCAGCTGTTGTATGCAGCCTCCTCTATTGGCCTTGTGATGGAGGATGTAGGTGTGGATGCCATGGAATGGGCAGCCCACTGCATGTGCCCTTTACGTGTCCCTTGTGGGGCTGTACAGGCAGGGTCAGACTGGGTTTGTTCCTGGCACTCCACTTGCTCCATTCCAGATTTCCCCCTGGGAATGGAGCCCCCAGAGGTGTGAGGAGCAGTGCGGGCCCTGTGCCTCTTGCTTTCCCTGCCAAGGCAGATTTGTCCAAGCTGTGTTACTGTGCTGAAGCTCTGCTCCAGAAACTGCTGCTCTTCTCCATGCAGCTGATAGCAGAGGCCCTGGTGAATTTATCTCCGTAGCTGAGCTCCTGCTCATGCTGGTTGGCTGATGCTGCTGGTGTGCAGGGGTGGTGACAACTTGAGCTGTGGCCACCAAATCCACCAGGGGCCGTGGTGCGGGCAGCACTGCGGCTCCTTGCGAACTAGTTTCTCTTGCCGCAGCACACTACGGTCTCCCTCATCCCCCATCCACGAGGAGGATGAAGAGAAGCTCTCGGAGGACTCTGACTCACCGCCAGCGCTGAGCGGGGCTGAGCTGGCCCTGAGGGAGAGCAGCTCTCCAGAAGTAAGTGTGTGCTTTGCTGGGGAGCTGCTCTGAACAGGAGCTGTTCTGGGGGGGCTGCTTCTGAGACATGAGATGCCTCGTGAAGGGCCATCCCTTCCTCAGTGCGGGGGTAAAGATGAGCTTGTTGGCATGTAACCCGGAGCCAAGAGAATTGGCTGCCTTCATTTACACATAAGCTCCATGGGGAAAGGACTTGGTCACTCCCTGTGTCCCTAACACCTCTTTGGGAGCTGGGGCACTGGAAAGGCATGTCAGAGCTGACCTCCCCTCAGCTTCCTGGGTGAGCCCTGCAGTGTGTGGGGCAGGGGCGGAAGCTGGGCCTTGCTGGACTTCCAGTACCCACTGCCATTGCATGTAAACCCCTCCTTCCCAGCCCGTGGTGCCACAGCACTGGTGGGTGGCCATTGGTCCTTCTCTGAAGCAAGTCCTGGCCCCAAGCACAGCTCTGGAGGAAGCCATGACAGGACACAAGTGCAGCAAAGCCTCCAGGCTGCAGAAGTAACCTGTGCTGTTCCTCCTTACAGAGCGTGGCAGGGGAAGAGATCGAGGAGGCCTTGTCCCTGCAGCAGGGTAGGTGTCCACTCGGCCTGGGGGTGGCCAGACCTCGTCTTGGTGTCCACCTCTGGTGTGGTGGGATGGGGACAGCTGGGGAATGAACATAGGAGCTGAGGAATACGCAGCCCCTGAAGTCCGTCCCCGAGCTGCTGTGCTTCACCTGGGAAAGGTGCCAGGGTCTTTTCTGGGAACTAGGGGAGCAAAATCAACAAATCTAGTTCATTTGCCAAGCACCAATCCTTGCTGTGAGCTCTACGTATGGGCTACCTCCTCATACAGCTGAGGGAGAGATGCCTGCGTGCACCACTGTGGTCCTGGTGAGAGCATGGCCACGGTACTGGGCATGCAGGATGTGCCACAGTGTCTCAGTCAGCATCCTGAGGGCATGAAGAGAGACAGGATGGGTGCGTTGTGGCACATGAGCCTGCATATGAAAAGGTTGCCCTTGGGCACCATGGCCTGGGCCAGTCTGGCCTGTTCCCCCATGCCCTCTGTGGGGCTGGGGAGCTTCCTTGGGTCTGGGATCTCACCCGTCCTCCTGGCCCCCTGCACTAAGGGGCTCTCCGGTGCTCTCTGCTTGCAGGCAGCCGCCCGCCCTCGCTGGAAGATGTGCTGCAGGACGGGAGCTGCGGCGAGCACAGGAGCCTGACGCAGTCAGAGAACGACCCTCCTGTTGACGTCTACCTGCCAGGTAACGGCCGCGCCGTTGGGGTCGGCGGCCCCCCCTGCGCTCGTGGTGCCGGTTCAGGGCACGGAGGGGTTGTGGATGGTCGTGCCCGGGCAGTGCTGGGACGGGAGCTGCCCGGAGCACGGGGAGAGCGAGCTGTGGGTAACCTGCCCCCTTCCCTCCTCCTCCCTCGCCCTTTTGTCTCTGTCCTTCCCCTCCTTTCTCCTCTCTGGGCTGCAGCCGCTCGGTGCCACAGTTTATGTGACAGTGGCTTCCTCTGCCTGCCCCAACCGCACTCCTGGCCGAGGGACGGAAACCGTCTGGGCCGGCTCCTGGGGACTGACTGAGCCAGCGGGGGGCAGCAGGGAGGGCCGCGGTGTGCCCCGCTCTGCTGCCAAGCAGGGCTGCAGGGCGCTGCCCTTGCCCCGACTGCTGTCGTTTTCTTCCGTAGAGTCGCAGTCTGCTCTGAGTACCTCTCTAATGTCTCCTTCCCTCTCTGTCTGCCTTCCTCCCTCCTGTCTTGGGCAGCACTGGGTCCTGATTCCTGCTCTATTGGTATAGAGGAGTAAGCTGGTACGTCTTCTCGTTCTTCTTATGCATCGCTGTTGTGTGGGGCAGCAGGACCCCTCGGGAAGAGTGGGGATGGTGCCGATCCTGGCCATCAGAGCAGGGAAGGAGGGGCAGCAAACCAGCCAGGCTGCACCACTGGCTCTGTCCTGGCTCTGTTCCCATCCCTGTACCCCACAGCGGTCCCTGCTGTTCCTGAGTGCCCGGGCCCTAGCCAGGGCAGCAGAAACCTCTGCCCTCCCCACTGTGCTCCTGGGTGAAGGCTCTGCTGCCTCTTGGGCTCTGTGAACATTCAGGCCCCTGATGGCTGCTGCCAGGCTGGTGGCAGATAGTGTGTTCCCTTAGTGGCCCCTGTCCCACCCCTGGCTGAATCTGCATCTTAGCAGGGGCAGAGGGCATTGAGCTCACGTAGTTGCTCCAGGGCAGGAGGGGTCACAGGGGTACCCTCTCCCTAGGGCCTGGGCTCTCAGTCTGACTCCAGGACTGGCATTATTGGGTCTCAACCCAGTTCTCCTCCCTCAGGCTCATCCGACTTCACCAAGGCGCTCCCCGGCCGCAGCACTGGCAGCCCCATGCAGCCCCTTCTCTTCGAGCAGACATGTCTTCACATGGAGGATGAGCAGAACCTCTCGTGAGCGGGGCCTGACCTCTCTTCCCCGGCCGATGGACCCCCCCGGACCCCACGCACAGCCTCTCCCCCCTCCCCAGCGGGGCTGGCCAGTCCTCACCGCCCCAGGGACCCACCATTCCGGCTGTTCTGTAACAGACATGCATGTATCCCACTGGCAGCGGCGACAGACGGGGCGGTGGGTAGGGCTGGCGGCGTGTTTGTACATGGGAATCGCATGTGTGGGGGAAGGTTTGGGGTTAAAAGCAGCAGGTGGAGGACACAACCGTTGTATATTTTGTACACACCGAGCACAGCCCTTTGCTGTCACTGCCCCTGTACATAGCTGTGGCCCTCCCTCCCATCCCATTAGCCCCGTTGGGCTCTGCGCCTTCCTCCTCCCAGCTCTGCGTGCTGGGGGAGCCTTGCCGGGGTGCAGGGCTCCGCTGAGCGGTAGCGTGAGGACAGGGGGTCAGCCGGACGGGGGGGTGAGCAGAACCACGTGGGACGGGGCCGACCCCCACAACCCCCCCTACCTCCACGGAGCCCGGCGCTGCCCACGCCGTGTGCCTTGTTCTGCTTCTGCGGCGGGTCCCGGGGCGAGCCCCGCCTGTCCCCCCCTCTGTGTTTGTAGTAATAAACCCGTGGAGCAGCCACGAGCGTCCGTGCTTTGGGAAAGGGGGATCCGCTCCGGGGGCGTGGCCTTGGGGGTGGTGGGCGGAGCCACAGGGATGAGGGGCGTGGCCACGGAGCTGAGCGATGAGGCTGAGGGGATCGGTCACGAGGCCGCGGCGCGGTTGAGGGGGGAGACCCTCTCGTGCCCTCGCCCGCCCCCTTCCCGGCATGCCCTTCGGCGCGCCCACGACCTCAAGCTTTGCTCTCATTGGTGGCAAGCGCCGCCGTTCCCCCGCGCTCCTTTTCCCTACTATGGCGGGCGACGCGGCAGCAGCGCCCCAGCCCATTGGTCAGACGCAGCCATTGTCCGCCCAGCCGAACTCCCATTGGCTCAGCGGCGCACGGCGAGCCCCTACTGGTTGTTGCTGCTGGCGGTCCCGCCCTCCCTCCGCGCGTGCGCCGAGCGGGGTCCCGGTGCAGGGCGGCGAGGCGATGGCGGCCATGGGGGCCATGGGAGCGATGGCGGCCATGGGCGCGCTGCCGGCGGGCGCGGCGGTGCTACCGCCACTGCCCACGCTGGGGGTGCCGGGCGTGCCCGAGCTGAAGCCGCTGACGCGGTACGATGCGATGCGGCTGGGCCCGGGCTGGAGCCACTCGTGCCACGCCATGCTGTACGCGCCCAACCCGGGCATGCTCTTCGGCCGCATCCCGCTGCGCTACGCCGTGCTGGTGAGGGGCCCGGCTGGGGGCCCGGGCTGGGAACGGGCACAGGGCCGGGGCGGGGCCATGGGGATGGGCCGGGCTGGGCCGGGTCGGGCCGCGGGCGCAGGGGGAGGCGGGCTCCGGGAGTCGCGGGTGAGGGCAGCGGGCGGGGGAAGGTGGGGCCATCCGGTAGTTCCTGTGCAGGGCGGTAGCATCAGGCTTGGCAGAGGCGGCGGCGGGCCCGAGCCCGGGGGGGAGCCCCTGGGACTTCCGGCTGTGCTGCTGGGCAGCGGGACCCGCCTCGGCTCCCCGGCCCAGGGCCGCGGCGAGCTGTCGGACGCGGTGTCGGTGAACTCGGTGTCCTGGACGCGCTGGAGCTGGTAGGGCCGTGCCGGAGCGGCCCGGAGGCCTCCGTGGTGCCGGGCTGGAACGCCCGCGCCTCCCCCCTCCATGCCCCGTGGCTCCGCTGTGCCCCATTAACACCGTGCGCCTCTATTGCAGATGCAGATGCGATTTGACGGACTGCTGGGCTTTCCCGGGGGGTTCGTGGATCGCCGTTACTGGTCCCTGGAGGACGGTCTGAATCGGGTGCTGGGCTTGGGTTTGGGCTGTGTGCGCCTGACGGAAGCTGACTATCTGTGCTCGCACCTGACAGAGGGGCCACATCGCGTGGTGGCACACTTCTACGCCAGGCAGCTGACCCTGGAGGAGCTGCATACCATCGAGATCAGCGCGGTGCATTCCCGAGACCACGGGCTGGAGGTGGGACATCCAGGGAGGGATACGTAGAGCTCTGAGCGTTCGCTACAGGGAAGACCAGGCTTCCCTCCTAGGTCTGCAGGGCTGCCGGCTCCCGCAGCCCCGTGGGGAATGCACCGCACGTAGAGCCGCTGGCGGAGGGTGCCATGCACCGCCGCGCAGCACCGCTGATAGGAGGCCTGGCTGTTGGCTGGGGTCATGCCTCAGGCTCTGGAGCATAGTGGGCTCCAGCTCCAACCTCTCCCGGTGACTGCCCACATAGGGAAGAGCCCCACGTACCCGCTGGATGCAGGGGGGGTCTGTCTCGCGTCTGGTAGGCGCCTACCCCTGCCTTGTGCTGAGTAACGTGGACCGGAATCGCGACCCGCGCTGTGGCAACGTGCTGCTCTGACCCGAGTTCTCCCCGGCTTGCACGGAGGCAGTGTGGGATGCAGCTTTCCCTTGCTCCCGGGTAGCGCGGTCCGGCTGATGCCCCGGGGTAGGGTGCGAGAGGCAGGGTGTCCCCGCGCGCCCGTGAGGCGCTCGGTGGGTTTTGGCAGGTGCACACATGGAGGCAGTTGGTTGTGGGTTGTGGTGTGGTTGAGGTGAGGGGATGTGTGGGTAAGCCGGGGTGTCCCTGGGCTGGCCAGGCAGGGTGTGCAGGGGAAGTGGGGCTTCCCATAGCGGCCTGGGGCAGCGGGATCCCCCCAAAGGGGCAGCAGGGGGAATGGAGCCAGGGCTGGGTGCAGGGCCTGGGCAGGGAGAGCTGGGGTCTATCAGGGTTCAAGGAGGGCAGAGCAGGGGCTTTAGCTGGGCTGAGGGCAGGCAGGTGAGGGCAGGGCCGGTGCGGGAGCATGGGCAGCACCTGGCAGCAGGGGCTGGGCTGGGTGGGCCTGGGCCTGGGCTGGCGGGTGCTGGGTGAGGGGCTGGGGGACGGGGGGGTTGGTGTTGCCATGGGCTCTGCTGAGCTGTGCTCTGTGCTGTTGCAGGTGATGGGCATGGTCCGTGTCCCCCTCTACACCCAGAAAGACCGCATGGGCGGGCTGCCCAACTTCCTGGCCAACTCCTTTGTTGGAACCGCCAAATTCCAGCTGCTCTTTGCCCTGAAGATCTTGAACATGGTGCCCGAGGAGAAGCTGGCTGAAGCGGTGGCTGCCACGCAGAAGCTGAAGAAGCCGCCCATTGACCATGCAGCGGGGGCGATGGGCAACCTGGGCGCCAAGTCAGCAAACGAGCTGATGGCACAAGCTAAAACGGGCAGTGAATTAGGAGATCAGGCAGAGAACCAGGCGGTGGTGCAGGCAATGGCCGAGTCGGCAGAGCAGGTGCTGGTGGGGCTGGAGAGCCAGGCCGTGGCAGAGCAGCTGGTGGCTGTGCCCGTAGCCGAGGCGCTGGAGCAGGCGGTGGCACTGGGGGCAGACGCTGTGATGCAGCAGCCGGTGGCTGAGGCCATGGAGTGATGCTGCCGTGTTTGAGCTTGAGTAAACGTGGGTGAGAGCATAGAGACTTTAACCTCCCAGCGCTGGCTGCAGTTGCTGCCCACACGATTCCGCTGCCCAGCCGGGAGGGATTTGGTTTGTCTGAAGCAGGGGAAAGTGATGTATTTTTATGGCCATTAAACTCTAGCGAGCTTCCCAGATCAACCTGCACAGCCCCTGCAGAGTTCATGTGCTTATGTGAGGGCGCTGAAGCCTTAGAATTATGCTTTGATTTCAGGGACATGCAGTGCTGCAGCCAGGTCCCACCTTCGTTTTTAAGGAACAAAACGTCTTATTTTTTAAATGCCCCGTGCAGCTGTGGCTGCGAGCGCAGCCGAGCGAGGGGGCTGCTACCCCAGCACCTCCACCACTGTTGGCAGGCCGTGGAGTGACCGGTCATGAATCCCCTCTGGGGCACAGGGGCACGTGTGTGGGCTTCAGCCTGGAGATCTGTGGGAGCAGGAAAGTGGAATAAATGGCTTTGCTGGATGCGCTGCAGTTGGATCCTTCTTGAGCACTGGGGTAGAGCTTTGGGGGTGCAGGGGCTCCCTCAGGGCTCTGTGCTGGCTGTGCCAGGGTGAGAAGCTGGAGGGAAAGGGAAGGGCAGCCCTTGTGAGCCTGGGCCGCGGAGCTGGCTGCAAA
The DNA here is from genome assembly GCF_963264785.1 of Psittacula echo. NCBI lineage: Eukaryota > Metazoa > Chordata > Aves > Psittaciformes > Psittacidae > Psittacula > Psittacula echo. The sequence goes on from NC_137739.1 coordinate 11,604,983, forward strand.
CCCAGGTTCAGGTTGTGCTGCTGGTACTCTGGCATGGTTCAGGCACCATAGGGGCTGGTGAGAAGCTTCTCCGCTGCTGCGGGTGCCAGAGGACCTCAGAGCACTGGCTCCAGGTGTGAGGTTGTCCTGTCTAACACAGGCACTGCTGCAGCAGCCAGTGGAGCCGGGCTGCAGTGTCCAAGGCCCTGCTCTCTGTGCAGGGACTCAGTAGTAGAATCCACCCCCTTCCAGCAGCTCCACTGCACTGGGCAGGCTCTTGTGCTGGCTGCTCTGCTCCCAGCTGATCCCAGCAGGAGCTACCCCCCATCCCAGCCCAGAGGGAGGTCCCCTTCCATCATGGCAGAGCACAAGGTCAGGTGGAGGTGCTCGAGCAGCTCCTCAGAGGCCAGCTCTAGCAGAGAGTGAGAAACAACCCAGGAAAGAGGTTTAGTTTAATTAAAGACATTTCGAGAGGCCAATGGTGACAGCAATGGCGCTCCTCAGGGCAGGGTGGCAGCGGACACAGAGCAGTCACAGCTCCCCTCAGGGCGCGCCCAAGAACTGCAGCAGCGGAGCTGGGTTGTGTAACGGGCAGCAGGGAGAGGAGGGAACGGTGCCAGGGAATCGGGAGAGAAAGAGGCGTTCTGGTCCAGAGAAAGCAAATGCTGAGGAAAACCAGGGGCTTGAGCTCCTAAAGAAACTCGCAAACCAACAAACAGACATGTCTAAGTAAAAAGTGGATAAGCAAAAAAACCCCAAAACGTGGTAAGATAAATAAGGCTGGAAGGGTGCCTTGGGTCTCCCTATGGAAAGCACTGTGGCAAGGAGAGGGTCACAGTGGCTCCTGCCCTGGCAGCGGTACCCAGCCAGGCTGCGAGAGGAGCACTGGGGACAGCCAAAGCCCCCCCCCAGCCTATCCCAGCCATGGCAGCAGAGCTCCTATCCCACCCTGTGACCCAGCTACAACCCCACGAGAGGTACCTCAGCTGAAGCTTCCAGCTCAGGCTGCAGCTCCCTACCCTATTGTGGGTCCTCTGCTACAGAACTGCATCCTTTGAGCCACACTCAGCCTGACTGCTGCTGCAGCTGCACCCAGCTGCTTGCCCTGCTGAGCCAGAGGATGGGTTGGAAGGGACTTCTGCCCTCAGAGCAAGGCCCACACCACGGTCAGCCCCAGCTTCCCAGGGCTTGAGGGTCTCCAAGTATGGACTCCAACAGCTTCAAGCTTGACCATCCTCGTGGAAACCTTTCTGCCTTCTGTCAGTGACTGAGTTAGACCTCTTTGATCCCAGAAGAGGGACCAACACCCCCAACCAGAACAGCCATGGGCAGTGCCAGCCCAGGGACACAGGCTGGATGTTAACTGCTAGTGAGCTGAGACCCAGCCCCAGGCTGGCCTGCCCATGGAGGCTCCTGCAGCCAGGACACTGCTGGACAACCACAGGACAGCCACCAGGAGACTGCCTGCTGGCACTGTCCCGGGGGTGCCCAGACCATGGCCTGAAGCACAACAGTGAGCAGCAAGGAGAAGCTGCTGTGATCTGTGCACAGATCTCATCCCTAAAGAGCCTGCAGAGTCCAGCCCCGGAGCTGAGGGAGGGCGCATGCAGTGGAGGAGCAGGGCTCTGGCTGCAGCAGTTCTACACCCCAGCTTCCCCCTCCTGCTACATTCCAACTTGGACAAAGGCAGAAAGATCTATACAGTATAATATATATATATTTCACTATGAAATAGCAATTTCATTCCCTGCCTTCTACTTGATGCATCCTGAATGAGATGCTGCTTTGTAAGTCACTGGAGGGCTGGCGGGGCTGGGTGGCTTTTATGCAAGGCAGCTGCCCTCCCTGGAAGTTACCCACAGGAAGCACCCAGCACCTGACCTGGCAGGACCCAGACATGATCCCCACTTCCCCTCCCCTGGCTTCCCCTTCCCCTGCAATAAGGGCATGTCTACATCCTGCCAGGCCACTTATGGCTCATTTACATGGTCAGCACAGATTCATTAACCTCATTCCCCTTGCTTTCAGTAGCCACGGTGTGGAAGCAGCAGCTGAACCCTCCTACATCACGTATACAAATAGGAGCAAACCAGAGGCAAGGGAAGTGGCAGGGACAGTGCAACATGCACACAGAGTGGTGATGCAAAGGGCCCTCAGCTGGCGCACAGCCGGGGCTCGAGGCCATGGGGGTAGGTCAGGGCTGCAGCCCCGCAAGTGTGAAGTCTACCAAATCTCGGTCAATCTGTGGAACAAGGAGTCCTGTCCAGGGGCTGGGTCACTGATCAAGAGCTGTCGTCATCACTGGCACCAGTGCAGAGCCGGATGGTTCAGGAGATGAAAGGAAGAGCAATCCTACGGAAAGAAAAGGGAAACAAGGTGTTACAGATTTCTTCAAGTGTACTGAGGAGCTGCTGTCCTGAACACCTTGTTGTCAGAGACAACAGCAAAGGGGCTTCTAGTTACTGTGCTGGACAAAGAGCGAGGACTGTGGTCACTCTGAGTCTTGCAAGCTGGTCTAACCGAGCTAGGAAAAGGAGAGACAGCAGGGACAGGTTAATCTGCTGTTGGGCTCTGGGCTCAAGAAAGCAAGATCAGAGTTCAAACTCCATTCAAATTGAACCAGTGGGAGTTTGGCCCCCAGTTGGAGGCTGGGGCATTGCTGTGCCCCAGACACCTTACACAGTAGCTTGCCCAGCAGCAGAACTGCAGCTCCAGGACACTTTCAGCTCCCCAGGACAGTGGCCATGGGGCACTACCACCACACCACTGCTGGCTCTGAGCAGAGAAGGGAGCTCTTCCCCAGATACCCACCTTTGCCTTCTGTACCCTCTGCTCCCGTCACATTGTCCGGCTGTACTCAATGCCGCTCTTGGCAGAAATGCCCGACCAGGGGAGAAGGCTGCAGAGAAGGCTCTGGGCCTGCCGATATATCCTCTGGGGAATTGAACATGGGCTCAGGCTGGCCAGCGTTGATCCAATGTGCTGTAGGTAGTCAGTGGCCCCAGTTAAGGACAGCAACATTCACAGTGCAACTTAAGAAATAACTTAAAATAACTCTGGGGACTAGCACTCCCTAAAGAGGCTCCATGATACAGTGAAAGCTGCTCTGCTCAGTTAGACAGATCTACTCTTTGTATTAACTGCCTGCTCCTTTCTGTCAAAAGCAGGTCTGCTTTGCACTGTAGAGGGCAGCAGCTTGGGAACGCTGGCCCCAACTTGTGTGGGAAATACCTTCTCTAAGTAGCTGCTGGTTCCCTCTGCACTCCACAGCAAGTTCCTGTGGGGATGGCAATCCATCTGCTTGCCTGGAGAGGTTTGGACTGACCAGCTACACCCAGGAAAGATCAAGTTTCTTCTCCATGATCCAGTGACCTGAAACGAACTCCCAAAGCCAGTCTGAGAGCAGGCTGCTGAGATCTAGGCCAGGCCAGGGTCACACGGCATCCCACGTCACAGGAAGCAAGACAAAGGGCTTCTCTGCCATGCTCCTGGCCAAATCCTGCACCTCACAAGCATGCTTTGGCTTAACACCAGTATTCACTACCACTAGTATCACACTTGCTCCAACTTAGAACTCAATGTACCATCCTACACTGCCTCTCTGAACTGTTCCCAGAGGAACCAGAGGACAAACAGGCCTCTGTCCTATTCCTCTAACATCTTCCTTCCAGCTCCAGATTAAGCTCATGTCTGAGCAGGCATCAGTCCCCAGACCTACCCCAGCTCACACATTGCTAGATTGCTATTGTTAACCCAGAACACAGTTTGGTTTTAGCGTGCTCCATTGCTAATCAGACTGAAGGTAAAGGATATAAGATTGTCCAGGGTGGATGTCCACCATTGATGTACAGGACGTAGGTGAAGCCATCTTTGAGGACCCCTCTGATGGAATAATAATAGGGAAGATAGTGGTGCTGTTTAAAGTCTCTGTTTTCATAGAAGGTTATTGCTGTGTTGTTAGTGGTGAGGACGTGCAAGTAGATGGCTTTGCAGTGATCCTGGGCAGTTGTTGATATATGGTCTTTTAAACTTTCAAGCAAAAGTGAACCTGTTGAAGGAAAGAGCAGCAGAATCACACAGTGCAGCTGCTGTCACAGGGCAGCACAAGGGCTTGGAGGTCCCAGCTGAGATCTCCTGCACCCAGTGTCTAAGCAGCAACTGCTGCAGACACCTGGAGACCCCAGGTCTAACCCAGTTCTCACAAACCCTCCTGATGAGTTAAACAGGACCACACTATGTGGTTTTAATATGAACCTCACCTTGCCTATGAGCATGGCTTCACAAAACACATCTTATAAAGACACAAACTTCTGATTCAATAACCACAAAGAAGAGCCAGACATGCGAAACTGTCAATAATGCCCATCCCTGGGCAAGCAGCTCCCAGCTCTGGGGAGGGTCAGTGAATCATTTTCAATGGAATCAGTTCCATCACATGTATGAAACACAGCACATTTACACACAGAGAGCAACCTGGTCTAGTGGAAGGTGCCTCTGCCCATGGCAGGGCAGCTGGCACTAAATGAACTTCAAGCTCCCTTCCAACCCAAACCACTATCCTATGAGTCTATGATTCTATCTATGTATTTTAAAACCATTTACAACAGGACTTGACAAGCAGGTTATTGCACTGTGTCTGCTGAACTTGAATTCAAATCTAAGAACTGGTAGGATTTTAAGATCTCTCCTAAGGAGGAGAGATGAGATATAGTCTCATTCAAACCAGATTTGCTGCAGCCACTATTCAGCAGCAGAAACCAGAGACAGGCACAGAGGATACTCCAGCCCCAACAGATGAGACCTGGAGGTTCATCCAAACCACCTCAACATGGCATGAAGGACCCAGCACAACCTGCAGGGGAACTTGCTTTCGTAAGGTGTGGTAAAAACAGGCTAAAGAAATAGCTTAGCTAATACACACAGGTGAGATTCATGCTGCTGTTTCACAATCCAATGTAAGACTCAGGGACAAGGACACATAGGATTTCAGAGCAGAAGTCAGCAGCACTGACTTCATGGTCACTTGATACTTAGTGAGGACTTTTTATCAGCCAAGCACAAAAACACCACCCAGAGACTGGTGAGAAACAGAAGAGCTGTTTTATTGTGTTATGAGATATTCCATGCTTTTATCTCTCAGAGAACCAACTGCCCTCTGGTTTAAGGATAACAGAGAATTAGAAACCAAAGCTTTTTAATGTCTGCCAGGGAAAAATCAGAGCTTTAGTGCTTAGAAGTGTGCCTGGGGTGAAAAGACTCCTGCATGAAAGACTTCAGCTTCAAACACAAGTAGAAAAGCTCTCAAGAGAAAGGTCTCAGGAGAAGCGCCAGCAGGCAGCAGCTTCTTTAGGTTGTTTTGCTACATGTACAAGACCAAAGGTTTTGATGGAACACAGCAATGTGCTGTAGAGATGTAATAGGTACAGAACACACTAATCCTGAAAGGAGAAAATTCCAGCAAGATGGAGCTTGAAGGAAAGAAGAAAAAAAAAAAAAATATCAGCTTTTGGAAACTGAAAGGAGACTCAAACCCACCACAGTTTTATGGAACAGGAGACCCCTTTACCACCTTCTCTGAACATTTTCCTGTGTTCTTTGTATTTCTGTACAAAGAAGAAAATACTTATCTCCAGTAGCATTGCAATGCAAGTTTTAACTACAGTGCTCTCACTGAGGACTCTGCTGGTCATTTCTTTATGTATCCTATCAGTATGTATCTTTCTAAACACGAATGTGGGAGAAGAGAGGACTTGAAGAAGAGGAGTTATACCTGTATCCACTGAAGAAACATCAGATGTGCAACACTGGGCCATGCTGTCAAACCTGGCCTATTTCCTTTCGCAGATCAAAGACAGATCATGCTTGAAATTGCCCCACAAGGGCACTTATTTGATGACAAACACATCCTGTTCTAAACAGAGATGAACTCTGACTGCAGGATTTTCAAATGGATGCAAAAAAAGCTGTGTGCTGCAGCAGGCATTCAGAGCTGACTTTTAAATGCATCTGACAGATTTAATCAGGTCCAAGTTACACTCTTTCTTCTAAATGTTTGTTCTATATGTTAAGGTAAAAAATTATAAGCAGCTCTATTTTCTGCTTCAGGGATGAGGCATCTGACACCCATGAAAGAAAATCATTTCAAACCCTGCTCCAGGGTGAAGTCCTGGCACTTTCAGTCTCAGCAGCAGGAGTGCAAGTTTTTTGTGTGGTCAGTTATCCCCTAGGATCAAGATGGACAAAGCCAGTAACAACATTTCGGTACACCCACATTAGCACCAAGAAGGGATGTGAGTGTGTCACCTTCCCAATTGCTGGCACAAATCATCAACAAGCTTGTCTCAAAAGGGTATTGCAGGTCTCCTTCAGTCATGCCCGCACATGACAAATAACAACAGAGTTGTCACTTTGCAGCATCTTACCTATTCCATGTTTTCTGAACTCCTTCACCACTCCAAGACTTAGGATGTAAGCAACTTGCGTGTCCAAAGGAAAATTGGAAGCTAGGATGTCTCCATCCTGAGGAGAGAAAAGACAAGTTATTTAGTAGGATATCTGGGGAGGCACAGGAGAAAGCAAGAATCCCAACCCAGAGCATCTGAAAACAAGGCTATAGCTGGAAACTTCTCTTCACTAAACAGTCTTAACTGAAGCTTCTGGAAAGGACGTGGGGAATTAGAAACTCCAAGCATGGTCCCTTAGGGGTTATTCCTACTTTCATAACATCTTCCCAGACACAGAACACAAATCAGGATCTTTCCTTACTATATACATTATTTGTGAACTTAAGGATAGAATATATTTGCATTCTTTACCAGGGAGGATTCCAAGTGCTAATTCTGGAGTTACCCATCAGTATCTACATCAGTCCAGCAACAGTCTTTATTGTCTGCATGCTCCAGCTGAGCTTCATGTCAGCTGAAGGTCTCTGTATTGTTGCAGAGGACAAGTAGCACACGTTTACAGGCCCAATGGCCTGGACCAGTGGCTGAATAAGCCCCTGGCTTTCAGCTTGGCTGGAACAAGAGCCTTTCGTTAGAGTTGCTGAAGATGCAGTTTCTGACTTTGACTAGCTCTGAGGTGAAGCCAGACAGCTAAAATGAAGAGACCCATCCTACTCAATTCTCTCAGCCTCTATAAATGTTAAGATTACTGTTTAATCACAATACTGAGAGCCTTTTAGAAGTTATGAATTCTCTGCATTGCCCTGCTTCTTTTTAATCCACTTGCCTATGCTGTTTTCTGTACACTAACCCAGTGGTCTATTCCCATACTGTCTTCAGAGACCATCTCTTCTTCACCTCTCTGCTGTACTGTGCTGTCCCTCCTGACCTCCAAGCTCTGTCACCCCTGAATCCTGAGCCTTCTGCAAATTGGTCTCCTCTGCTTTTGTTAGAGACAGTGACCATGTAAATGAAGGAGTTTCTGAGGAAGTCACTGTAGTGACTCATCCAGAACAGTGAAGGAAGTTCAACACTTGTGTAAGAACAGAAGAGGTTCACTCTCCTACAGCTGCTCATACCTCAGTCACCAGCAATGGATGACCAGGAACAATGAAAACAGCCAAACAGGTACACGGCCTGCTACACAGTCACTTTTGGATTCCACTGCATGACCGGATCTCTCTGCACAGCACATTGAGCAGTCAGCTTCCCATCAGCCACAGCTGCCTAGCTGCAGCAGGAAGAGACTATGGTTCCAGGCTGCTCAGCAGCCCACGTGTTCAGACCCATCCCAATACCCATGTTCCATTAGCTGGAAATCAATATGTTCCTGGTTTCTTAAATTAATTCAGGATCACTCTTACAAGTGTCTGGATAGAGGGAGAAAAAATGTCCCAAACAGGTCCCATCCCAGTTAACCATGGCAAGAGGTGGACTATCTCATACTGAAGTACAGTTTAGTAGCATACCTCTTTATGAACCTTTGTCCTGCTCTTGATCTCTGCCACTATCATTCCCACAATGGAGCCTCTATATGTGGCTGCAAGGGAAAAGAACTTCTTGTTGGAAGTGATATCCCGGTACCATGAGTCAGGGTACCTGGGGAAGGAAGGAAAAACAGGAATGTTTAGGGACACAAAGTCCATGGGAGTAGGCAGCGCCACAGCCAACATTGTGCCAAGATGCTGCTCAACTGGAAATGGATAGCAACATCTTTAATGCCAGCCACTGGAACTGCAGACCAATGCATTTTACACAATACTAAGGGCAGGAAGCTGTGCTACTGAAAAGGCTGTCTTCTTCACAGCCAGCCAGTCAAGTACCTCACACATATGCCAATCTAAAGCTCTTTCTGTGATTTAGCTTATTCCATGTAATCTGGGTTAGGAAGTCATTCACCCTTCCTGTCTTAACTCTTGTATAGTACCAATGAACAACAAAGAGCTGCTGTACCCCATTTGGTAGCATGGTTTCTTCCAATTGCATCTAAGCAGCAATGCAGGCTGCACACATAATGGCCTCCTGCCTTGCTAAGACAACCACATTTCATTTTACATTCATAGCCCAGAGCTTTCACTTCCATCTTTAGCAAGTTACTTTTAAATGCAAGATCCATCTGCCCTCATCTGAGATGTAAAGATCTCATTAACTTATACACATGTGAAAAAATACTGCATATTGGTACCAAAAAGATTGCATCACCAGCCTCCAGCTCTCCTCCTCCTCCTGCAGCTACTACAGGAAACCAGCACACATTCATTTATTTCCAAGTGAGAGCACAGTATGCCTCATGTTTAAAAGAAATCTGCAAATCCAAAATACTACAAATGCTTTTGCTGGTTCGTTACATTTTATGCAATCTTAATTACAGTCCACTAAAATCCTCTGTAAACCTTCTCGACAAAGCTAAAGAAATCCTTGAAGTCTACAGCTGCAGTTTCCCTGGAAGCTTTAAGAGAAAGCTATCCCTGTCCCCCAGAAAAGCTCCTTATTCCCATGCTTGTGCTGATACAAGCATTTACCAAATGGGGGCCTGGGGAACTGACCTGGGAAAGACTGAGATCAGCTTTGAGCCAGAACTTCGGGAGCCACAGTGTACATGGGCAAGTACTGTTTGGTCTCTCCTGGGACATTCAGACAGACATTTCCTTAGGAACAGTTGCTCCAGGTCAGTTTGGTTCAGCTCTGAGGGTGTTTTCTTGGCACACACTCCAGAACACAACTTTCACAAGCACAAGGATGCTACTTTTTCCCTGGAAGTGTGCTCCTTTCCCCATCTCAAACACAGTCTTTCCCAAGGAGATGATCCACCCCCTTAATAACAAAGCCTATTTCTCTGCCAAAATCTGCATACAGGAACTTTCTGATCAGGATAAGCAGCAAAGGGCCATTAATAGGACCACCACCACACTGCATAAAAGATTCAGAACTGGCTCTTATCTTAGTCCAGATGGCTGCAGAGCCTTTGCTGTCAGCTCTGAACTGGGCCAGTGCAGGTTCACACCATTTGTTTCTAGATCCCCACCATCTCAGCCCAAAGCCATTAACTTACTCTATTGGGAACCAGTCGCCACAGAGCTGTTTCACTGTGTCTATGTCATTGTGGCAGAGAAGACGCAGGTTTACGTCTGTAAGTGCAGTGGGGGGCACCTCCTCTGTCATTCACGCCTGCAAGAAAAGAAAGCAAGCATGTTAAGAATGAAGAAGCTCAGGTTCTGACTGCCAGCTGCAGCCAGGCATCTGCACAAAGGCAGCAGGAAGGTCTCAGTGTCAAGCTGTTTTTCTTAGCAAAATAAGTTTTCAAGAGAGATGAACCAAAACATGGCAACATTAACCCAAGAAGCAACTCAAAGCCCTGCTGCCCACAGGATCAGCACATCTCACTTCTCAGCCTGACCCAGCCCTGCATCTCTACACACCATGGTCCAGCGATGCTGCGTGAGGGAACACATGGCACAACCACTTCTAAAAAGAGCTCGGGATGCTGCATTAAGTAAGCCAACAATGTGCCAAGTGTAGCTTATGATGCATGGAGCTCTTCACATGTCTACGCAGGACCAAACAAAAGCGAACAAACAGCTTAAAAAGGAAGCACTGCTAGAAAAACATTTATAAACTCTTACACAACGCCATCATCTCCAGTTAGTACGTATGCACAGGATTCAAATTCTTTTAGAAGGTTCATTTTGTTTCACTTATGCTGGTGGATGAGTTTCATTTCCCCTTATTCCTACCTGCTACAACTCCACAAGGGCTTCCTCTCCAGCCCAGCAGACAGCGTTCAAATACAGAAATGCCGAGATACCCTTTTCTTTCACCGCAGCACTACCACAACCCTGCTAACCACGCACAGCACACTAACTCCAATGTCTTTAGCCTTTTCCTAACAAGGTACCAGAGGCAAAGAAGCAAGCTGTAACAGAAGTGGTTGTAAATGCATTTGCAGCACAGACACATGAACGAAGAACAGGGAGGAAGAAGAAAACTCTGGCACTGGTTTGTGTGCAACCTGGAACACATCAAACAGCCAACATATCAACAGGAGAAAACATACAAATAAGGTCCACTGTCATCTAGAGAAATCTGTTCCAAAGTAGGCAGAAAGAATGGCAAAATGCTTTAACAGAGTTCCAAGGACATTCTCTTACAGCTCTTGGAAGAGGTGAAATGGGATGGGTTTCTTCAAGCAAGGCATCCTTCCCAGACACAGCTTTCCTCCCAGTGACCGGTCCTACATATTTCCCCAAGAAGGGCATCTGCAGGGACCCATATATTGATATGGATCACTCATTCTTCTCCAAATAAGTCCTTAAAAAAGAACCACAGCTACTTCACAGCCTGTTCTAGGACTCCGGCTGCATATTTACCGAGCAGCCTACAGCTTTCATAACCAGTCAGATGCCAGTTTCAAATCAACTTTAGCGCCTAGAAACCCCACAAAGCCAGTACTCCTGGCTGCTTTTAAAACTAATTTGATACTCCTAGGATCAGCTCAAGCCCTCTGACGCTGGACTTCAAATCTGTACCCTGTTGTGGCAGCGAACACACTCTCCAGCACTAGCCCCTGGTGACCTTCTAGCATGCTGAAGCAGTGCAGAGCAGTGTGCAACTCGGTGCCACATTCACCAGACCCCTTCTGAGCCATTTCAGCACAGTGGCTCACCACAAGATCACAAAGTGAGGGCAAAATCGTTCATAGGAAGGAATTGCTTGGGAAAAGCCCGGGTAGCATAAGGTCACCTTTGGGGTGGGGGGATAGAGGAGGAGGAGTGAACAAGCACATAGAGCCAGAGTTGCCTTGGCCATGGCAAAGCTCCAAGCCCCGGTACATCGCTATGTTAGAGGGCATTAAGCAGCACTCAGGTTTGCAACAGGAGTGCTTTTTCTTGTACATTTTATTTTCCTTTGTCAGTTTTGATGCTCCTGTAAGGCAACACCCCTCCTCGGGCAGTACTCTCAGCATTAAGGAACCAGCTAAACGGAACAACCACAACAGAGCCATATTTTTGCTAATGAATAGAAGAGGCAGGGGCCTAGGAGCAGCCTCAGCTGCAGCTGCTGCAGCAGGAGAGGCAGAGCCAGCACAGGACGCATTCTTGTGAGGATCAGTCCATGTTTATTTAACGCTATATTCTGGGCAAGCATTGTGCATTATCCTGTGGCTGAAGCCAGCCTTAAAGTAATCCATGACCGTTTTGTTGCACAGGATAACTCCTCTCCCCTCAAATCCAGACAGCTGTTTCCCAGCACCGGTTGCATTTGTGGGGACTCGCTCCATCCACTTTGCATTATGTGGCCCAATGCAGATGCTCCTGCACATTTACAGAACATTTCAGACACCACCTAGCACTGTGTCCTGCCACAAGGTTTCAGGAGAGCACTTCCTTCCCTGGCCAGGTATTGCTGTTGCTGGAAGAGCTGTGTCCCAGACAGAAGAAATCCCAAGGAAGTCAATTCTCTTCATACCCCAGTGACAGCCGCTGGCTCTGCAGAGGTATCTGGGCAACCACCCAAGAACCAGGTCCTGGCCCTCTGCACAGCCTGTGGCATGCTGCGATTAGCAGAGCCACAGTCCTGAACAAAAGCCTCAGCTAGCACAGTGACCACAGCATCACTTTTAGAATCAGCCTGCTTTTAGAGGACAGAAGATATGTTTGGAAGTGACCGGTATCAGTGTAAAATAGAACCCCAGCACCCAACAGGAGTTAAAAGGGCCTTTAGGGGTTTATTGGCTCCACTCACACTGCAACATTGAAAATACTCAGCTCTGACACAAAATATGGCTCCAGCCTCATGCTGTTGACAGGGGGAGGTCCACAGCTGCTTCGGAAACCCCAAAGTCAAGTCATTTCGTTTAATGCCTCTTCCTCAGGTGTCAGCCCTTTGTTCCTGTGCTCGGCTCACTCCGGAAAATAGCATGGTTAACATCCAGCGGGCAGAGAGACCTCCCCCTTGTGTCAAAGTGGGAAACACTCATCTATGGCGAGTATAAAACCAGACAGCATTTTGTGCTTATGAAATAACCGTGCAGTTAACATTTGAAAGAGCTCTGAGGATACCCCTTCCCAAAATAACAAAGCTAGCAGTGAGCAGAATTAGAGCATTTGGTTTCCTTTCCTACCTAAAACCTGCAGATATTAATATACAACAAATTATTTTCAAAACAAAGAAAAACCTTCCAGGAAAGTATACAGATTTTGATCATTTCCACTAGTGTTCTGCCTTGCTCTATTGAAACAAATGTAGCAAAACGTTTTGGCCTTGGGTGCACTGGAGATCTGCAGAGAAACCTCTCAAATTCTCATTCTAAGTATTTAGCAGTAATGGAAGTTGGATGAAAAGAAAGTAAGTACATTACTAAATAAGCCAACTTAACAGATAATTTTAAATCAAAGCACGTAGTAAGGCCTAACCTTACCATTTTACAACAACATCATAAATCTTTGGCATCAGTAAGCTCTAGCTGTAACGAGCTCAAGAACAGTATCTCACAGTAACTCTGCCTAAAAGGCAGAGGAGCCTCAGCCCAAGCAATGGTTGGGACTCCATGAACTATCAATGTTAATTCAGCACAATGAGCCGAGTACTGGTACTCGCATATTTCTACCACTTACTTGTAGGTTTCATTGTGCAAGAGCAGGTATTGGTTAGAGTTTAGGTTAGCTACCAGGTACAGGGACAGTTTCTCTACTTGAACTAGATCCTTCACACCTATGAAACCTCAATTCAGGATTTCTCAAGAGCAGGAAGTTTTCTTTCCTTCTTAAGGTTCTTGTATTTAAAAAAAAAAAAGAAAAAAACAACCCACATAAAATCTAGATAATACCATTATTTCTAGAGAAATTGAGAGAAATAGCACTCTTAATCCAACGGGGTGTTCAAATCTGTTGTGGTTTAAGCCCAGCCAGTAACTCAGAACCATGCAGCCACTCACTCACTCACCACCTTTCCTCCCCACTCCAGGAGAGATGGTGAGGAGAATCGAAAGAATGTAACTCCCTCGGGTTGAGATAAGAACAATCCAGTAACTAAGGTATAACAGAAACCACTACTGCTACCACCAATAATAATAATGGTAAGAGAAATAACAAGGGAAGAGAATACAAACGCTCACCACCTGCCAACCAATAGCCAGCCTGACCTGAGCAGTGATCTGGGCCTTCTGGGTGACTGCCCCCAGTTTATATACTGGGCATGACGTGCTGTGGTATGGAATATCTCTTTGGCTAGTTTGGATCAGGTGTCCTGTCTCTACTTCCTCCCAGCTTCCCGTGCCCCTCCTCAATGGCAGAGCATGAGACTGAAAATGTCCTTGGTCAGAGTTAAGCATTACTTAGCAACAACTAAAAACATCGGTGTTATCAGTATTGTTCTTAGACTAAAGTCAAAACCACAGCACTGCACCAGCTATTAAGAAGGAGAAAAATGACTGCTACCGCTGAACCCAGGACAAAATGCAGAATAAGGCGTGATGTTTACTAGAATTTGGCAGGGAGCTGCTTAAATGAATTGGAGAGATCCCTCGAGCACTTCCATACCTGCAAAAGCCTGGTCAAGTGGTTCAAGTTCAGATTTCCATCATTTAACACTATTAGACATGCTTTAACAATGTTTCTGCCCTGTGCCTCCTATGAAAGTAAGTTGGAATTCAGCAATGAACCATCACAAGATGCTGGGTTTATGAACTTCTATTTGGATTTCAAACTCCATGCGGATAAGCTCATGAAAATCCCAAATAAAATTTTTATCATCTAGCAACAAGTATTACTGAATTTCCTGGCAGAATAAACCCAAGATAATCTAAGACTAAAGCTAAATGAATAGTAACTAGAACTGTATACATATATAACTTCAATAAGGAGTGTATTGGCTTCAAATTCAGTCTTCACACAAAAAAAACAACATGAAGGTATCTTCTTCACTTGCAGAAACAAAGACTGAAGTTCATCAAAATCTTTTACTTTCCAATTTTATAGCTAATGGAAATCAACTCGTCCACAATGGAAAAAAGCAAACCTGCAGGAAAGAATAAAGAAAAACAAGAACTGTCAAGATAGTTTTATAAAGTGATCCTACAATTCAGGAAGCACTGTTCCAGAAGACACACAGCCAACCAACCACCCTGGTACTGCAGGCACCTCTGCCGTTAAATAGATCAGACCTTTATTTACTAGGGCTGAAGATTCTTTACCTTCTGGAATTCAAAACATTTTCTCCAAGCACTCTCCTGCTAGATTAGTAAGGATTATCTGCTTGTTGAAGGAAAAGATTAAGCTCCTCCAGACAACTACCAAGCACACAGTGCGCACAGGACAGGTCAGAGGCACCACATCGATGCGGACGGAACACATCTGCTCCACAAAGGCAGCGTGTGAGCTGGCCCTTGTCTGGCTGCCAGGTCACATTCCTCCTGCTGCTGCTACCCAGAGCTTCAGTCAGGGGCAGATGCACAGGAGCCGTATGTTACATTACATGAGCACACCATCTGCTAAGCACAGACACAGCCTGCAGATACTCCCTGGAAGACTCACAGGCATGCACAGCAGGGCAGAGATGGATTCCCTTGTGCCTTGTACCTCACCAGAGGTGCTGCTCCAGCATTGCCACCAAGTCCTTGTTTTGTGTGTGAACAGTCCTCAAACCCCACCAGGACGATATTTACAGGAAGAAAAACCTTTGATGGCACCTGGCATCGTCACTCACTTGTAAATAAACAGGATCAAACAAAGCCCAGACAGAATTAAGAGCTACTCAAAATGCAGGACAGATGTGTTAGCTGTGGCTGAGCAATACGGTGCTCAAAACAGACACAAACTCTGCTATTATCTGGGGAGTATCCCTTCAAGAGCATCAGCAGGAGTTTTCACAGCTGTAAGTCCCTCTACCTTACACCATCTGGCAAAAGGGATTTGATTTACATTAAACCACTCAATCTGAACCAACCAAAAGTCTAATTCCAGCAAAGCAATAAAGATTTCCCTGTTGCATTTCATTTTAAACTTACTGTGGTTTTAGGCTACTGGTCTCACAGGGAATGTTCCACCCGGACACCCCTGTTATCAAGCTCTTTATTTAACACAATAAAATTGTAACTGGATTTGAAAACATCATGAATTCATTATTAAGAATCTCAAAGAGGCACTTCTAGGACTTAGGGCAACATTATCAAAGCCAAATCTTAAAGACATTTTAATACTTGGCTTTATACTTCCTAGGTATCACTTCAAGTCAGGTAGAATTAAAAACAAACCAGGTTAGAAGGACCCTTCGAGGTTTAAACTCAACTTAGATCAGGTTGTTCAGGCCACAAGCCCATGTAACACCAGTGAGGAGCAAATCTCTTCATCCTGCATGGGCTCAGGCTGGTTCCTTTGCACCTGGAGGCACAACTGGAAAGCTGGGATGTCAAATGTGCTGCCTGCACCAGTACAGCCACCTCTGCTGTGCATGCGATATAAGCATACCTCCATACGCTATTTGTCACGCTCCATTTATCCCTTCAAATGCTCCTTCTAGGAATCCTGTGCAGGTTCATTTGGGATTTGCAGCACAGAAACCCCAGAAGATGCAGTTGTTCTTATTCCCGGTATGTTATGTAAATTGATGGAGCTTGGAGTTCACAGTCATGAGCAGAACAGTGATCATTTCACCTCCATTCCTGTACCATTCATCACATCCCATAGGAGTGCTGCTCAACACTGCCATCACTTAATTCCCCACATTAACAGATGTTTGGAGTGAGCAAGACTCTTAATGGAAAATCTAGGACAAAACAACTGATTTTGTGCCTTGGTCTGAAAATAACGTGAGAACATGGCTGGAAACAGGCTCTGATGCTACATTATGTCACTCCACAATAGTCCTTTTGATCCAGGCATGATGTTTTTCTGTCATTTCTACCAGACCCACATGCACGGAGCCTCAGAGCCCCTGTGTACCCCTGGTTACTCAGGAACACACACTAGCTCAAGACTTTTTGCTCCTCATTATTTATAACTCCTTCAGTAGCAGCTTCATTCCATGCAGAAAACTGCCCTCCTCAACCACTTCCCCCTGCAGAGCCTCCTAGATCCCCATCTTGAAGAGATGCCTTTAGTCCAGCCCTGCTATGTAGATCCCAGTTGCCTCCAAAGCACAGCCTGACCTTGTCTCAGTGACATCACTCTGGAGAAAGGAGTTTGTTACTATCTGGACTTTCTTCTCCAGTAAATCCACCCAAGGCAGCATCCCTGACCAGTACCCCCCACACTGGAGGAGACCAAAACAACAGTGAGCCTGGGGAAGAATGTACTGTAAAGAAAACAGACTTTATCTCAATACCAGGGAGACCAGGAAGGTAACCTTGGGTTTAAATACAGCTGTACCAGTGAATCACCAGGTGCCCTGAGACAATATACAAAGAACAATGTCTCCCTGAGCTGGCCAGACCAGCATTGGGGAAGCATATACCGTGGCTGAGCACAAAGTATAGAAACCAGACAACTAAAAAAATAAACTCTGAAGAAAGCCCAGGGCCTGAGCCTGGTATCTGTGTACGGGTATCTGAATCTGAGTACTCCTTCCCGGTGACTGCAGGCAGTAAGCACCATGACAGTGAGCACATGGACCAGTAACAGGCATCATATTTATATTTGGATTCAACTGTACACTGCAACTGCTGCATTATGCTTATGCTGTGACTTCAATTATGACAGGACAAGGGGTAACAGGTTAAAACTTAAACAGGGGAAGTTTAGATTGGATATAAGGAAGAAATTCTTTACTGAGAGGGTGGTGAGGCACTGGAATGAGTTGCCCAGGGAAGCTGTGAATGCTCCGTCCTTGGCAGTGTTCAAGGCCAGGTTGGATGAGGCCTTGGGTAACATGGTTTAGTGTGAGATGTCTCTGCCCATGGCAGGGTGGTTGGAACTAGACGATCTTAAGGTCCTTTCCAACTCTAACTATTCTATGATAAATCAAAATCTTCCATAACACCAAAGATACCAAGCAAGTAAATTTGATATTAAACTCTCCTTGAGTGGAATATCCTCAAGAGCCTGGCCACTGGACTCAGACAGGCAAGAAGGCAACATGTCACACACAACCTGGGAGCACCCATCCTGGCACTCGGGCCTCCTCCCAAACGCTCATCCCTCACTGCTCAGCCAATTCTTCTTCACCTCTGAAATCATTGTTTTAAGAAACTCACTTGTGCCTTGTCCCCAGCTCTGCACTTCATTTTCTGTTACACCCAGATTGAGGTGTGCACAACACAGAACTGAATGCCTGAAGGTCAAAACTACAGGATCACAGCGATTAACACTTTGGCTTCCTGCCATGAAGAATCAGGATTTGAAACAGACCCCAAAAGGATATTAAGAAATGAGAAGGCAAAAATGTAGTTCTACCTGCACAGCAAGCAGATGCTATTCATTTGAAAGGAAAACACTTACTGTTAGTGAAATCCCTTTATACTCGTATCCCTGATCCTCTGCACACTTGAAGTTTGACTTGTCCAGCCTTCCAGCAGCAGAAATGTTAATGTTTTGCATGCGAGTTGCTTTCTGGGCTGTTCTTTTACCCTACAACTCTAGATACGTTACTGAAGCCATAGACTTCACAGGAGGTGATACCCAAATAAAGTATCTCCAAAGCATACTGCAAAAGGCTCCGCTTCCTGCTGCCCCAGATATAGCAATTCCTCTGGGGAATGGCAAACAAGAATCTCTAAAAGGGTTTTCCTGTTAAATCTTTTCTTGTTAAGATGCAGAAGAGAAAATCTGCTTTGTGACAGCAGCACTGCAGGGAGTTAAAACTGAAGGGTCACAATAGAGGCACATTTACAACAAGAAGCTCACTAGAGGAGAGACCTAATACCTTGCAAACGCTGAACAGGGCAAGTTTCCAATAAGCAGCTGTTCCTCCAGAAATCAAACAAAAAACCTAACTAAACAACCCATCACACATGCAGGCCCACTGCCATTCCCGAATTAGAATAAAGAGCCACGCAGAAATGTACGTAGTGACAAAAAAACCAGCCAGAAATTCAGCCTGCTGTAGTACAAACACAGGCAGAGGGAGTTCGAGCCTGCCTCCATTTCCTCCACACTGTCCTCATTACCGAGCAGCAACACACGGCTGTCGATAAACCCAGTCCCTTCGCCCACATCACTACAGGAAGCACAAACAAGGAACTTCTGAGAGGCTGCTGTAAACAAGGTGCTTAAACAAAACAAAACATCAAAGAAAAGCTTGAACAGCACATTGCTGCCCTTGCCAGCAGACACGTGCTGCAAACATGCACCTCTTCAACATCCCAAATGTAAGATTTGAGCCAACATGGCTCCCTTTTCTTTCTCAGTGGTGCTTTCCAGCATCAGACACCCAGATTTGACTCAAAAGAACACCTCCAAGAGCACCACTGCTACCGTTCTAAGCTAGCAACATTTAAAATGGATTTTGGCACAGATGTCTGCTCTTACATCCACAGTAGTAAGCTGAAAATGAAAAATGTAAAACTGAATTAAAAGCTAACCTTGGAAAACTGAGCAGCTCCCATTCCTACCATTCTGGGAGGAGGGAAGTATGGGTGGGGGACAGTGTAAGACATAAAACTCTTACGTGTTTTTGCAGCACAGCGCGTTGAAGCCATCAGACAGGCTGTGACTGGTTAAAAACCCCAGGCAGACAGGAGCAATACCACTCTAATAATGATTTCAGACAGCATTTCACTTTCAAGCAGGTAATGAGCTGCTCAGCTAAGGCAGAACTTTCTCTCTTGTCACACTGAACAGCTTAGCCCAACTGTTTCTTTAAAAGCATCTTAACACCAGAAGAGCAAGGCATTAACAGCAGCCGGTGGCACCAAGTCACTGACAGGAGTTCCTGTCCATTACCAAAGGCTGCCTCCAGCCCAGCAACCCATGATGAGCAGGAGGGCAGAGCCATGATCACCTCTGAATCAGCACTGCAAATCACTCACAAGGAAGTCCCTAGGTTTGTACCTGTAATTCCTCAGGTATTTCACCAGCGTTGTCACTCAGAGTCAGCCTTCCCAACCACGGCTTCACTGCTCCTGCTCACTCGATGAATTACACTGGGAGTGGCTGGGGTGGGAGGCAGAGAGGTGGAAAACAACCAGGAAGAGAGAGGATGGTTTCTTGGGTGGGAGGGCCAGTTCATGTAGCAGATGAGCTAAGATACCAGGCACCAGCTCACTGACCAGCTTATAAGACTACACTGGCCCAAGACCTATGTTCATAGACACACATACACACCTCACAGTTCCCCAAAAATCCGCCACTGAGAAAAACAAAACACCCCCACATGCAAATAAAGATCATCCTTTCTGGGAAAGAAATAACAACAGACATGAAAGAAGTACCAGACCTCATTAACAAAAATAAACACATGGATTATGTTAGAGGCTCTCTGAGCTCCCAACTACGCAAGACCATTTTTCTGAACTCCACTGGCAGTTCCCACATCTTTTCCTGATATCTGAGGCCAGCCCAGGTACCAAAAGACAGGATCATACCCTTCTGGTTTAGGAAAAGAAACAAGAATTAAGAATGCCACAAGTTTTTAAGAGGGCATTCACAGGACAGCCACTTACCTATTGCTCAGACATGTTAAAGTCAACTTGTAACCACCTGAAACAATAGCAGCAGCTACTTCAAAGAACAAAATGACATATTAGAACAATGCTCACATACTACTGCATGGTTCTTTATTTGCTACCAGGCATGTAAAGACTAATTAAAGCACTAGTTTACAACACACCTACTTATTTAACCTGCAAGATAAAACCATCGACTTTAAGAGCCTTGTCAGACAGCACCCAGTGTCACTGCTCCCAATGGGGCTGAAGCTGCTCCAGTGTTATCTCAAAATGAAAAGTTTGCACTCTAATTATAATAAGTTGGAAGAAAGCCACCACCTTTTCTTAATTAAAGAACCTCGCGTTTAAGAATCTGCTAGAGTTTATTCATACAGGCAACTGATTATTTGAATAAATACCACACACCAGCACTCCCAAAAAAGCTACCAGAAGCATCCCCATAAAGGCTTTTGAGAAAACCAAGCTGGACTAAGGGGAGTCTATGGCACATTAAAAGAAAGGAAGCAAATACAGGATGAATCCATAGTGGAAGAGAGATTCCAGCTATAAACTGTTCAGCAGATTCCTCAAAAACAGATGGAATAAGAGATGAACAGATACGCAGCAAAAGTGGCTGATGATCCTTTGGGATTGGGCACAGTAAAATCTAAAGCTGTTCACAGTTGCTGAAAGCTCTCACAATGCCAAAAGACTAATGAAATGGCAGATAAAGGCTGAAAGTTGGTAAACAGAAAAAAGAACGCAGGTTGGAGAAAGGCAAACATTTCCAATCTGTGTTAACTGCTGGAAGGGAAAACAAACCAAACCAAAATACAACACGTTCTCACAGTGAGTTCCCTGAGAACATTAGTTTGCTGCTCAGTAGTACTCAAATAAGATACCAGGAATTATCAGAACAAAAGAAGGAAAAACACACCTAGAAAGCCTTTGGTCTGAGCTAGTTACAGATATATAACGCCTCTATATATCTGTCAATAAAAGGCCAGACACTCAAGCCCATGTTCATGTGGTTCTCAAGAGCAGAGAGAATAGCTGCAATGAGCGGCCAAGGGTCAGGAGAGCTCACCACAGTCATCTGGCACCGACTGGGTGATACTGGGAGGTGCTACAGCATAACAAAGACAGGAAAAACTACAACAGATACAGAGAGCAGGCTCGCAGAGTTCAAACCCGGCACAGCAAATGTAACCAAAATACGTAAGCAACTTAACTGTGGGAGACGATAATTTGATGCCTGTATTCAGGAACAAATGTCTAAGACTCACGCTTTAGCTCAGGGCTGGAGACGGCAACCCCACTGGCAAGGGTATCAGCCCTGGTCACTCCAGCAGGAAATGGAAGGAAGCCACACCTTCAGCGTGCGGCTTCGGCAGTCTCCAAAACACCAAAATACAGACACTGCTTTTGCCATACAGACAGTGTAGGTGTAACCCAGCACTGTGCAGCTCAAGGGACTGGGCACAGCAGCTGGAACACCTCTAACAGAGCCAGCCACCACTATGCCACCACATCCAGCAGGAAGCACCGTGCCCTGAAGTCTCTGGGACTCAGTGTGATCAATCCAAACCTCAAGATACATCTTGTAAAAACACTGAGCTGTCATCCTGCTTAGATAGGAAGTTGAACATTTGCTTTCTGTCTGCTAAAGCTTTACAGGCTGGTTCAAAAGAACACAATGCTCCTGTAGGGCAAAGCACAGAGAAGTGAAGCTGCTGTGGTGTGTGTGAGCTTTGAGCCAGGCAGGGCGATTTGTGAACCATGACCCAAGCTGTCAGGAGACACAGAGCAGCGTTCATGCAAGGGGAAGCGCTGGATCTAGTGATGCATTACATATTCCTGGCCTTCCAAGAGGAATTTTTCTACAGAGGAGGAATGGAGACGCACTAGTTAAAGCTACAGACCCCCTGTGCTGCTGGCTGAGCCTCTGCACATATCAGAGCATTCCAACAGAAGGAATAGCTGTCAGGACCTTCTGCGGCTCTACCAAAGCCAAGGAATAGTTCTCTCCCTTGGCCCCGCTGTACCCGAGCACAGGGCGGTGCCAGCGAACTAAGTCCAGCTCGAGTTCGGATTATTTATTGTAACAGCCCAAATAATACAGCTTCGCCAACATAACCGCGCTGCTTCTAGCGGGTTCCCGCACGGCTGCCCCGCGAACCCGGCACCGGAAAGCCCCGCACCCCTCCAGACTCGGACACAGGAGGCTGCCCCGGGGCTCTCCGGATCATGGCCCCGCACGACGACCAGAACAGCCCGCGGGACCGAGCCCCACTGCGCCGTCCCGCAGCCGCCGTGCCAGGCCCGTCCGGGGCGCAGGTCGCCATGGCAACCCCGCCCTCCCTCTCTTTCCCCCCGGTTCCCGCTCACCTCGGAGGGGCGGCGGGCGCCGTGCGGGCGCGCCGCGGGCGAGCGGGGCAGGTCAGTGCATACCGTGCGGCGGCAGCACCGGCGGGCGAGGGGCCGGCGGCCACGACGGACACCGGCGGGCGCTTCCTCTCCCCAGGCACCGCGCAGCAAGGTGCCTCCCCATAGGCTGCCCGCCGGCACGTGACCGGCAGAGACCGCGCAGGCGCAGAGGGAAAACCCCGCTCCGTGAGGCCACGAGGGCAGCCGCGGGCAGGCAGCAGAGGAACCGAGGGCGCTAATTAAAGGGAGTGTTTAAATTAGCGAGGCAGCTGCGGGCACTACCGCTGGGAACAGGGGATGCAGCGTGTTCATGTCCCCGTGTCACCTCTCCCGCCGTTTCCCTCAGTCCTGCACTGTGAGGGACACCCAGTGACCTGTCCCACTGCTGGGGCTTCATGGCAGTAATGACTCTAATCGTGAAATTGTAAGATTTAAAGGTTTTCCCTTGTGGTTGAAGCTTGATATTATCCTTGATATTTCAGTTAGAAGGGACCTACAGTGACCCCCTCAGGGCTTGACCGAAAGCTAAAACATACTATTTTCCTTTTACAGAGAAGGGCAAAACAGAGTTTCCTTTCCAGCAGTTTCATTCAAATAGTTTTTTCACATCTAACTTGTTTATTCATAGGCAATGCAGACCCACAACTACCACATCTCCCCCAGCAAGGACAAGAGCTTTGGAGGTCTTTATTGTAGTCACCAATGTGTAGAAAAAACTTTTCTTCCTTGCTTTTTTACCTATCAGAAGGAGCTCAGAGAATCACAGCACGGCAAGAGAGCTCAGTTAAAGGGGCTAGAGGGCATGTTTTGCAGTAGTGCTAACAGCAGCAAGCTCTGCTGCCTCTCCTAAACACATCTGCATTCCCCTGCACCTCACTCAGCAGCCAGCTTTCCAGCCAGCTGTGATCAAAAGCACCAGATATCTCACCCCAAAGTTTCATGAATCACTGAAGGCATGTGAAGGCATGTAAAGAGGGCATTCCCCACCCTAGAGATGAAGGGTGACTGCAGCCATAAAGGGGTTTTGTTCCCTCCCTAGAGCAGGCCCAACGTGTTGACCTGTCTAATCAATGTTAGAAAGATAAAGTGGCAGAATTACTTTATACTTCTTAAATTGTTTCCTTTAATAGGAAGTGCTGCTTTACTCTACCTTGTGCTTCTGAAACATTTGCGTTCCAAAAATATACAGTGTACACATACTCTGTAGCTATAGATACAAACATTTACAAAGAAATGAGCAGGCTGGAGTGGACGAGCTTGGGAAAAATCTCACACTTTTCTTGCTGGCCCTCCTAGAGCAAGACTAGGTGGGCTCAGTGTGCCATCAACTGATCAGGGCTAAGGAGAAACACGATTGAGAAATGTAGCCTTGGTGAGTCCATGAAACAATGGGGATCAAGAAAACTTCCACACGCTGCAGAGGTTTGAAGGTTTTGTTGCCTCTTCCCACCCTCGCCTTTTGTCCCTATGATCTGCCTTAGCATCTGCAGCCCACATCCAAACCGACTGCAGCTGACCCATCCGCATCTTCTCCACATCCGAAGGGCTGATCCCTCGCACAGGCACTGCTCACCTTTACACCAAAGAGGAAAATGTGGTTCCCGAGACATTTGGTTTCATCTGCAAAGCTTCCTCAAACTAAGGGAAACCGGGTACACTCTACAGTCCTAGCGGATCGGTCGGTATGGGAATGTCATTCCTGGTATAAACGTTTGAACGGGATGAGCCGGGAGCGCTGGGTGAGCCGGGAGCGCAGGGTGTGCGGCATGTGCGGGGTACCCCAGGGGAGGAGTATGGATGTGAGGATAGAATCCTGGTGGCAGAGCGCCATGGGTCGGTTGCTGTACCGGACCCGAGATCACCAGCTGGAGCAGGCTGTGGAGAGGAATTCAGACAGACATGAGGATTATTCAGAGAAGGTTTTTGTCACAGCCCTGCCCACCCCACGAGGGACTGACTCTACAGACAATTCATAACCAACACACAGCAATGCTGAGGCAAGAGGACAGTGACTCAATTATGCTCTTTACAGCTTCCAGAAAGACTTTTCTTCCCTCTTTCCGTTTTTCTTAATAAAATGTGGCTCCTCTTTGCAAAGAGGCAAGAAGCACAGTGCAGTTAAGCTTAGGGTCAGATAAAACAAGCAGGGAGTTGGGGATGGGATAACTCTGGGGCAGGTTCCACATTGTAATTTCATTTTCCCTTTCTGTGCATTTATTCTAACACAGTCTGGACAAGATCATCCACATGGTGGGAGTCACTGAAGTGTCCTTCAGTCAAGAGTCCAGCTTGCAAGGGAAGAAATAGCAAGCACTGTCTGTCACCTTTATCCTTGTGCTAACCTGTGTGTGAATAAAGGCTGACTTTCAGAAAGTAAACACAAATTTCTAGGGGAGATTTTGCCCCACCAGCCCCCAAGTATGAGCCTTGGAATACGTATCAAAACTGACATGGCTGTAGAAAGGCCTCTTACTTGTTATGCGGTAGCCTGGAGCACACAGTTCTCAAGTCGTCTGAAAGAGGACATAAGACATCACGGTAAGGGTAAAGCAGAAATCAGAGCAATTTTCCTCTCCACTCTCCTTTCTAGGAAAGTCAGATTACCAAAAAAGCTCCAGTCATCAACAGATCCAGAATCCCAACTCTCAGACCAAAAACCTCCATAGGAAAGAAAATGTTTCTCCATCTCACCGGTCAGCTTTCCATACCAGACACTTAACTGTATGTAATTAAGACACAGGAAATAGAAAATATGACTCTGTCACTGAACATGGCATTTATGATGAGGTCAGAGCAAGGCAAAACTTACCCAATGCCTGTTCTGTGTTGGTTTGGGGTGTTTTAAAACAGTGCTAGCGTAAAGAATGGGTTGGGGTTTTTTTTCCCTGTTTATCAAGTAGAAATAGCACCTTTTTTACCATCACCAAACTTCTGCTAAAGCAGAACAGCTAGAACCACGGTAATTAACAGCATACCCTGCTCATAAGAGTCCTTTCAGGAATAGCCTGAGAAGAAAGTGTGCCTTTGTAGATAAACAAACTTCCAAAACACTGAAGTAACTGTTACTTCAGCAGCTACTTATCCTGAATTACCTTCCACTTCCATAGTAGGAGCAAGCGTTCAGAATGTACCATGTAAACAGCTCAGAAAAAAACACAGCTGAAATAAGCCATTAACTTAAAAAAAACAATGCACTTTTCTGCTTGTTTTTATTACACCGAGAGCTACTTTGTATGTAAAACGTTAGAAAGCAGAACACTGAGATCTTACCAGTAGTGCTAGTTCAACCACAGCAAATAGGTCAGGCACCTGCTTAGGCAGAGGCCACTCTCTGCATCTGGGGTCTGCACTAACTGTGTGGCTGCTGGGAAGCTTTAAACCCTCTGGTCACACTAAAAATTACCTGTTTTCAAGAGGATGTATAAAGAAAAGAGTCTGGTTGACCCTGTGCTGCGTCTGCAGGTCTTTCAGAAAGAGCTGGTTTTAGAGACAGGACAGAAAGACAAAAGCCACAAAAACAGGCTTCTTTACTAGGTTTAACTGAAACCATACACACCGTAATGGGGTCTCATTACAGGACAGCTGAAGGCCCACAAGTTCCAGATGAAGAGTTTTGGTTTGCTTTTCAAACATCTTGTCTAGCATACCCACCCCATGGGTTTATCCGCTTCACAGACTCTCCTCCAGCAGCAAACCCAGAGAAGTCAAATTGAAGCACAATTAATCAGTGCTTTTTAAACAGTTACAAGCAATTCTGAGGGATTCAAACTTATCCCTGTGCCAACTCTAACCCCCCTGTGCACACTGCAAGGTCAAAGATAAGCTCTTCAGTTCTGCAAAGCAACACACTAGCCACCTGCAACAATGATCTCTCCTTTCTTAGTCTCCATCCAGTTATTTTTCCTCAACTATTTCCTGCACTATTGCTTTCTAAGAGCAGCAAATAACTACTTCCACTGTGAACACATTGATCTTTAATACCCTCACCCCCAAACTCTCTCTTACAACTTCTGCACGCTGGAGGAAAAGAATCCCGTGCCAGGGTCTCTGCTAGCCCCACTGACAGCTTACCTCTAGTGCACAGGAGTGCTCCTGATGCCATGGCCACTTGCAAAGCCTGAGCCAGTCTGTCTAGAGCCAGTTCAATCTCTTTGGATGCATTGAGAGGATTGAGTTCATCAGATAGTCTATTAATTTCCTCAATGAGTGGAACCACATGGTCAAAGGGTACTAGCCCCAGGCGCCCATAAAGGTTCTTCTCCGTTAAATGCCCCTGAAGCATCATGAGAACCTGCAGGACACTTAGATGCAGTTTTGAATACAGCTGGTGGCAATCTCTGTCTTCTCCTGAAGTCGAGTCCTTGGCAATTTTGCTGGGAGGATGTCCATTTGAGAGAGAGGCTTTCTTCTTTCTTTTATAAGCCAAGGGGGCCTTCACACACCAACGGATCAGTCCAGTCAGTGGGGTGAGCTCTAAAAACCCTATTGGCAGGTTGGCTGCAATAGGAGTGTTTAGAAAGGTGATGAGGATCAAACGGGGGTCTTCAAAGATCCAGGACACAATCAACTCCAGCAGATCCGAAGGAGGGATGAGGTCATCTGAAGATAGGAAAGTTATTGTTGGGTAAGACGGGCCTTGCGCTGGAGCACAGGACAGCAATCTTTATTTAATCTCTCACACACCCCCTTCCTGCACTGTCACAATTACAATTTCACAACCGCTCAAACTTTGCGGGTTTTTTTCAAGACACCAAAGGTAAGATGCTTGTTTATCCCAGGGAAGACTTTCCTGTCAAATTCACCTTCTCCACCTATTCTGAAGACACCACCAAATGCCAACATTTATCCTCTTTCCCAGCAAAGGTGCTTCTGACGTTTTCTTCTCTACCACCCATCATCTGCCCAATTTTTCTTTAAACTCAGTCTCCATTCATCCCTTGCCACAGGAAGTACAATGGACAATGGAACAGGAAAAACTTGTTGGCACTTCTTTCTCTTCACGCTATTCATTTCCTTTTAGACTCATCTAAACAAGCATGTCTGGCGGAAAAACTTAACATGACAACACAGTCACATGCCAGGTAAAGGATTATAGGATTATGTAAAGCTTCAAGAAGTGAAAGGTGGTAATGAGCTGCAGCATGGCTACAGACAAGAGAAACGCTGACTTCACAGCAGTTGCACATCATCCTGCCACAGGGGCGGGCTACTGGACTGAGCAACATACTTTGCTGCTTGTTGCATGCAGCCTCAACAAAAAGCTCAGCACAGAATTATCTAGTCAGGTTTTTTGTGCCTGAAATGACTTATAGGAGAAATCATCTGGACTACAGAATTACTCATGTGCTCCAGATACAGAATTGGTATTTTTCAGTATTCAGCTTTTCTGAGAACTCAGTTTCAGAGATACTGCTGTCTGTGTCATGCACTCCTGTCCTCAGGACATGGTAGAGACTGCCCACTTACAGCTCGCTCTTTGAAGAGCAAGCTTCCTTTTCTTGTATCACCAATGATATCTCTAATAAAGCAAGGAATTAAAAAACCAATTGCTTCCTATAACTCTTGCAATTTTCCTTCTGGCACATCCTTTAATCAGTTGTTTAAACTTGTAAGTGATTGCACAAAACAGACATAAAATACTGAGGAAGAATATGCTATGAGCTCTACCAAATACTTAAAAGAAAAAAGTCTAAGCCTGCACCTCTCTCACTACCACCAAGCTGCTTATCTGGAGAAGACCATGCAAAAGATTTCCTTTATCAATAACAAATATATTTGCTTTTTTTGCATTACATGTGGTGTTGGTATTTAGTGTACGGTTGTTCTCTAGTCTACCATGAGCTTGCTTTCCGTCTCTCAGCTGTCTCTCTTTCTGAATAAATGAATCTTATTTTCACACCTACACGCTTCCAGTGTCTGAGCAACAACAGAGACATGTCATATCACTACCTGGTCACACATACAGTTAAAGAACACACTGGAGTACACTGTTGATTGCATTTCTCATCAGCGCTCAACAGAAACCCAGCTCCAGTTTGCAGACAGTCAGAATTTGTGTTTCTCCCCTTTTCTGAAGGATCCAGACTGACAGACAACCCTGAGTCTATCTGCTGAGCAGGTGACATGCAATAGGGAAGTTCAGCTGCCCAGCCCAAGCAGATCAGCTTTCACTCATAGAGCTGCTCCAGCAACAATGCTCCCATGTCCTTTGAATCTCTGTGGCGGACACTACGCTTTGTGTCAGGCATTACATGGCTGCTTCTCTAATGAAGACTTTACCTTCAGTAGATAAAAAATAACCAAGTGGTTGTTTTTATTCTCACCCCAGTGAGAGATGAGGCAAGAGCCACACTCCTGAGCTGCTTCTGGCAATCATTCCATGGTCACAAGCACCTTTAGAATTTCAGCAGTTAATTCCCTTGCAACAGTTAACCTGTGTTGCATTATACTGCTCCTCTTACTTCCAAAGACACAGCTTGGAAACACTTACCTGAAGAGAGGTCATAGAGAGCTGTGACAGATGTAATGAACTGGCAGCAGAAGCGAGGACTGGCACTGAATATCTGCTTCAGTGTCTGGATGGACCCTGGCACCAAGTTGCAGTAGTCATCGACCAAGGCTCGGGCCAGCCTCACGCAGTACACCGCAGGGGTTCGCTGCAGCAGTGTAGCACATGAGGAAAAGCAGGTTAAACCCAGCCACAGAAACTCCTACAGAGCCAACTTCAAAGTTTGTGGTGCCTATATACTGTGCCTGCCCCCATCACCCAGCCTCTCTGCTGCTTCAACACTTGTGTTTCCAGTTTTCCAAAATTCAAGAGTGCTTTCTCTCTCTGCATATAAAATATTCACTCAGAAATAAAATTACTGTTTCACAGTACTAAATAGGTGGTATTTCATGTTTACGATATCTGTAGTTTAAAATTAAAACATTTTACATCAGTATTTTTACTTAGATTGAGATTTTATTACTTCAGCAACAGCTCTGTAGTTCAACTAGTTCAGTAACCTCTCAGTTGTGCTTGACATTTTTAATGTGGAAAAAATTCTGTGCAATCCTCATGTCACTTAAGAGCTGGGATCTGCAAAAAGCGACACCTTCTTCTGCTATCTGGGTTACATCCCCTCTTCCCCCACCACAGCTCTCCAGGTGAGAAAACAGGGATCCCACAGAAACAGTATTGCTTTGCCTTCTCCCACCCTTCCCTCCTAGCACAGCCTTTCTGCTCTTACCCTTCTGTAGAACAGCTGACTTCTGCTTTTCTCATTAAGGCAGCAGCAGCAAAGATGCTGCTTCCTGACATCTACAGTGGAGAATCTCAATGGGCAAGGGGGGACAAAGGAGAGTCCTAACATACTGCATTCATGGAATCCAGACACCGGTATTTTGTGTGCAAATCTCAAGCCAGACAGGTATTTTGCGCCTCTTCTGCCATGCACAACCTTGCACATCAGGCACAGCTTACTTCCTAAACTGCAGAGTTGGCTTCTTTGGGCAACGTGACCATGAACTGCCATGGTTTTGTTCCCTGTGTTGGATGAACCCTCCACTGACCCCTTTCAACAGGCAGGGCTTGAGGGGGAGGAAATCGGTAAAACCTTCACTGACAGTAAAAATAACACCAAATTTTCTTCTGCCAGTGCCCACAGAAGTGGTTTGGCAGAAGTTCTCCCTTATGCTGGAACAGAGGAATGGACACAAGCACAGACACAGGGAGAACATAGCTGCAGCAGCCAGCTGTTTTATCAGCTTAAGCCGCCATAGGAGCAGCAGCTGACTGCAACCAGCTGCCACCAACCATTAGGCGACATTGCCCCAGCTCACCCATCGTGGCACTTCCCCCTCGCTCCTTCCCCAAGATTGCCCTGCCTGCACAAGAGCTGTACCTGCAGCCAGAAGGCAGCACACTCCAGAACAGGAACCCTGCACACAGCCACTGCCATGGAAACCAGCTTTCCTAGCAAAGCCATCCTGCTGTCATCTGCTTTGTTTCCTTGAGGGCTGAAGAGAGATGAGAAAATGATCTGCCGGACTGAATCCTTGGTTTGCTCTTGGAAATAATTGCACATGATCTCAAGGAGCTGCAGTTCCTGAAGTGAATTCAATCTCTGAAAGAAGACAAAAGCAAAACTGCAAAATACACGGGGGCTCTTGAAGAACCAAGAGGTGAAAAAGCAGGAAGAGTAAAGAGCTAGAGCTTCCTTAAGTGTTAGAAACTCAACCTTCATGCACAGCACACATACTCAGACTTCCTGAACCACCACTGCATTTACCTTGTTATAGGAAAAAGCTCTAGGTGGTGTCTGAATACCTGGATAACCAAGACTGGCTCTTGCTGCACCTGCAAGTGCTGCCCTGAACTGAGATATGAGACCAAGAGTAATACTGGGGTGAAAACTATTTCCTTCCTCTGCAAATAACAGCACTAAGGGTGTTGCTGGGCAGCTGCGGGTGGGGGTGGAGCAGGGAGGGTGTCACAGCTGGGCCCAGCAGACCACCATGCCCCAGGCCCATGCACCCCATCATTCACCAGCAGCTGTGGTTTCTGGTCACTGCTCTCTGGGAGGACCCAGATCCATCCCACAGCAGCCACCTAAAACCTCTCTTAGAGCCCAGCTGCAACGCTGTGAGCCTGCAGGTAGCTCCCACGGGCCTCTAGGTGCCCGTACCTCCCTGCCCTGGGGCCCTGTCTGGTACCCCAGAGTCCTGCCCAGTCCACTGGGGCCTTGCCAGCCAGTCCCCTCCTGGCCAAAGCCCCTCCGTCACCAGCACCCCAGGGACCATACTGGGGCCTCAGGCTCCAGCACCAGCGTCCCCAGGGCTCCCGAGCAATTGGGGCCTCGGCCTCCACACCCGGTCCCCGGGGCTGGGTCCGGGTGCAGCTGCCTGGTCCCACACCGCCAGCCCCAAGGCCTGCCCGGCTTCCCGCGGGCCTCGGCCCCCACCGCTCCCCGGACCCTGTCCGGACGCTCAGGGCCTCGCTCGCCCCCCGCTTGCCGCGGCCGGGGCCCACCTTGGGCGGCGCTCCGCGCTCCTTGGGCACCTGGAAGAGGAACTCCTCCAGGAGCTCGGAGGGGCCCTTGTCGACCAGAGGCAGCGGGGCGCTCTGCAGCTGGCTGCTGAAGTAGATGTCCAGGTGGTACAGCACCTCCTTGGCGGCGCTCAGCGCGTCCCGCCGCAGCAGCGAGTGCCGAATGTCGCTCATGGCTCACACCGGACCCGACCGGGCCCCTATGGACCCCCTCTGCCGTCCTCCAGCGCGGCGCGGCCTCCCAGCAGCGGACGCGCAGGGCGGACGGGCGCTACGGCGGCCCCACATGGACAAAAGGGGCAACGCGCGCTCGCTGCCGGCAGCGCCCCCTGGCGGGCTTGTCCTCAGCGAGGGTCTTGGGCCGCGGTGCGGGGGGGGGTCCAGCCCAGAGGGGTCTCTTAGCCCCGGGTATGGGGGTGTCGCTGCAGGGCCCCGCCGTTCCCTAAGGATCACCCGGCGTGGCCCCTCTGGCAACGCGGCAGCTGCGCTCGAAGGCCGGGCATCCGGCCAAGGCCGCTGGGGCAAGGCTGGGTGAGCTGCGGGAGTGTGAGGGGCAGCACCACGGGACCGGGCCTGACCCCGGTGGGCTCATGGGTCAGGCACCGCTGCAGGACCCGCTGTTACCGGAACTCGCAGCTCCACACCCCAGCACCAGGGCCATGGTGGGATGCTGCGCTCTGCCCCAACGCCAGCATCCCACCATCTCCCTTGTATCAATCGTTGTTGGCAATGCGGGAACGGTTGGTGTTGTTGAAATAAAAACTTTTTAAGGCAAATCCTAGCTGGTGATGAGCGAGAGGTGCCCATACCCCATAATGGAGAGCTGCTGATCCCCACGAGTGGTCTCTGGGGTTCACTCGCACCTTGCAGATCTCCTGTTGGTGTCTGTCGGCTCAGGCACACTCTCAGCGCTACCTGTGGCAGGTGGTGCTGGCACTGGTTTGAACTGGTTGACCTTTCGCTGAGCAGACCTTTGTTTCTGTGAGAAATGCCATATGAAGCCTGTGGCCTCACGGTCGTGGGCAGGGGAGCACTTGGCAAGGGGAGCGTGTCCCTCCCCATAAATGCAGGCGCAGATCTTTCCTCTTGCAGAGACCTTGCACAGCACCTAAGGTACGTCCCACTCCCCGCTCCCATCGCCTTCTGCAGCTCAGCTTAGTTTTGCCGTGACTGCTGGGGCTGAGCCTGGGCGCAGCTCACGAGCATCACCCGGGGTGGGTACGGTCCCTCTGCCGGGGAGGCTGCTGCACTCCCTGGGAGGAGGGAGGGTCTGCAAGGCTTTGGGCACTTTTTGGCACGACCGAATCACAGCATTACGAAATCATGGCATTACCGAATCACTGCATTAGCAACGGGAGAGACTGCGGTGTTAGAGGTGCCAGCACTTGCAGCCCTAGCAAGGATACAAGTGGGAAAGGAGAGGATTTAATTAGAGCAGAAGAAAAAGTGAGCCTGGAGGCAGCAAACCCTTCCTCATGTTGGGCTTCAGGTGCGCCGAAGGCTGGGGTGTTTGCTGGTCCTCCCAGCCCATCTGACTGGGGCTCCCAGCAGCATCAGGCACTCAGGGCACCTGAGCTGGGCTCAGATCCCATCCGCTGGTGAAATATTACCCGAGGGAGCTGAGCGCCACAGGAAATACTTCCCAAACACCTTTCCTGGTGGGTGGGAGCTGCCGCACTGCTCGCCAGGGAGTCCTGGAGACTCCAGCCTGGGTGAGGATGGGGCAGGGCAGTGCTGGGGGGCAGAACATCCCAGTAAGGGTGCTCCGGGCAGGGAAGGAGGTGGGGAGGTGTGTCGGGGTTGGGGGGGATCCATCCCTTGCTGTGTCCCAGCACAGTCATTTGGGGCACAGACCCTGGGGAGGGGTGGGAGAGGGACAAGCCAAGAGACCTTGGTGTCCCCGACTGCTGCTGGGGCACATCCCAGGCCAGGAGGAGCATCCAGGTGAATGAGGAACTGCTCTGCGTCACCATGAAATGGCGTTTGCTCCTTTGCCAGTGAGTTATCCGCTCTGGCCTCCCTCCAGGAGTGACAGGCAGCATGAGGCCTCATGTGAGGCAGGAGCACGATGGCGGGACAGGGATGCACCGTCCCTGGGTCCTGGTGTTCACTGGAAGACAGACACCTCCCAGTGAAACCAGTATGGCCAGGTGGTAATGCCCTGGACACCCCCGTCATCTGTGCCAAATCCCCATCCTAGCCAGGAGGGCTCCCACTCTGCCATCTGCACATGGGATGGCAGCCTCGAAGCAGGTGCTGTCACTGCTGGTTGCAGCTCTCCTGCTGCACATGGCCACCATGCTGAAGATCAGTGCTTTCAACATCAAGGCGTTTGGGGACAGCAAGATGTCCAACCAGACCATCGCAGATATCATCGTCTCTGTGAGTGCTGGGGGGAGAGGAGCGGTCCTGGCTGCTCTCTGGTCTCTGCGATGCAGCCAGCTTGGGGCAGTTGGACACCAGCTTTCTACAAGCATCCTTCCATCCACCCACCCATCCACCCATCCGTCCACCCATCCATCCATCCATCCATCCATCCATCCATCCATCCACACACCCGTCCATCCATCCATCCATCCATCCATCCATCCATCCATCCATCCATCCATCCATCCAAGCCTCCATTTAGCCACCCATTTGTTCTTCCTCCTTCACCATCTCCAACCTTGGGCTATCTCCACTCTTGCCGGTTCCCATCCAAGGATGGGTGATGCTTGGTGCTGCTCAGTTCCTCACTCAGAGCAGCCTGCAAGCGAGGAGCTGCTGGGGTGGTGGGTGATAGATAGCTGTGTGTTAGAGGGCACTGTGTCACCCTTGTGTTCCTCCAAGCCAGATGATGCTGGCAGAGGAGCTCCCTCCCTGGCTCTGGGGTCCCTCCTGCCCTCCTGTTGCCAGCCTGGGAGCCTTCACAGCCCAGCCCAGGCACCCATGGGTACCCCAGGAGCAGCTCCCAGCCAGAGGCGAGCAGCTCTGATTTGTCCCCCCAGATCCTGTCGGGATATGACATCACCCTGGTGCAGGAGGTCCGGGATGCTGACCTGAGTGCCGTGAAGAAACTCATTGAGCAGCTGAACAGGTGCCCCCGATAGCACAGGGCGAGGGGTCCCTGAAAAGGGGATGCTGGGGCAGATCCCAGCTGGAGCCTTGCTGTGCCAGGGCACCTCTGGCTCAGCCAGAGAGAGCCCAATGGGTACTGAGGGGCACCAGGAGCCTCCTTTCACTCTCTCTGCACCTCATTCCCAGCATGTCCCCACACCCATACAGCTTTTTGGATAGCATCCCCCTGGGCCGGACCAGCTACAAGGAGCAGTACGTCTTCATCTACAGGTAAGGGATGCTCCTGGATCCAGCGTCCCCTGTGTCACCTGCTGTCCTCCCTGGTGGCTCCCAAAGAGTGGTGGGTATGTTTAGAGGCCCTGGCTGCAGCAGGAGTGGTGCTGGAGGCTGCTCTGCTCTCCCTCTCAGGTTGGACATGGTCTCAGTGCTGGAAAGCTACTACTACAATGACAGCTGCGGCTCCTGTGGGACCGATGCCTTCAGCAGGGACCCCTTCATTGTGAAGTTCTCCTCGCCCACCACACGTGAGCAGAGCCGGTGCTGCGGCTGCCGTGACCTGACACAGGGTCCCCTCTGCACAGGGCTGATGCCAGGAGGGGGATTTGCACCCTAGAGCACAGCTCAGAGGCTCCACCAGTGTCCTTCACTGCAGCAGGGCCTTCTCCCACCCATGGGTGCCCAGGGGTCCTGGGTACCTGCCCAGCATGGCCAGCACTGCCTGCTGTTTCCCACCATGCACCATCTCCCATCACCTCCCATCATCATCATCTCTCACCATGTGTTCTCTTCAGTTGTGTGCCATCTCACATCTCCAGCTGTTTCCCATCTTTTCCCACATCCCATCACCTGTTACCTCCCATCTTGTGCTGTATCCCATCATCTGCTTCCTCCACTTGGGTGTCATCTCCCATCATGTACCATTCCCCATTGCTTGTCATGCCCCATCACCTGCCATCCCCATCGCATGCCATCTCCCGTCATGTCCCATCTCCCACCTTGTGCCATGTCTTACCCCGTGCCATCACCTCCACCTCCCAAGAACCTCTCAAAGGTGCACACACTCCCCAGTCTCTCTTCCACCTCCATCTCCTTCCCAAACCCACAGTGTCTTGGAAAAACTGATGGGAAACAAGCAGCAAACCCCAAACCACGTGCAGACGGATGCGACTCCCCACTGGAAATTCCAGCCTGGAGGGCAAGCAGACCACAAAAAGCCAATGCACCCTTTCCCTTTGGCAGCTTTTCCCAGCTGGTAGCTGGGGCTTGGCCAGGGGTAGTTCCTGGGGTTCCCACTCCCTTCCCGGGTGCTGCACCCGAGCCAGGGGCTAACGGCCACCTGTCCAGCAGAGGTGGAGGAGTTTGTGATGGTGCCTCTGCATGCCGAGCCCAGCAGCGCAGCAGAAGAGATCAATGCACTCTACGACGTCTATACTGATGTTGTCAACAAGTGGGCAACCGATGTAAGTGGTGCTGGGGAGCTCAGCTCCTGGGGCAGCCTGGGGTACAGCCACCACGCATGGACGTGTTCCATGGGACACCCCTTATGACCATTGGAGCAGGTACCACCACAGCAATGCCCAGGCAAGCAGCTGCTGGGTGGCTCCACTACCATTACTGGGGGCTTGTCCCTGCATGTGCTGGGGAGGTTTCTTGCTGCCCCTTGATATTTTTGGGAGCACGTTGTGCTCCCTAAGGTCCATGGGCAGGGACAGAGCTCGCTGCCCCACAGAACATCTTCCTCCTGGGCGACTTCAACGCTGACTGCTCCTACGTGACCAGCGCTCAGTGGCCGTCCATCCTCCTGCGCTCCCTCGACGCCTGCGAGTGGCTCATCCCCGACAGCGCCGACACCACCGTCAGCGACACCGACTGTGCCTATGACCGGTGGGTGCCGCGGCAGGGGAGGGTGCTGGTGTGGGGGGTGCTCTGGGCACTAACACCCTGTGATGCCCCGGCAGCATCATCGCCTGTGGCACCGCACTGCGCCAGGACATCGAGCCCGGCTCTGCCACCGTCAATGACTTCCAGAAGACTTTCCACCTCCAGAGCAAGGATGTGAGTGAGGGCCGGGCACATAATCCTGCTGGCACTAGGATCCAACCTACCTCACCTCTTGGGGGCATGGGTGGGCTCCCTGTTCTCCAGGGTGCACCCAAGGGTGGCCTGACCCCAACCTCTGCACTGATGCAACCCCCCCAGCTTAAGCATTTTGGGGTATGCTCTGAATGTTGGGGTTGGAGCGTTGGGGTCCCAGCCACCCATGACAGTGATGAGGGTCTGAACAAGCTCAGCCACCTCTCTCCTTTCCCCCCAGGCTTTGGCTGTCAGCGACCATTTCCCGGTGGAGGTGACCCTGAAATCCCGCTGAGCCCATCCCCACCCTGGCTACCAGGACACCCCAACATGCACCTGCACCCCTGATGGGAGCCCATGCACCACCAGTGCCAGCCAAGCTGCCTGCTATTTCCACAAGGATGTCCTCAGGGTCCTGTGGGAGTGGGATACTCTCTGTTTCCATTAAAAAATGAGACTTTTCCAGCCCCTGCAGCTCTGGAGGGAGTCCTTTCAGCCCCCCCAGCAGCCCCCTGTGCCCAAGGCCCCTGTCCCCTTGCCAGGGGCAGCCCCACTGGGGCTGGAGTCAGGGTTTTCCCTAGGTTTGGGGGTCCCCTCCTGCCACTGAGAGAACCAGACCCACAGGGTGACAAGCTCTGAGCTGCAGGCAGCAAAACCAGACACCAGGAAGGGCTTGAGAGTCTCTGAGCAGGATGTGAGCCCCTTGCCAGGATGCAGGATGCTCTTCCGACAGCTTGCAGAGCCTCATCCTGCTGGAACCTGCCTGGATGTGGGGTGGCTGACAGGGTGCTGAGAGCAAGGGTGGGGGGAAGAAGAAGGCATGAGTCAGTTCTCAGGGGGTTCAGTGCCTCCTGGGGGGGTTTCAGTGCCGGCACAGCATTGAGGGACACCACACTCATCCCATGACTGGGCGTGAGGGTGAGAAACCCGGGGTGCACGGGACAGCCCAGCGAGCTCAGGCATGAGCAGCCATCCCCTCCCTGCCTGCCCTGCTGCCTGCACCCCAGCACAGCTGCCTGCACCCCAGCACAGCTGCCCACTCCTTTGGTGGGGTGATGCCATGAGCAGAGTGATGCCATGTGCCAGTGTGCGGGATGACAGCTCTACTGGGGCTGCCTTGGGTCACCAATGGGGCTGTCCTGGGTGACCACCAGAGCTGCTGCAGTGGATTGCAGCCATCCCCTCTCGCCGAGGCTGGCAGCGCTCAGCCTGCCTGACCAAACACCCCACAATTTCCTCCTCTCCCCTCTAATTACACCGTCTGAATCACTCACATTAAGGCCATCGCTCTTCACCACCTGCTTTGCTGCTGTGCCCCTTGCTGTGACCTGGGGACCACTCTGTCTGCAGCACCCCGAGTCCCATGCACCCACCCAGCCTGGCCGAGACGCTCCAGCACTGCCTCACCTCTCCGGACACCCTGCGATGCATCGGCACAGGGGTGGTTGTGCCAGCCCCACCCTGCCGCCCCATGGGGTTTGGGTTTCCCAATGTAGGAAGGAGCCCAGAGCCGTGCCAAAAACCCCACGGGGGTGTCCGACTCATCCTGCTTTGCCGGCACCTCCGTCGGGAATAAAGCCGCCCATCCTGCTGCTGGGAGTGCAGAGGTGTCACGCACTTGGCAAGGTAAGAACAGATTCGGGATCAACACCTTCAGCCGCGAACTGGGAGGGACTGGGATGAGCTGGGATGAGCTGGGATGAGGAGTCGCTTCCTTGCTCACCAGGGCAGTGATCAGGTTTAAGGACTTGGAGCAGCCCAGGGTGCCGGTAGTGGTGAGTGATGGAGATATCCTGTTGGGGAGCAGAGCGGGGTCATCCCATGCCATGGGCTGGCAGGGGCGCTACTGGGGGGGTTCATGGAGGCAGGACAAAAGTCGGCTTCCCCTGGGACCAGGAAGCCAATAGACAGCCCTTGCCAGCTCCATGGGCTGCTCCAGGCAGTACCCACCATGGCACACTGTGTGCCAGGACTTAGGGAGGACCTACATGGGGTGGTTTTTTTTGCTCTATCCCCAAATCTAAAGCAGTTTTGAAAGTTTGGCTCCCATCACTGCATCCCTGCTGAGCATCGCTCCCAATGGGAACCACGGTGCTGGCACTGTACCTTCTGGCTGTGGCTCTCCCATGCCTGGCCACTGCCACGCTACGTGTTGGTGCCTTCAACATCCAGGCATTCGGTGACACCAAGATGTCCAACGAGGAAGTGGCGGGCATCATCACCAGTGTGAGTGCAGCCGGTGCTGTGCAGGGATGGGCTGGGCACTGGGGTGGGCCCAAGATGTGGCTCCTGCGCCAGGAATGCATTCATGGCTCCTGTGCCATGGGGGTGGGATGGCACTCCAGTGCTGGGGATGCCCTGGGTGGATGAAGGCTTCTTGGGGACCAAGGTGAGGTGTCAGGCACACACTCTGCATGAGGGACATGCAGGACCCCATGGTGCTGCACCCAGCACCATCTCAGGGTGCCCAGGCAGTAGATGGGCTCCCTCTCACCATCACTGTCCCTCTTGGTCCCACAGATTCTGAACCGCTACGATGTGGTGCTGGTGCAGGAGGTGCGTGACTCCGACCTCAGCGCTGTCACCCAGCTAATGGAGCAGCTCAACAGGTACGAGCAGGGCTGGGGCACCCGGCTGGGACACCAGCATGTGTGGAAAGCCAAGCTGGTTGAGCAATAAAGGGCAAAACCAGAGTTATCCATTTGCAGAGGGTTTGCTTCTGGAAAGGGGAATGGGAGAAAAGTGCTGCGGCTGAAGCTTGGAGCAGGCTGAAGCTTTGGAAAGGACGCTGGGAATAACCTGGGGAGGGAAGAGGGATACAAGTGGTACGAAACTCCTCCAAAAGCTGCCGTTCCTCTGGAGCACACAGGGTGGAAAGGAACCACAGCTCCAGCAAGCTCCATCTCCAAAATCCAACAGCACAGGGCAGAGGTGAGATGGGGGATGAAGGAGGCAAAGGCAGGCAGCCCCCAGTGCCCCAATACCCTGCCAGTGGCAGGGGGACCCAGGGATGGACCCAGTGGCAGATGATGCAGTGAAGTGAGCGGCTCAGGCACCCCAGTAGGAAAAGGGGCTGCTGGGGTGGGCTGGAAGTGCCCATGGCAGAGTGGCAGCCTCTCACTGGCTGCGTGCGGGCAGGGGCTGGGGCTGGGTAGAGGCTGCTGCTGCCTTGCTGTGCTGGAGCAGGTGCACCCAGCCCGCACCCTCTCCCCTCCGGTGTCCCCTCCAGCACGGCCACACAGCAGCCGAGGCAGGGAGGGTGACGCCAGGCTTTGCACAGCCCGGGGCTGCTCGTTGACCTAATTTAGCTTTGCTGCACGTGAAGGTGAGGAGCGTCCCTATGGAGCCGCCCCGTGTCCTGCCATGCCCCGGGTGGTGTGGACAACAGGGTGGCTTGGAGCCACTACACCTATGTCACCCCATGGACAGGGCACAGTGGTCCATAGGGACAGCACAGCAGGGCTGGCTGGTGCCAACCCCAATGGCCACCCATCAGTGGCACCGCAGGATGGTACCAGCCATGTCACTGGTGCCGGAAATGTCACCATCCTGCCTTTGCTTCTCCACAGCATGTCCATGTCCCCGTACGACTATGAGATCAGTGGCCCCCTGGGACGGGACAACTACAAGGAGATGTACCTCTTCATCTACAGGTAATGGGGCTGGGTGCTCTGCCACCTGCCTGCAGCACCATGAGGCCACTGACACCATGCAGGGGACATAGGGCCCACACCGAGCCCCAGGGTTATCACCCCTTTGGCCCTGCAGGACAGACATCGTGTCTGTGGTGGACACCTACCAATATGAGGATCCCCAGGACGTCTTCAGCCGGGAGCCATTCATCCTGAGGGTCTCAGCACCCAACACCAGTAAGCGGGGGGACAAACGGCCCCGGGTGGTGGCATGGGGTGGCCGTGGGGCTGACATCTCTTTTCCCTGGCAGAGGTGCAGGACTTTGTGCTGGTGCCACTGCACTCAGCCCCACACGATGCTGTCGCTGAGATTGATGCTCTCTACGATGTCTACCTGGCCATTGTCAACAAGTGGGGGACCGATGTGAGTGTCACCAGCACTGGGGATGGCACTAAGGGTGGGCGCTGAACTGCAGGGACTGTTAGACCCACACTAGTTCCCTGCTCCAAGGCAGGCAGTGGGATGGGGACCCTGCTCCTGCCCCATCCGCTGCCACGGGAGGCTGCTGTTTGGGGACAGCCCCATTCCCCAGCCACCACGAGCCCCCCATCTCCCTGCTACAGAACATCATGTTCCTGGGGGACTTCAACGCCGACTGCACCTATGTGCAGCACAGCGACTGGTCATCCATCCGCCTGCGCACCAGCGACATCTTCAAGTGGCTGCTCCCGGATGGCACCGACACCACAGTGGGGAGGTCAGACTGTGCCTATGACAGGTGAGTGCTGCCACGACACTGCTGGCTCCCCCCTGGCACCCCCTGCCCGTCCCTCACCACCCTGAGCACGGGTATAGGAGCTGGCCTCACCGCGCGCGTCTCCTGGGCAGGATCGTGGTGTGCGGCGCCAAGCTGAAGAGAAGCATCGTGCCCAATTCCGCTGGTATCTACAACTTCCAGCGTGCTTTCCAGCTGGAGCAGGAAGAGGTGAGTGGGGCTTGCAAACTCAGGGCTCAAATAGACACCAAGGCTGAGCTGCCCTGGGCAGCACTGGCCCCGGGGCTGCTGACCTCTAGCAGGGATTAGGCAGCTCAGTGCTGTCAGGTAGCTGCCACACTAAAGGATCGGCTCAAAACTGCAGCTGAAGCAACTCCAACAGCA
Source organism: Psittacula echo (assembly GCF_963264785.1). Classification (NCBI taxonomy): domain Eukaryota; kingdom Metazoa; phylum Chordata; class Aves; order Psittaciformes; family Psittacidae; genus Psittacula; species Psittacula echo. Next base: position 11,646,364 of record NC_137739.1, read on the forward strand.
ACGTGAGCTGGCTTTGGCTGCAGCATGTGTGCCCCTGCCCAGCGCCTGTCTGCTCCTGCACAGCTCCTGCACCAAGGCTTGTGGGAGCTCAGGGTAACAAGGGACCTGCGCGTGGAAACAGGAGTGGGGATTTGTCTGTCCCTGAGGGGAAGAGATGAGGCACACGGGGTTTTGCATGGCCTTTCATGGGCAGGCGCAGGCAGGGGTCCAGGGCATGGGGCAATCCAAGACCATCTTCAGCCACTCATAGCTGGCACAGGGCTCCCAGGCAAGACACAGGGGTCTCAGAGGGCAGGCACCCGCCTGCCAGTGCCAACCCAGGCTACCTCCATAAGAGGTGCAAAACTGGAGCCTCATGTGTTGAGTGTCAAGTGGGAGACATTGTGTTCCCCTCCAGCAGGCAGGTTTTGGCAGGGCAATCACAGCCTCCCTGCCAGTCCCACCAGCACGGTGAGGGGCTGACCATCGCGTTACACCTTGCATTATACCTACCCACCTCTCACTCTTCTCCAGGCCCTGGCAGTCAGCGACCATTACCCAGTTGAGGTGAAGCTGACAGCTTGAATTATCCTGCTGCCTCAGACCACGATCCAGCTCCAGCTCTCACCACCAACCCTGTCAAGCCATCCCCTGCAGCCCCATCCACCATCTCTGTACACGGGCTGCTCCAGATCCTGGTCCAGAGAAGGGTCGCAGCCAGTCACCAGCCATGCCCAGATGCCTCAGCCCACCGTGGACCAGAGCCTGGGGACAGGCCACCAGCCAGGAAGCGGTGATCACCGACAGGCTGGGAATGAAGCATCCGTCTCCTACCTCATTGAAGACTTTATTGACAAATCTCTTTTCACAATTAAGTGTTGGATAGGAGGGAGGACATCCAAGGACCAGATGGCACGGGCCACAGTGGTGTCATGACCCTCTCCCTGTCTGTTCCTCAGGCAGCTGAGCAGATCGCTCTCCCACTCTCAGGAAAGGCAGCAGTGGTGTCAGGCACTCTATGGGGACTAAAAGGGCGGTTGGGGCAGCCATGGGAGCAGGTAGCACATCAGCAATTGCTGACACTGCAGACAACTTCACTGTGAAAGTCTATAGCTACTGCAGGGTTTTAAGCTCCTAAGACTGGGCCCTGGGTGGCTGGCTCCTCAGCTCTTCTTCTTCAGCATCTCCATGTACATGCGAAGTGACTTCTGGATGGACTCTTTTGAGACAAAGCTGACGAAGTTCTTAATGTCTTCCTCCCGGTGAGCTACCAGGCGGTCCAACACTGTCTTCCTCATCATGGACTTGGTGATCTGACGGGCATGGTCTGCAGAGAGGAAAGTGGGGATGAGGAATGTGCATGGTCCTCACCCTGACCAGCTCTCAGCCACTGCCCCCCCGTGCAGGTGCCTTCAAATGAGGAGGTACCGCACAACAAAGGGTTCCTTAGACCAACAGGGAAAGGTGTAAGAAAACCCCACCAGCTGGAAGCTGAGCTGGATAAGTTCTGATACAATAAATCATGATCTGTACTGCTGAAACCACTGATCTACTGGGACAGATGACAGGAAACTGTGCACTTCCTTCTCTTTGCACTCTCCAGAGACGAGTCCCCATCCCAATAAACAACACTGGGCTCAGGACAGCAGTAACCAGACAAAATTCTCTGCTACTTGAAACTGCTCTGGCTCTAAGCTCCCAGCGACCCAGACCCTTCAGCTTGTGGCAAGACAGCCTGCTCATGCCAAACACGCTGTACAGAAGCCAGCAGCTGCGTCCCCTTGAGCTTATCCCGACAGGCTCTGGGCCTGTGCCACTCCATGTGAATACATGGATGCTGTCGGAGCGGTGGTGGCTGCTGGAGCTGACCAAGGCCTTGAGCACCCACCTGCTCACACACACACACACACAGAGACACGGCCAGTGATGCGGCAGCACATCTGTGGCACAGATGTTCCATGTGCGCTCTCACTGTGCTTTAATCACGATGGTGAAGAAATGACCAACCCCTCCATGCACTCAGAACCCCAAATTGCTCCAGCTCCTGTGTGCTACAGACACCTTCACCAGGGCAGACTCCTCCTGCTCTGATTTAGGGTTCTGGGAAAGGATCTGCATGGTGCCTCCTGCAAGTTAGGAGAGAGAAAAGGTGTGCTCCCCACTCTTTGGAGCTGAGGTGCCACTTTAATACCAGCAAGGCAGGGCAGAGAGCTGCTCAGGGACCCTCTTCCAAGGCTGGGACACAAAGTGACAGTCCTGGGACCCCTCTTCCTGTGCAGTTTCATTCAGATTCCTACATGAAAAGCAGACGAGGGGTGCTACACAGCTACAGCTCCCTGCAGCCCAGGAGGTGGCATGGGATGGGACAGCTCACGCCTACCCCTGGCCACAAGGAGCCCTCTCCCAGACCAGGAACCCTGTGCTGCCAGTCACAGAGCAGCCCAAACACGCATGTAATGTCTGTGCTGTCTGTCCTCACACCTCCATCACCATCTCCAGCTCAGCAGAGTGCCGAGGGTTGATCCAGACCACGAAGGTGAACTGGCAGCCACCCAGGCACTCTCACCCTGCCTGCTAGCCCAGCTCCATGGCAGCTTTCCTGGGGTAAAGGCACTCTCAGGCACTCTCACCCTGCCTGCTAACCCAGCTCCATGACAGCTTTCCTGGGGTAACAACTCCACTGACAGACACAGAAATTCAGTTTGTATCTGGGGCCCAACCACCCCCAGATTGACTCAGCAAGGGCTGACAGGGTGAGCCAAGCTGGAGTCATGTCCCTGCACACCCAGCACAGTGTCCTCCCATGCAAGGGCACTGGCCAGCCCACCTCTGTTAGCCCAAGGCTGTCTGGACTGCTGTGCTGAGCTTTCCTACCTCCCAGCCATCCACACCTTCCCTTTAAATGAGAACTGTTACGTAGCTCCCAGGTACCAACTGGGGTGCCTGTCCTTCCCACCCAGATCAGGTCCCCTCCTTCCCTGCCGGAGGTGCCACCCATACCAGGAAGGGCCAACCACTGTGCCATAACAGCTGCTGCCTTCTCCTGGAGCTTTTCCTCTGGCACCAGCTCATCCACAATGCCAAACTTGAGGGCCTCAGGTGCAGGGTACAGGGAGCCCAGCTGGAGGGAGCGCTCAGCAAGTCGCTGTCCCACAACATTCACAAATGTGTCCTTAAACCTAGAGGAGATGGGAGGCAAAGCCACAGTCAGGGAAACAAACATCCAGCAGCAGCTGCACTGACATCGAAGCTAAGAGCATGCTTGGTCTCACTCCCCAGGCTGTAGGCTCAGCCACACTGTGCAAAGTCAGGCGAGCAGAGTCATTTTGGGTTCTACCAAAGTTCCTCCTCCTCTCCATGAAAGCTGCTCTATTTCCCCTCAGTGCCACGTTCTCAGGGCAACCAAGGGCCTGTGTCTTAGCATATTGGTGTCCCTAAGCTTTCAGAGGTCTCCACAGTTATGATATTTTGCAGGTACAAAGCCTGTGTCCAGAGAAAATCATATTCCCAGACTGAGCTTGACCAGGAGACCTCCCAGAACTTGTTTCAGAGTTGACTGCAGAGTCAGAAATGGTGAAGGATGTGAGGACATTCTGCAGCCTGAAAGCTTTTCAGATGCCTACAGGACAGAGAATGAGGTGCTCTCTCCTGCAGCTGCCTGATCACTGACACGTAAAACTACATCTCGGTGGCCAATTAAATTGATTCATAAACTCCTTGAAGATTAATTCTCTTTAGAGACCAACACGTAACACTAGAAGTGGGAGACACTGGCCTACCAGAAGGGAGCCACGATGCCCAGCTGGGCTTCGTTCAGGCCGATGGTGTATTTGGGGTTCTCTGCCATGATCCTGTAGTCACATGACAAGGCAATGAGACAGCCTCCTGCCGGGCTGGACCCCTGGCAATGAGAAGGAAGGAGTGAGTCCAGGTCATGGTTACAAATGCTGACAGAGTAGATATTCCCTAAGTCTCTGATTACCTGGTTTGAAACAGCCCTAAAGAAGATTTCTGGTAGGTTTACCAGGGTTTACCCTTTCATTTTTCAATGCTCTTCGTTGCTCTCTAGTTAATCGATCCATGTTACTCAGATCACAAATCCCACAGTGGTTATTTGCTAAAGCATCTTCTTGTAACCATACCTGAGTCTTTAACACTCATTGAGTTTGTAACCCTAAATGTCACAGAAACAGTTCTCTTCAGGGGCTTTGTAACACCTTCTGTGTATAAAACCTCCATTTGTGATTATCTTTGCCACAACTCAGTGCTTGGTGCACAGGATGCCTGTGTGAAGCCATCAGAGACCAAATTGCCTTCAAAGACAGTCTACAGGCAGACACAGAACCAGGAGGTGCCAAAGCAGCACTGCACCGAAACATGAAAACAAGACACCAAGCAGGTAACAACCCATCTACAGACACTGTGATTCAGACAGCACTTCCCTGCTAGCCAAGAGCTATGGCTGGAGGAACACAACCCAGGGAAAAAGGGCTTACGACAAACGGACTGCCCGAAGCATTGCTGCCCGCAGGACTAGGGACACTTGTGCAATGCATGGCTGCCTCCCACCTCCTCCCCTCCAGCAAAGCAGTGCAGCAGGCAAGTGACTGGGCAACTCCTACGAGTTCCATCTGCGAGAAAGCAGCCAGTGGGCATTTAACAGGCACCCTTTGGACTGCTCCTACACCAACCACTCGGCTTCTCCAGCACCTGTCTGCTACTGATGTCCCTTCAGGCTCTACCACTCACCTAAGCCCTCCCCCTGTTCCTCCAGCCAAGATCTTGGGGCAGGGTATGGCTCTTGCTGCACAACACACTGCCAAGGGCACCTCAGCCCTCACTGGCAGAACATGAGTGCCATGCAAGCTCTCCATGCAGCCGAAATGCTGCTATATCGCAGAGCACCTGCAGCTTACATACATGGAGCCTGCAGCATCCCACGCTTCCAGACCTTCCCACACCCCAATGTGCTGACCAACAGACATGAACTTTGCCCAGACATTCCAACAACTACATCCCTGTGTTTGTTTCAGCACGGACAAGCTGCTTAAGCTGTCCCTGCCCACGTGGTGGAAACAAAACAGATTGTTCAGGGTGACTGGGACGGTGAATCTAAAGAACGCACATTGATTACAGCGAGTGTCACCATGTTGGAGCTGTACAGCCGGAGCCAAATCTCCTGCACAGCTCTCCAGAACTCTGCGTAGTGCTCCGTGCTCTTCCCACACATCTCGGTGATGTCCAGCCCAGATGAGAAGATTTTGGGAATGGCCTGCAATTGGGAAAATGCAAACATCACTCAGAGTCACTGCTCAGGGATGACCCTAATGCACTCAACCTGCAGTCTCAGGAAAGGGAAAGGATCAATTAAATATGACATGAACCAGAGTCTTTTGGGGTTCTGAAACAATCTCCCCAGTGCTCCCACAGCTTGGATCATCTCATCACCATGGGCTGCAGGGCTGGGACTCTTTGCTCACAGCATGATTTCTTATTATCAGGTTGCCTGTGCTGGTACATCAGTCATGCAGCACAAAACCTGTTTTGTCCCCTTCCAGGCACCCACTTTGTACACACATCACACCTGAAAATAAACACTGGCATCTCCTAGCAGCTCCCTCTGGACAGTTCAAGAGACCTCAAGGGATGCGTCAGCTTCACAGGTAAGCAGCTTTGATTGTAACGACAAATCACAATACTTGGTTGTTGTTATTGTGCTAGAAAAGGGCAGGGAAGAAAGAGCACAGCACTTCCAAAAATCCCCTCCCCTCACTGCGAAGCTGATCAAAGCTGCCTCATTGCCCTCCCGTGCCAGCGACCGTGGAGCCAAGAGACCAAGCATGAGGAAGGGAGCAGAACCCATAGCTTGCACGTTAGATCCAGCTCAGGACAACACATACAGATGTTATGATGACGCCACGGCAGGCCCGGTCGTTCTCTAGCTTCTCCAGGCTTATACAGAACTCGGTGAGGACGTCCAGGCTGAGGCTATTGACTGGTGGGCTCTTGAACTTCATTGTGGCAACACCTGCGCCATGGTAAACACAAAGACATCAGAACCCCACTGACACATTGCTCGCAGTGCCTTGCCCAAAGGAACTTCACCCGCCTCCGTGCTTCCCAGCTCACCCAGATTGTGTCTTCCCACTCATGGCTCTTCAAAATGCCCTCAGAGCAGCGTGGCCAAGAACAGGCCAGACCTGCCTGCAAGCCAGGCTCACTGAGCCAGAGGTGAACCTGGCACATGGACAAACACACTGTGACCCAAAGACCAGACACCTTTGGGGTAACACTGTATCACAGTATCACAGTATGTTAGAGATTGGAAGGGACCTCAAAAGATCATCTAGTCCAATCCCCCTGCTGGAGCAGGAATACCTAGATAAGGTTACACAGGAATGTGTCCAGGTGGGTTTTGAATGTCTCCAGAGAAGGAGACTCCACAACCCCCCTGGGCAGCCTGTTCCAGCGTTCCGTCACCCTCACTGAGAAGAAGTTTCTTCTCAAGTTTAAGTGGAACCTCTTGTGTTCCAGTTCGTACCCATTACCCCTTGTCCTATCATTGTTTGCCACTGAGAAGAGCCTGGCTCCATCCTCATGACACTCCCCCTTTATATATTTATATACACTAATAAGGTCACCCCTCAGTCTCCTCTTCTCCAAACTATAGAGACCCAGCTCCCTCAGCCTTTCCTCATACGGGAGATGCTCCACTCCCTTAATCATCTTTGTCGCCCTGCGCTGGACTCTCTCCAGCAGGTCCCTGTCCTTCTTGAACTGAGGGGCCCAGAACTGGACACAATATTCCAGATGCGGTCTCACCAGGGCAGAGTAGAGGGGAAGGAGGACCTCTCTCGACCTACTGACCACCCCCCTTCTAATACACCCCAGGATGCCATTGGCCTTCTTGGCCACAAGGGCACAGTGTTGGCTCATGGTCATCCTGCCATCCACTAGGACCCCCAGGTCCCTCTCCCCTACACTACTCTCTAACAGGTCTTTCCCCAACCTATACTGGAACCTGGGGTTGTTCCTGCCCAGATGCAGGACTCTACACTTTCCCTTGTTATATTTCATCAAGTTTCTCCCTGCCCAACTCTCTAGCCTGTCCAGGTCACGCTGGATGGCAGCTGTCCTGGGTTCAGCAGCAGCAGTCATTTTTTCTCCTTCTTAGTAGCTGTTGCAGCACTGTGTTTTTGACTTTCGGCCTGGGAACAAAGCTGATAACACCGATGTTTAGACTGACCAAGGACTTTGTGAGTCTCATGCTCTGCCAGGGAGGAGGAGAAGCCGGGAGGAAGCAGGGACAGGACACCTGACCCAAACTAGCCAAAGAGGTATTCCATACCACAGCACGTCATGCCCAGGATGTAGAACTGAGAGTTCCCGGAAGGGCTGGATCACTGCAGGGTGGGGGCAAGGTACCGGTTGGTGAGCGGTTGTATTCTCTTCCTTGTTATTTCCTTTATCATTATTACTATTAGTGGTAGCAGTAGTGGTTTGTGTTATACCTTAGTTATTAAACTGTTCTTATCTCAACCCGTGGGAGTTGCATTCTTTTGATTCTCCTCCCCGTCCCTCCAGAAGCAGAGGGAAGAAAGGTGGGGGGGAAGCGGACTGCGTGGTTCTGATTTACGGCCTGGGCTTAAACCACGACAGGCAGCACAGCCTTCTGGCATGTCAGCCACTCCTCCCAGCTTAGTGTCATCAGCAAACTTGCTGACAGTACACTCAATTCCCTCATCTAAATCATTGATGAATATATTAAATAATACTGGTCCCAATACTGACCCTTGAGGCACTCCACTAGATACAGGCCTCCAACTGGACTCCGCCCCATAGACTACAACTCTCTGGCTTCTCTCCTTCAGCCAGTTCGCAGTCCACCTCACTACCTGATCATCCAGACCACACTTCCTCAGTTTAGCTATGAGGATGCTGTGGGAGACTGTGTCAAATGCTTTGCTGAAGTCAAGGTAGACCACATCCACCGCTCTGCCATCATCCATCCACCGTGTTATTTCCTCATAAAAGGCTATGAGGTTGGTCAAGCATGACTTCCCCTTGGTAAAGCCATGTTGACTGCCCCTCATAACCCTCTTATCCTTGACATGCCTTAAGATGGCATCAAGGATAAGGTGTTCCATCACTTTCCCAGGGATGGAGGTGAGGCTGACCGGTCTATAGTTACCCGGGTCCTCCTTCTTGCCCTTTTTGAAGACTGCAGTGACATTTGCTTTCCTCCAGTCCTCAGGCACCTCTCCCATTTCCCAAGACTTGGTAAAGATGATGGAGAGTGGTCTAGCAATGACTTCCGTCAGTTCCCTCAGCACCCACGGGTGCATCCCATCTGGACCCATGAATTTATGGATGTCCAGATTGCTCAACTGGTCCCTAACCCATTCCTCATCAACAAAGGCAAACTGCTCCATTGACCTGACTTCATCTGAGGTCACAGGGGTACAGGGCTCTTCAGGACTGCCTCCGGCAGAGTAGACTGAGACAAAGAAGGCATTCAATAACTCTGCCATCTCTGTATCTTCTGTCACCAGGGCACCCATCCCATTCACCAGTGGGCCAACCTTGCCTCTGGTGTTAGTTTTATCTGCCATGTATTTGAAAAAGCTCTTTCTGCTGTCCTTGACCCCTCTTGCCAGATTTAATTCTAAGGAGGCCTTAGCCATCCTAGCTGCCTTCCTACATCCTCTAGTAGCAGCCTTATATTCCTCCCAAGTGGCCAGCCCCTCCTTCCATGACCTGTAAACTCTCCTCTTCCACTTGAGCATACCCAGCAGTTCCTTATTTAGCCACGCAGGTCTCCTGGTCCTCTTCCTTGACTTCCTACGTGACTGTCTGTCAGCTCCCTTCTCTCCGAGCTCACTGGATAAGGTTTAGCCTCCTGCTGCTATCACAGCAAACATCCCGTGCCCAGGGGATCACACACCTTTCCTACCCTGCCAGCAGCACTGCCACCCTGTCCAGCACTGCGGGAAGGGCTCTGAGTTTTGCCCCTTGTCCCCTCCCAAACAGCACTACCCTCCCCAAAAGGTCCTGGAGTGCTTGGTCTGTGTGCTGCGGCCGTGCCTAGGCTACAGACAGCGTGAGGATGCATCCAGGGCCCTGGCAGGTTCAGGCAGGCTCTGGGAAGCCTCAAGAAGAGGCACCCTTTGTTTGGTGCAGGAACACGGCCCCATGACAGCTATTCCTGGCAGGCAGGACACAGCAATCCCAACAGCTGCTCCCCGGAGGAGCGCCTGCCACTCCACCAGCTCTCCAAAGCAGGGACCCTGCAGAGGGGACGATGCATGGGCAGGGCACAGGGCACGAGGTCTGTCCACGGTGACAGCTAGGGTTTGCCTGTGGCACCCAAGCAGCACGCAGCCACCTGACGTGACCACAACTGGTGACACCCTCGTCCCCAAACGCTCCTCTCCGAGAGTCCTAAGCAGCTGAAGCTGGAATATGTGTGGCTTCGGTGGTTTCCATGCCCAGTGCCACACATGCCACAGGGCGGGCATGGAAGTGGCCCCGCCTGTGCCCCACAACTCCCCGGAGGATAAGGGTGACACCGCAAAGGTGCCACCGGCTGTACCTGAGCTCTCGTTCATCTCCACCTGGATCTTGTTGTTGCTGAAGGCACGACATGGGGCAAGCGGGAGGCCGGGGGGCTGCCGGACGGCTCTGCCCCACGCTGGCAGCCGGCGGCACGGCGGCAGCACACCTGGGGACACAGAAGCAGCTAGGGCCGGGCAGGGCACAGCCCCACAGGGAGGGACACCGCGACCCACCAAGGGAGGCCATGGGGCACCCTGACCACGGCGGAGGGAAGCCAGGAGGGGCGGTGGGGCTGTCCCCAGTGCAGGGGGGCCAGGGACACGGTGTCCCAGCGGAGGGGCGCGGGGCCGGGCGCACCTGAGCGGGCGATACGATGGACGAGAGCCGTCACCACCGCCATCTTCTGCCGCCGGCTCAAGGGTACAAGGCGGGAGCGGATCTGCGCGTCATCGCCCCGCGCCGCGCCGCAGGACACGCCCCCCGCGGCACCGGCACCGCCCGCTTGAAGCCCCGCCCATCGGGACTGACGCTCCGCCTACAAAATGGGCTCTACCGCCCCCTGGTGGCTCCGGACTGGCGCCATCGTCTTGCCCTGCCCGAGCCGTCCAGCGCCGTCCTGCCCTGCCCTGCCCTGCCCTGCCCCGCCCCGCCCCGCCCCGCCCCGCCCTGCCAGCACCGTCCTGCCCTGTCTGCATCATGCTGCCCCATCCTGTCCCCCCGCACGGTCCTGCCCTGCCCGCACCGTCCTGCCCTGTCCACATCATCCTGCGCTGCCCTCACTGTCCTTCCCGCACCGTCCTGCCCACCCTGCCGTGCGGCTCCGCACCCTGCTGCCCCGCTCGGCTGCGCCCGCCTGGGCCGTGCACCCAGGGTCTCTCCACACCTCCCCTCACGTCACGGTCCCTGACCCAGGCAGCCGGAGCCCCGGGGAGCACAGCCCCCGCCAAGCCCTGGCCACTGATGGCGGCTGCTGGCCCACGCCAGCGGTGGCTGCGGATCTCATCATGGTGGAGGCTGCCCCGGGGGACTCCGCGGGGGCCGAGGCTGGCCCTGCCGAGCAGGCAGAACCCGTCCGGCAGCGGCATGGCGGGGACAGCGCTGCCCCTCTGCCTGCTCCTCGCTGCTGCCCTGCAGGGCGGCCTGACCCAGGGGCCCGGTGTCCGCCCTGGCCCCCTGCTCCTGCGGCTGCGGCGGCTGGAGGAGCAGGTGGGTGCCGGGGTGGGGGGGAGGCACAACTCGGCCTGTCCGGGGGGCACTCAGGGTTCTGGGGCAGGCGGGGGCCAGCAGTGCACGAAGATGTGGGTTCACCCCACTCGCCCCACTCCTTTGCAGTTTCAGCGGCTGCAAGAGGTGACACTGAGGCATCTCCAGAGCATTGCCGGCAACTACAACATCTCCTACAACATCGACAGACGCTTCAGGGCACTGGCAGAGCAGGCAGAGGCCGCCACCACTGCCCGGGCTGCCCTGGGGGCCGAGCTGGCCCGCCTGGCCACTGCCGGCCGGCGGCTGCATCGCAGGCTGAAGCGGCTGGAGGGAACAGTGGGTGCCCTGAGCCCACCGCACCGCCTGCACACCCACCCGCTGGGTGCACCTGTGGAGGCTGGCTCCAAGACACGCAGCCCGCTGGATGCTGCGCGGAGCTGGAGGAGCCAGCGGAAGCGGGAGCCACATGGCCGGGTGGCCTCCAGCACCCCCAGCCCTCGGCACCCGAAGGCGAGGAAGTGGCAGCAACGCCGGCAGGAGGGAGGGCACTGGCTGCCGGCTGATGCTGGGCACGATGGAGCAACCAGGAAGGACGCAGAGCCGGCTCACAGCGCAGCACTCAGAGCCCAAGCAGTGGCACTGGTGCTCCCCACTGTGACCATGGTTCTCCAGGAGCAGCCGCCAGCCCCCCAGCAGCCAGGAGAGGGTAGGTACAGGCTCCGCACCCAGGCACCCACCCCCCCAGCCTGCCACACCGGTGCTGTCCTGCACTTCCCCAACACCTCTGCCGAGCGTGTGGCCATCCTGGGGCTGGAGCCGCGCCGGGGGCTGCGGGCGCTGTCGCTCTGTGCCTGGGTGGCCACCCCAGCCCCCTGTCTCGGTGCTCTCCTCTCCTACACCACTGAGGACAGCGGCAGCGAGCTGGCCGTGCGTGGCTGTGGCAGGGCCCTCCCTGGCTCCGTGCAGTTTGTCATCGGGGACGGGCAGCTTCGGGAGCTACCGGTTACGCCGCTCCTGGATGGTGAATGGCACCACCTCTGCCTCACCTGGTCCTCTGGCCAGGGCCAGTACCGCTTCTATGTGGACAGGCGGCTGCTGGCTGCTGGCTCCAGCTTCCAGCAGGGGTATGAAGTTCCTGCCGGTGGCTCACTGGTGCTGGGTGGGGAGCAGGACCACCCCGGCAGGGACTTCAGCGCCGCGGCAGCTTTTGTGGGTCACCTGGCTGGCTTTGCGTTCTGGAGCCGGGCTCTCCTGCCCGGAGAGGTGGCCAGCATGGCGACCGGCCGGGGGCTGCCCCGCGGCCCCCTCCTCACCCTGGCTGATGCCTCCCTGCGGGGCGGCGTGCGGAGGGTGGCGTGCCCCTGTCTCCAGCACTGCCTGTGATGAGTCCGGCAGCAGGAACGGTGCCGGCTCCCAGCAGTGTCACAGCTGGTTCACGCTGCCGATGCCAGCATGAGCTGCGTCCTCCCAAGGTGATGGGACACGCTGTAGAGAGCATCTCAGGACTGGGACCACCAGAGGTGGGGAAAAGGAAAAGGTAGCGGTGAAACGCAGTCCTGGTGCTGGAAGGTCATCAGCTGCTGCCCGCAGAGGATGTACCGCCCCATCGTTTCTATTAAAATACCCCGAGCAGGGAAGAAACCTCATTGATTTCTGGTCTTGCTCTTCACTGTAACACTTGGTGCCACTTATGGCCGGACGGGAGCTGCTTCGCGCAGGCAGCTGGATTGCCAGGCTGGGTCACACAAGGGTGACCTCTGCTCATCCCCTGCCACCACCAGCATCTGTCACTGAGTCAGACCCTCGGGGAAGTTGTAGCACGGAAAAGCCCATGACTGGGATGAGCCAGAGGTGCCAGCGCGAGTGCGGGCTGTCCGTGTGCCTGGCCCCGTGCGAAGGGCTCCTCGCGTGGAGCAGAGCTTTGGGCCGGGCTGGGGGCTCGGGTGAAGCACACACAGCGCTCCATGTGGCTGCCCTGAGGCACGCTCTGCCCGGAGACTGGGGGCAGCACCGGCCCCGGCCCCTCTACACGTCCCGAGAGCTTGTGGCGGGGCCTTGCTGCCCAGATACGGGTGTGCCTGGGCCCAGCGTGGGGCAAGTCCTCGTTGCGGCCCTGAAACCTCCCGGGCCTCCGCCTCCGCTGTCCCGCCCGCGGCAGCCCCAGCGCGGCAAGGCCGGCCCGGTGGCGGCTACGGACCGGGATGAGGCCGGGGTGCGGGGCCGACGGGACTACAACTCCCATAGCGCAGCGGGGCAGGGCAGCCCCCGCCGGCCGCCGTAGCGCTCACGTGAGGGCGGTGGCCCAGCGATCACATGACTGGCCGGTGAGGCAGGGTCCGGTGGAGGTGTGTGTTGCCGTCGTCCTGCATGGCCAACGTCGCTAAGAAGGTGTCCTGGTCCGGCCGCGACCGCGACGAGGACGACTACGATGAGGACGGGCGAGCGGGAGAGACCACCCCGCTGCTCAACGGCACCGGCCCCGGCGCGGCGGCGGGCAGCCGGCAGGTGCGTGCCGGCACTGGGAAGGAGGTGCTGGGGCACCGGGAGGGGTCTGCCCCGTCCCGGGGCTTACCGCCCTGAGAGGCAGCCGGACGCGGGCTGGGCCTGAGGACTGGGGTCGTGTATGCGTCCTCCTCCCCCATAGCATTTAACTATGTTCGAGGCTGGGCTGGAGCTGCCGATGGAGAGCCGCAGGTTGCTGGGGCTCTGCGCCCTGAGCAGCCCTCGGGGGAGGTCGGGGCTCTTCGGGGCTCCTCCGAGCCGGGGAGAGCAGAACCTGGCAGAGCCCGATGTGGGGGAGAACCAGGGTTGGGACACTGGAACCTCGGGTCACTCCTGCAGGAAAAACTGAGCGTGGGACTGACTCAGTGTCCGGCAGCGGGGCAGTTCCCGCTGCAGCCGGCTCCCGTCACGAGATGCCAGCTCCCAGTGATACCGGTGCCGTACCAGGGCCCTGCTGCAGCTCTGCGGGGCTGACCTGCCCCCTACCCACTCCTCGGCCATGGGTGCAGGTGGTCCCTGCCCTGCCTGCTGGGGCCCATCATCTGTACTAATGCCATTCCTTTGGAGACCACGTTGCCTGGAACACTGGTGCTGCCCAAACCAACAGGTTGGGCTCAGGCACAAGAGCATCTAATGCTGGCTTGGTGGTGGGCATCATGTGATATGTGCGGAGCTACACTGGCAAACAGCAGGTCCAAGGTGGGCCATGTTGCAGAGGGAAGCCAGTTTCTTCTTGCAGATTAATTTTGGGTGATGAACTGAAGAGAAGCTTCTCTCCAGTGTACCCAGAGGCTGTTACTCTGCCTGGCAGTCTCTCCTCCACATGTGGTGTGGTTAACTGAAGCACACCCTGGCTCTTGGCCACGGCACTTGGTGCCTGTTATAAAGCAAAGCTGTGGTTGAGCAGCTGTGCTGAGTGAGGGCCATGGTCTGGGTCAGATGTTGGGTCAGATCCATGGGGTGCTTCTGTGTCAGTTCCGGGTGACAGAGGGGCAAGTGATGTCCTCAGACTTCCTATGAAGAGTTTGGTGGGAGACTTGAGACAGGGAGCAGTGCCAGCCTTTGGCAGCTGTTAGCAGGGACAGCTTGCTGAGCATGATTCTGTGCTGCCCTTCTCCTGGGCAAGTCAGAACAGGCTAATTAGGGTTCGTTAGGCTAGAAGTGCCTTGCGTGGCACTGCAGGAGTGAGGGATGGCGGCTGGAGGAGTCGCCTCCGCCACTGCACTGCTTTGGTGTGAAAGTGCAGATAAGCTCCCTGCCAGTACAACAAGCCCTGTGTATGTACAGCACGGGTTGTCTTTGAAGACCACATGGTGGGTTCTGCAGGCCTGAAGGGATTAACCAAACCTCGTGGCTGAGGATCAGTTGGGAAAGGGCTTTTCTGGTGGCTTAGAAGAGATGCCTGAGCCCCTCTACAGCAGGGGTGGTGGAGACCCAGCCCTGTGATCTGATTTATCGTCACCGTGTCCCTTCACAATGTGGATAGCTGAGGTCCCAGCTGGTGACAAGGTGCTACGTGGCATCTTCCTTAGCAAAGGAGGAGAGTGAATACCTTGCTGGAGCTCTGAGCCCACAGCTGTCCTGACCACAACTGGCAGTGGTGGTTGGGTTGTCACCATAGTGCTGGGGTTGCTTTTTGGTGCAGGGCAGCTGTTTCTCTCTCATACCATTCCTTTGACCTTGATGCCATTTTAGATTGAAGCAGGAAAGCAGGACAGATTTGGCAGAGAAACAGAGACTGGAGCTGTTCAGCTCATGGGAGGCTTAAACTTGGGTTGTGGCAATACAATAAAAATGTCCCCAGTAGAGCTTCCTCCCTTTCTGTTCTCAACAGCTGTGCTTGGTTAATAGAAATGAAACTGACCTTAGAGTGACAAAAGGAAACACAGTCTCTGGGTAACTGCTGCGAGAGACTGAGGTCGAGCACTTGTGGGTGGGAGGTGAGGAGGGGCTGGATAAATGTGCCCATGACCATGGAATGGATGCTGCAGGGCTGTGTCTGAGGTTGTCTCTGGTTTTATGGCCAGCTGAGCGCTGCTTCAGGGCTGACTGAGCCTTTGTCCTCTCACCAGGACTTTCTAGTGCCTCAAGTATATCAAGAAGCGAGAAGCTGCCTGCCATGGGCTGCCCCCTTCCTGTGCTCTCGAGCTGTGTGTCAGTTCTTAGGCTGAAAACTGGAAAATTGTAGTGGGAGCAGCCAATGTCCATCATTAGGCATTTCTCTAAAAAGAACGCTTCCCTTTCGCTACCCATCAAAGGTACGCTCCGTGTTTGTGCTAAAATGCCTTGACTTTGGGATTGGTATAATGCCCCTGCTCCAGCGGGTGTCTGGAACAGGGGGGTTGGGCAGGGGGTCACCGTAATGTGGACCAGGCTGCTGCTGAGCAGCTTGTCCTTGTTAACCCCTAAGTGTTTATTCTACATTTCTAAACCTTGTTTGTCTTGTTTTCTTGTAACTTCACAAAACAGGCTGCAGAATGCAGTCTTTGTGGCTGGGAGGCAGAGCCGGAGGGCTGTGCTTGCTGCAATCACAATATCTTGATTGGGGGGAGGGAGGAAAGAGAAGTCTGGGTGAGCCCTGGTTCCTGCAGGTTGCACATCCCCTGGGTACTGTCAAAGAGGCTGCCTGTCCCTGCCTGCCTGCTGCCAGGAGCTGGAGTCCCTGGAAAGCCGTTGTCCTTGGAGCCTTCCCAAGGAGAGGGGATCTAGCAAGTCCAGTCCTTCGGCTGGGTGCATCATCTGGGACTGCAGCACTGCTTTAACCTTGCACTGCTTTCCTGCACATGGATCAAGGTGCCTGGAGAAAAGCAGAGAGGTCAGGATAATAACAACATCTCCCGGCCTGGTGCAGGCGAGGGGCAAGGAGCAACTGGGCCCAGGAGTGGCAGCAGGAGGCTGGAGACAGAATCGTAACCGCGTGGTGACAGCACAGGGAGAGTCTGGATGCTTTCTCCCCCCTTATGGGCCTCGAGGTGAGGAGCCTTGTTCTCTCTTGGTATGGTGCATTTCGGGGATGATGGCTGTGTTGGTTTGGAGCATCACAGCTGTGGTTGTGTCAGAGGAGGGGGATTCCAAAAGCCCTGCAGCTCATCCCCCATGCGCTGCCATAGCCAGTGACAGGGCTTCCCTTGTCAGTGAGCCACCCAGTGACACAGCCTTGCAGCCTGGAGCCGTCCCTCCCACCCAGGCAGGTACCAGGGTCTCAGAGCATGCTGGGGCTGAGAGAGCTTTGGGGCTGGAAATCTTCTTCCTTCCCTCTCACTGCTTCTGCAATACAGCTGTGGGCTCCGGGTGCGGTCTGTGCCATGCTTTATCTCACTGGTCACAGGAAGCCACATGCTTCCAGTTTGTTAGTGAGCAAGACAGTGATAAGGGGCAGTGTATGGGGGAGCGGGTATCTTCACACTAGCGGTGGTCACTGGGAGTGGGGGGTGTCCTGGCTTATCCCTGTGGAAATGGGCTGTGGAGCGGAGTCAGGCGCTCCCTATTTATGGTTCTTCAGAGCAGTGTTTGAGAGGCACTGCTGGGTCACTGTGTGCACAGCCTGGGTTACTTCTGCAGTGCTTTAGCCTCAACTAAAGTCATTCTACTCGTCACAAACAGGGATTGCTCTTTGCTCTGCTTGGAGGCAAAATGCTGCTGTGGCATCATGTATGGCAGCGTGGCTTCTTATCACCTCTGCCAAATGGGGATGCTGGCAGCAGTGCTGCTGTCTCCCATCCTGACCTGCGATGCTCTGGGCTGCTACTGCTGTCTGCATTCACTGCTGTTGTTGCCTGACCTTGGAGATAATCCTTTTGGGGCATGGGTGGTTGAGATCTTCTCCCAGATTGTTTTTATTGTTGAGATTGATCCTGAATTTGCTCTTTCCGGTCTCAGAGTGGTGCTGGACTGAATGGCAGCGTGATGAAGGGGGAGGCAGCCTCAGGAGGTCTCCAGCCCAGGCTCTGCTGAGAGCTGATCACTTAGATCAGGTTGCCCAGGACCACGTGTGGTGGACGTTTGGGTGTCTCCAAGGACAGACTCTGCACCCTCTTTGGCCCAGGTTCAGTGTGTCACCGTCGTTTGTCACCAACTTCTATCAGAAGTTCCGTTGCTGCAGCTTGTCCTCTGCTGCTTTGTGTCCCATCAATGTGAAGCGTTGAGGAAGGTCTGGCTCTGTCTTTGTAACCTCTTGTTAGGCATCCAAAAATGGCAAGATCATCTCCCTGAGAATCACCAGCTTCTCCTTATCCATCTTACCGTGCATTCCAGCCCCTGACTGTCTTTCTGGACTCACTCCTGTGCCTTTCTTGTCCCAGGGATCCCAAACTGGGTGCCAAGTCCCAGGTGTGGTACTGCAGGTGCCAAGTGGAGGCATTGGGATCCCTTCCCCACACCTCCTGGCTGTGGTCTTTCACCACCCCGGAGGCAGTTGACCACCTCCTCTGCAGGTTTGTGCCACCAGCTCCTCTGCAAATGCTCCACCAGTTTGCTGCAGGACTTCTTCAGCAGAGCTGCTTGCTAACCACTGGGGTACATCCATCCCAGTGCAGGGCTTTGTATTTACCCCTGTTGAACTTCAGGGGCTTCACTGCAGCCTGGTGAGCTCCCTCTGAGGAGCAGCCTTGCCACCAGCATTCCAACTGCCCTGCTGACAAAGATGTTAAGCAGTTTGGGTCCAGATCAGGGCTCCAGACATCTCTTTGCGGAGCTCGAAATGGGTAAGGAATTAGCTTTACCACCCAAACGGGATGAGTGCTGAATGCTGGGTGCTGCTGCTGTTTGTGTGCCTCTGTTGGAGGCAGGCTCGCTGGCCCCAGAGCCTCTCTGGGGACAGAAGAGCTGTTAACTCCTCTGTGCCCTCTGCCTTTTGGCAACAGTGTGTGTTGTTATGTGGAGATAATTGTACCATGGTCACGCCAACATCATAAGTACCCGAGGTCAGCAGCTGTCTCGGCCTGAGTTTGAAAAACATCTGAAGGAGGATAGTGCCGCCCATGTGCTCGGTGACCCGATGAGCCATGCACAAATAATCTCTGTCTTGGCTCCTGGCTGCTTGAATCCCTCCTGTTCATCTTCTGAAAGTCAGGAGCTGATGAAAGTAGCTTTTTCCTGCCCTCCCAGCATGTGATTCCCCCATGCTGGGCAAGACAGGAGCCAGCTCTGCTCGCAGTGACACAGGGATGCCAGGACTTGAGGGGGCATATTGAAAACACTATGCTTGTGGTTTTGGAAGCTCCGGTTCAACTGAAGCTCCTTTGCTCCTTTCCCTTCATCTGTGCTTGGGACTTACTGCTGCCTAATCTGTTGTGAGTGGAGCTGCAGTGCCCTCCTGGCTGCTTCTCCATAGGGAAGGAATGGGGATAGGGGAGTGTCACCAGTTCAGCCATGTCTGATCTTTTTGTTTACCCTGTGGCTAGCAGAATAAGGATTTCCCTGAAGGACTGGTCTTGTCTGAGGGCTTGGTGCCTGAGGTCTGAGCCCAGGCGTGAGCATGAGTGACCACTTCCATCTTGTTGCCTTCATCTTGCCCTATACTTGTGGCACTTAAGAGAGCCTTTAATCTTCGTTCTTCCTGGAGCCGGGTGCAGGTGGGTTCCCTTGGCAGGTCTCAGTTTTGTCCCAGCCAGGGTTTCAGGGTGAGGGCCATGTACTTCCCACCTCCCTAGGACAGTGGGATCCCAGCTGGGACCTCTGCTGCCACCAGAGCAGCTGGGTACCAGCAGGGACTGAAACAGGCAGCTCCTGACTCTAAGCTCCCATCCACATCCCCCAGGGAGGTGGCAGCTTTCAGTGTGCCCAGCTCACAGCAGTCTGCTCTGTCTGCTGGGATAAAGGTCCACCTGGATCCTTTCCATTGTGATTGCGGAGCCATCACAGACCAGAAACAAAGCCCAGGCTGGTCTTGCCAAACCAGTGTTCAAAGCGGTTGTGTGGAGCACTTTGTGCTCAGCCTCTCCTATGGGCTCAGGCTGCTGAGGACAGAACAGCACCGAAGACGGTTTAAGGAGCTGAGGTAAAACCCGCCTGCAGGTCAGGGGGTGAATGGGAACGTGGAGCAGACAGAGAAATGGGAAAATAGGTCAGGCTGCAAACACAAAGGGATATTCTTCATCTGCAGTGATGTGCACGGTTCCTGGCTGCTCTGGCCTTCATGTTCCAGACGGGATTGATGGATTAAAGCAGCAGGGGCTCTATCTGGGATCTGCGAGCTTGCTGGCACAGAGGGACTGACATGGCAGGGCCCTGCTGCTGCTCACCATCCTGCTTTTATTCTCCAGTCCTTAAGCCAGGCAGCTGGGAGGGGTGAGGCTCCGGAGGGGAAGATCTGATTGTTGAGAAATGGTGTTTGGGCTGTGCTTAGTGACAGTGCTGCTTGCACCCTTGTGCATCCTGGTGTTTCACAACAGCAGAGGGGTGATGGCAGCGTGCTGCTTCTGCTGGGTCCCCTCACAGCACTGCCCCACTGGAGGCTGGCTCGGTGCAGCCCAAGCCCTTGCCTGCATTGGCCAGATGAAAAGTGCCCCAAAGAGTTCGAAAACTCCCATGTGATGCAATTGTGCTGCCAGTAACCAGCCCGAGTGGTCACCAGTGAAAGGGGAACGTGCTCCCTGGGGGAGATGCAAATGCTTCTTCCCATCACCATGCTGGAAAGGCACTGGTGCTGCTGCATGGAAGCAGCGTGACACGCTTCCTCCTGTGTGCATCGGCTGGCAGCCAGCCCAGCCATTGCTTCAGTCCTGGCTGCTCAGGGGGAGATGGACACACCAATGTGCTCATCTCCCTGGCTGGGAACTGCTCCCATGGAGCGGATGGCAGAGCCAGATGTGCTCTTGGCCATCCCTTATTGCTGTCTGGGTGTGTGAGCTGAGGCTGGCCCCAGCATGTCTTTGTGTGCTTGTGACTTTGGAGATGGAGCTTTCTGCTCAGGGGGTCTGTCCCTGCCCTGCTCCAGGGGAGTGTGGAGCATGCTGCTCAGCACAGGTTTGCTGGGGTACCCCACTCGTTGCCCAGAGGCTGTTGGTGACTCTCACCAGCTCTCGGGGCTGCCCGTCCCAAACGAGCTGCTGCTGTCTGGCACTTCCCAGGTGAGCCGGCTCTGCCAGCCAGCAGGCTGGAGCAGCTCGCCCAAACTCTGGCAGGCGGCTGCTGCCTGTGCTCCTCTGGGGTCCCACCTCCTCAGTGTGCCCTCCAAGAGCGGTCCTCTACCGGTGCTGCACCTCAGGGGCTCTGGTGGTGGCAGGCAGAGCTCAGCAAGGGGAGCTGAGCACGAGCACACGTGTGCCTTGCTCCTTCCTCCTGCCAGGGCTGGCAGCACATTCAGGAATTGACCCCTCTTTCCTTTCTCTCCTCAGCTCACTCCCTCCTCCTTCCTGCGCATTGGGCAGCTGAGCAATGTGGACCTCAACGAGGATGTCCGTGAGCTGGTGAGTGGCATAGAAAGGGGCTCATTGTTACCAAGCCCCTTTCTCTTCTTCCACTAGCAGCGCTTATAACTGCTATTATTCCTCTCCTCACATCCCACTTACTCCATGAGGGCTCCAGTGCTTCCTCCTGGGCTGGGTGACCATCGTAGCATTGGCAGCTCCCTGCTGCTCTGCCCTCTGCCTTAACCCTTGCTGCTTCCCCTTACCTGGGGAAAGCTGGGCCAAGGACAGCACCTCTTTGGGTGGCAGCACAAGGGCCACAGGTGGGTCTGATGGGAAGGGATTTCTTCCTTGTTGAGATGATCGCTCCTTAAAGCTGCTTCTCCTGCTGCCCAGCTCGGAGTAACAGCAGCTGGGGGGAGATGTCTCAGCCCTGGGGGCAGGGTTAGTGATAGAGGGGTCATCTTGCAGAAACACTCAGGTTTCAAGTTATCCCCCCTCCCACTTGCACACATGAAAAGCTTTTCTTCCCCGGGTGCTCCTGCTTCAGCTCCAGAGCTGTAGAAAGATCAAATGAGAAGACTTTTGCTAAATATTTCTTGTGGAATGCTGAAATGGGAAGGAACATGCCTTAATCCAGTCCCTCGGAGGACGGGCTGGGCCTGCTTTGGCCATAGCTGTAATCAGGGCCAGGGAAGGGTGCGGGGTGCCTCCAGCATCCTCAGTAAATGCCCTAATTTGGAGCTGGGAACAGCTTGCGCGGTCAAAGGTGTTTGGGAATCAGAATTTGGTTTCTGCCCAAGCCCGTGGTTTGAAATAGCTGCTTGCTTTCAGCTGAAGGAATTTCCTGCTGAGGTGAAAGGTTGCCCTCCTCTGAAGCATGGAGCTGCCCAGAGGCAGCGCTGGATCAGCATGGCAGTGTGGTACCTGACTGGGCAATCCCTCCGTCTGCTCATGGGGAAGAGTCCCTCCTGAGGGTGGATGAGGGTGTACACCTCACAGCCCGTTCCAGCTGCCTTAAATCCCATACATCCACCAGCTGGTGGAAAATCATCCCAGATCCCAGCCTGCCTGCAGTCCTCCTGCCTCTCCTGAGCATGAAAACCAGTGTTAAACCAGCAGTTATGTGCCAGAGGGGAGGGCTGGACTGAGACCTGGCTGTCCTAACTTATGCATCACATCCCGCAGGAGACGGAGCTCCCTCGGCAGCATCCCAACGAGATCCCCCACAATGAGAAGCTCCTGTCGCTCAAGTATGAGGTAAGTGCCCTCTGGGATGCAGTGGGTGAGGTACATGGATGAGGGCTGTGGCTGCCCAGCTGAGGGGTTTCAGTGGGGAAGCAGCTGGTTTGAGGGAGGGAATGACACGAGGGTGTGGAGAGGCAGGGGTGAGGGCCTGAGGGCAGCCCTCCCCAGCACAAGTGTCTGTTCCCCTGTGCTAGAGAGTAACAGCATTTCCCTTTCCTGGTGCAGAGCTTGGACTATGACAACAGTGAAAATCAGCTGTTCCTGGAGGAGGAGAGAAGGATAAACCACACAGTGAGTCTTGCCCACTGGCCCTGTGGCTGGGATAGCCCAGGAAGCTGTTCCCCCTTCCTGGCTCCTGGGGAGCTTCTCCATGCCAGAGGAGTTTGTGCTCAGAGCCAGGGTGGGTTTAAAGATAGGCCAACTTGTGACAAGCCTTAAAACCTCAGGAGCAAGGACCCAGCACAGGATGGTTCAGATGGGAGCTAGCCTGCATGCACATGGTAGCCAATGGCATGGGGTAGGTCTCTGAGCAGAGGGACTTCTGGAGCAACATGAAACATCTGCCCTGGGGGCTTTGGGAGTCTTGCTGCAGCAAGAAGCCCAACAGGAGGGGCCTGACAGGGGCAGACAAGCTGGGAAAGCAGCCTGCTGTTGGGGATCCCACAGAGGGGCCCTGCCAGGCTTTGCAATCCTGGGTGAGCCAGTGTTGGCTTTCCAGCTCCTAGGAGAGCTGCCAGGCTTGGAGCTGTGCTGGGGAAGGTGGCTGGGTGGGCTGGGGTCCCCCTGTTGCTGGCAGGGCCCGGGCTGGGCAGCAGTGGGCTCTGATGGCTCTGTGCCCCTCAGGCTTTCCGGACAGTGGAGATCAAGCGCTGGGTCATCTGTGCCATGATCGGCATCCTCACTGGCCTCGTCGCCTGCTTCATCGACATCGTGGTGGAGAACCTGGCTGGGCTGAAGTACCGGGTGGTGAAGGGCAGTATCCTCCCATGGAGCCATAGCCGTCAGCCAGCCGGGGCTGTGGGATCTGTGCTCCTGGTGCCCGCAAGAAGGGTGCTGGGGGAGAGGACAGCACTTCCTTGCCTGGGTTTGGTGGCACAGACCCTGCCACCCAAAGTGCTCCCATATGCCTGGCTGCTCTGCAGAGCTGAGCTGTGCCTGGGCACTGCTGTAACAGGGGAGGCTCCTTGCAGCAGCCCTGGCTGCCCTAAGTGCACAGGATCTGCTGTGCTGGCACAGCCCGAGAAGCATTTTCACTCGCTCATGGTGGGAGGGATGGTACCCAGACAATACTGGTCTTTCCTTGAGCTGCTTCCGCAGACATCGACAAGTTCACAGAGAAAGGGGGCCTGTCTTTCTCCCTGCTACTCTGGGCCACCCTGAACGCCAGTGTGGTGATGGTGGGCTCCGTGATCGTTGCTTTCATAGAGGTAAGAGTTTGGGATCAGTCTGGATTGGTGTGTCCCTGTCCTTCCTGCCCCAGTTCTTTACATGGGGAAGCAAGATCGTGTCTCCAGAAAACATACAAATTCATGTAATAGCAAATGCATTTCTGCCAGATTAGCTCTTGGTAACCCCAGTTCTCAGTGTTGGCTCTAGCTGGGCTGTGGTGTTTCTCTGGGGTTGTCAGACTGACAGTTCTGAGCCAGGAGCCTGGAGCAGAGGATGGGCTCCAGAGACTGGAGCCGGTTATGGCTGGGAGTAGGCAATGGCTCCCTACAGGCCACTCGGAGTCAGCAGTAAGCTTTGTGGCTTTGCCCTTGCTCTCTCTGGCCACCAAGTGTGAGCCTTCTGCAGCGCCAGGTCCCTGGCCATGACATGGTGGTGAGAACACCCTAGTGTCCCCCAAGAACCCCGCCAGATCCTTCTTCCTGTCATATTTGCCCTTAGGGGCAATGGGTGCCTCTCTGAAGCCCACCTCCAGAGGCTGTAGGTAGCCTTGGGCCTCATCTCTGAGCCTCCCGGAGGTTGTGCTTGGTGTGCCCTGTGCTGAGAGACAGGGTTAAGGTGGCCAGTGTGTCCCCATGCTGTACGTGGCAGCCACTCATGCTCTCCGTGCTCCCCACAGCCCGTCGCAGCTGGCAGCGGCATTCCCCAGATCAAATGCTATCTCAATGGTGTGAAGATCCCGCACGTTGTCCGCCTCAAGGTAGGAAGCAGGAGGTGGTGGGATGTGTGCCTTCTGCTCTTGGGGGTGGTCCTGCTGTACTGTGACAGAGGAGGAGCTGGCACAAGCTCCTGGCTTCCTTGCTGCACTGCCCAGCTCCGTAGCTGTTCTCCCCAGTGCTGGGTGGTTAAACCACCTGCCCTGGGATGAGCCAGGATGCCCTGGCTTTGGGGACAGCAGCTTTAGGTAACTTATTGCTCTGTCCAAGAGGGAAGTTGGCCAAACCCCATTGCCACAACAGGGGGCTGAGAGTCACAACCTCTCCGGGGTCACTGCCTCCTGTGGCTGGTTGGGTCTGTGTCCCCCATGGCTGCCATGGTTGTGTGTGGTGTGCTGAGCCTGTCATCTCTGTTTTGCAGACCCTGGTGATCAAAGTCTGTGGAGTCATCCTCTCGGTGGTCGGTGGCCTGGCTGTTGGGAAGGTGATGTGCACAGAGCGATCTCTGGCATGCTGCTGCCATGTTGTCACCCACTGCTGGCACACGTGATGCAGCCCATTGCCAGCCCTGGGCTAGGGGCCCCGCAGTGACTTCCTGGTTTTATTCCCTGGTCTGCTGGCCAAGGTGACACCCTGGTGTGTGTGGTGCCACCAAGCCAGGCTGTGTGTGGCTGGGCTGAGGGCAGGAGAGCAGTGGTCCACATCCATCAGTAGTTGTCCCTGCAAATGTTAGATGGGGGAGACCTGGGTGCCCTATTGGAGCCTTTCTAGCTTGCTGGGATTGAAGGCAAGCAGGGGAAGTTCCTGTCTCCAGGGCTGGAGGAAGTGCTGGTGAGAACAGGAGGTGGCCACAGGAGCCACTTCACAGAATGAGGATTTAAAGGGGGAAAATGGCAAGGTCTGTATTTCCTGGAGGCAAATCCTCCTGCCAGCTTCTTCAGGGTTGCAACCCTGTGAGCAGCATTCATGCATCCCTGACTGTCCTTGGGGTTCTTCCTTATCCAATTTGACTCTGCTCTACTGCCCATAGGAAGGACCCATGATTCACTCTGGAGCAGTGATTGCTGCTGGGATCTCCCAGGGAAGATCCACGTCTTTAAAGCGAGACTTCAAGGTTGGTGTTGAGGGCCGAGGGGCTGTGCTGCAGGTGCCCCTCCTGTGCCCAAACTGGGCTGTTCCTTGGGGTCATGCTGGTGGCTTGGGTCACATATGGCCTACGCTGTGTCTCCACTAAAGTCATTCCTGTGGCCAGCCCTAAACCTGCCTTTGCTTGGGTGTTTCAGATCTTCGAGTACTTCCGCAGAGACACAGAGAAGAGGGACTTTGTCTCAGCTGGAGCTGCTGCTGGCGTCTCAGCTGCGTTTGGTGCCCCCGTGGGTACGTGTGTTGGCTCTCTGACACTGACACTGCCTGCATGTGGATCTCATCAGGAGGTGGCTCCCACTTGCACAAAGACAGCTGCTGGGATCTGCCTATGGCACTGCAGGAGCCCTCCCACAACATGCCCAGCTCCACAGCAAACTGTCTGGCCATGCCACAGGTCTTAAGAAGAGAGGAGGTGTGGGGTCATCTGTCTCAGATCCCAGATGTTGCCTCCCTGGGATGGAGGAGGGCAGTGGAGGGTACTGCCCCATCACTGGTGGCTTGGTGGGCTTCTGGTCCTTCACTGGAGCCTGTGAGGTCTGGGACTGTATGGGGCACATGGGCTGGGATGAATTTAGGTGCCTCAGCTGGTGCTGTGGGTTAGGGGTCTGTGGCATGTGCCCCTTGTGAAGGTGGTTGTGTCTTGCATTTGCAGGCGGTGTCCTCTTCAGCTTGGAGGAAGGGGCTTCCTTCTGGAACCAGTTCTTGACATGGAGAATTGTAAGTGCCGGAAAGCCAAAGCAGTAAATTGCGGGCTGCAGTGTGAGGCATTGCCTTTTCCCCATGCCCTGCAGTCCCAGCCTCCTGCTGTCCCTACCCCAGCCAGGCAGCCATGTGTAACACATCCCAGGGAACAGCATCCCATTCCCCTTCTTTGCCCTGGTCCTCAGCTTGAATTTGGTCCTGGCTTAGCTCCATCTTGCTGCCAATCCCTTCCCAAGGGACCTCCTTGGGTTGTGCCCCAGGGCAAAGGAGAGGTAACAGGAGTGAGCCCCTGATTGGTGTAAGCTGCCCAGAGTGCTGCCACAGGGAGTGTGGTCCCTTGGCCCCCACTGTGGTACCAAGCTCTCCCCAGGGGCTTTGGAGGGGCAGTTTGGGGAAATGGGGGGGGGCACATGGTGAGAGAGTGGGGCTGGGGGTGCCTGGCAGTGACTGTGGGCTGCATCTCCTTCCAGTTCTTTGCCTCCATGATCTCCACGTTCACTCTGAACTCTGTCCTGAGCGTTTACCACGGCAATGCCTGGGATCTCTCCAGCCCCGGGCTCATCAACTTTGGCAGGTTTGATAACGAGGTACAGCACAGATGTTCCCCATGTAGGGCTCTGCTGTGAGGGTTACAAGCAGCCCACAGCAGCCTGGGACTGTCTTAAAGCATCACCCAGAGGCTGAGGCAGGCTCTGTCCTTGCAGGCTGTGGGTCTGGCCAGAGCCCAGCTCCACCAACCCCAGCAGGAGCCTTTCCTGCAGCCATGGCTGGGCCTGGGGCTGTGGAGTGCCCAGGGGAGGTTTTGGGGCAGCTCTGGGGGCTGCAGGCCTGTGCTGTTCCAGCAGTGACTGGCTGCGGGGCTGCAGATGGGCCAGGAGACCTGACATCCATTTCTTGCTTGCAGAAAATGGGATACACAATCCAAGAAATTCCTATCTTCATCTTTATGGGAGTGGTTGGTAAGAGAGTGCTGCTCTTTCGATTTGATTAGTCTGAATAATTTCCTCTGTTCTCTGTCTGAGTCTAAAAAGCTTTGGGATAGAATTTCCCAGGGAGAATGGGAAATGCATTAAACTTTGGAGCACAGGCTGCTTGTGGGGCTTACGTGGGAGTGAGAGCTGGATTCTGCACCAAGCTTTACCCTTGTAGCAAAGGCAGGCCCTTTAATCCATAGACTGCAGAGTCCTTGAGGTTAGTGCATTGCAGTCGTGGGCAGCCCTTGGCTTTCAAACTGCCCTTACCCCTGTGGAGTTGGCCTGTCCCTTGCCTGCCTAGTGCCAGCACTGTGACACTGGCCCCAGCCACCCTGCTGCTGCTGTGGGGCTCCTCTTGGTGTCAGGTCCTGGCTGTCTCTGCAGGGACAGCATCCACGTGTCCCAGTGCTGCCATCGCACTGGAGGGGTTGTTGGTGTCTCCCTGAGCTTTACAGGTTCCTTGTGTCCTGGGCAGCCATAGGAGAGCCTGGGACCCGTGTACTGAGCTTTTGCTTCTTCATTTGCAGGTGGGATCCTCGGGGCCCTGTTCAATGCCCTCAATTACTGGTTAACAATGTTCCGGATCAGGTAAGAGCTCACAGGTAACTGAGGTGATTGACATGGGTTGGCTGGCACCTTCTGTGCACCCTCAAAGTGGCATTTCCAGCCAGAGCAAGGCCATTATCTCACACTTAACACGAGCAACAGCAGCCCTGGAAGCTGGGGGGCAAAGATGCCATGTGCCTCTCACTGCCTGCTGTCAAGGCTGTGACCCGCAGCTTCCCACTGTTGCTCTGACCTTGCCTAGGTATTGCGCTTCAGTGACATGAGGGCCCAAAGAAGTGCAAACGCTGAGCATACACACTTCTGAGAGTAATGAGAGAGCTGCTAAAGCCATCCAAGCCCAGTCTGGCGCAGCCAGTGCTTGTCACCAGCGTTTCAAACACAAGGACTGGCCTCGTGGCCTCAGGGAGGGATGGCCTGTGGAGCAGTGAGGGGCCTGCAGCAGCTTCCAGTGCTTCACTCCTCTTGGCCTTTCTGGGCTGCAGCTTTCTGGGCTCAGCTCTGCACTGTCCCCATGGCCAAACAACACCAAGCTGCCCATGGGATCTGTGCCCGGCTCTGGGCAGGGAAGACAGGCAGGTCTGCTATGGCTGGCTGGGCAGAGCTGCTCTTGCTGCTGGCCTCTGAGCCCAGTCCCCACGACTGCTTTGCCAGAGGATGGAGCGCAGGACAGCCTGGCAGGGTGTGGGAAGGGAGCAGCCTGTCCGTATGCCCGATGTAGGGTGCCAAGCCAGGCTGTGGGTGATCCTGTTGGCACCCCGGGTGCCACCCTCACTCTTCTGCTCCCTTTGCAGGTACATCCACAGGCCCTGCCTCCAGGTGGTTGAGGCCATGCTGGTGGCAGCAGTGACAGCAACTGTGGGGTTCGTCATGATTTACTGCTCGAGAGACTGCCAGCCCATTCAGGGGAGCACGGTGGCATACCCACTGCAGGTAGGAGACACTGGAGAATGGCTCCCCAGTGTGGGGGGACCCTGAGCCTGGTCTGAAGCTGAGGGGCTGAGCAGGGAGACAAGACCCTGCTGGGTTTTGTGGCACTGAACCTCACAGCGAGTGCTCCCCGTGGCAGGCAGAGCTGCAGAGCCAAAGCCTGGTGTTGCTGTGCTTGCTGCACAGCACTGCCTTCTCGCCAGCACAAGTCCCGCTGAGCCTGCAGCCTTGGCAGCTGGATCTGCCACTTCTAACTCTGTCTTCTTCCCCCTTCAGCTTTTCTGTGCTGATGGAGAGTACAACTCCATGGCCACTGCCTTCTTCAACACACCTGAGAAGAGCGTTGTCAACCTCTTCCATGACGCTCCAGGTCTGTGCGTCTGGTGAGCAGGTCCTTGAATGTGAGCAGAATGGGGGTGGGCTTGTGCAAGGTGGCTGACCTGCTTCCTGGTTGCTCGTGGGACAAGGCAGGGGTTAATCAGCACAGCCCCATGAGGGCAGGATGGGATCCAGCAAAGCACTGTGCCCACTGCTTTCCTGCAGTGGTGGAAGGAGGAAGGATGGATGCTGAACTGGTGGCACCTGTGAGCTCAGCCAGAGGGCCGTGGCCTTGGGAGCCTGTGGATGAGAACCTGGTTTTGTTGCGTGTTTCCAAGCTGTTGCTTTTGAGTTGCGTGGGAGCATGTCTGCTCCTCGCTGCTGTCTGAGCTCCGTCCTAGAAACATCCCTGGCTGTTTTCTCCATTAGCAGGGCCTCTTGCCCCAGAATGACTTTACCTTCTGGGCAGGCTGCGGAGGTGGATCTTGAGGTTTGGACTTGCTTGAGAAATGCAGTTTGGCTCCCAGGTTCCAGCTCCTGTTTCCGTTGGACCTAGCGTGACAGCGTGCCCTCTGCCTGCTGGCCCGAGTTTCGTGCCCAGCTGCACACGGACAGGGAGCAGACAGCTAGATCCTCAGCCCAGAGAGTGTGGCTTGGCCATCTGAAGCCAAGTGATCACTGTCCTGGGTCTTGGGGCTGCTTCCTGCAGTGCTGGGCCCTCCCTGGCTCAGGGCTTCGGTTTCTTGACCTCCCTGTGAAGGAGAGGTTGCAAAGTACTCATTTAAACCAGACTGAGCTGCTCAGCAATCCTAAAATAGCAGCTGGCTGAGTCCCGAGGTCTCCCTGTGATGGCGCAGCCTGCGCCGAGGGGCAGCTTGGGCCTGGCTGGAGCAGCCATGGGAGCTGTGGACACGACGGGGTTTGCAAGAACAACCCTGCTGAGTTCATCCCAGGGCTGGCAGCAGGACCTCTGCCAGCTCCCCAGCACCTCTGTCCTCCAGCACTGGCTTTCCCTCGGGGCTTTGGAGTTCGTCACCATGCCTTGTGGGAGGCTGGGAACCTTGGGGCTGGAAGGGAATGGGTCATCATGGGTCACAAGATGAAGGGAAGGCATGTGCTGGATTCAGTGGAATGGGATGGCTTGGGATGGCCCTGGCCAGCTGGCAGGGCCTTTGAGGGGACAGAAATAACTTAAAGAGCTGGTTTGAAAGGCTCATGCTGCGGGGATGGCAGAGGGGCTTTCATTGCTGGGAGTGTGTTGTGGGGCTGCTGCTGTCTGTTCTATGGCTGTAATCCATCGTGCTGCAGGACCAGCACTAACTCTATTCTCTCCCCACCTCAGGTTCTTACAACCCCATGACACTGGGCATGTTCACACTGATGTATTTCTTCCTGGCCTGCTGGACCTATGGCCTCACGGTGTCTGCGGGGGTCTTCATCCCCTCCCTGCTGATCGGCGCTGCCTGGGGAAGGCTCTTTGGCATCTCCCTGTCCTACCTGACCAAAGGCTCTGTGAGTCACTGGTGGGAAGGGGTGCTGGGCAGTGGAAGCCATGGCACCAGTCCTCCTCCCTTGCCTCTGGGCAAGAGGCATGTGCAGGCAGCACGGAGCCGGCTGAGAGCTTGGCACAGCAGTCTGGAATGGGATGTCTTCCTGAGCTGAGTCTGGGCTTTCCCCTGTCCCAATGGGGCCCTGCCAGCTGCTGGGTCACGCAGGCAGCCTCAGGCATTCCTCCCCACTTCTCGGAGGGAGGGTGGGGGCCAGGGCACTGCTCGCTATCTCTGGGTGCCCTGAAACCAGCAGCTGACTCAGCCTCTTCTTCCTCCTCTGCTCAGATCTGGGCTGACCCTGGGAAATACGCCCTGATGGGAGCTGCTGCACAGCTGGGTGAGTGCCTGCTCGAGCTGGGGTGAAGGTGGCATGGGAAAAGGTGGTACCTGCTTCCCTGGCTGAAGCCCAGCCTTGCTGTCAGCTTCCCAGCTACCCTGCCAAGCACAGGCAGCACTGGGGTGCTAGTGAGGTCTGGGCTTGTCTAGGGCACCCCTGTCTGTGTTGGTAATCCTGGATCACCTTGCAGAGACTCGGGCACCTTTGGTGTTCTGTACCATCACCCCATGCTTCCCTGCTTTCCTAAACTCCCAAACCCCTTGGGTGTCTCCTGCAGGTGGGATAGTGCGGATGACGCTGAGTCTCACAGTCATCATGATGGAGGCAACAGGCAATGTCACCTATGGCTTCCCCATCATGCTGGTGCTGATGACAGCAAAGATTGTGGGAGACTACTTTGTGGAGGTGAGGGCTGGTGTGCTCACTGGGTTTCAGGGCTGGTGGTGCTGGAGGGCCAAGGACAAGCGGTGTCCTCTCTCCGAGGTGAGCTGCTGTACTCCTTGGCATTTCAGCAGGCTTTTCCTGATGGCTCGGCTCTCATTGCAGGGGCTCTATGACATGCACATCCAGCTGCAGAGCGTGCCCTTCTTGCACTGGGAGGCCCCGGTGACGTCCCACTCCCTCACAGCCAGGTAGGTGCCTGGGGGATGCTGCCAATCCTGGGGCAGTGGCTTTTGGATCACGCTGTTGGCCTGAGCTGGCAGTAGAGGTGGTGACACACTTTGGTCACTGCTGTGTGGTGCCGCCAGCCCAGCTCCTTCCCCAGCAGGGAGTGTGGCCTGCGGTGCATTCCCTCCCCGTGTCCCTGGCAGACTCTGGGAACAGAGGAGGCATCAGGGCTGCAGAGGCTGGGGGAGTAGTGTGGTGTGTGTGATATTTGGGAGGTGCCGCATTTGGGGCTGTGTTTCACACTGAGCCTTCCCTGCAGGGAGGTGATGAGTGCTCCCGTCACCTGCCTGCGGAGGATCGAGCGGGTGGGCACGGTTGTGGACATCCTCAGTGACACCTCCTCCAACCACAATGGCTTCCCGGTGGTGGAGAGCAACCCTGGCACCACACAGGTGAGCCAGGAGCCACTTGTGAGAGCTGGCTGTGGAATGGGACCCTAGCCCTTGCCCCGTCCCCATCTCATGCACCGTGCTCTGTCACAGGTGGCAGGACTGCGGGGTTTGATCCTACGTTCCCAGCTCATCGTCCTGCTGAAGCACAAGGTGGGTGATGCTGCGTGGCAGCCATGGGAGCTGTGTCTGAGCCCTGGTGCCCCTGTCCTGCCTGTCTTGCTAAACAGGAGCTGGTGGATGGTGCCTGTCACCAACCTCAGCTCACCTGAGGAGAGGGTGGGGGCTTCCATTCTGTGCTGGGGTTACCCCAACATCTTCCTGCACCCCACTGGGCTCACAAGCCCTTGAGTGAATGGGAAACAGTTCTTCTGCAGATGGTCCATCTGCCTCATGTTCCTGCCCTCTTCCCTCCCTCCCCTGTGCGTTGCCCTGATGCCTGTCAGTGCTGCAGGATGGTCCTCAACAGTTTCTTTCTTCCCCAGGTTTTTGTGGAAAGGGCCAACCTCAGCCTGGTGCAGCGGCGGCTGAAGCTGAAGGATTTCCGGGATGCTTACCCCCGCTTCCCCCCCATCCAATCCATCCACGTGTCCCAGGATGAGCGCGAGTGCATGATCGACCTCAGCGAGTTCATGAACCCCTCACCCTACACTGTGCCTCAGGTAATGGCCAGGGACCCCTGGGCCACCCTAACATCCTGGGGGTCATGGGTGAGTGATGGGTGCTGGCTGGGGATGGCACAGCCCATGTATCCCATCTGACATGCAGGAGGCATCTCTGCCACGGGTGTTCAAGCTCTTCCGAGCCCTGGGCCTACGGCACTTGGTGGTCGTGAACAATCGCAATGAGGTGAGTCCTGCTCGCTGGGTATGGGCAGCCGGGGCTTGTCCCAGCGCTCTGCCTGCCAGCGTGGGGCTCTACCGTGTCCCTGTCCCGGCAGGTGGTGGGCATGGTCACCCGCAAGGACCTCGCCAGGTACCGGCTGGGCAAGGAAGGCTTGGAGGAGCTCTCGCTGGCACAGACGTGATGTGGGGTGGCTCTGCCCAGCGGAGGGAGACTCACCCCGGCCCCTCGGAGCTGGGGCCCCCTTTTGCGGGAGAGGCCTGGGCCAGCCTGTGCAGGCATTGTGGTGCCTGGAGCACTGACACAGCCGTGCTGCCCTGGCTCTCCTGCCTATTGCTGCCTTCCCACATCTACTGCCTCCTCTTCTCACCCTTTCCTCTGCTTCCCTAAGGGGTCGAAATGCACCCTTGGCTCCATTAGCTGCTGGCATAGGCTTTCCATGAGGGTTGGGTGTAGGCTGGAGCGTGCCAGGGGAGTGGAAGTGTCCTGAGCTGGGCATAACCCTCTGCCACAGCACATGGCCTCCATTGCCTCGCCTACCCAGCCCAGGCTGTATGGGACCTAGCCCTGCCCTGGCCCCTGCCACAGGGCCTGTGTGGGGAGCAGGGGGACATGGTGGGGTTCCTCCTGCTTCCAGGGCTGTGTCCTGCCCCGTGCTGCTGCTGGCGGGGTTGAGCTGAGCCATGGGGCAGGTGCTTGTGTCTCTGCCCTGCTCAACTGTGCAATAAAAGGGGCTCCTGTGGTTCAGAGCTGCGCCCTTCTGCTGTTTCTTGACTCCCTTGGCCAAACTCTGACCCCAACACACACATTGGGGAGACACTCCTGGGGTTTGAGCAGGGATAGGTAGGGGAGAGCTGCCTCCTCTGGGGCAGCCTGTGCCCCTCTGCCACTCCTGCCCTCCTCCCACTATTGCTGCTGCCTCTCTCCTCTGCCCATGCTGGGGTCCAGAAGCACCCCTGCATGTATTTCCAGCCCTTTCCAGCAGCCTGGGCCAGCCTAGGCACCCCAAAGCCCACCACCAGCCCTGGATCTGGCCAGGGGCTGGAAGCATTGCCCTGGCACCTCAGCTCCCCTATCTCCCACCATTGTACTCCTCACATTGGCATTGCACCCTGCATCCTCCTCACTCGGGCAAAGGCAACCTGGTGCCTGGAGGGGCTTTCGACTGTGGGATACTGTGCTGAAATAAAGTCTGTTTGTACTTTTACTGTGCTGCTGCCTGGCTCTTGCTTCCCTTTCCCTGATGCCACTTTATGGCTTAAGTACCATGTCTGTTGGTGCACCCCTGGGGTTGAGTCAAACCCCATCCCCACTGCTGGTGCTGGGAAGGCACAAGTCAGGGGGCTGCAGGGGGTGATGCCAGTGCTGCCCACCTTCATCAGCCCCTGGCAGGGCTGGCGTGCTGAAGGCAGGGGATGGCTGCCCCTTCCCGGGTGCTTTTCCTTTCATGGCCAACAAAGAGCTGCCACAAAGCAGGGAATGCCTCGGCTGGGCCCTGGTAACAGCCAGGTCCCGGTGGTGGGGGCTGTGGGGAAGGGCCAGCTGCCCTCCCAGCCCCAGGGGATGGCCCCACTGTCCATGTGGGTCCGGTTCCCCAGCACTGCCATAGGGCAGGGGAGCCCTGGGGTGCAGCGGGTCCCTATGGCAGTGATGGGTCTCTGCTGGGTGCTGGCAGCCGGGTGCTTTGTGAAGCCCCACATTGCCCTTTGCCCCGGCGCAGCTGAGATAAGGGACTGGGATGCACTGACTTGGGCTGCAGAGTAAACACGGGCTGCTGGCTCCTGCCGGCACAGCGTTTCCCTCCTTTCCCTACTGCCGGGGCAGCCGGTTTGTGCCGAGGGCCGGGCTGAACAGTGGCCCTTTGTCACCGGCGGCGGGTGACGAAGGACATGGCACACACTGGTGCCTGGCGGGAGTCATTTATTCACTCGTCCCATGGCCGGCTCTGCCCCGGCGGCTCCAGGTGCCCAGCGCTGGCACCGCTGCTGCCAGGTTTATCATTAACCGGTGGCACGTGGCGAGGTTGGGGGCCACGGTGGGGTCACAGCCCGGCAAAGGGCTCGGCCTCCAGCCCCGGGCGGCCTGGCTCCGGCTGCAGCTCCCGCCCAGTGCCCAGCTCCAGCCCCGGCTCCACCGTCCAGTTGGCCAGGAGGTCGCTGAAGTCGGGGGTGCCGGTGTGGAGGAGGCTGGCGGGGCCAGGTCCCGGCTCCCTCCAGAAGGAGGGAGGCAGCTTCCTGCGGTGCATGGGGGTGATGTGGCCGTACTTCCTCTCCAGCCGCTGCGTCTTGCCGCTGGCCGCCCGGGGTGGCAGGCACCGGTGCACGCCGTACTCGAAGAGCTCAGCCAGCGGCCCCAGCCTGTGCACGGCCCCAGGGCTGCCCCGCGGCACCTCGGGCTCGGTGTGCCGGGGTGAGCCGCAGTCCTCGGACACGCCGCGGCTGCCAGCGGCCTCGTCCTGGCCCCGCCGTCCAAAGTACCGCTGGATGTCACAGCTGATGAGCTCCGAGAACCTGAGGAGCTGCAGCGTGGGCTCGGCAGTGCTGGGGACAGCCGGCTCCGGCCTTGCGCTCTCCTCTGCTGCCTCCTCTTCATCCTCGTCCTCATCCTCATCCTCTTCCTCGGAGAGGTCTGGGAAGTTGGGCTCGGGGCGCACGGGCAGCAGCAGGCCGTGCGGGAAGGGCGAGGGC
This sequence comes from Psittacula echo, assembly GCF_963264785.1. NCBI lineage: Eukaryota > Metazoa > Chordata > Aves > Psittaciformes > Psittacidae > Psittacula > Psittacula echo. Next base: position 11,681,414 of record NC_137739.1, read on the forward strand.
AGCCGCAGCTCAGCCAGTGGCCGGATGACACCTGCAGCCATGTCAGCACGCAGGGGCACCCCGGGGCCTGCACTCACCCTGCGAGCAGGAGAGCGGGTGAAGGTGGCATGCACCCCGCACCCCCTGACCCGCTGCACTGCGCTTGGCCCTAAGGGGGCAGAGGGACCGTGGTGTGCCGTACAGCAGGCAGGGCAGGGCATCTCCCACAAGCCATGGGACATGGAGCAGCAGGGATGCCCCTACCAAGCCATAGGCTACAAGGCAGTGGATACGTTGCCCTGAAACATGGAACATGGGGCAGCAGGGACAGCCCCACTGACCCTGGGACATTGGGCAGCAGGGATGCCCCCACTGAGACATGCGAGATGGGGCAGTGGGAACATAACCCTGAGTCATGGGATATGGGGCAGTGGGGATATCCTAACTGAGCTCTGGGGCATCAGGCAACAGGGACATCTCCATCAAGTCATGGGATGTGGGGTAGTGGGGATGTCCATGCAAATCCATGCAACATGGGACAATGGGAATGTCCCCAGGTCATTGCACATGGGGCAGCATGGGTGTCTCCACCAGTTCGTGGGATGTAGGGCAGTGGGGACATCCCCTGAGCCATGAGCCAAGGGGCAGTGGTGACATCCCCCAGGGATGTTCCCCTTCCCCCTGGGGCTGTACATGGGCTTGAATGGTGCTCGGCACCCACCCTGCAACCATGGGCTCGCCACCTGGGACACTGAGCCGTATGTCCTGCCCACACAATGGCCCAATGGTTTTCCCTGCAATGGGGTGACCCCGGCCACCTCCCTGCACTGCCCTTTTGGGCTCTGGCCGCAGCTGGGTCTTGCTGAGCTGGATGAGGCCCCCCGTAGTTAGTGCTAACTGTGCCCATGGGTCCCCAGCTCTGCCTCACTGCTGGGCATCCCTGGCCACATGCCATTGCCCCAGCTCTAAGAGGGTCATGAGGCAGGGAACAATTCCTGGGACAAGTCCTTCTGCCATGCCTGAGACAGCACCGCTGCCATCTCTGGGTCACCAAGCATCCCTCTTTGTGCCCTCCCCACAGCGGGACCCCCATCCCTGCCTCCATGCTGCCCTGGAGCTCAGCCTCCACAGGCACTATGTACCTCCAAGCTGCAGGGAAAGGGACGTGGGGCTGCCCCAGCGATGGGGCCAGCCTTCCCCACCGCCACCCGCAGCCACAGAAACACCCCGGGGCAGGAGGGCATCGCCTGGGGCCACAGCTCGGCACTCACCTTGGCGCTGCCGCCTGGCCATGCATAGGCTCCCGCGCCGCTCCCCCTTCCCGTCCCTCCACCTGGGCCTGAAGTATTTATAGCGGAGCAGCGAGCTGACGGCTGGCAAATATTTGGTAGCTGTATTGTAATAGTAGACTCGGTAAATAGAGCCGGGGTTTGCTTTAGCACCCAGCAACGGGAGAGCAGCGCGGGGAGGGACGTGGGGACGGAAGGCAGGGCTCACCTCAATGGTTCACTAGCCAGGGGATTTTCAAGTGTTGTTCCTGTAAATTCACCTATTAAATCGGCAGCCCCAGCTGCCAAACTGCCCGTGCACTTGTGCCGAGGGCTCTTATCTCCGCGCTGATTGGAGGTGAAATCAAGCTTTGCCAAATAGGCGTAAAATTGAATTTCATGCTATTTTGACTCCTGGAGTAGGGATCTTCTGAAGAACACACTGCCTATCGAGCCGTGCCTCTGCAAACAGGCGCTGCTGCCGCACTGGCTGAAGCCTTTCCATGGGGTGCCCCTTGGTGCTGTGCAGCCCTCATGTGGGTCTGGACCTGCCATCTCCAGCTCCATGCTCCCCAAGGCAGGTGTGGGGCTCCCTGACCAGCCCCTGGATGGGGTTTGGAACCTTTTGAGGTAGCACGATATGGCTACCATCAGGAGATGGCACTTCAGGGTGCTGTGGTCCCAAGGGGTATGTGGCTGAGTGCCCAGGGGTGGTGGCTCTGGCCACGCAGTGCCAATGGATGCAGAGATGGGATCATGACATGTGGAGAGCAGCTGGGGCAGCGCCATGGCTGGGACCAGCACCGAGGACTGCAGTGTGGATGGGGTGCCCCATATCTCTGCTGTGGGACCATGCTGACCCACATGAGGGACTGAGGACAGTGACGATGGCGAGCAGCTCGAGTCCCAAAGTGGCTGTGGCCAGAGTTCTGCTTCGGCAACAGGAAGTGCCAGAGTGGCCATGCAGGGCACAGCTGGGGGTCACAGACGGCTGGGGCTTGGAGATTGCTGAGAAGCACATGGTGGCTGAGGACACAGATGGCCAGAAGATGCAGCATGGCTGGAGGGCATGGCATGGTGGGAGCCTGACACAGCACCCAGACCCTGTGACTGCCTGTGCTGGGGACAATGGCCATCGGGGCTGGGGACAGCCAGAGCCCTGCTTGGAGCTGCCCTGTCCCCTGCTCTCGGGGTGACCCCAGTTCCCGGTCTGCTCTCCCTGCCACCCTGGGCAGAGCGTCCTGCACCCTGGGTCTGAGTGGGTCCCCTGGTGCTGAGGGGGAGGTCCCAGCCTCTGGCAAAGTGCAGCACTGGCAAGGAGAGGGCCATGGCTGTCACCCTCCCCTCCCAGAGCAGCAGCCCTGGGGCATCCTGCAGGGGCAAAGCTGGGCACCAGCACCAGCTCTGGATCCGCAGCACTCCCCCTCCCCTCTCCAAACACACTGGTAAGGCCGGGGTGGGAGCAGCAGCCATCCCGCTGGAGGACTGCTGGGCAAACACAGAGAGCAGGAGCTGATAAACTACAGCCACCCTTTGGTCTGCCCCCTGATGTCACCCGCTCGCCTGCCCACAGTGGCTCTGCACTGCACAGCTGGGAATGGGTCTGCACGGGTTGGCACCGCTTGTTGATGGCTCTGCATGGCCTGGCACGGCTTGGCACAGCTCGGCAGCTGCTGTGGCCCGCTACTGGGCCCACACGGTCAGGCCTGGGGATGGGTGCTGGGGCACCCAGGGGCAGCGCTGCTGCTGAGGCCCAGCGAGACGCCCGCAGCCCGATCCCCGCCTCACTCCTCGGCAGCCGCCCGCTGGGGCGGGGATCCGCGGCAGGCACTCGGCCACCCTTCCCCGCAGGGCCTTGCGGCGCCGGGGCGGAGCGGCTGCTCGGCTGCGCCATCCCACTCCCCCGCCCAGCCGCGCCCCGCCCCGCCCCGCCCCGCCGGCGGACTACCGGTCCCGGCATGCCGCGCGGTGGCGGGAGGGGCTGTTTCCGCCCAGCGCCCGCCGCGAGTCGTTGCCGCCGCTGAGGCCGGAGCCGTCGTCGAGGCCGTCGCCGCCCAGGCCGGAGCCACCCGCCCGCCGCGCCCCGCGGCACGGCCAGCGCCCGCCATGTCGGCCCAGGCCCAGATGAGGGCCCTGCTGGACCAGCTCATGGGCACGGCCCGGGACGGTGAGTAGGGGCAGGCGGGGCCTGCAAGAAACGCCGCGGCCTGGCCGCCGCCTCACCCCCGCGGAGCCTGGCGCGGCCGCTGCCTCCGCTCCGGACCTGCGGCGCGATCGATCCGCCCGCGCCGGGGGACGCGGCGGGCCAGAGCCGCAGCCCCGGCCCGCCCCGCAGAGGCCTGGCCCCGGCGCCGCCGAGCGAGCGAGCGGCGCGACGGGCGGTGCCGGCGGAGCGAGCCCGGGCCTCGGCGCGCCTCTGGGCGGCCCGGCGAGCTCGGCCCAGGGAGCCCGGTAGTGGTAGGTCGCCTCGGCCCCGGCCCTAGAAAGCGCCCGGCGTGGGCCAGCCTTGGGAGGAGCCCGCCGCTCCGGGCCCTGGCTGCCGCAGAGAGAGGTGGTAGGGCAGGCTCCGTGCCCAGGCCGCGCCGTACGCACGGAGGCGTGTAGGTAGGTTGCCTGCAGGAGCCGGCCGCTGTAGTTGTTGTCCAAGAAAAGAAATGACAGCCTGTGCAAAATATGTTCCCGCTGCGGTTTGTATCTCCCTTCTGCGTCTTGCTGAGTACTTAAATCCCCTCTGGCACGTTAGCAGGGCTGTGCAGGTACTTTGCACTTTGTTTCGTAAGTGAATAAGTGCTTTTCTTTCTTTGTGTATTGAGTTGCTATTGAATTGCTTCCCATATTTTTATTTCATACAAACTGAACAATTGTGGCCCCTCTATTTTATTTATAAAGGTTCAGTGTATCTTTGCCTGCCTACATCAATCTGCAAGGGAGTTGCAGAAAAGCCTCATGTTCATCGAGCCGTGAGTCACAACCAATTTTTAAAGCTGTTATAACAAAAACAAAAAAAAGTGTTTGCTTTTTTTTTCACAAGTAACTTTAAAAGTGTAGCTTAGAAAGAAAAAAAAATAAGAAAAAAACCCCCATTTTCAGTAGACACAACATTATTCCTGGATGCTTGCAAATCCTAAACTATATTCATACTTTAGTATTACACATACCTGTGTCATATACACAGATGAGCTTTAAAATTGTCACATACCATTACCACTTTGCCTTTACTTTTATGTATCATTCCCCTGACTTCCTTACTGCAGGTGTGGGCAAGAAAACTTTTCCTTTAAAACTTTTCAACAGTGGGCATAAAATTCTGCAGCTGAGGTCTTGAAGAATGCAGATGGGTATAGTATATGTTGGAGCTCGCAGTGTGTATTGACTAACTTTGTTTCTTTTTTTACTTTTAATTTCTTTGCTTTTCTGATATTGTCTTGTTTAAGTGGCTCCTGAGTGTAAAATGTCTTCTGAGGGTGGGATGCGGGTGGGAAGCAGACTTCATGTTCCAGGCCAGGACCTACAAGATTCGTCTTTGCCCGGCCTTGGAAAGCACACTGCAGATTCAGTTTTCAAACCAAATGGACCGATGCTTTAATTGTCGGATGAGCAAATAGCAGTCACCTATAAAAACTGCCCAGCACAGCCCTGTTCTGTGAGTCATGGCCCTCCAGTAGCGTGGGGTTTGGTATCTCCTGCCCCTTCCTTACAGTAAAAAAGGGGGGAACAACCCCACAAAACATAAAAAGTTTTGGCTGCGAGCCAGACTGTCTGGCTTCTTTTTTCTCCTCTGGGTGTGCTGTCTCTTTATGTGGATGACAGGCCTTGGACATTACTTGGCTCGCCAGCACTGTGTTTAACATGGTATACTCGATGACTAAATGCTAAAATAGTGTTTTTTCCCCAGTTAAAAGTGTTCCAGAATATCCTGATACCCTCTAAGATTTTTTTTTTTTTTTGAGTAATTTTGGGGAGCAGGAGCACCAGGTATTTTAATCTGCATATTAAGGTGAAATGATCATACCAAGGTCTTTGTTCTTGAGTCAATATTCTAATGTCTCCTTTTTTAAAACCACAAATGAATTTCAGGAGATGAAACCAGACAAAGGGTGAAGTTTACAGACGATCGTGTTTGCAAGAGCCACCTTCTGGATTGCTGTCCCCATGATATCCTCGCAGGAACAGTAAGTATATTCTCTGTAATAAGGAGTTCTGGGGAGGCAGATGTTGGTACAAGTCTCCAGGGCTCAGCTGTGCTTTGTGAGTACCTTCTAGAAGAGATCAGGCTTTCTGTGCCTGAGGAGCAGTCATAGTTCTAATTTTAGTTTGTGTGACCTGTGTATGGAACCACTGAAGTCAGGAGCTCTCAAAGTTCACTTGAATCTTCTTTTTTTCTCCCACTATCACACATGAAGTTACAAGATTATTTCTCTTTTAGCAGTTTGAGATGTTTAAGGCCTAAAACTTGTCTTGCAGAGGCTGCAAGACCATAGCTAGCCTGCTGTCCTGGGTGCTCTGGTTGCATCTTCAGGCTAGCAAGTGTTTTCTTATGTGCTGCAATAATCGTTAACCCTTGGAGCTTTTCAGTCTCCTTTTGCCAGCCATGTCATGTTCCCTGATGGAATGACATTTTTTCCATCATTCTTGCTTGCCATGGTAATGGCAGGTTTCAGCTCAGGCTGACTTTGTCTTTAGAGTTGGTTGGTGTGAGCAGTGTGTCACTCTGCCTGACTGGTTTGAAACTGTTGGGTCGCCTCCTTTGCTGCTGCCCTCTGGGGACAGAGCTGGCTGGTTTTCAAAGGTTTGGCTCACATGCTCTCTCTCTGAGAGCAAAATGTGATGTGGACTTTTAACAGTGGGATCTTGCTGAAGTAGGTATTCAGTTTAGGCGCCCAGATGAAAGATGCAGTCTGACTTTTGAAAGAAAACAATGCACGTCTGTTGTAATTGTTGCTGTGCTACAGAATTGCAGGATGGAGATGAGTATGGATGTTTGAAATCCATTTTCACCCTCCCTGTTTGAGACTAAATACTGTGGCAGTTCACATTGTCCATCCATTTAACCTGATTGTTTAAAGATACTGTCGTTATTTATAGGTTTTCCTGCTGTTATTTCAGGAGCTGGGTTTGACACAGTGGAGTTACCAGCAATGGGAGGGCTGGCACTCCTTTCTCTGTGTGTGTCACTGTGATACCAAGACTCTGGCAGCAATAGTAGGAAGAACTTTAGTAAAAGCTGCTTCAGCTCTGAGCATTCAAGCTTTGGCTTTTCAGTGCTATTGCAGAGTAACATTGGAAGAGTTAAATACCAATCTCTGTGTATCTCTGTATTTATGTGTTACTAATTTGAAGCTCAGATGTATTTTTCAGCAGTCAGCCTCCATCTCACCTCACTTCCATTTCAGGAGTTCAAAGCCGCTTAGATCTCCATCTGCCCACCTCCATCCCTCATACAGGTCACTGTGGTTAGGGTATATCTTTCTGACACAAGAGTCTGCAAAGTCTTTTTGGGCCCAGAAGGTGTTTTGAAGGTGCAGGCTGCTTTCTGCCTCTTCTGGTACGTTTCCAGGAAGAAGGTAAACGGTGAGTCAGAGGGATTGAATTAAGTGACGTGCATGACTGCTGGAGCAGGTGCCAAAGCGTGGAGGAAGTCTGAAGTGTTCAGATGGGTTGCGAGTCTCCTGGGGCTGAAAAGCACATAGAGAAAGCTGGTCCTCTTCTGATGTTACTTGTCTTCAGTGAGTCCTCTTGCTGTGGAGTTTATGCTCAGAAGCATCACAGGGGAGCAGGAAGGAAGACTGCTTCTGTGCAAGTGGTCTTGTGTGTCACTCGGATGATCTTGTGGTGGCTTTTAAGTGGCTGTGGAGCTCTCTACGCCACTGTTAGCAGGTTACTGAGGCAAGAAAAAGTATTGGTGCTGCAGATCTGTGTTGAAGGAACATGTGATGTCCAGAATGGGAACAGCATTTCAGCTGTCAGCGCTACCAGCACACAATGAAACTTAGCTGGAACGTGTAGGCTTTCCTCGTGATCTCAGTCAGGTTCCCTGACATCTTAACCATGCTCCATGAAGGGGAGAGCTGCGTAGGTGAAGCAGCCTCAGCTGGATGGGGTAGCATCCATCTCTGGATGTGTATTACTGCAGAAATCATGACTTTGGCTCTTTTTGGAACCTTCCAACAGATGCTTCAAGCCTTCTGGTGCTGGTTATGTTGCATTCTCCCCCTGAGGCATTGTTAACTGCTGCATCCTGCATGTGTGCAGATATTCCTTAGTGAGGGGCTGATGGGGGACAAGCAGGAAGCTGGATCCCTGGGGTCACTGTGCTCAGTGTAATGGGAAGGAGTCGCATTCACTGGCCTTCACGTTCAGAGTGAGAGGAATCCAGACCATAAGTAAAGCAGTGGAATATTTCTGAGAGCTGCAGGAGGCATGCTGATGTTTGCTTTGTTTGCTGGTGGTCCTGGTCATACAAGCTGTAATTTTAATTTGGTGGCTTTTTGTGATTATTCTTTTTTTGATTATTCCCAGAAACTTGTCCAAATGTGTTACTAAATAAACTACAATAGTCTCTTCTTGGTGTCTGTGGGTAGGGAGGAAACTTCTGGGGGAACAGAAGTTGGTTTAGTGGGCCCATATGCTGTTATCGGGGGACTTGTCATCCAGATCATTAATGGCATGCACTGACTTGCCTCAGCAGCTGATGGTAAACATATTTCTGTCAGTGGAAGTACTGCAGCACGTTCAGAGGTGGCATCAGCTGGTAATCCTGAATTTTAGCTCCACTAATAAGCAGACAGATCAGTCTGAAAGCTGCCCAGGTAGAACACAGCTTGGAAATGACATTCAGGGAATTAACTGTGTTCCCCACTGGGAGATGTGAGTGAGCTGAAGTCTGTAGGTTGCAGGGTGATTTTGTAGGGGTCTCTGCTTTCCTTTTTCACTTGGGTGAAACTCTGCAGCTCTGATTACTATTAAAAAGCCTTCCTCATAGAAATAGGCTTTCCAGTGAGTTTGCAGTTTAGTGGAGATCGTAAGAGATAGCTCACAATGTAGATTGCTTAGCAAATGTGAACAGGATTAATTATCAGTGGCATCTACATGTATTCAATGTTTATGTGCATGGGGGAGTTCAGATCTTTACTCAGAAACTGCTGGGCTCCTTGGAACTGGTGGTGGCTGGGAGGGAAGATGGCTGGCTGGGTGTTCCTGCCATGACATGTACCTTGTAATTTGTTCTGTGGCTCACACTTATTTATTATTATTTTGGCTTTCAAAACGTCATTCTTTTTCTACTTTGAGAAATGTTCTCTGTTACATATTGATAATGTTGAAATGCCATTTCCATGGTTTGAGGGCATAGTTAACTTTGGGTTATGTGGTTGTTGACTATGGGGGGAAAAGCCCCCAAATTTAAATGGCATCGATTACAAGGGGAATGAAAAGCAGTATGGAAGTCAGAGCTTTCTGGGAAGGGAAAGGCTCTCAAGAAGTCTCTTGTTAGATGGGGTCATATGTAGGATGTAGCTTTGCTGGGCATGTTTAAAAGTTTCAGGCTGCAGCTGACTATGGGAAGAGGCTAGCTAGTAGAATTAGGAGTGGTGTTGAGTGTGGGGTTGTGCTCATCTACTGGCAAGAGCCCTTATTCCTTTAAGTCCATTTGTTCTTAGTGGGAAGCATTCTGTCTGGGCTGTATGATTTGGTATCTTTCAGTTTGTTACTAGGGCTCATCCTGACCCAGGTGCTTTTCCAGGTGAGTTTTAAGTAGGGTACAAAGCTGTGTATTTTGCTGTGCCATAGTAGGAGGTATTTGTAGTTGCTGCTGCAGGATGCTGTGTCTTCCCACATCCTTCCCAGCAATTTCTAAGGCTGTTCTGTGACCTAGAGAAGGAGTGGGACTGGACTTAAAGCGTTCAGGGCATTTTAATGTTGTTCCAGGAATGCATAGAAGAGTTCTAGCAAGCATGTGGTGCTTTTGGCTAGTTCTATTACTGATAGGTTAAGCGGGAGCTCTTTTTCATCAGAAGACTTTATGAAAGCTGGCAAGAGTTAAGTATTTGCTGCTTGTTGTCATAATGGAGGGTTCTTACATTGATTTTGTTTTTTATTTTCAACAGCGAATGGACCTGGGAGAGTGTACAAAGATCCATGACTTGGCGCTGCGAGCAGATTATGAGATTGCAAGTAAAGAGAGAGACCTGTTTTTTGAGCTGGATGTGAGTACAGAGACATTCCAGTTACTTCTGTGGAAACTGCCTCTTGAAGTTATTTGGCTGAACAGTAGAGCTCAGTGGAAGTTTCAGCTAGCCATGTTATTTGATGTGTTAGCTGACAAGATGTGGAGACCCCTCCACAGGGTCAGCTCGATTGCTGCCTTAAAATGGAAAGTCATTATGGCCCTTGCGACACCATTAGTCCAGCTAATGAGGAAGGCTCCTCTGGCATTCCTTGCATCCCATACTTGCTGCTCTGTACCAGGTCATTGTAACCTGGTGGCCTGTCCCAGAAGGAGATTTAACATTAAAAGCCTTCTGCTCTGTGGTTTCGCTTTCCCAGATTTAGTTTTCTGTAATGTAACAGATCAGGCAGAAGAACAATTCTGTCTTCCCTTTTCATGTTATTCCAATGCTTTTGTTTTTGCACCTGTTGCTCATACATTGGAAGTTCCAGTGCAAAGCAGTCTTTGTGTGAGCATCCTCTTATGTGTCAAAGAACTGTGTCAGGTTCCAAGCAGATGACAGACTTCGGGGCAGGGATCAAATGTTACTTTTTCTACAAAGTGTAATATCTTTTTTTCTCAAGGCATCTGTTCTTGAAGCTGTTTGTGCATTATACAGGGATTGCTGTTGGCTGTGTCTGGCACAAAGGGCACTTTATTCACAGTTCTTTGTCTGAATATGCAGGCGATGGATCACCTGGAATCCTTCATCGCAGAGTGTGATAGGAGAACAGAACTGGCCAAGAAACGCCTGGCTGAGACACAGGAAGAGATCAGTGCTGAAGTGTCTGCAAAGGTATTTTCCTTGCAGTGAATGTTTATCGTGGATGTCTGTGCGAGAGCACTGGAGCTGTGTTGTCTGTGACACCACTGGTACTCAGGAAATGGGCTCCACAAAAGCTTTGTGGTTCCCAGCCATCCTGCTCAAATTCTGCTCTGGCTGTTCTTGTGGCAAACTTACTGGCGTAGAGGACTGTAGTAGTATAAAGCATGAACTCTAAAATAGGTCACTTTAGCATGGCAATAAAGCATGTTGGTTTCTCCCACACACTTTTCAGTGTTAATGTAATAGCTTACAATGTTAATGTAATGTAATAATGTAATGGAATAGTAAGTCTAGCCGATGAGTGTCATCTTTTCACTGAACAAATCCTCATGGAGTTTCCTCTTTGGGAAACTTTCCTCTTGCTTCATGAGGTGAATACAAAACATTCCTGGGGCTGTTTTTGTGGATTCTGTCTTGTCCTGTAAGCCAGAAACGTGCTGCTTTTTGTGGCAGCATTGATGATGTCCTCTCCATGTCGTTTTTCTCTTTGCTATGTGTCTCTGCCTGCATGGCCTATACTTGGCCCACCAATTTCTTTTTGTTGGGAGTCTTGACTTTTGGAGACCTATGGTCATCTTCCAACAACTGATTTTGTTAAACAGGATTTTTTGGAGAAAAAAGAAAAGTTGTCATGCAAGAGGTTTTTTTGTCTTACTAAAAACTACCTGTTCTCTTTAGGCAGAGAAAGTACATGAGCTGAATGAAGACATAGGAAAACTCCTAGCTAAAGCTGAGCAGCTAGGAGCTGAAGGAAATGTTGATGAGTCTCAGAAGATCCTGATGGAAGTGGAGAAAGTCCGAGCAAAAAAGAAAGAGGCAGAGGTATGGTGTTGCTTCTCCTATGAACTGCAATAGAGGACTGGGCTAGACTGAGCCATGACAAAGAGCTGGGTGGTTCTTGCCTCTTTTCCTTTGTTGCCAGTATGTCTTTGTTCAGTTTCAGCCTTGTGCCAGCAAGCAGTTGGCAGTGTAGTGTGGTAGATGAAGAATATAAACTTTTATCTAGTGAAGAGAGCTGACAGAACAGGGAGGGATTTATTCTCCCAAAGATGGGGTCGCTAGTTGCTTGCAGGGAGAGATTGTCAGGGTAGCTGTGCTTGCTAAGTGTTTGTTATGGCACCTCCTGTATATTGAGGGTGGGTTTTGATTCTTGAAAGTAGCAGTGCAATTCTTTGCAGGGTTTTCTCTGGAGGGCTGTGACTATGTAAGGGCTCCCTGACATTTGTGTGGGTTTTTTTTTTGCCTACCTTTAGGAAGAATACCGAAATTCAATGCCTGCATCCAGTTTCCAGCAGCAGAAGCTCCGTGTGTGTGAAGTCTGTTCGGCATATCTGGGTCTCCATGACAACGACCGTCGTCTTGCTGACCACTTTGGAGGCAAATTACACTTGGGTTTTATTCAGATTCGTGAGAAACTGGATCAGCTGAGGGTAATCCACTCTGTTTTAAGCCTTCTCCTTGTAGTTTACTAAATTCATACAGAATTCTTTGCAGAGTGCTTGTGAAAGTCCAGAAATTTCTGATTGCAGAATCCCTGAAACCTCAGATGAGGCTTTGCATAGGCTCATCTTGGGTTTGTTCTGTAATTTCTGGGTAACTAAATATGTGCACTCAGAATTAGGCAAACCAGACCATTGCTGTCATTTGTTCCTTACAGCATTGGTGCACTCACCTGTATTTTTCTCGTTGATATGGCTGAATTTTGTCACTCTGGGTTTTTTTAGCTGAGGCGTCTTAATGAAATGCTTGAACTGAAATTTCATGTTGTGCTGTTGGTGAAAAAGGTCTTCAGTAGCTGAAGTGATGAGAAGCTTTCTGAGGGTTCATAATGGAGTTCTAGTACTGGCCTTGCTTGCAGAGGCCATCAGCCTGCTTGAGTAAGAGTGGTGAATCCTGTGCCTTATTCATGAGACAGTATATTGAGGTCAGAGCCTTGAATGAGCATGGGCACAAGGCCTCGGCACTGTTCCATTGTAAGTTGTGTACACTCATGGTGAGACAGTCGTTTGCCTCAGAGCTAATGAGCTTGTCTCTTAGAGCCCAAGCGCTCAAAGCAGAGTAGGGAGTGGCATTTCTTGCACTGATGGATGTTAGTGAAGTTGTGAGGAAAATGGAAACCTTGATAGAGATCCTAACTAGCATATTAAATGCAGTGGAATGTGTTTTTGTCTTACTACCTTTGTCTTACTATCGGAATAGTCTCCCTGAAGATCTCTGACCTGTTACTATATGGCTGAAATACGATGTGGACTTTTCCTTTCCTAGAAAACAGTGGCAGAAAAGCAGGAGAAGAGAAACCAGGATCGTTTGAGGAGGAGAGAGGAGAGAGAACGAGAGGAGAGAATGGGCAGACGGTAAGTGGAAGCTGATAACTGGCTTGTGAAGTTGGTTTTGAAGTAGTCTGATTTCTTGTACGTGAGCGTTGCTGGAAAGCAGCATCTGCTGCTGTGATTAGCTGTTGGGCATGCTCTGGATACTGAGCACCCTGGCATTTAGTTAAAGATGAAAACAAATGCACAAACCCCCTATGTTAGAGTGATTGTATGTGCATTGTGTATTTGAAAGATGTGAGCTCCATGTAGTCTTCAGGCTTATATTGGTCTAATCCCTGTCTTTGGAAATCTGAATCTAGGTAAAATGCCCTTATCCAATGCATCTCAGTGGGGAAGTTTAAGATGAGTGAGGGCTGGGTCTGCTCAAAAGGTGCTAGTCATGCAGAAATTCCCTGGGCAGCCCTCCTCGCTTCTAGGCTGGAAGATGACAGCAGAACAGAGCTGGTATATGTGAGCCAGGTGACAAGGTGCCTGTCTTGCTCTGAAACTTTTCTACAATAGCAGTGAGGTGCTTTTGGCACAGCTTTGGAAAACATTTCTTAGGGGATCCAAGGGATCCCAAGGAGTGGCTGCTTCTGGAGATTGAGGCCGTGTGTGTCACCTGCTCATATGTGTATAATCTGAGCAGTGGGAGTGGCTGCAGTGTTGGTATTCTCAGGACGAGCTCTTCCACATCTTGCCAGCTGAACTGGAAAAATCCTTTCTTCTGTACCTGAACAGAACAGGTTCACTTGTGTGTCAACAGCTTGGTTAAACAGTCTGGTGTGGAGAGGGTGGTTATTTGCTATAGTCAGGCAGAGGATGTGGCTGAGTAGGATTGCTGCTCTTACTGTCACAGCATCTCCCCAGTTACCTCTCTATGTGTTTCTCCTCTTGTACTTCTTGCATCAAAAAACCCAACCTGACTGCCTGTGGAGAGCTCTTTTTGACCCTCAGTGTCAACTGAAGAGTGTATTTCAGCCATCCATGTCTGAGGCATGAGATACATAGCTTCAGTATGCTCTAAGATGATGCTGGCTTCAGGGTATATATTGCTGGAAGTGCTGGCAAATAAATACCAGAATCGAAGCAGCTTGGTTTTCTGTGCTCTGCAGCTTGGTGATTCTGATGTACAGTGAAGCCCCAGATTTTTAGGCATTCTCCATTCAGGGTGTTTCCTGTGGGTTTCCTCTCTCTCTGGATTACCTTGGTGTCATATGAGGCACCAGTTCATGCTGCATCTTTTTCCTGAACTGCAGCTCTTTAGGTAGAGCCTCACAATTTTCTGGCATCCATGCAAGACTGATAGTAAGTCAGTTATGTTTGGGAGCTGCAGATTCTGGAACGGGGTGATAAGTGCAAGAGTTAATTGAAAGGGATACGTTGCTGTGGTCAGAAAGATTGAAGTGAAACAAGTGTCTTCCTGTGCATCTACTCCATGGCGGGCTCTTTCAGAGGCACAGCAGGACCATCTGTAACCTGGATTCAGTGTGTCTTGTCTCCATGGTGTCTCTTCTTCCTGGAGTTCGTTTCTGTGTGAAAAATGCTCCGCAGAGTTGCCTTCATGAGGAGTCCTCTAGATCTCTTGTTTGGTCTGCATTTCCTCAGAATACTGGCTTTCTTCCTTCTGTGGCTTGTCTGTGGTTTTGGTTTTGTGTTGTTTTGTTTTAAATAACCCCAGACCCTCAGTTCGTGAGAGCTAGGAGCCTCTTGTGTTCAGAAGTAGTCCGTATGTGGGCGCATCTGAGGAGGGGATTTGAAGACCACTTTTGAATGTTTATTTAATCTTTTAAGTAGGAAGGGTTTAAAAACTGCATTGAGTTAGCTTAAAGTCTGAGCTCTTGCTGGTTCCATACATAGCACTACTTGTGCTACAAGTAGTGTGTGGCACAAGACTGTGGCCAGCCTTTGCTCTCACTCTGTGTGGAAACATCCTGTTAAGATACCAAAGAAAAGCTTGTTATGAAGGAGTCAGCAGTGCTGTACAGAGGAGGTCAAATTATTTGCCTCTCCAAAATAAGGACTTGACCCAAAGAAGGAAAATAGTTTTCCAAGTGGGCATTCAGTGTCAGAACTGGAGCCCAGATTTCTCCGCTTCTCAGCACCTTATCTGTTGGGAGCTGTGGACCACCGTGCTTGCAGGGGCATCTTTCCATCAAAAACTAATGGGCAACTTCTTCTGCCTTTCAGACTGCCTCTCTTAACCAGAGCTTGTTAACTGTAAAACCACAGAAGACATATTTCCTTCATAACTCTTCTTATAATGTCTTCATATGCAACATATTCAGGGTGTTATTCAGTAAGAAAAAGAGTACTGCTTGACTTGGAGAAGTCTTCAGTGACTTACAGGTGTTATGACGTACCGTGGAAACCTGTAGATTCACTTGTGAAACTGTTACTTCTCACAGGCTGTATTAATTTGTCAACTAAACTGTGATTTGCACATAAGGATTAGTGAAGTGGGCTGTCAGCCTTAGTGGTAAATAAGCACAAGTCCCTTGGTGTTGCTGGTGGCTGTGAGCTACCCAGTAATCTTTTAAGACTGAAGTTCTGTGGAGAGGTAGCATGCTTGGAAGTGCAGACCTCTGATTTGCTTCCACAGTACACCAGCAAACAGGTTTAGGTGGAGTTGCTAAATGGATTTCCTTTGTATTAAGTTAAACAAGTTGTGAAAATCAGCACATAGCCTCTGTGGTACAGGGCCAAAAAAAGAGGAAAAAATAAATATGCTGAACTTCTCATTCCTCTGGACAGCTCTTTTCTACTGTCTCCTGCTGTATGCTGATTCAGGCTAGTAAGGAAAGTGCTTCTTTTGCTGGATGCCTCCTAGATTCTGAAGTTTAGTGCTAGGGAGTGATTGCCAGGTTATTGCACACATTCCTGCTCAGATCACAGGTGTGGAAGGTCAGCCAGGCTTTTCATAGGATGTGGAAGGGCTTTGTGTAAATATGTGCACTGGTCATTGAGAATAAAATGATCAGGAGGAAAAGAACATTGTGAACTTGGAGTAATTAAAACCATCCAAAAAAATTCAGCTGCCTGCCAGGCGTCTAGAGGAGGTCCTGCTGCTCTGTCAGGTTCTGCTCTATGAAAAAGGAGGTGTGTGGTTATTGCCTTGCTCTCCTGGCTTAGCAGCTTTGCCTTCATCTGGTCATCTTGTGTGTTGCCTCAGATCATGGTCCATTTGCCTGACTCCAAGTTCAGCTCCACCCTGTTTACAGTCCTTCTACTTGAATTGCTGCCCACATTTTGGGGTTTTTTTTGTTTTCACCATGATTGAGCAATCCCATTTCATTGTGAAGGAAGGTCAGTGCACATTGATTCTCTTTATCTTGTCTTATCCAGGTACAGGTTTAATTGATATTATTAAAATAGATGCTTCTTTTTCGCTGTTTAAAATTTTACCTGTGTGTAGCTTTCATCCTCATCTCTTGTTACAGTGCTCCAACAGCTCTGTGGCTGTGTAAATGGAACACCTCTGCGAGCCTGTACGCAGTGGGGAGACAGGAACAGTTACAAGAGTGAGTCCCTAAGTCACTAAGACCAGCCACTTCTCAGTTAAAGCAAAAAGAGGCTGTTCGCACAGGGTGTGATGTTTTGGTGTAAGCTGGCTCTAAAATGTCGCCATAGAGAAAAAGGGAAGGTCCATATTTCACAGAGTAGTATTTTACGTGGTGCTGAGTAATGGTGCTGCAGAAGTTGAACGAATTGAGATGTTATTTGCAGACTGCCAAAAGCTAATGCAGCATTAAGCTGAGAGTGCCGCACATGAGCTCTGAAGCCATGGAAATGTGGGAATAATAGTGAGGCTTGGATTGTTCTTCTGAAATGGCTTTCTAAGTCTGGGATGAGGGATGTTTAGTGTCTGTCTCAGTTACTTTGCAGTAATTGTTCTTCCCTTGTGTCTGTCCTCTCCTTTTTTTCTAGCTCAAGCAGGGAAAATACCATTGATGCAAATTTCCTCCTAATGTTTGTTAAACAAATGTGATGAGTGAGAAAATGCTGCTTTCTCTTTATTAAAACCTTTTTGATGTGCAACTACCTCAAAGGAATCAGTATCTTTCTGACTGCAGAGTGGCACTTCAGAACGTTAGAGTTGATGTAGCTGATATGAGACTGCAGAGCGTAAAGAGCATATAACCAATATGCACAGTCAGGAAGGTTTGTTGTGGTGTGTTATTAAGAGACTGAATTGGTTTGTAGACCTTTTAATTTCTGACAGGAAGCTCTGCATGTAGAAACTAGTGCTTCTACAAATTTCCTCAGTTTTTGACACATTCTCCCTCCCTCCCAAGTTGAAGCTACTTAAATGTTTTAATGGCAAGCTTTTTTTAAATGCCATATCACTTGGGGTGCTATTGCATTCCTGTGAAGAGCTGCCAGGGTGGATGGGTTATTCTGTTGAAAACCCACTGGCTATATCATACCTTCTCTCGCTTACCTGTTGTCTTCTTTCTAGATCTGGATCAAGAAATAGAGACCGTCGACGGTGAGTGCACATTTTTCCTGCAGTTCTCCCAGATGCCTGTTTGTGTTTCTATCTAACTACTGAGGTTTTTCCTGTGCCTCACAAATAGAGTTCACTCAGTGCCCCAGTCTCTTTGTTTTGCTCCCTGAAGGAAATGGGAATCACTGCTTGGGCACCTCAGTGGTGTTCTGCAGCCTAATGTAACTTATTGGGCCATAAAGCAGCCTAGTCAGGACAGATGGTATTGTGTGCAGCAGAGCACAAGGCTAAGAACATTCTTCATGCCACTTTCAATAAATGTCTAATGTACTTTCATAGTTTTAATGTTTGAAATGTATCTACTACCTGTATGATACATCAGATGTAAAAATACAGAGATTCAAGATAAAAGCTCCCCCATCTCTATAGAGAGCTTGCCTTAATTACGTGACAACATTCTCTGTGGTCAGGTAGCTGGAGATCTTCCTCTCTGCTGCTTTCCATATAAGTTGACATCCTTTGTTTAGTTCTTAGAGCAGACTGAAACAAATCTGCTTCTAAAGTGCAGTACTTCCACAAGGAAGATCCTCTCTTAGCAGACTGTCGAACTGGTTATGGTAATTTCACATGCCACTTTCTTTGGCCTCTCTTCTGTTTAAACAGGCCTCACTTTGAGCGAGGCACAGCTGGTAGGCTCTGCTCTAGGCATTGACACATGCTTACAGTAACAGTGGGAGCTTTTTATATAAGCTTCCCAGCAAATCAAACTTAGCTATTGGCATTTTGTTGGTAGCATGAGGCCCAGGAGGGAGGTGCCCACCCTGGGGCTGATCTGCCTTCTGTGTTGGCAGGGATGGGGCTGGGGGCACGAGTGCTGGTGCTCTGGATATTTGTTACTTGGGAGTGTCTGAGAGATGGGCTCAGGTGTGCAGACCCAATGCACTGACCCTTCTCCTGGATCTGAGGCAATGTGTGTCCCCTCCAGATCACGGTCTCGGGATAGGAGGCGGCGACGCTCGAGGTCGGCTTCCCGTGAGCGGCGGAAGTCTCGCTCCCGGTCCCGCGACCGACACAGACGCCACCGGAGCCGCTCCCGCAGCCACAGCAGAGGTCACCGGCGGGGGTCCAGAGATAGGAGTTCAAAACACAAGTATGTATTCTGTGAATCCTTCGCATCGCAGTGAGCCTCCCCAGTCCCTCAGAGTGAGCAGGAGTGCAACAGGGTTCTCATGTTAGCAGTTGCAGTGTTCTGTACCAGCTCCTGGGCCAGAGCAGGGCTTCCCAGTGGCTGGTTGTAGATGGCCTCATGTAACAGCAGTAGTGCAGTTGTACAGTGAGGTGCCAGCATGAGAGGACAAATCTAGGAGATGGAAATGGCTCCCTGGTTTGCAGTGCTGAGCTGTGAGAAATTGCTGGTTTTTTGTAAGAGAAGTAGCACAAAGGCTTGCTTGAGCTAATTGAGCCTCCCCAGGCCTGTAAAAGCCAAGTAACTGAGAGGCAGATTTGATGTGACATTTCCATGGTTACCTTCTGTTTCCCAGCTTCTTTCAGTGCTGGCACGGGAAAGGAAGTGTATGATTTGGGATCTGGGGGAAGTCATCTGTTAGAAAGCTGCTTGAGAGAGAGGGGATTTTTCAGGAATCTGCACTGGAGGGAGGGAAAAAGGAGGCCATGAGGAGGAGTTACACCATTCTCCTGTTGTTGAGGAGAAGTGCTATAGTTAGAGGAAGGGCTTTAAGCCTCTTCTGAAACTCATCAAAATACCTACTGTGTTGGAGGAAGGATGAAACAAGCATATGTAGGAGTATTAGAAGAATTGAATCCTTGTGTTTCCTTATAGCTCTTTTAAGCCCGGGAGCAAGTCTGTCACCAGGTGAAAAGCTTGCTGAAGCTTTTTTTTAAGCCCTCCTAATTCAGAGGGGAGTGCTTTAGCACTGTCTCACCCGATTAGGCACCACTGCTCAAATACAGTTCTAGAAACAAACTGACTGCTGGGTGTCTTGTGTCACTTTAGCTGAGGGGTAAGAACAGGTTTTAAAGATACCTGACGCTGGGGAGGGAAATAATGGTCTGAAAAAATGTATCTTAATAATTGAGGGGGGATGTGTAAATACTGTTAATTCTCCAATGGCTGAGATACTAAAGTCCTTTTTTAAATCTGTCTTGAACATGAAAAATAAAGAAAAGAAGTTTGGACAATTAGGAAGTGAGGAAGACCCTGTAATAACTATTACTAAAGAGCAGGTAAGGGATTACTTTGAAAACCTTGAACACATTCAAATCGGCCCATGGAGGTTGTAGGGGGATTGGCTGGCTGACAACTTGGGAGAGACCAGGGTCAGTTTAAGAAAATAAACTAAGGAACAAACAGAAAAACCCTGTTCCTTGAATGAGTGTAGCTTCTGTTATCACCTTGAATTAATGAAACCTGCATTCAGGTTCTGGTCTGAGCTCTCACCTGTAGAAGCAAACAGGCTGTCATAGGATCTGGAAATCTTAGGGCAGCAGGCGTTGCTGTGGGAACAGGAAAAGGGTTAATATCAGACAGATGCATGTTGTCGTCTGGTTAAATGTCACCATTTAATGAAAATGAAATGGCTTGTGATACAGAGAGCTGCAAGGTTTTAATGTATCAATTGTGCAGTATTTCCAAGCCTTACAATCAATGTGAATGAAAGCTGGAACCTCTGAGGTGCCTGCCAGGTCCTCCTCTTGTGACTGTAAAGAAAAACCTGTGTGCTGAGTCCATAAGTAAAATGTAATGGCCCTGTAGGGTCTGTGAGAGCCTCTGCCTGCTTCTGAAGGGGCTTGGGCCGATAGGGCTCATTCTGGATCAGCACCTTTTGAAGGCTGTGAGCCAATAAGCTGGTGTAAATCACGCAGGAAACCAGCCTTTTTGGAGTAGGCCTTTTGCTTAATTCTGGGTGGGCTGATAGAGTGAAGCGCTGCTGAATCCGCAGCTGTCCTTTGAGCCAGCTGTGAAAGGCTTTGCCTGTGGTGTGGGCTGTGAATGTAAATCTGAATCACGCTGACTTTGAACCCAGGGGGCTGCCCAAGACCATGCTTGTCAGGCTGCACAGTAAAAATCCCAGGGCTGAGCAAGCATTTGAGTCCAAAGAATACAGTTGGTATTTACAATGGTTGAGCAGAAAGCCACTAGCTTACAGCATAATGAAAAAACCCTCTGGAAGACAAGCAGAGCTGAGTCATAGGTGAGGAAGAAATTGGAAGTGCTTTAGCAGGGCCCAGTTAACAAACAAGGGGCCCAGGGAAGACCTCAGAGAGCCCCTTTAGCCACAGCTTGAAAGGATTACTCCAAGGAGAAAGTAACAAAGGCAGAGCTGTGCGCTTGGCACTGTAAAACTGGTGTTCTCTTACATAAAGCTCGTGGAGGGCCCAGGGTTGCTGTCTCAGGGCTGCCAGTCCCTGCAGTGCAGTACCTAGGCATATTTCTGCACGGAACTTGTGTTATGCCACAGCCCTTTTAGGGAAAAAGATGCTGTCATTTTGTGAGTATTTGAAACTCTTTTAGTTGTGAAGCTCATAGCGATGGTTTACTTTGTACTTCAGATCTTCTAGAGATCGATCTTCAAGAGAAAAGTCACGAGACAGAGAGAGGAAAGAGAAGAGCTCTTCTGAGAGGCGGCACGAGAGCACAAATGGCAAATCTCGTTCCAAGAGATCAGAAGAGAGAGAAGCTGGCGAGATCTGAACTCAAATGATCTGTGTTGCACTGTAAATAGTCTGATAAAACATTCTACACAAAGCCTAAATTCCCCATTTATATTTACTGAATACAACTCATCTTTTGTAGTTTGGAATTTTTATTGTTTGGCAGATAGCTGTGAGTTTGTAGAGACAGAGTTACGTACTGTTTAACAGGATCTTGTTTTAGTAGGAATCAATAAATCTGGACGGATCGTTTCCAATTCAGGCCTGTGGCTGCCACGCTGTGTTTGTCTGACCCAGTGACCGCGGCCACCTCTGCAGCGCTTCAGCCCTTCCCTAAAGATCTCCCTGACCTTCTGTGAGCACACCAGTAGCACTGGTTCTCAATTAATTTCTCCTTCTGTTTATATGAAATTCAGAAGTGGGTTGTTTTTTTTCCTTTTAGCGCTTACACACCTCTTTTTTTACACCTCCAGCATTTGAGAGCTGCCTCGCTACTGCAGCTAAGTCAAGACAGACCAAATTTGGCCCTGATCTGCCTGTTTTGAAAGCTGTTCATCTTTTGTGAGGATCACCAAATGATCTGGAGCACATTTCTAAGAGGGGCTCAAGTCTGGTTTTAGTACTTTTTCAGTTCAAACAATACAGTGCAAAATCTGGGCCAGTGTCTTCAGTAGTGGGGTACAGACCCCAGCCTTGCCTGTTTTCTGTGCACTCCGGAGTCAGGGCCACCTCCTGGTGTTTTCTGACTTGCAAAAAAAGCGTTTGTGTATGTGTGTTTTATCCAAGGCCAGGCAGGCAGAAGGTGGCCGAGAAGCAGAGGTGACTGGGGCTGGAGCAAAGGCCAGGGCCAGGGTGAGGGAAGGCAAGAGCTGCCAGCAGCGCACTGCTGCTCCTGGGACCTCAGCACCAGCGTGTGGAGGAACTTTGCATATTGTAACTCGCTTGTTTGTAACTGGGTTTATTTTGCAGTAGGGAGGAGCCTGCCCCGCTGTGCCCGACACAGCCCGGACCCCGGACCGATGTTCTGTGAGTAACGCACTTGCTGCCAGCCGTGCTGGGCGCTGTCGGGGCATGGGGCTGGCTGCTGCTCCTCAGCTCGCTGAGGCCGGTGTCTGTCATTAAACACCGCTCTCTCCTAACGCGAACAGGAGCGTGTCTGTCAGCCCGTGCTCCGGCCGTGTCCGGTGCGGGGGGGTCCGGCCGGTGCTTGTCCCTTCCCATAAAGCTGCTTTAACAGTTTCGGTTCCCCGCAGCCTCCCGGCGCCCCCTCGGTGTTAGTCCTTAGTGCATGCGACCCCATCCCTGTTGTTTTACATCTAACCCGCGGTTCGCGTATTGTTTTGTGACCCCCGTGCCGGTGCGGGGAGCGCGGGGCGGCCGGGGGGCGGCGGGGCGCTCTCGGGGTGTCTGTACGTGCCTGTGCTGTTCTCTCGCGGTCTGATCGCATTAAAGACTGTGTTTGTGGCTCTCACCGCTCCCGGACTCGTTTTTGCGGGGCCGCCGCACGGCGGAACTGGGCAGCTGCGTCCTGCCGTCATTTCCTCCGCCGGAGGAGGAAGTGACGGCGGTGGCGGCGCGCACGGGGTGAGTGCGGAGCGCGGCGGGCAAGGGGTCGGGTGTTGCTATCGTTGCGGCCCGGCCACGGCGGGGCCTTCCCGGCTGCCTGCGGGGGACGAGGTGAGCTTCGGGACGCCCCGAAGGCCCGGGCTTGGCTCCGGGACGCCCCTCCTGCGCTGCAGGGGGGCCTGTAGAGGCAGGGAACCGGCTCCAACGGGGCGGGCGCGGGGTGCAGCAGCCGCTCCCGGCGGGACCCGCGCCGAGCCGCAGCTCAGAGCTGGGGAAGGCCGCCAGCGGGGCCGGCGGGGAGCACCGCGGCGCCCAGCCCTCCCCGCTGCTCTTGTCCCAGGCCGGTGCCCCTCCCTGTGATCGGGGTGTGTGTGTGGTGTGTTTGCTGTCCATCTTAAGCAGCTCGAGAACTGGCCTAAAGCCGCATCGAGAAGCCTTGGGAAGAATTTAATCCCTTTTGCAAGAGGCGGGGGCTCTGCCGAGGGAGCTGGTTTCTGTGTTTGATCTGAGCTGGTTGATCCCGGGTGGTTGGGCTGCGTAGGAGGTCTGCGGAGATGCGCTCGCACAGCGCTGTGCGTGTGGGTCTGTGTTCAGACAAACAGAAACACGAGAAACCCCTCATCTCTACAGAGCAACCTCCAGCCTTCAGCACCCTTCTTGGACAGGGTTCAGGTTCACTTTTTGTTCTGCCTCAGCGGCTCGTTTGCAGATGTGAATTAGAATGTTTCTCGCAGAAAGAAAAATGCTTTAATATGTTGAATTCCAATCTCATGTCCACCCTTTTTTCCTTATTTTGGAAAGCAAAAAGCTCAGTGTGACCGGGGCCAGCCCTCTGCAGTGGAGGCTGGAAGCCAAGAGGTTCTGCAGGCTGAGTGTTGGGTGTGCAGGTTGAATGGCCTGTGAATGAATGAGGTTTCCTCTGTGAATGTGTGTAAGGGAGAAGAAAAAATCCATCTCTGGGGGGAGAAGAGAGGTTTCTTTTGGAGGTAGCTGACAGGAACAACAGAGGCTGGAGGAAGACCATGGTTTTATCCTGCCCTAAACCTCGTTAGGCTGTGCAGGACCCAGCGGGCAGCATGGCGTTTGTGACCTGCGTAACAAGTGTTCCCCTTAAATGTACTTTCTTTCTGTCTTACAATAAACCCACATGAAATGACCATAGCCTCTTCTCAGGGGTTTTCCTGCACCAAGATCTCTCTGGCGATGTGGAGAAGTCTCTGTGCTTCTGGCGCAGGCCGGGGAGCCCCATGGGTGAGGTGGGGATGTCTCTGACATGAGAGATTCAAACAGCTGTCTAACTACTACTCTTGGGGTTGACGCAAGGGATCTGCAACAGTCAGTGAGGGTGAGTGGCCTGGATCCAGCAAAGCTTGTAAGTTCTGGGATGATAAATGGCACATGTTTCTGCTGGTTGTTATTACTGGCCTACACTATAATTAGTTCCATGCAGCTTCGTGGCTCTAATCATGTTCTTCATCTTAGAGTTTTGCTTTTCCCATTGCTCTCTTGGGAACTTACTGGATCGTGTTTTGCTCTTTGCTAAACAGATGAAGTTTCTCTACTTGAATCCCTGTCTCCAGTGAAAACTGCCATGGAAAACAGAACTTTTCTCCTACAAATGGCAAATGTATCACATTCTAAGGTGATATTTGGTTATGCTCTGAGGATTTTCTAACTTGTGCTGTGAATTCTCTGTGGCACCAGACGGTTGTGTGTCATTTAAGAACTTGACGTTTTGGAGAGACACATGTTAACAGAGGTAAAACAGCAGCAGTGAGGGGAGGGCAAAGGGCAACTGTAGCAGCAGAATGTGGGTGTTTCTCTGAGCTGGGTGCCTGCGTTGCCTTTGTGTGGTGTGGGTTACAGTGTCCTACAAAGGCTGTGTGGACACAAGCAGGAGCAGAGGTACCCAGCATTGGAAGGAGGTGGTCTCCTCAAGGCAGTTCTCCCTGCCAGCCTGTGCTGTGACTTTATATTGAGAAAGAGTTATGAGCTGCAGATGACCCAGCCAAATGACAAGCTTGTGTGCAGGGTGTGCGCGTATTTGGAAAGGAAAATATCTTCATTTGCGGGAAACTTTAAGTGTTATTTCCTCTTGGCTGGCCCCTCATGTAAGTGGAAGCGGAAGTGCAGAAAAGGGAAAAATGACCCAAGAATGTCTTCATGTTGCAGCAGGTGACTGCCCAGTGACTTTGCTGCAGAGCCGTGCTGTACATGGGATCAAAACTGAACAGTCTGCTTATGAAAGGAGCTGTGAAAGGAATGTTGCATCTTATTCAAAGCGAAACTTGGAAGCTGTTTCATCAATATTAATTGCAGCTTGGGGCTTCAACGGTTTTTGGCTGACAGGGAGGAAACCTGTAAGGTGCTTAAAACAAACAAACACAAGAGCCAGGCCAGCCAAATGCTGTGTTTGGGTTCCTAAAATGGCCAGTCAGAATCTGAATTCATCATTCTGTGAAAGGTACAAACATACTGAACATCAAACCTAAGTTACAGTATATTGCTAGGAATTTTCCAGGAACAACTAGTGCCTGGTGAGATTACAGATGCCAGGGTTTGGTATTTTATGGGTGGAAAATGAGTTAAACCTTCCATCACACTGATACTTATACGGTTTCTGTCACCAGTCTTCATACACCTGACTGCATGTGGTTCTCTGTGCTTGTCAGGCACCTCTAGCTGACTGGTAATGATAGTTTGTCTCTTGGTCGTAGCTGTGGCTTGGCATGAACTGCTTGCTGCACAAGTTTCACTGGTCTGGTTCAGATCAGATCTGTAAATCTGCGCTGTAGCTTCAAGGAGAAGAGGAAAGTCAGTCTCTCTGAAGGTGAGTAAGGCTACGTCTGTCCTGAGCGCAGCATTGTTGCTGTGGGACAGGAAAGGGTGTTTGTTCCTCCTTGGCTTTGACCAGGAACAGCTTTTAGCTTGTCCAGTTGCTGAGGAGAATAGCCTTTAGAGCTTAGAGAGTGATAGAAGCACTCACACCACCAAATGAAGTGGTGTGAGATGCAGACCCTGGCTGTGCTGCAGTGGGTTCAGTTGGGTCTCACATGCGGTTTCTAGTTATTTCCTTTCCTGTGAAGTTTTTCTCCTATGTTTTCTTGTGGCAGTGCCTCCCATCCCCAGGTAGCTGTGAGACCTAGCGCATGCAGTGTGTGTTCGTAATGCAGCAGCACAGGATCCTGTCGCTGCTTATTTCCTTGCAAGGTGCCTGGATGGGTTAAACTTCCCAGTGAATTATTTGGTGTCCTCTACCAGCAGGAGACAAAATGCTGGCTGCTAGAGGACAGTAAAACCATCTGAAATGCACGCCATCATTTTCTGCTTGTCTTCAATTAAACTGATTACCAGACTTCTTTGTTGTTCAGAGCTGAGACCATTTCACGTGCTGCCAGCATGTACTTTGCAAGTGCAAGTCATGGGATTTCCTGCATTGTTTGAGTCTTTGCCATTGACCTTTGTGGTCATTGTTCTGGCACTGCCTCTGCTTTGGCAGGGGTGCAAAGGGCATTATTCAAACCCTGAAAGAAGACATAAAGAATTGCTTTAAATGCTTTGAGGGCTTTTTGTAATCCATGGCTCTGAGGGTCATTGCTGCAAAAGAAGGGGAATTGCTGGGGCTGTCAGGATAATTACCACTTTTTTATTGTTCTCATCCCAGTCTAGATGACAATGGTGTGATTTGTAGGGAGTCATAAAAATAGACCTTCCATACTGCGTTAGGATGGTGTCCCTTTTGGACTAAGTGGGGAGAAGCCCAGCTTTGGGTCTTCTTGGGGAGTTGCATAGGAGCTGGAAGCACTTGGCTGTGCCCTGGAGGTTTCCTGGCTCCATTTGAGGAGCTGGAGAGGTTGGTTGTTGTGCTCAAGCCCTGCTGCAGCCTGTGCCATGGACACTGATTACCACTGTGTTCAAGAAGATCCTCCTTCGCCTGCTGCTGGAGACTGGCATGCCAGAAGCACAGGAGCCATCTGCCTCATGGCAGGGGAGGTCACTAACCCATTCCTGCCGCCGTCCCCCATCACTGCGGCAGTGGTTGCTCTGCTCTGGTAAATCATTTGCTTGGCCTGTGCGTGGAGCGTTGTACCTTGAACCTGCTGCAGGTCTGATGCCTGGCTCGCCAGCACGGTGGCCAGGTCAGGGGGAAGGCTGGAGGCATAACTGTTCCTTCCCCTTTTCATCTGGAGCCTTCCTGCCCCTGTGAGGTGCCTGCAGTTGTTCTGCAAACAGCCAGCTCATGAAGGTGTCTCTTGTGTTGCTGCTAGACTGATGTGAAGGGCAGATGGGCTCTTTAGAGTAAGATCTTTGGAATAAGATGCAGCTTCTACATTATTGATTCAATTGCATTTGCATGGTACTGTTCTGCTTGAATTAAATTGTCTGGAGCGGGATGTTGTACTCGATGTGCTGTTGTAGAATAGATGCCAGGGTACTCAGGTTGGAGTAAGCGCTCTGTGACTCCAGCCTTGTAAGTCCAGCAAGCATTTGAGGTTAGCTGTGGGACTGACAGCAGCAGGCCAGGCTGCCCTGCTTGCCCCAAGCACTCAACTTCTGCCTTGCTGTAGGTCTGGCCCCACTGTGATTTGTACCCAGAAGAGAAGAGGCCTCTGCAGCTCTTCCCTGTGATGGAGCAGGGACAACCCCAGGAGGTGAGACCCCACCAGTGGAGCCACAGCTGCCTGAAGGAACCCGGCCTCCCAAGGGTGCCTCTCATCTCGTGTTTCTTTGAACCTGTAAATGAGCTTGAGCATGAAACATGAGATGCAACAAGCCCTGTTGTTGTTGGAGTTGAAAGCCCAGGCTCTCTGCATTGTGTTGGTGCTGAGTTTAAGCTGTTTTCTGCTGGGGAAGTAAATTGCTCCAGTGGACAATCCAGGCACGTGACTGCTGGGGCAAGTCATGGAAAATTGGCTCAGTTGCTGTGTTTATTTGCTCTGATATAACTTTTTACGACACTGCCATGCAGCTTTTTCCAGGCTACTGGAATGTGTTATTCTGTATTTCTTCCCTTCTGCTATTTTTTGAAAGAAGCACTATCAACACCCATTTGCATTGTTCTTGTGGGTGATGACTTACAGGCTTCCGTAAAGAACCAGGGCTTTCCCCCCCTCTTTTTTATAAGGGGGATCTTGTAGCTCAAGATTATGACTTACAGCAGGACAAGTTTAAATAGCAGTTGTTAGCTCTTCTTCCATTCTGATGAAATCAAACTTGCCTGATTTTAGTCTCAATCTGCACCTCCTTTTTCCTCCAGGGAAGGAGGAAAATCACTCTCTTGCCTTCTGCAGGGCTGGGTTGCTAAACTTACCAAGTGGTTTCTCTTCTGAAAAGGTGTTGGATAACTTTGGTTTGTTCCTGACAGAATATGCTGGTGTTTGTTTCTCTCCCTGTCTCCTGGGGAAGCTCAAGTGCTCATTGCAGTAGGGAACAGCCTTATGTTGGGGTATAAAGGTCATGAGTGTTTCCTTTTACTTCTCCATCTGGGAGTCAGATGGGCACACACAGGAGGTAGCAAGAGGTCTTTGCAGCAAAAGGAGCTTTTGGTGTGTTTTTCTTGAGGAAGACCTACAGACCAGTCAGTCCTTTCTGCCTAGAGGCTGTAGCCTTTTTTGTCTGAGTCTAGCAGAGCTGATTTCCTCGTCTGAAGAAGAAATTGTGCCCTTCCTGCATCCCACAGTCTCTCTCCATTGCTCTGTGTGGGAGACCTCCGGTACCAACGGCGTTTTATATCCAGCTCTGCAACAATACACTGATTTTATCACCTCCCATTGAGTATTTTCAGTGTGAATATCAGGTAGTAACAGAATATTTTGGGTTGGTTGGTTTTTCAATGTATTCCAAAATCTATTTTAACTGCTGTTTCCATTACTGTAGGTGAAGGGAAAGAAGGGTGTCAGGATACCTATGAATGAGCTGTGATGGATAACAAAGACTCGGAAGCTGAGATCCACCCTCTGAAGACTGAGGATGTAAAAGTTCAAGAGAACCTTGAAAACTCTGTGGAGAGAAGAATAGTGAACAAGCAGTCATCGCAGCTGTCCCGGCTGTCCCGGTGGCGCACTGCTGCCTTCTTCATCTCATTATTTCTGTGTCTCGTAATTGTGTTTGCTTTCTCCTTTATCATTCCTTGCCCAGAGAGACCCGTTTCAGAAAGAACATGGCTCCGAAACTACAACCATGCAGGTGAGCTTGCTGTAGCAGGATAAATACCTACCAACTGTCCTTTTCCTGTATGTGCCATGAGCTTGAATTGTGGACCTCTACCTAATCACGATCTGGAGCCAGGCCTGCAGGGATGCTGCCCTTGGGAGCAAGAGCTGTGTGAATACCTGACCTGAATAAGCAGTGGCCCGTCATAATTGGAGTGGCCTTCCAGGAGGTGTTTACAGGATCTAATGGACAAATTAGATGCCGCTCTGAAGCTCTAACAAGGTAGCAGGCTGGCCTCATTTGGGAAAGAATAAGTGGGGAAGTGCATCTAGGAATAAAACTTTGTTTAAGTTTGGTCTGTAAAATGTTCCCTTGAAGTTTGAGCTGAGGTCTGGAGACAATTAGGCATTTTTTAACTCTGTCCATATGACTTTCGGACTTTTCCCCATGGCTAACAGGAAGGGGAGAAGAAGAATTGCATCTTGTTGTGGTTTTTTATAAGTTGCACACATTTGTAGTTGCTTTAGTTGGCTCTTTAGCCTGGGTACTGCTCCCTGGTGGCTCAGCATTCACTTCTGTGAAAGCTTTTCTTTAGTCTTATGTGCGGTGGGTGTGTGCTGGTTGTGCTGTAAGCACAGAGGTGGTGCTCACCAGTGGGGATTGAGCTTTGTGTGTTACTGCGGACATCCGAGTTCTGTTGCTCTGGGCTGAAAAAGGCTGCTTTTAGCTGAGTGAGAAACATGGAGTAGCTGGGGCTGGGTTTGGGGTTGTTTGGTAACCTCACACCAAGACTGGAGCTGTTCTTTGTTCAGCATAGTTCAGACTCTGGTTGGTTGGCTCTTAAAAAAGGACAAATCCTCTGGGGCATAGCAAACTTAAAAAATCCTTTGGCACTAACTTCCAGCCCTCAGTACTCATGTGGATGGCTTTTTTTAATACAAAAGCCAATTTGTCCTGAGGTTACACTGTCAGAGATGGAGGCAGTGAGTAGGACTCTAGGAATTTGTTTTGCTCCAGCTAGCTTTGCTGTTGGTTGAGGCAATCCTCACCAGTGCCTGCCTTGTGATCTTTTTTACAGTGGCCTACCAGTTTCTCGCCATACAAGATGTGAATAAAGACAAAGTACAAGATGTCATCTTTGCATTCAAAGCTAGCAATGGCAGCAGCAGCTTCAACAGATCCTGTCTGGATGAAGGTAGCTGATTCAGAAACAGAAAGCCTTGCAGTAAGGGCTGGTTTTGCTCTTTTAGCTCTAATTAGTGAGGCTGCTATGGGTCTGGGAGAGAAAACTGGGTTATCTGGGTGTGGAGAGGGACTGGGTGAGTCCCAGCTCTCGGGTGGTGTGGAGCAGCAAAGGTAGGGTGTGTAGGTAGTGTTCCCTCTGACTTGTCTCCTCCTCAGGTCTGCCCTCTCCATGTGCCTTCATTGCTGCTGTATCTGGCACCAACGGGAGAGCGCTCTGGGAGAGGCCTGCTGCCGAGGAAGTGGAGTTGATGGAGTGTGGCATGAAGCAGCTCGGGGGGGCTGAAGCCCCGGGTTGCCTGGTGGTGGGGAAGCCGGTGTCTCTCACAGCAGTTGACCTGCACACAGGTGAGTGGTGAGCAGGGTACCGCTGCTATACTGAGGATGATGCTTCTGCTTTCCTCACCAGCTGATTGTGAGACCTCTGTGGCTGGGGACGCCAGCGTGACATGACTTGCTGGTACATGAACAATGGGCACAGAGTGTTTATTATCCTTCCCAGAGCCATTCACTGGGCTGTTGAGAAGCGCCTGTTCTCTCAGCCTCTCTGTCCCAAAGGCTGGACTCTGTTGTGGTGGTTTGTGCCAGCTGCTGTATTGTAAGAGCAACATCTCACAGTATCACAGTATCACAGTATGTTAGAGATTGGAAAGGACCTCAAAAGATCATCTAGTCCAATCCCCCTGCCAGAGCAGGAACACCTAGATAAGGTTACATAGGAATGTGTCCAGGCGGGTTTTGAATGTCTCCAGAGAAGGAGACTCCACAACCTCCCTGGGCAGCCTGTTCCAGTGTTCTGTCACCCTCACTGAGAAGAAGTTTCTTCTCAAGTTTAAGTGGAACCTCTTGTGTTCCAGTTTATACCCATTACCCCTTGTCCTATCATTGTTTGCCACTGAGAAGAGCCTGGCTCCATCCTCGTGACACTCCCCCTTTATATATTTATATACACTAATAAGGTCCCCCCGCAGTCTCCTCTTCTCCAAACTATAGAGACCCAGCTCCCTCAGCCTTTCCTCATACGGGAGATGCTCCACTCCCTTAATCATCTTTGTCGCCCTGCGCTGGACTCTCTCCAGCAGGTCCCTGTCCTTCTTGAACTGAGGGGCCCAGAACTGGACACAATATTCCAGATGTGCTCTCACCAGGGCAGAGTAGAGCTTTTGAAACAGGAGCAGCAGTCACTAACTGTGAATGTTACTTCATACTGTCAGGGGTTGCACCTGCAATGCTTCTCAGTCATTTGTGTATGTGTGCTAGGAGTGCCTGCTGTGACAAGAGGAGTGTTAGGGGTTTATCATTTTAAAGTCATCAAGGAGAGCACTTACACTCATGAGTCTGTTTCTGTAGTCCAGGATTTTGCGTAGTTCCTGTGAAAGGTGTCTTCATTCCTGAACCCATAGATGGAGAAATTCATCATCAACTTGCCTAATGTAGGGTGAGGGTGTAAGAGTGCCTGTACGTCTCTTGGAACAGGGCAGTGATCATCTTAACACACCTTGAACCTTCCACACTGGTGAAGCTTGAAATGCATTTCCATTTTGGTGGTCACTGTTTCAGAGGCTCTAAAAAAATGCATGTTTTCTCTTGGAACCATTCCTAGGATCCTGTTCTCTGTATCTGGTATTGAGGCACTCGCACCTTATTTTCCAAAAACTGGGAGAGAAACAATGAGAGGTCTGGGGAAGCTCTACCGTAGCTTTTAATTTGCAGTGTGGATGGAAGTGTAGACCCACACATAGCTAAAAAGCTTCTGTAGCAACTGAGGTATCTCAGCACTGTTTCTCTCATCTGTAACCTTTAGCACAGGTTATTTAGACTATTAATGAAGCAGTTGCTTTCAGGTCAAAGTGTAGTAGCCAAATGCATGTAGCTAGAGACAGCCATAAAGAAATAGCTCCTGGAGAGAAGGAACCAGGCTAAGCTACAGGTCACAACAACAATACAGTAAATAAAATTTATTTATTGTATTTATTCTGTAAATAAATTAAGAGCAAGAGATGAAAAATAGCTTCAGACATAAAAGTGAATAACCCAAAAGTTGATGTATTTGTTACCTTTATGCTATTAAGTAGGTTAAAAGGGGTTTTTTAGTGTAGTTGGCTTTGGCTGGAGGTTGAGAGGCCAGAATAAAATGTATTTAAATAAGCTAAATGTATTTAAATAAGCTAAATGTATCTAAAGTGGCAAAGTCTGACTTGCATCGCATTGTGCTAAAAGCAGTAGCCAGAACAATGTTTAGTTGTTAATGGTTCATTATTGTGGAGCATTGGTGAGATTCCGGGGCTCTCAGGCTGTCTAACCTCTGCCTGTAGGGAGATTGAAGGAAAGATAGCAGATCATCATCTGGAAGTATGTAATGTGTTTTTGATCTTTAAGTGCTGATAAAGCTAGTGCTTCTGTATCAATTCTAGTTGTGTTATGTCTTGCTTTCTTCATTGTCAGAAGTGACCTGAGCATACAAGAAGTGTAGGATTGCATGCTTCTGTTTCTGTGGGACATCTAACATTCCTGCATGTTTATCTTACAAGCAAACTGAGACTCAGGAGTTTAAGATTAGCTGTTCCAGGTCAAAGCAAAAGTCTGTATAGCTGCGTATTCCATCCCTGCCAGGGCCAGGAGCAGAGTCAGGAAGAGGACAGGAATAAGTCTTTTGCTGCAACTTCTCTCTTTACCTTGTCCTCCAGCAGCCTGCATTGTGAGCTCTGTGAGTAGTTCTGATCTCCTGAGGGGTATGGCAGAAAGTGAACCACGATGATCAGATGTATGAAATTGCCTCTGTGCAAGGAATCACTAAATAAACCCGAACTCCAGCCTGGAGGATGTCTGACAGAGAGAAGTCCTCTGCGGCTGCTTGAAGCGAGAGCTGGACTCAGTCCTAAATCCTAATTTTATTATTCCTTCTGGACCAAAAAACCTCCAACCCTTTCACCCAGGTTTGATTCGCTGTGCAGGCACTTGTCTAATTTCCATCTTGCCTTCTGTTGCCACGCTTCTGCTGGGAGCTTGGGCTCTGAGGAAGCACCTTGGTGTTAGACAGAATAGTCTTACCTCCAGTTGATGGAACAGGATGGGACTGGTTTCATCAGTTGGTGCTCTTAGAGCATGGAAGCTTCTCAAATGCTTTGTGTTGAGTCCATCTCACTGTTACCTGTTTCAATTAAGTCAGATTGCTCTTTTAAGAGAGTAAGATGCTTCCTCCAAGCTTTATCCACTGTTTGACCAGCAAAGAATAGAGCCTTATGCATTGAAATGCAAGTATCATCAGCCTGGTCTTACTGTTGTAGCTTTGGACTGTGCTGAACCCAGGATATAGTTATTCAAAACTTCAGTTCTCCTTTGCCTTTTTGTTTTCTCCAGGGGTAAAATTCCTCACCTTCCCATGATTTCCTAGGGGCACTGTTCTTCACATCTGTTGTCATAATAAAAAATCCAAGTATTTTTTCCAATGGTTTAGTAACAGCTTTGAAGGAATCGTACTGCAAATACAGCCTGCCTTAAATTATTGCAAACAGCATTAGGTAGTAATTCTTGGCCTTCAGTACAACTGCTTTCCTGACAACAGATTATTACGTTGCATTCCTGAAATGATAATTGCTGTGTGTGATACTGTTTGAAGGGGAGGGGAAGCATTTCCCCTCTGAACACCTAGTTAGTCACTTAAGTCTTCCTTAAAAAGAACCCCCTCAGCGGTCTCTCCACACTCACACCAAATTCCACTGCAGATTCCACTGGGCAGTGACTGGAAAGTGGCCAGCAGCATATGGAGTAGAGCCACTCAACTGGCCTAGAGCTGTTGAAGAGAACCCCCCTCCCCTGTTATTTAGAAACCAAATCTTTGCCACCTCTATTTACACGCAAGTTTGAACATGCTGTGTGTGTTCTTCAAAAGAGGGAGAGGGAGATGTGAATGGAGTTGCAGCTGGTTGCATCACCATGTGGAACATCGTGGGGAGGCAAGTTGCAGCAAAGAAGGTTTTGTGGGGAGTAGTTGCAATGCTGTGGTCAGAATTTAGCTGCTTTATGGTGTTCAAATGTCTGTGCAGATTTAAACACGCAGCAGTAAGGTTTGGATCACAAAAAAAGGATTCTGTGTGCCATGATGTGTTGATAAACGTGTTAAGCTAAGGCACAAGAAAACCTGTCCTTGGGCCCAGGATGTTTGGGAGCATTTGTGCAGGCAGCTAGAATTACTTTCCAATATAACTTGAAATTGTAGATGTTGGGACTCATTTGAAACATGGAAATGCAATGAAGTACCTTGTGATGAGCATAAATGTGACTGGTTTGTGGTGCTGATGGACTGTAAATGGCTGGCTGCTGCAAAGTACTTCCAGGAGCAGGGGCAATAAAAGCCTTTCAACCTAAAGTGCATTTTAGTGAATGTTTCCTAATAACTGTCTTCTAGGGGAAATTCAGTGGAGACATTCCAGTGATTTTGGAGCTAATTATACAGTGCTGACTCCTGTGTCAGTGATTCCAGATGTGGATAGTGATGGAGTTCAGGACCTGATAATCTTCATTGCTACAGGAGATAAGGTATGTCACTCTGAAGCTGTGATAAGCCCAGTGGCTGGACCACAGGGCATGGCAGGAATGCTATTTATTTCAGTCTTGTAGTCTAAGAGGAGGTGTCCAGAGGCCTCTGCTTTCTGTGGGTTTGGGACAGGTTCTTTCCCACCCTGCAGAGATGAATCCAGACGCTCCCAAATCAATGCAAGTGATTTACAGTTAAACAAGAAAGGAAGAAACAAGGAGAAAAGCTGGCCAGGAATCCCTGCCCTTTCTCAGTGTGCTCTCTCACTGTGT
This sequence comes from Psittacula echo, assembly GCF_963264785.1. Classification (NCBI taxonomy): domain Eukaryota; kingdom Metazoa; phylum Chordata; class Aves; order Psittaciformes; family Psittacidae; genus Psittacula; species Psittacula echo. The sequence continues at coordinate 11,715,894 of NC_137739.1, forward strand.
GTTCCTGGGCTGTGTGTGGGATGAGCCCAGGCTAGATGAGCTTGCAGTTTTCTGGGACTCTGTTCAGAGAAGTGGAAGTGAACAAACGCTGACAGGTTTGTCTCTTAGATCAAAGCACAGCTGACAACCAGTGCTTTTGTACCACCACTGCCCTTTTCTGACACATTGTCTCTGCCTGTGGTCTGCTTTGCACAGCTCTCTTCCTAGTGTCACTGTGCCAGTTACTTCTGACTTGGGTCAGTGAAATAGCTGCCAGTTGTGTTACCTTCATATTTCACGTTTCTTAGAGGGAGAAAGTCATGTATCTAAAAGTGGTTTTATGCTAGAACGTCTTTATCTGTGATTGAGTGGTACAGCATCACCTGCATGTGCAATCTGTCCTGTTTAAAGCATACAGAAGTTATGGTTCCCTGCAAGTCTGATGGGAGGAGTGGGAGCTCTGTGTCCTCATACAAGAGTCCTCCATAAGCAAATAAGGTTTCGCTGTTCAGGGCATTGTTGTTGCCAGAGTCATCAGAAATTCCATCCTCTCGACTCCTATGGTTCACTTCTGTTTTCTTTCCTCCTTGTTTTTGCTATCCCCGTTATCTCAAGACTTCTTTTTATCTTATTAATCTTAGGTGGCCCAGAAAGGTTTGAACGTAGTCTCTGTTCTGCAAACTGCCTTTTAGTTTGTTTTCCAGTTAACCTCTCTAGCTATCTTGGTACAAAATCCCTTCCTCCTCCGGACTTGGCAAGCACTCAGCTTAAGTAAAAATATGTTCTTTTTTGAGAAATCATGCAAAATGTAGGGAGCTTGAGTGGGGCTCTGCAGCTTGGGAAAAAGCAGCCTTGTCGGAAGGCAGATTCAGAATTTAAGTAAATTAGCTTTGTTGCTAAGAGGGGCTGAAGCTGAACATGACTTTATACTGCTCTTCCCTGACATGGCAGAGCTTTGAGAGGTGTGCAGGGAAGGGTCTGTGTGCAGGGGGTTTAGATGGCAGCTTTTTCTGAGAGCCTTATTGACCTCTACCTGCTGCAAGCTTCAACACTTAACATGTCCAGGAAGATACAAGATTTTTTCAGGATACATTGCCTGTAACAGCACATAGAGGTATTAAGCAATGCATTGAGTAAAGTGGTGTGTAGTTGCACTTGCTGTATGAACGCCTTTGGCTGTTGCTGTCCTGGGGCAGCTGCTGAGCTAGGGCTTGTGAGTAAAGGTGAAGCTGATCTACAAGAGCTGGTATGTGTCTCCTCCCAGTGCAGGAGGCTGGTAATAGCTGATGGATGCGTTGCTCTCCCTCTCCAGCTGTGACTTTCATTGTCCCCAGGAAACTATCCCTTATTTACCTGCCAGACTCCCCAGATACACTTCCAGAGCAGCAGATCTTCTTCTCTTTTCCATCCCTCCCTCTCAAGGAACAGAAAAGGGTTCCTGCCTGACTCAGCATCTCTGAATGATGCTGTTTCTATGGGTGTGATGTTTCTCTTTTCTCTAGTGTGTATTGCTCTCCCCAGACCATGACTGTTGCCCAGATATTTGAACCTGATCCTCATTTTAGTCTTAATTCTCATGGGTCAAATGTTTCTAGTGGATTCTGTTACCCTGTTAAAAGAATGTAAAGAAACGTGTCAGCTCTTTTATCCCCTTAGACTCATGTCAACCTTAGGAGGAGTAAATTAGGGCACTTAAAATATTTAGCAGAGCTAACATGTGAAGCCAAGTTTCCCCTGTGTCCATATGCTGGTATGTTTCTGCCTTTAGGTCCTCTCCATCATTGTCACTGTTCAGTAGGCTTGAATAGTTCTTTGCTGTCCTTAGCAGAGCTGGGACTTGCTGTAGGGTGTTCCCAGCCTGCAGGGGAGGTTGGCAGACATAGTAAAATCTCAGGGCAAGGGGATGTGCTGAAAGTGCCTTCCAAACTTGAAAAGGGATCATCTAACTCATGCCCACCTCCAAAACCTCCATCCCAGCCTATGCTGCTCCCATTCAGCTGCTCTTCAATACCAGCTGCTCAGAAGCTTTGTGAAACACTCAGGTTTGAGCAGTAGCAGTGCTGTAACCTTTTTTGTAACTTTTAACCTTTTTTAGTTCTTATCCCTTCCCTCTGTAGATTAAGACCTTCATCCATTCAGGAAAAGATGGCAAACAGATCGGCTCCACTGGAAGCCTGACTGTGGATGGGAAACCTCGTTATATCAGGCTGAACCTGGTCTCCTCCTCCTACTTCGTTTTCTATACAGGTACAGTTCTGTTTGTGAATTCAGTCTGAAAGAGTAATTATAGCTGTGAAATGGGGATTCCTAAACAGTTGTCTGAAAGAGTGTTTTGCATTCTTAAAAGCTGTGTCATGCTTTCACCTAGCAAAAGAGCTATTCAAGGCCAAGAGAAGAGGTGGCTTCTGCTTAAGCTAAGGTTTGTTACCCACTGTAGTAATTTTATTTGAAAAAGTGTTGAGAATGTAAGGTTTAAGTAGTCATTTATAGCAAATGATTACTGTGGAACACTTGGATTATGAACAGATAAGATGTTAAAAGCATTCAAATGCAGGCTTGAGTCTCAAAATATCACTACAAGTCTATGATGCAAGTCCTAAAAATACAGTTGATCTGCCAGATCTGGAAAATCGTAGAGTTCAGAGCAAGGGCAGGACAACTTATCTCCTTCATTCTTGCTTTTTTTGCACAGAAAACTCTCTCTATGCGTATTCCCTGAAAGATCTCTACAGTGCAGCAACTGGGATGGAAATTAAGCTTCCCAGCCTTCAGCAAGATCCTCAGTGGGAGAAGAACATTGACAGCACTACGCACCGCTTGTCCCTTCTCAGGTGTGAGTTTGTTTTGGTTGCTGGTGGAGTGGAGGGTACTGGTGTTCCTGACAAGATGGCTTTGTTCTTTCCTGGCTACATGGCTTTTGGACTAGGAGCACATCTGAGGCTCAGGGAGAGTGCTGGTGTTGATGGCTGGGTCAGGGTTTCACAGGAAAGGAGAGAAAGCAGGCTGGGGTTTCCTATTTGCATTTACTGTGCAGGAGAAAAAAAGCCAAACCAAGACAAAAACCAAAACCCCGCAATAAACCCATCCTCAGTCTAGAAAGCATAATCATCTCTCTGTCCTTGTTCAGCTTTGAGGATATCCGTTACCTGGCAAAAATTCCTGGGCAATCATGGGAGAACATCCTGGTTGTAAACTCGGACATGGCTACGCTGATCAATGCACACAATCTGCAGACTTTGTGGACCCTCAACGTGTCCCGTGTTGTGAGGTAGTGTTACCAGTGTGGGGCGGACGTGGCATTTCCAGGTTCCGTGCAACAGCAGAGACCTGGCAGATACATTTTCATTTGAAATGCAGGAGCCTGCTTATCTAGACCATGCTTACTGTGTTGTGTGTCCTCTGCTAGCAAATGTCAGGTGCTGCTTCACAATGGAGGCACCCAAGGCTTTGATTCTTCGTTCTGTGCCTGTTGTGATATGCCTAGAACTGGGCTCAGGGTTGGAGTGGTACCAGGCTAACCTGACGTTGTGGCAGTCAAGTCTTCTACCAGGGGAGCTGTGGGAGGACAGAGGCTGCTCTAAAAGAACAAGATATGCCCAAGCCATCAGAGTGTGTTATGATCTGTCCCTTCTCTTTCTCTCTCTTAGTGAGCCACTGCTTGGTTACTACAAACCCGATGTTCTTGGTATTGTCCTTGAGAGTGAAACCGGACCCAACAGGAAGAAGGTTTGAAATCTCTTCCCTTTAACTTCACTTTTCTCTGCATCTCACAGCTCGAGCAGGCATTGAGTTGAGGACAGCTGGTGGGATGTTCCCTCTGGCTGGTTTTAGGAAGCTTTAGTCAGGGAAAGGTTCTCTTTCAACAGGTTATTGAAGCTGGCTCAGGCACTTTAATTCTTTTTTCAGCAAGAGGCTTCAATGAAAGAGCTTTGAACCCCTTGAAATAGCTACAAAACTTTGACATTGCTCTAATGTTGCCTGCCCCAGCTCTCACAGCTCTGTGATGCTCAGCTTCAAGTATTTCATCAACTTCCCTTGTCTCAGATGCTTGTTCCCATGGACTGTGTGGGGTGGAGACAGCTGACTCGACTTCTCTCTCATGGCTTGTCAGAGTTCTTTGGTATGAGTTCCTTTTCTTTCTTCCCTGCTAGGTTATGGTTGTTGAGAGTGGATCTGGAACAGTCCAGTGGAACCTGAAGCTAAACTCGAGAGCAGAGAGCCCTGGCCCAGCCACGCTTCCTACTGCTGATCACCGGTCCACCTTCCTCATCTGGGGTGAATACCAGGTGCCAGGAAACGAAACGGTGAGTAGTGCTGCTGAATGGTTGCTATTCCAGGCCTTGGGACAGAATTGGATGGAGTTTCTCCCAGTGTTTCCATTTGCATTTGTCTGTGCCACTAACACTGCAGCCTTTGCACTGGGCGTGGGGGCTCTGACCAGTCCGGCCTGCTTCAAGCAGGCAGACCTCTGCATGTGGTCTGGTCTCTATGGGGCCCTCACAATGTCCATAGCAATGTCCCTGCTAACAGCTGGTAGTGGCAGCGGCACCTTTTGTCATCCTCAGCCTGGCTACATAGAGTAAAGGGACTTAGTGGCTCTACAAGCAAAGCCACTGGATGCCCAGAGCCCTGCCTCGATGTGGTACTGTAGGTGAGGTGAGAGGCTGCTGGCTTGGTACCTCTGGGCTTGCTGCTGTTTGGCCAAGTACCACATGCAGTGATCTCCCATGGGCACATGAATATCCTCTCTGTACACCAAGGCCATCTCTGGCAGCCTCAATGCACAGCTCAGCTGTGTCACAAACAGCTCTCTGGGGCAGTGGCTGGCAGCATTAGTGACAGGTTGTATCTTGGAGGATGCCTGAGCACCAGCTGAGCTTCCTGTGCTTCCCTGCTAACTCAGCCAGCCCTAAGGCAAAAATCTGTCTCCTGCCTGTGGCAGACAGGCCTGCTATTTACAGGGAGCTTGGGGTGGGGAGGAGAGCACTGAACAGTAAGCAGAATCCCAGCACTAATCCTAGTGGCATCAGACAGGATAAGTTGGGCAGACACAGACAAGTAACTGGATGTATTCTGAGTAATAGCTGAGCCTTGTGCTGGTGGTGTCTCTGGGATAATTTATGGGTCTATGTCCTGATGGTGTCCTGTTGCAGAGATCCAGAGCTCCTCTCCAGAAGCTCTATCTTTTCCATCCCTCCTACACCAATGTCCTGTTGGAGCTCCGCAATAGCACAGACCAAATAATTGCATTCGATGGTAAGTCCCCACCTTCCAGCCCTCCAATTGAGGAGGCACAGGAGGACACTTCTGGTACCTCCTGTACTCTGGGTGCGTGGTGTTGGGTCTGGTGGCCACTGAGCACAGAGACCTGAGGCTGGGCTTTTCCTCTGCTCTGCGTTACAGCCCTGCTGTTCGAGCGGAGCCGTCACGCCTGCTATGTGCTGCTGCGGGGCCCTCAGCCCAGCGAGGAGCCAGGGACAGTGTCCCTGATGAAGCGTAAGCTGAAGGAGGATGTGTCCGGGAGCAGGGTGATCTGGCTGAGCCAGGTGGCTGTGGACAGTGAGCAGTACATCCGGGACCGCCTGTACAGGATGCGATTCCAGAGCCGAGTGTGAGCTGGCCGAGGGAGGGGGAGAGGCTGCCCAGGGCCGAGCATCTCTGTGCTGCCTCTCCTCTGCAGCCGTGCTCTTGGGAAACCCAGATCATGGATTCAAATGGGAAGCTGCCTTTCTTGATCTGCAAACCAAAGCGTGGGAAGCACCCCTAGTGTCTGGGGGTGCCCAGGTCATGAGGGCAGTTGCCAGTTCATCTGTCCTCAGAGCTGATGGGACTTCAGTGCTTGACGACCACTGAAGTGCCATTAGCTCAGGGAAGAGGGCTTTCCCCTTCATCCTTCTGTGCCCGCAGAACTGTGCTGACTCAGCCTGTGTCTGGAGGAAAGCGTGTGCTTGCTGGGGATGTCAGAGTTGGTTATTTCTTGAGTGCTTGTGTGAGAAGTGGAGGTTTGGTGTGTGATGTTAGATGGCCTTTCTGAGTCAGCTCTCCTGGTGTGAGAGAGGTGCTTGGCTGCAGGTTGGTTTGCAATCACCCTCTCCTGGATTTGGGCCCCTGCTTTGGTAGTCATGGGGTGTGCATAGTGATAGACCCCAGCTGTGGCGAGGTGTCACCCAGGCCAGCAAAATGCAGGTTAAACTGTCATTCTACTTAGAAAATGGCCTGTTCTCCTAAGAACAGCCCTGTGTGCCCTACTCTGCAGTCACAAACCTACCTGTGTCTATCTCCTCTGCTGCTTCCTTTCCAGCTGGGCTGTGCAGTGTTGGTGACACAGAAAGGGAGCTGGTCTCTCACCTGATCTATGCATCAGTGTTCCTCCCTGCCTCAAATCTGTTTATAAGTGGTACGAAAACCATGCTTAGCCCAGGCTGGCTGGTCCCTGCTTTTTGAGACACCACCTCTCTTTCTGGTTTTGAGGTGCCAGAGGATGTAGGACATTATTTTCAGAGTAGAATTGCATGTTAGCCTTTCTTGGGAGCTGGGCTTGCCACTCTCGGAGCCCTCTACCCCAGTGGCAGTGCCAGCTGCCTTGCAAGTACTCATTCAGCCTTGCAGCTGCTGAGGAGCCATCTCCAGGCACTGTCCCCTCTGCAGGAGGTGGGCAAGCTGTAAGACTGCACAGGGAAACAGCGCAAGTTCTCTTTGCAGCACAGCTCCAGAGAGAGCTCCGTGCCCTTGGAATTGGAGTGATGCTGGGTGAGGATCTTCGGGTGCTGTTCTCTCTGTGCAGCCTGGTAGCCTGAGGGAATGGAACAGGTTGCTGAGTAAAGGTAACATCTCCCCTGGAGACTTCTGTGGCTCAGTGTCTTTGCTTTTCCTGGTGGGGTCCAGTGTGGAATGTGGAAATAAACAGCCTGGAAGGAAAGGTTTGGGTTGGCTGCGCAGTCCTGGAAAGCTGCAGTCACCACATCAACTGCTCTGAGACATGAGCCCTTCAGCTCTCCCAGTCCTGCAGCAAAATGAGCTGCAGCATCAGTGATCTGCCTGGATGCTCGCCTCCTGCTTCCAGCTGGCCTAAAGGGTGCCCTGGCTCCCTCTGCCTCATGATCCATATCCCAGGCAGTCAAGAGAGCCATGTGGGGTGAGTGCTGCTGGCCTCTGCAGTCCTGGCTGTGCAGGAAGCTGGGGATGCTCCCTGGAGAGCACTCAGAACCTTTAGAGCACCCTGGCCTCAAACCGGTGGGTTTTCCCTATGTTTCTCTCTGTCCAGGCTGTTCCCTGTGGAAACCTGGGGGTGCAGGGCTGCTTTCCTGCTGTGTCCCCCAGCTTAGGTTGCCTCTTTGCTCGGCAGAATAAAGATGTGAAGCGCAGCAGCCTCGCAGGTCCCTGTGCCAGCTTTGCAGGGATCAGGGGGCTGTGCCAGTGCTGCACATCCTGGGCTGTGAGGGCTGGATTCAGCCTGTCCTTTGGGGGCAGAGCCAGGAGCATGGCTGCGGGAGCCCCAAGCTGAGTGTGGTCTGATCTGAGTGTTGGATGCGGATTGTATCCCACTGAAGTTCCCTGAGCAGGGAGCAAGGTGCCCGAGCTCTATGCTCTCTGCAGTTGCACTGTTGTGGCACTCTCCCTTCTCCCATCCCTGCCTGGACCTGACCTTTCCCATAGGCACACTGAATGTTGCTTCAGGAAAGATGGATTTTCAGCTTTGGAGGGCTTTCCTGGCTTTAAGTTGTTCATTAATGTTTCCAGATACTTTGGAAGCGCAGAATTCCCTGTGGCAGCTCAATTAAATGCATCAGTGCCAAACCAGCACCTTCTTAACAAAACGAGTCCTTTTCCCAGCTTGTTTCCCAGTGTAATTGTTTCTTTGCAGTATTTAATGAATGACTTTGTGCCTTGATTCAATAACTCAGATGGGTGATGATGGCATATATCACTGTGTTACATATTAGTGTGGTTTTTAACACTAAGACTCTTTGGTTTGGTTCTTTAACTTATTGCAAATTGTGCCCTGTAGGACTTGGTCTAACTGAATGGTTCCAATAAATCCTCTTTTGCATTGTTTGTAAATGGTGCCCTGCTTTTGGTGTGGCAGCTGAGGTTATGCAACACTTGGGATGTTCTGGCAGTCCTTTGTGTGACTTCCCCAAGGCAGAAACCCCCTGTTTCGGGATGGATCCAGGTGTTCTGGTGCTGCTTTGATGGCTGAGCTGGCCATGGCTCTGCCCCAGGCCGCTACCTGCTGCCCTGTCCCGCTGTGGGTAGGTGATGGACTGGGAGAAGAGACCATGCGGAGGGAAGCTGGAGTTAGATAACCGAGCTCAACCAGCCCATCCCTTCCTCCTGCCTGGGGCTCGTGACCTGGTTTTACACCCCTGCTGCAGTTCATCAGCATGAAAATCTCATGCCGGGGTTTGGCTTTGAATCAAGCCGGAGGGAGCCGCATGGCAGGCGCTGTCTCCTGGAGCGTGGGACCATCTGTCACTGCCCAGTGGCTGCCAGCACCAAGCTCCCAAGCTCCATCCTGTGACTGAGGCTCCTGCAGCTTCCCCTGCACCAAGGTCCCTCTGTCTGACCCTGCACTGAGCCATGAAATCCCCCTTGCTCCATGCCAGGGGCCCCAAGCTCTGCGGCAGGGAAGGATGCCGCGGTCCCGGGCGTTCCCAGCACCCTGCTGTTCCTTAGCTGGGATGCGGGCTGGCGCTGCTTGGTCCATTGCGTGCTGGGGATGCCCAGCAGGGGCTGGGGTCTGAGGCTGAGCACTGGCGGGCACCAGCCCCCCTCTCCTTTATGTAACTGCCAGCGTTAATCCTGCGCAGCTGGGGCTCGGCTCCCGAGAAGAGAATAATCCTGATGGAGATCCTTGGCCTCTGCTCAGATTAACGGGCTGTGGGCAGGCAGAGGCTCAGCTGCCAGCCCGCAGCACCATTGCAGCCAGGTTTGCTGACCCCTGGCACCTCTGGCCCCACACGAGGGGCCTTTGTGTCTGCTCCATGGGCTGTGCATGTGTGCACCAGTGGCAGCAGGGTGACCGAGTGTCCCAAGTGCTGGCTCAGCCATGCCAGGAGGGCAGTGATGCTGCCAATGGGTCTGGTTTTGCCCCTTGGCACAAGCAGAGCCATGGTGGTGGCTGTGCCATGGGCACATGTGACTGGTACCCCGCTGCCTGGGGTCTGCGCCCTTGCTGGGTGCTGCAGGCAGGGGAGGGTGTTGCTGCCAGCCCATGGCAGGGGACAAGACACAATCCAGCCCCATTGCCACCGTGTGTGCTACCACCCTGCAGCTGGTCACCCCTCCCCAAAACCATGGGAGCCACAGCTTTGCCCATGAGGGCTTTATTGTCTTGTACCGGGGGATGGGAGGAGGGTGTGGGGTCCCCAAAGGGAAGAGAAGGGTGCAGGGATGTGAGCAGAGGGTACCAGGGGGGTCTATGGCTTCTCTCCTTCAGTGCTACTGCCCCAGGGTGCTGCGGGGGGGCCGGGGGTGCTGGCCAGGGTCTGAGGCCACGCCGGCGGGTGCCGGGCCTGGGGGTTCCCGTGCTGGCGGGTCTGGAACTCTCAGCTCTCCTCCTCGGGAACGGGGGCCGCCGCGGGGCCGCGGCTCCGCTCCTCGGTGTCTCCCGCGGGCAGGAGCAGGGCCGGGCTGGGGCTGGAGTGCCGCGGTTTGCGCATGAAGGGGAAGACCCTGCGGGCACAGCAGGGTCAGTGCTGGCAGCGACCACCCCAGCACCACCCCGGGGCCGGGCCTGCCCTCACCGCTTCTTGGTCTCCGGAGGGATGACGGCCTCGGCCAGGAGGTTCCTGTAGAGCTCCGACTTGAGGAACCGCGGGTACGAGTCCTGGGCGGGCAGAGGTGTCAGGACCTTGCCCTGCCCTGCCTGCCCTGCCTACCCTCACCCACCTTCTTCATGAGCATGTAGATGTGCATCTGGGCATCGTCCATCACGTAGCGGTGGGGCGCCTTGATGCCCTCCAGTGTCCTCTCCATGGTCTTGCTGTCGATGTTCACCCAGCGCGTGGCCCCAGGAGCCAGGAACTGCCTGGGGAGTTGCAGCCACTGGTGAGTGCCCGGCCTCTGCACTGTGATGGCCTGGCCCCCCCTCAAAACCTTGACCCCCAAACCTTGCCCCACTGGCACTCACTGGTAGATGGAGTCCACAATCTCGGGGATGCGGGACTGCTCCCCATAGCGCAGCTCCTCACATGCCTCCCAGAAGCTCAGGTTCTCGGCTGGAGAGGGGGACATGGTGTTGGGGATGAGGATGTGGTGCTGGGCACCCCCGAAGTCCATTGTGGCTGGGCACATGGCCCAGCAACCACCCCTGGGATGGAGCCAGCTGGTGTGATGGGGTACAGGAGTGTTGGGACAGGTTAACTGGGAGGTGCTGGGATGGGGAGGTTGGTTAGGGGAGGCCAGGACAGAGCAATGGGTTGGTTTGGTGTTGGGATGGGACAGTGGATTAGGTGGTACCAGGACACGGTGGTGGGTCTGGGGGTGCTGGGATGGGATGGGAGGTTTGGGGTGCAAGGCTGGGGCTGCTCACCGCTGAACTCCTTCTTGAGGAAGTCGAGGAGCTGTGCCCGGCCCAGGGGGTCCATGAGGAGCTCGCTGAAGTTGAATCCCCAGCGCTCCACACGCAGCTTCGTGGGGGTCAGCACCCTGTGGGCAGCACCTCGTGGGGCTGGCAGGGGGCAGCCTGTGGCTGCCTGCATGACCCAGCACCTCATCCTGCAGGGTGGGGTACTGAGGAGCTGGGGGCTGGCAGCCCCCATGTGAGTGCTTACGTGGGGGCATTCATGGCCCAGTACGTGGTGTCGTCTGTGATCCAGGGGTTGCTGGGCAGGCAGCCAGACATGATGGGGTCGTGGGGTACGTACTGCTCATTGAACTTGATGTACCTGCCAGGAGCAGCAGCTGGAGGTGGCCAGGGCCACCGGCCACTGCTGCCTCCGGCCCCAGCCACCGTGGGGTCGTGGCAAGGACATGTTGGGGATGTGCTTTGTGAAGACCACAGAGCCTCGGCTCCATTCCCTGCCGAGGGCGATGGCAGCATGGTTGCTGTGGCTGCAGGGATGCGGGTGCTCCCATCGCCCCAGCAAGGACCTGGCAGCCACCAGCCACTCACCCCTCGAGGCAGATGGAAGACTTCACCCTGGTCCTGGCCATGGCCTTCCTGCAGTACTCGATCTGGGGCCAGGCACAGGGGACACGTAAGGGGTGCCAGGCAGCTCATGGCCCCTGCGAGCAGGCCCCATCCCTCACCCTGCTCACCTCCCGTTTGTAGTAATCCATGTTCTTGGTCTGCAAGAGACATGCAGGGTCAGGTGAGGGCATGGTGAGGCAGGGACACTGTGCACTGCTCTTGCCACCCGAGGCAAGAACACAGGCATCCAGCCCCTCTGCTCACCCCAGCACTCCACAGCCCATCCTTGTGGCCCCAGCCTCATCCCTGCACCCCTCCTGGCTCAGCCAGCACAGTCTGTGGTGTGAGCCCCAGCACCCACCCCCCGGCATGACACCAGCCCTGTGTTAGTGACACTTACGTGGGCAGAGGGCACGGCACACGGCGCACAGAAGAGAAAGTGGGTGGTTAGTGAGGATGAGCTGGGGGTGAGGGTGTCTGGGGCAGCGTTAGTGGGACCATGACACAGGGAAGGACCTGGTGATGGCTGCTGGCACCCGGGGTGCTGGGGCTCTTCGTGTGCAGTTACACGGAGGGGATCAGGGGTGCTGGCACAGAGGGGTGTCAGGTACACAGGCAAGCACATGGATACCCCCCTAGCTCAGCAGGGAGACAGGCTGGACACATGGATGTTAGCAGAGCTGGGGCTCACACCCCAAATGGGATGTGTTATGGGGTGGCAGCTCAGCACCCCAGGACATGGGGTGGCTGTGCCCTGTGCCCCTCTCTCACCAGCTGGACACGGGTGCTGTGGCAGTTCCTGCGCTCGGGACCCTGCTCCAGCACGTTGGGAGCTCCCGGCTGCAACAAGAGCATCGTGCTGAGGGCTGGCAGCACCCCCGTGCCCTCAGTGCTACCCCATCACGTACTCACCGGGGGCCGGTTGACGAGCCAGTACGCCTGTTCCTGACAGTCAATGACGATGCGGTCGCCCTTCCGCCGCTGCTTGGCTGCCCTGCCCATGCAGATGCAGTGGGGAGGTGCTGGCACCCTGCCTGTACCGTCACCCAAGGGTGCTCCATCCCTGGCAGCTCCATAGGGTGCAGCAGTGCCGAGCCCACACTCACCGGAGCTGCTCCCGTGCCTGCATCACCACAAAGTCCCACGTGTGGTTGATCCGCTTGTGCAGGAGGTTGTAGTTGTCCTGGGGAGCAGCAGTGGAGATGTCACCTGGGTAGGCACGGCACGACACCCATCCCCGTGCCTGGATCCGGGTCCCGTTGGCACTCCAGCACAGGGAGTCGGTGTTGCCCCACGGGTGAGCCCCTACTCCTGGGTAAGCTGAGGCACCCTAGGCCGTTGCAAGGTGAGGAGGGCAGCGCTCACCTTCTCATGCTCGATCAGGTCACCCTGCTTGCGGATGTTCTTCTTGGCCAGGTAAATGGCTGCAAGAGGAGCAGCGGCACCTCAGGGAGGCCAGGAAGGGGCTCAGCCCATGCTGGTGCAGGTGATGTGGTGGTACCTACCATAGTCCAGCTCTGTGGCCGGCCACTTGGTGCTGGTCCAGAAATAGGGGGTCTGCGAGAGGAGGAGGAAGAGGCTGAGGTTCATACCATGGGTGCTGTAGTGCCGGGCAGGGGGAGCCCCAGGGCTGTGGCTGCAGCAGGACCCTACCTGGAAGCGGTAGGGTGACTCGTCTGCCCGCAGCACCAGGCTGCGGGGGTCCTTGAGCGGGTAGATGTAGCCGTGCTTCACAATGAGGTTGCCGAGGTGCAGCGATTCTGGGGGAGCAGCAATGGGGCTGCACGTCTGCTCGGCAGCCCTGGCAGCCCCTGCGGTGCCGGCTGCGTGTGCCAGGGCACTCACCCTCCTCAGAGATTCCATACTTCTGGATGAGCCACTCCACGATGTCGTTCCCTGGGGACCGAGGCAGTGTTAGCAGGGTGCAATGGGATCCCCCAGACTGAGCACAGGGAGGTTCTGGGGCTGGAGCACCATGGTATGGTGGATGCCAAGGGAGTCACACAGGGTGACAGAGGCCCTGCCAAGGACATGCTGGGCCACCCACCCCGGCGAGTGCCCGCCCTGCTCAGCCAATGCATAATTGATTCCAGCTGCAGTGCTGAGCACCCGCGGGTGCAGGGAGGAGAGCGTTGTGGGATGCTGCGGGGATGGGTGCTGCTGGGGTCCACCCAGGGAGCTGGGTGCTGCGTGGGATCCCCTCAGGGAGCACCCAATGCCTCCCCACCCGTGCACCTCTTGGGGCACTTGCATTGAGGGACCCACCTGTCATGGCGTGAGGGATGACGGTGATGAGCAAGCGCTGGTTCCTCATCTTGACGCCCATGTCGGGGTCCTGCATGCTGACGATCATCCGCTCCATCTGCCGGGCAAGCACCCGCCACGCTCAGCCCCCTGCCCAGGGCACTGGGCCTGGGTACTGCCTGTATTCACCCACCCCGACCCTGGCACCCTATGCCTGGAGCAGGGACAGCCCTGCACCCCGCAGCAGGACCCGGGCACTCCGCAGCCGGGCGAGTGAGCAATGCTGGAGCTGCGGGGTCACCCCCGGGCCGGGGAGCCCCGGTTTTGGGGTCTGAGCTCTGCCGGCACCGTGGCAGCGCCCAGGGCCAGCGGGCAGCGGCTGAGCACGCGGCTCCGGGGCGCTGTCGGTGGGTGTCCCCCCCGCGGGGCGGTGCCCGGTGCCCGCGGTGCACCGCGTGGTGCTGGATCCCGGTCCATGGAGATCCCGACGCCCGTGCCGCCGGGGGTGCCCTGTCCCCGATGCCCGCGTTTCCCTGTGCAGTGCCGCTGCCCGGGTCCCCTCGGTGCCAGGTCCCAACGGTCCCAGCACCCGGCTTCTTCGGTACCCGGTGCCCCATAGTGCCTGTGCCCGGTACCCACTGTCCCAGCAGCCGGTTCCCTCGACAGGCGGTTCCCAGTGTCCCAGTCCCGAACCCTTAGTACCCGGTCCACAAAGTACCAATGCCCGGTCCCGTCGGTACCCAGTCCCAAGGTGTTTGTGCCCAGTCCCCGTTATCCTAGCCCCTTGACCCCGCGGTACCTGGTCCCCACTATCCCAGTACCGGGTCCCCCCGGTGCCCGGTCCCGGCGCGGTGCCCGCTGCCCGGGGCCGGGGCTGGCTCACCTTGCGCAGGCACGGCATCGCGAGGCGGGGGTGCCGCCCGCGGGGGCCGCCGATGGTCATCGCGGGTGCGCGCCCCGCTCCGCGCCGCTCGTCCCGGCCCCGCCCCGGCCCCTCCCGGCCCCGCCCCGCGCTCCCCCCCCCCCGCGGCTGCCGCCGTCTTTGCAGGTCCCCGACGGGCCCCCCGGTCCGCGGCACCCCCGAGCCCCATCCCCGGTACCGGCCGCTGCCCTGCCCACGGGACCTCACGGCCCGGCCCGATGGGAACCGCCCTCAGCCCCTCCGCGCCGCCCGGGACCGCGGCTCTGGCGGCTGGGTCAGGGGAGCGCAGGGCTCGTTCCGCTCCTCAGGGGTTTGTGCTACTGGGTGCAGGCAGAGGGGGACCACTGTGGCCGTTGAGATGGGTGTGCGGGCAGGGAGCGGGCAGGGCGCCGGCAGCACAGGCAGGGCATGAGCACAAGCACGGTGCGGGCAGTGCGCTGAGGGTGCAGGCAGGAAGCGTGCGGAGTGCGGGCAGGGTGAACAAGGCCTTGGCAGGGTGCGGGGGTTGTGGGCAAGCGGTGGGCAGGGTACAGGCAAGTGGGACTGGGCGTGGGCAGGTGCGGCCAGGGCTGGCAGGAGGGCAGGGTGTTTGCAGGGCTTATGAGGGGCAGCAGTGGGGCAGGGTGCAGACAGTGGGGCAGGATGTGGTCAGAATGTGGGCAGTGGGTCTGGGCACGGGCAGTAGGTCTGAGTGCGGGCAATGGGTCTGGGTACGGGCAGTGGGTCTGAGTGCGGGCAGTGAGACAGGGTGTGGGCAGTGGGCCTGGGTTTGGGCAGGGTTTGTGCAGGGTGGGCAGCGGGGCTGGTTGCAGGCAGTGGTGCAGAGTGTGGGCAGGATGTGGGCAGTGGTCTGGGTGCGGGCAGTGGGGCAGGGTGTGGGCAGGATGCGGGCAGTTGGGCTGCGTACGGGCCGTGGGACTGGTTGCAGGTAATGGGCCTGGGTGCGAACAGGGTGCGAGCAGTGGGGATCGGTGAGGGCAGGGTTTGTGCAGGGCGGCAGTGGGCCTGGGTACAGGCAGCGGGGCAGGGTGCGGGCAGCGGGGCAGGGTCTGTGCGGGTTTGCGCGGCGCTGCGCACGGCGGATGAGCTCACTGCAGTCTCGCCGCCCATGAGCGGCGGGGCTGGAGCCGCCCGGCGCCGAGGGGCGGGGGCGGGCGGGGGCGGGCAGCGGAGCCGCCGCGTCTGCGGGAGCCGCCGCCGCCGCCCCGCCGGGCCGCGCCGGGCAGCGCAGCGGGAGTGCAGCGGGAGCGGCCGGAACGCGGAGCGCGGCGGCGGCAGCGGGCCCCGGCGGAGCCGCCGACACCGGCAGAGCCGCGCCTCGGGCCCCGGCAGCGGCCGCCCCGCCGGCCCCGGGGGCGCTGGGCCCGGCCCAGCCCGGCCATGCTCGGGCTGGATGTGTGCGAGGCCGGCGGGCAGCTGCTGGAGCTGCTCTGGCTGGCGCTATGCTACCGAGGTGAGCGGCGGCGGGCCTGTAGGCGCGGCCCCGCAGCGGGAGGGCATCGCCCGGGTGCCCCGGGGGCGGCGGCGGCGGGGGGGAGCAACGCTCCGGGTCCGCAGCGGGTGAGCATCGCCCTGGGCACCCGCTGTGTTCATGAGAGCATCACCCCAGGCCAGGGGGGACCGGAGCACCACGTACGGGCGGGGGGGACTCCCCGGCAGCCCGACCTTTGGCACCCAGCGCCCACCGCACGGTTCGGCCACCCCTGCGGGGCTGGGCGAGCCACGGGGAGGGAGCATCCCCGGGTGGGAGGCAGCGCGGCCGGTGCCGCACGCTGCTGTGGCAGCCGAGGTGCAGGGATCTCGTTGGGGACCCGGAGGCGCAGCGGGGCCATCGCTCTGTGCCCAGCTCACTCCTGCTTCCCCGGGGACACGCACAGCTGGACCGGGGCCCGGCGCCTGAGCACGATCTCCCTGGCCCCATGCTGTGTCCCCAGGGATGGGGTTTCCAGGGGTTCTGGGGGGCTCAGTGCTTGTAGTCACAGGGTGTGCGGGGCGATGCAGCAGGCAGGGCAGCGCCGGGCTGTGGGGACATCCCCCACCCTTGTGCCCCCCAGCACCCTGGCACCCACTGCAGGCACTGTTACCCTCAGAGCTGGCTTTATTCCTTGCAGCCACTGGTGGTTTGGGTTTGGGGTGGGAGATGGGCTGGTGGCTGCCCAGCGGGGTTGCAGGGGGTGACAAGGACCTCTCTGGTTGATGAGGCACGAAGGGCACCCGCGGGCCGCTGTGGTCTGCAGGCACCCCCAGCACTGTGCGCACCACGTAGGCACCAGCACGTCCTGCTCCATGACCATGCGGAAATGCAGCCGGCGGCAAGCACCTCTGGTCTCAGCTGTGCCACCAGGCCCTGGGAACACGGAGTCTGGCAGCATCCCCATGGCCCTGAGCAGGGGGACAATGCGGCTGCCCGACAGGGGGTGCCTGCATCCATCTGCAGTGTACCGCAGCTCAGCTGCCCCCTGCCCACCAGCGCCTGTGTATCAGGGGGTTAGGGTGTCCCCAGGGTGTCCCTGGGGTGTCCCCGGGGCGGTGGGACTGCCACTGCCTGTCCCCCGCAGACATCATGGCTGACAAAGAGGGGGTGACGCTATCGCTGGAGGAGGAGGAGGATGCCGACGTGGCCCTGGCGTACAAGACGCCGGAGAAGAAGAGCCTGCGGGAGATCCAGGAGCTGGATCCGGGGGACGAGAGCCTGCGGAAGTACAAGCAGGCGCTGCTGGGTACCATCCCTGTGGCCGTGGGTAAGGCTGGGGGCTGCCCCCAAGGCTGGGCAAACCCGGCACCCTGGCACCCGTGCTGGGTGATGCAGCCTCAGCGCATGCAGGTTGCTCAGGCATCCCCAGCGCCCATGGGGCATCCACCAGCAGGGAGGGTTGGCATCACCCATGGGTGCTGCCTGTGCCCCCCCACCTGCACAAAGACCCCGGCATCCCCCTGCAGACAGGGTAATGATGCCCGGGGACCCCGGTTGCCTTGGTTACGGGATCACCGCCGCAGTTTCCATAGGAACGGTTACAAGGGACCAGGAAATTCATTGGATGACGGAGATGGAGTGAGCAGCTGCAGGAGGCTGGGATGGCAGGGCTGGCAGTGCCCACATGGTGCTCCTCACTCCCCATGGCACCCATAGCAGCCACCCCAGCCTGGTGCTGCCCTCGGTGTCTGTGGGTGCTCCCCACAGATGTCTGGGGGTCTGTGGGCTCAGCGCCCTGCCGTGCTGCCTGATGGGTGCATGAGAGCTGGGGGGATGGTGTGTGCAAGCTGGTGAGGTGTGTGCAAACCAGTGGGTGCATGAGGTGTGCACGATGGTGTGTGTGCAAGCTGGGGGGGGGGGGGGGGCACAGGCTGGCAAGTGCAGGAAGGGTGAATTAGACCAGTGCCTGCGCTAAGGGATGCCTTTATCTGCACATGCTGCCTCTTCCTCCCCATTGCTCTGGCCT